>NC_139151.1:67922616-68522616 GCF_964270905.1 Leucopleurus acutus
CCATTAAAAAGGCAGATCTCTGTCAAGAGAGGCCCTTTTCTCTAGAGCAGTTCTCACCCAGCTTGTTTGCCCATGGAAGATGCTGTAGCCTGTAAGGTACCAGACATCATGAGTCAGTACATGGCATCCTCTGTAGCTGTGCTCCTTCTGGAAATGCTGCATCTTCTGCCCTGTCCTAAACTCAGAGAAGGTGTTTCAAGTGCAGAATGAGATGGAGAATACTAGCTCTCTGACTTATAGGGGGATCACCTTGGGCCTCATCTGTAAAACACAGATGACAATGCATGCCTTGCTGTGTAGTTGCGAGGATGACATGGAGTGAGCTGTGTGTCTGGCGTGGCTTCTGTACATCTTAGGTGCTCCAGGCACTGGCACTCACAGTAGGCAATCTATGAACATCAGTTCCTCCTAATTTTCCACATGTATATTTATTGAAGTGGTGAATGGCCATCAGGTTATAATTTTTATTTGGTCCAAAAAAGGTGGGAACTCTGTTTTGTTTATAGAAGGCAGGAACTCTTTGTTCTGCATTTCTAAAAAAAAAAAAGTCTTTCCAAAGGCTCCTTGGGTCATCTGCTAAATTAGAAAATCCAATCAATCCCTCTGGTGTGTACTCAATTGATTGCCTACCCAGCATCCATTTCTCCCCCATCCCCGACCTCCTTTTTATTCCCTCCTGCCTTATAGAACCCTGACTTCATACAGATTTCCTGCTCCTCCCTGGCCGTACGCTTTAAGGAAAGTAACTCCCACCCCAGTTCCAGGGGGAGACTCTGATTGGCCTGAACCAGAATTTCTCCACCTCAGAGCTACTGGTATTTTGAGTTGGATACTTCTTTCTCATGGTAGAGTCTGTCCTCTGCATTCTAGGGTGGTGTAGCCGCATCTCTGGCTTCTCCCTACTAAGTGCCATTGGCAACCCTCACCCCAATCATGACAATCAAATATGTCTCAAAACATTCCCAGTGTCCCCTTGTGGGCAGGGAGTAGGGGCACAAAATCACTCACAGTGGGGAACCGGGGATCTAAGCTGATCAGAGAGGTACCATTAGCCCTGCCAGTGATTAATTTAGACATTGGTATGTGACGCATTTCTGGCCAACAGAACTGAGGGGAAGTTTGCTGAGACTTCTGAAAAAGGTTTTTCCACTCTTAAAAAGAGACTCAGGGAGTATAGATAGCTTCTTTTCATTCTGTTGGGCATTTTGGGATCTAGGTTATAATGACTAGAACTGTAGTGGCCATCTTGCAACCATGAAAAACTAGCCCGAAGCCAAAGCCCACTCACCGAAAGATAGACTTTTGAACTTGAATCCATTATGATGCCATTGAGCTTGCATTAACCAAGCCTGGAGCTCACTTCCTGCTATGAGAGGTCATTCATTTGCTCATTCAACACATATTTACTGGATGCCTACTATGCAACAGCTATTGTCCTAGAAACTGGGGCCAGAGCCATGAACAAGATGGAGAGATTTCCTGCACTTAGGACACTTGCATTCTAGTGAACTCAGTGCTTGAACCGATTTGAGAAGATTCTCTATTACTTGTTGCCAAAGGCGACCAAATTAATACACCCATCAAATGCTAAAACTCTCAGCATCACTTGGGCCTTCAGCGATATGTAGGAGGTTTTTTGTTCTGTCTGATTCCTATCTCAGTCTCCACACAGACCATTCTAAACCTTCCACACCTTCCTCAAACCTCTGATCACCAATGTCCTTCTTCAGTTTTCTCTTGAGCTCTCCTAACTTCCTGTTGTGCCCCGTAACACCTCATGCAAAGCAATTTCATTGCACTTGTCTCACCATATTGGATTGCCTATTGATTTACCTGTCGAAGTTCTGAGTGCAGAAGGGTAGCTGGCTGGACTTAGAGAAGGAGTCGAAGTGCTGAACGATGCAGAGAAACCACGAGGGAGACCCTCTGGTACAGTGTAGACTGAGTTCCTAACCGCTTTCTCTTTTCTTTTCCAGTTCCCATGAGTTCTAGCTATAGCTTTGTAGAAAGGAACCCTTTTCTTGAACGGGCCTTAAGGTTATCTCTGTTTCAGAGATCAGCAAACTATGACCTATGGCTCAAATCCAACCTCCTGCCTCAGAAGCTGAGAATAGTTTTTGCAACTTAAAAAGTCAAAGACTCAACATCACTAATTATTAGAGAAATGCAAATCAAAACTACAATAAGGTATCACTTCACACTGGTCAGAATGACCATCATCAGAAAATTTACAAACAACAAATGCTGAAAAGGGTGTGGAGAAAAGGGAACCCTCTTGCACTGTTGGTGGGAATGTAAATTGATACAGCCACTGTGAAGAACAGTATAGAGGTTCCTTAAAAAGCTAAAAAATAAAACTACCATATAACCTAGCAATCCCACTACTGGGCATATACCCAGAGAAAACCATAATTCAGAAAGACACATGCACCCCAGTGTTCATTGCAGCACTATTTACAATAGCAAGGACATGGAAGCAATCTAAATGTCCATCAACAGAGGAGTGGATAAAGAAGATTTGGTACATATATACAATGAAATATTACTCAGCCATAAAAAGGAATGAAATTGGGTCACTTGCAGAGATGTGGATGGACCTAGAGACTGTCATACAGAGTGAAGTAAGTCAGAGAAAAACAAATATCGTATATTAATGCATATATGTGGAATCTAGAAAAATGGTATAGACGGTCCTATTTGCAAAGCAGAAATAGAGACACAGACATAGAGAACAAACGTATGGATACCAAGGGGGAATGGGGGCTGGTGGGATGAATTGGGAGATTGGGATTGACATATATACACTATTGATACTATGTATAAAATAGATAACTAATGAGAACATACTGTATAGCACATGGAACTCTACTCAGTGCTCTGTGGTGACCTAAATGGGAAGGAAATCCGAAAGAGAGGGGATATATGTATATGTATAGCTGATTCACTTTGCTGTACAGCAGAAACTAACACAACATTGTAAAGCAACTATACCCCAATAAAAATTAATTAAAAAAAGAAAAGAAAAAAGTCAAAAGAAGAACAATATTTCATGAATCATGAAATTGTACATGAAATTCAAATTTTAGTGTCCATCAATAAAGTTTTATTGGGACACAGCCACACTCACTGGCTTTCTTATTGTCCATTGCTGCTTTCATGCTATAATGGCAGAGTTGAGTAGTTGTTACAGAGACCATACAACCTGTAAAGCTGAAAATACTTATGACCTGAAAAAGTTTTGTCATTCCCTGCTCTGTTTCACACAACAAAAAGAGCCCTGCTTAATACAAGTACTTTCTGAAATTAGAGATTATGAGGACCTTTAAAATACAGAATGCTTAATAGATCATTTAGTGTATTTCTGATTGGGTTTGAGGGAACCATCCTCTGCTCCTAGAAAACTAGTTAGAAGGCAAAAGCAGAGCAGGAACTTGGATTTAGCCTGACAGAGATGCTTGTCCCAAGAAATAATAAATTCAGGCACTGCTTTTGTCAGTTGTTTTCCAAATATGTCCTCCTCCTCAGGGTTTCTGAATAGTGACTGCAAAAATATGGTCAGGAAGTGCAGTCAGCCCACACTGTACATGTAGAAGAAACAAAACCCCAAACCATGCCTGCACTCTGAGTGACTGAGCATTCCCTGTTGTATTTCCATGGTTGATTGAATTCATTAGTTTGTTCATATCTTAGATACATTCTTTCCATCTGCAAACATATATTGGGAATTGTGTAAGGAAGTTTGGAGACCCAACTGAGCAGAGATGTGCAGGAAATGTCAAGATTAACAAAACAGGCTTTTCTTTCTGTCTGGAAGGATAATAAGTGCAGGGCCCAAGCATTTGTGGCTGAAGGAAGGGTGGGGAGAGTGTGGACAACAGAGAGAAAACAGAGCTGCTTTTCTGCTTGGCTTCCGTCTTTGTCAATGAGAATGCTAATTGGACTGAAGAGGGTGAAAACAATATTGGCACAAGAGACCTGAAGTCCAAGAAAAATTGGAAAACTGACCTGCTCCAAATGAGGCCAACTCTCCTGGACTAAACAAATTACCTACCTGGGCATGAAGATAAGTTGCAACCAAGATCACTGGCAGTGATCACATTAGACAGTGGAATTGTGGGGAATTCAGTGGTGGTAGAAATCAGAAAATCATCAAATAGCATCTTGATTCTATATCTTGGAAGAAGACGGAGTATTCAAACTGTAGAGCAGTGGTGTTCATCTTGGTCAGAATTCCAGGACAGATGTATCACTAGGAATGACATTTGTCTTAGTAATTGAAACCCGAAAAGAGTAGTTTAACCAATGTGGAGGCCTATTTTTCTCATTACATGAGCAGTCCTAAGGCGGGCATCGCTTTAGCTGCTCAAGGATGTCAGGACTTACTCTCTGAGATTCTCTTGGCCTTTCCCTCATTGTCACTCCGTGGTTCCATGATGGCTCCTCCATGGCCAGCATAAGTTTCTGTGTGCCAGGCAGAAGGAAGGGAAGGACAAGAGCAAATCGACTCTGTCATCTCTCCCAGCCCGAACCTTTAAGGGGCTTTCCCCCAAAACTCTACCCAGCAACTTGCACCTATATCTTATTGGTCAGGATGTCTCAGATGGTCCACTAGTATCTGAAACAAGTGGAGAGTGTAGTTTTTTAGTTGGGCACATTTCTCCCACCCGCCAAAAGACCAGGGATTTGTCAGTAAAGAAGGAGAGAAAGGTACTGGTCAGACAGCTAGTAGTTTCTCCAAAAAAAGATTTTCTAAGAAACAGGTTTAAGCATGTTTAAAAAAAAAAAAAAAGAGACTAGATGACTAGGTACCGTCATGAGTTTGCAAAGAAACTTCCACGCAGATAACTTTTCTGTAATGAAAATATTACTAGGCTGGTAGACAAAGGAAAGATGGGAGATGTAGAAAATGCATTCATCGTCAGCATGGCATTTAATGAAGTCACTTGTAATGTCCTTATAGATAACAAGGAGAAATATGGTTGGTGTGACAGTAGAGTAGGGTAGATTTATAACTGGTCAAAAGACTCAAAAGACTTCTGGACATATGTCTAAAAGAACTGGAAGCAGGGTCTCCAAGAGATATTTGTACACCCATGTTCATAGCAACATGATTCACAACAGCCAAAAGGTAGAAGTGAACCACCTGTCCATAGAAGGATGAATAGATAAACAAAATGTGGTACATGCGTACAATGTTCAGCCTTAAAAAAAGGAAGGCAATTCTGCAATATGCTACAGCATGGATGAACCTTGAGGACATTACGCTCAGTGAAATAAGCCAGTCCCAGAAAAACAAATAGTGTATGATTCCACTTACATGAGGTGCTCAGAGTGGTCAAAACCGTAGAGACAGAAAGCAGAATGGTGGTTGCCAGGGGCTGGGGGGAGGGGAGAATGGGAAATTCTTGTTTAATGGGTACAGAGTTTCAGATTTACAAGATGAAAAGAGTTATGGTGATGGATGGTGGTGATGGCTGCACAACAACGCGAATGTATTTAATACCATGGACTGCACACGTAAAAAGGGCTAAGATGGTAAATTTTGTGTTATGTGTATTTTACCACAATAAAAAATTATTTAAGTTAAAAAAAAAAGACTCAAAAGACTGCTAATGAATAGTTCACGTCAGCTCTCTAAGCAATAGCTATTAGTACTATATTGTATTATTCTAATTAATATCAGACATTAACAATAACAATATTTATTACTGGTAGAAGATTCAATCTTCATCCCAGCTTACCCTTCCCCCTCCCTGTGTCCTTAAGTCCATTCTCTAGAGTGGCACCGACATATACACTACTAAATGTATAATAGGTAGCTAGTGGGAAGCAGCCGCATAGCACAGGGAGATCAGCTCTGTGCTTTGTGACCACCTAGAGGGGTGGGATTGGGGGCAGGGAGGGAGACTCAAGAGGGAGGGGATACGGGGATGTAAGTATACGCATAGCTGATTCACTTTGTTATACAGCAGAAACTAACACAACAATGTAAAGCAATTATACTCCAATATAGATGTTTAAAAAAAAAAAGATTCAATCTTTGTCCCAGTTGTGCTCCACATCAGTTTCTGGGATGAGGATTTTCTAGCAGACCTATATAGAGTCTACTGACTTGAGGATGTAAATCTGTGTGACAGAGTAAGGATCCAAAATTATGCATATGGGCAGGAATGGTGGACTAAATAATATTAGCTATCATTTATTAAACATCTAATACATCATGCCAGCTAATACACTAAAGGCTTTTCATAGGTAACCTCTTGTCCTCTGAGTAGCTCTGCAATGTAGGTCTTTTTTTTTTTTTTTTTTGCGGTACGCGGGCCTCTCACTGTTTTGGCCTCTCCCGTCGCGGAGCACAGGCTCAGGCCCAGGCTTAGTGGCCATGGCTCGCCGGCCCAGCCGCTCTGTGGCATGTGGGATCCTCCCGGACCGGGGCACGAACCCGTCTCCCCAGCATCGGCAGGCGGACTCTCAACCACTGCGCCACCACGGAAGCCCTGCAATGTAGGTCTTCTTATCATCCTTATTTTACAAATGGAAAGAACCAAGTGTTCAAGAAGTTGAGTCACTTGCCTAATATCACACAGCTGGAAGTGAAAGAACTAGAGTCTTACCCAGGCATATTTACCTTCAAAACCTCTTCTATTTTCCCTATGCCATTCTGCTTTTCCACACCAGTAAATGTAAACAAGAACTGTATTTCAGGTCCAAGCACAAGATAGGGAATGAAGCAGGTTGGGGGAGGGAGCAAGTAAGAAAGGATTTGGAGATTTGGGTTGGCTGAAAGACCTATGTGGATGTCTTCAACTTACTTGGAAATGCACCAAACAAATAAGAAACACTAATGGGATGGTAGAGTGATAGATGGATTTGTGATAAAGCAAGTGTAGTAAAATGTTCGTTGTGGAATCTAGTAGTGGATATATGGGTGTTAATTGTAAAGTTCTTTCAACTTTTTTGTATGTTTGAAAATTTTCCTAATGAGGGGAAAAGTCAATGTAAATTGATACCATGATGTGGCCATGTTTAGATGGGGAGAATATAGATTCTTCTTGGGCAACACAGCCATACCTTAAATCCTGTTTTCAGTTTGGGTGCTAGCCTTTCTCATGGTTTGTGACAAGCTGTAATGTGCCCTCGGGAGAGAGAATAGGAGGATGAGGGGTTCAGAAACCATGTCTAACCTGGAAAAGAGAAGAAAAGAGTACAACATTGTAGTTCTCAGAAAATACTTTAAAAGCTATGTGTTAGTTATCAGTTGATGTGTAACAAATTGTACCAAAACTCAGTGTCTTAAAACAACATTTATTATCTTACGGTTTCGGTAGGTTGGAAATTCACAAGTTGCTTAACTGGGTAGCTCTATCTTGGGATCTCTTGTGAGGTAGCAGGCAGAATATCAGTAGGGGCTGTAGTCATCTAAAGGCTTGACTGGGGCTGGAGAATTCACTTCCAAGACAGCTCACTCACAGGGCAGGAGGTTTCAGTTCCTGTTATGTAGGTCTCTCCATAGGCTTGCACGAGTGTCCTCATGACATGGCAGTTAACATCCTCCAGAATGAGCTATTAAGAGACCAAGGACAAAGTCACAGTGCCTTTCATGACCTCATTTCTGAAACCACATACCATAACTTCCGTATTATTATAGTCATTAGAAGCGGGTCACTGGGTCTGGCTCACCCTCAAAGGGAGGGAAATTAAACTCTCCCTCCTGAAGAAAAATATCAAAAAATGTGTGGACATATTTAAAACTCACCATGGTCTGCTTCTTGTAAGAGACTTAGGCTTGTTCTAGAAGGATCCTAGGGAAGTAGTTCTTATTTCAATAAAAGAAAATTTTCCTAATAGAATTAGGAATAGAATGGTAATAAAATTATCCAGGTTGCATAAAAGAATGGGAAGGGCTTTTTCTTCACTTGAGAGATCCAAAAAGAATTTGAACAGTTAACTGGAGATGTGACATTCATTCTGTTATTCAACAAATATCTGTAGAGCATTTACTGTGAGTCACGCTCTGTGGAAGAACTGTAGATGCAATCGTGGGCAGGACAGAGATGGTGCCTGCGCTCATGAAATTTACACTGTGCTAAGAGAGTCAACAAGTACATCAGATAATTACAGGTTGTGATGAGTGTTATGAAGGCAAAAAATAAATAGGCTACTGTAATATCAACTAAGGTTCCCGGGAGATACTTTGTTTTATAGAGTTCACAAAAGAGAAATGTTTGAACAAGATAATCCTATAGATTCCTTCCAGTATGGTGGTGGTCACTCATCCATTCCTTCATCCATTTTTTAATTCATTCAACAGATACTTACTGAGTGTCTACTATGTGCCAGGCACTGGGCAAGGTACTAGGGATACAAAGCAAACAATTCTGCCTTTTAAGGACCCTGGGGTCTTGTGAGAGATAACAAGATGTATACATTAGTGATGATTCCATGTGATAAGTGCTACAGGGGTTAGGCACATGGAACCTGAGGCACACAGGAGAGAGAACCCTTCCTGGGGTGTTGGTGAAGGCTTCTTGGAGATGCCATTTGAGCTGGGCTTTTACGGATGGGGAAGGGGACTGACAGCACAAGAATCTTTCTAAAAGGTCAGCATCCCAGATGCCAGGACTTATTAAGAAGAATGAAGGAGCAGAGACGAAAGTGAAATGTACGTTTAATGAGTTAATGGAGCTTGAGGAATGAAGGCACTCTGTATTCTGGCTCTTGTACCACTGTTTTAAATGCACTGGGCTGACAACGAAAACTCATTTCACATTTGAAACTTCTCAGGAGAAACTCCGATACTACAGGCTCATCACAATTCTGCTCTTGTCACAGCAGCTTCCCCCGTGATTCCCTGCCACAAACCTTCTGCTCCAGACGAGGTAGCCCCCTCATTACTCCACCACTGTTCCATGCTCTTACAGTCAGTGCTACTCAGGGTGCCTTTCTCCCTCATCTCTACAAATCTGACCCCTCCATCAGGTCTCACTGTTTCCTTGAAACTTTTGGACCCCTCAAGCCTGTGGGAATTTCTCCCACTGGGCAAGGAACACAGAGACCATTTGTCTTGGTTCTTAATTGGCCCTGAAATGTCTCTTGTAGATCTTCATGGGCTCTCAAGTAGATTGTGACCTTGGGCAAGCTAGTCGCCTAATCTCTCTGTGCCTCAGTTTACTCATCTGCAAAATGGGGGTAATAAAATTATCCAGGTTGTTATGAGGATTACATGAGTCTATACATGTGAAGCATTTAGATCACCACTCCCTGGCTCATAGTAATCATGTTACGACTGTCTGCTGTGATTATTACGGCCCTTTAGAGGTAAGAGGTGTGCCCTCCTGTACTTTAGGGACTCAATAAAGGCCTCAGAATCGTCAATGTCGCCACAATCTGATAAATGAATAAAATGTATTTTATTCTTACTCCCTCTTAATGCTCAGACCAACAGACTTGGTTCCAATATTCTAAGAGAAATAATTTGGGAGCTGAATTATGTTCTGGGGACTTTTTTTTTTTTTTTTTTTTTACAGGTCCTAGCTCTTTGGGTTGTGTATATGAGGTAACAGTTGGATGCAGCTTATTTAAAGCCACAGCACAATCCGTAAACCTGACACTTCAGCAATTATATTTTCCAGATTGGGAGAGGTGCAAAACTTGGGCCACACATAATTGGAAGGCAAAGAAGGCCTTTTTTTATTTGCAGCACATGGAAACATACCCACAATTGAATGTATATCATCTCACACCATCGCCCATGGCTTCTCTTCTTGAGTTCATTATCTCAGGAAGTTATACCACCAGTGATACCCCTCACCCCCATGGCTCATGTGAGAGCGCTCAAAGTCATGGTTGACTCCCTTCTCCCCTCCTGCACATTCCCGTGCATGGAGCCCTATTCACCCTACTTCCTCAACAACACTCCAGGTCATTCGTTCCTCTTGAGCCTTTAGTGCATGGCCCTCCTCTGGACTGCTGTTAAAGCCTTTTAGCATATATCCGTGCCCCCAGACTCATCACAGACAGTTCATCTTTATATGGTGCCACTGAAAAGGTCATTCTATCACCTCAAGGACACATCCTGCCTTTTCACACCTCTCTGCCTTTGTACTAGCTATTCCCCCTGCTAGAATACCTATTCCCCTTTTCCAATTGGCAAGTTCTTATCTATCTTTCAAGAAGGTGTTGAGTGCCTTTTCAAATGTTACCTTTTCCTGGGCCCTCACCCAAGCAGAATTAGTCACTCTGCTCTGTGCTTTCATTAATACCATCTGATTTTTCAACTTATAAATATCTGCTTTATCTCTCTCTGCAGCTTTTTGAAGGCGGGAATTATGTCTTGTCTCTGTAAAACTTGTCTCCCAGTTTATCAATAAATGTTTGTTGAATGAAAGGATTGAATATCACAAAAATTCATTAAATACATAGTTCCTTCAGACACTGTATTCTAAACACAGTGGAAAACTCAGTGACTCTTTTTCAAAGAACAAACAATCTAGTCTATAATAGGCCCAAGGAGGTGACCTTAAGAGTGCCTGGAGAGTGCCTTACTGAATATTACTGCGTATTCAGTTTACTGTCACTGGGTGGCAGTAGTGTGCCATGGTCATGTGGTGAAGTTCCAGAACTTCAAAAAGGTGGCTGCGTTTGGTCGGGGTTGCTAGATTAATAGCAAGCAAACCACAGGGGAAATGTGGGCTGTGTCCACATTCTGGACATGGCTGGATTTGCAAGAGCTTGTTCTTGGGAGCTGTCCATATCTGTACCTGGCATAGGCTGTATGGCATTCAGACACGATGCTCTGTCTAATCTATAAACCCAAAGCAGGGAGACTGAGACATCTCCAGTCTGGGACCAGGTCTACATCTTAGAAGATGCTCCCACTGCTCAATTCTCCTTCACTTCTTCCAGTGGTGAGCTTCCTTTCAGCTGTGCAATGACAGGGACCTTACGGATGGCTTTTGTCTATTTCAGTTCACACAGTGGCTATGACGATTAAGAGGTCTTAGGTGACCTCTGTTGGAGCAGTTTCAATAAAGACTCGTGAACTGTTCCCAAAGTTTACTGCAAGGAAAAACGAACGGAAACTGAGGGGGCAAAGACAACAAGGGAGAACAACTCTTTCAAAAGTCTGCCTCTGAAGCATAGTGAGAGAACAGCTGGAGAGGGCGAGGAGGGAGGGGAAAGGTCCAGTGTCATGCCCAGTGCCACCTCAACCCCAGTCCCCCACTCCTGCTCCCATCCCAGGATGGGGGAGACTCCCCAGGTCTGCAGGCTGAGGACGCGGACAGGAAGGGAAACTGGACTACATAAGAGCAGGAGAGGGCTTCCCTGGTGGCGCAGTGTTTGAGAGTCCGCCTGCCGATGCAGGGGACACGGGTTCGTGCCCCGGTCCGGGAAGATCCCACATGCCGCGGAGCGGCTGGACCCGTGAGCCATGGCCGCTGAGCCTGCGTGTCCGGAGCCTGTGCTCCGCAATGGGAGGGGTCACAACAGTGAGAGGCCCACATACCACAAAAAAATAATAATAATAAAAAAAAATTAAAAAATTAAAAAAAGAGTAGAATTCATGAGTTTATAGTAATGCAGTTGGCAGTTACCAGGTTTTCTGCAGCAGAAATCAGAGTCGGGATAGTTCCATTGTTCTGCTTAGTTGATCTAGGGTTGGGGGTTAGTTAGAGAGGAGGTAGCAAAATAAAAGAGGCGACCTAATGAAGAGTGTTCGTGAGGATATGGTTCAAATGGTTAAGCATAGTGTCCAAACTGGGTGGGGAAGGAACTGACAAGATGGGCTGGGAAAATCCGAACTGACTAAGCAATTGCAGGTCTCAATGACACAGTGGTCAATGCAAGGGGGTGAGGCAGTGGGGACAGCTGGGAGTGGAATGAGAGAGGACCGTTGGGAGCCAGTATTTCCAAAGCTGAGGATGGTTTCTGCAGGGGAGGGCTGCTGATATGGAAGGACCCAAGCTCTCTGGAATAGAGGAGGTTAGAGGGATGGCTGAGTATCAGTACAGACTCTCTAGTCTCCCAAGACTGCAGCATGAGTTAGGATGGGCAGGAAGCCAGTGAGCCACTTGCAGAGTTCTTTGTGGCTGCAGGGAGTGACGTGAGGTTATAGATGAAGGAAGTAGGATGAGGGAGGATGAAGGAGTGTAAATTGGGTGCCGTGAGCTTTCAGGTAAGAGGGACTTTTGAAGGCTATTCTAGGATGCTGATCTGGGTGAGGCAGTGTAAAATAGGTAGAGAAACGCTCCAGAGAGTAGAGGGAAGGGTAAAACTGAATGGAGACCAAAGGACTGGAGAGATGAGGTGAATGGAGGAACTCATACCTGGGTGGAGTTGTAGGATGGACCCAATCAGCTTCAGAATTCCAAAGGTAGTGTGATTATATATGATTTGGCCAATGCCTAGAATATAACAGGTGCTGGATAATATCTCTTCACTTAATTAATGTCTTTTGCTTTTAGAATTCTTAAAAATTGTACTTTTATATTCACCGTCCATAACTTAGTCTCAGAGCTTACTGGGTCCCTGGTGGACAGCTTCCAGGCAGATCACAGATAGATTGTTCAGTGCAATTCGACTTCATTCATTGTCCATCTGCTTTCTTTTTCTAAAAACCCCTTCCCATAAAACTTCCGAGTACAACTCTGAGTTATGGAAACAAAGACTTAACATTTCTGGATTCTTGTTCTAAATTAATAAAATAAGAGTAACAATGCTAACTAGTTTTTTTTTGGTGAATCACTGAAGTTTACAAATTGTTATCTCAATTACTTGTTTATTTCTCAAACCCCCAGGAGGTAGGCAGGATGGTTATTACTGTTCCCAATTTTGTACATAACACTTTAGACAGGACCTGTGAGCTCCCAAGACCTCTCAGCGTCACAGCCAAAAAGTGAGAAAGCCAGACGGAAGCCTTGCACCTCAAGTCTGAATTATAAGCTGCGGTTCCCTAAACTGTAGTTTGAATTTGTTCAAAGTGCAGATTCAATAGGTCTTGGATGGGGTTTTGGAATTTGCATTTGAGGCAAACATCTGATGCTTGTGTTTCAATGACCATACTCAAAAACAATAATCTAGAAACTTCTTTTTCCCTTCTCTCTTAAAAGAACAACAAAAACAACCACCAAAAAAAAAAAAAAAAAAAAAAAAAAGGCTGATCTCACCTCTTACCAATCAAAGGAATTTTTTTTTTTCTTAGAGAAGTGGAGCCCCCAGGTCTTCTCTTCTGTGACCTACCCACACACACTGATAAAGTTAATTATCTGCCCTGGCTAAATGACTTTCCCTAGCAACACCCTAGCAACTAACATTAGCTCTGCCTTAGGCTACAAAACCGGAAAGAGATTTCTTGAAGTCCGGTGTATTTTACAACAAAACAAAACATCTGAACGGGAAGTTAAACAAAGTAAACTGAATTCATTACTAAGGAGATGAGACACAGACATACAAGACAGTTCATGACAGTCCACCAAACACAATGGTCAAAATAAAAAACTTTATTCTCACAAGTTCTACTGAAGTCCAGAGGAGAGACTGCAAGATCTCATCCCACGGAGGAGAAGAGAATTTAAATGGGCAGAAGGAGGGAGGACATCCTAGGTGATGGGAAAGCTATAAGCAGAGGTGCCAAGTCAAGTATGAAAGTGCGGGACACAGGGAACCCAGCTGGGAAGCACTGGGAGCTCAGTCTGGGATCTATGACCAGATCATAGAGGGCCTTGAAGGTCACTTGAAGAACTTGGGCTGCATCAGAGGGTCCTGGGAGGCTGTTAAAGACGTTTTATTCATAGAACAGATACTTATGGAGCCAGGCACCATGATATGCATGGAGGATACAGTGGTGATCCCCAGAGAGTCCCTCCCCTTATGGAGCTTGGAATCTAGTGATGGAGACAGACACTGAACAAATACAAAATGTAAAAATCAGACATAAAAGTGAATAGGTAATTATAAATCTTGAGAATATTAAGAGAAAGATATCAAGTTCCAGGAGAGCATATAAAGAGAGGCAGGACCTATTCTTGGAAATCAGGAAGGACTTCTCTGGGGAAGCAGTTTTGCACTGAGATCTGAAGGGTGCATAGGAGTTGGCTGGGAGAGGGTAGGGGTTGGCAGAGACGAAAGCACTGGATTCCAGGCAGAGAGAACCGCACAGGCAAAAGTTCATAAAATGGAAAAGCCGTGGTGGCCGGAGCCCATGAGAAAAGGGGTACATGGTCTTCAAAGGCGGGTCAAACAGGACCTCAGAGGCCATGTTAAAGATTCTTTGTTCTGAGAGCTCTGAAAAGCCACTGAAAAAGGATTTTAACCTCGGGATTGACATTCAAGTCTGCATTTTAAAAAGGATCACTCAGTCTTCAGCTCAGAAGATGGACTGGAGGGAGAGTAAGAGTAGATGTGGGCAGCCCAATTAGGAGGCTGAGAGATGATGACAACTCAGACTGATGTGGTGGCAGAGGAGTTGGGGAGAAGTGAACAGATTCAAGGAGTTGGAAGCTAGTGATTTCGTGACGGATTGGATGTGTGGAGAGAAAGCAGCATTCTGATGTGACAGTAGAGCTGGGTTAGGCAAGTTTAACTCCGGTAGTGGGATTACAGATCCATGGGCTGTCATGGCCCAGATGGTGGGGTCACCACTGTGTAGAGGGAAGAACCCTATTTTAGTGTTGGTGAGGACTGTTTTGAATCCTGGTTCTTTCTCCCCTTACTAGCTGTGGCACCCAGACAGGTAAATTTTATAGGTTCCTTATCTGGAAAATAGCAGAGAGGAGGGGGCCTCCTACATCACATGGTTTTCCTGTCAGTGTTGAATGAGGAATTAACTATTCTGTCCCTCCCTGCTGTGTTCTGCCCACCTCCCTGTTAGATTTGAATACGCTGATTTAGATGAAAAGACTTTCAAGGACACATAATTGAGCTATTGGATGTAAAATAAGCTCCGTGAAGACAGGAGCCACATTTTATTTATCTCTAGTTTCCTGTCCTCTGAGATAAGATCGGGTACACTCTCATGAACAGCTTAGTTCGTAGCATATATATCACCGTTATGATTGGAGAAGATTCGTGTAACTATGTATTTAATATTTGTCTCTGCCCCAGATTGTAAGATCCACTAAGGCAAGTAGTTTATTTGTCCAGCGTCCCAGTGCTGAGCACATGGAGGGCATTGGACATGAATGAATGAATGAATGAATGAATGTTTGTTCCCTCTGGTACCCACTACTCAGCACAGACTTGGCCCCAAATCTATACTCAAGGAAAGCTTGCTGGATGCATGGGACTGTGCACCATGGAGTCTATGTGAGCCCTGAGCCAGTCCGGTCATACTGGAGATAATTCACTCAGGACACAGAGGTGAATCTCTCTGAATGTCACCTCCATAAAGGAAGGCTGGTAGCTGGAGCAGGTGCTGCTGACCGTCGAGGAGGGTCAGGCCAAGAAAAGGGCATAATTGCCTTCTGCAAAGGGGCACTGTCAGAGGACCTCTGAGAGAAGGCGCCCAGTTAATAGTGGCAGTGAGAGTCCCAGCACAAGGACTGAGGGCAGGCGAGGAGGAATGGAGGCCTCCTATGCAGATGGCTCCTCTGGGCTGTTTGTTCCTGGCGTCAAAGGAAAGCAAAGGAGATTGCTTTTTAAATGCAGGCTCTTGAAGCGTGTTGACAGTCCAGGGGAAGGAGCGGGTGCAGTAACCAAAGCTTCTGAGAGCACTTGGGATGCTTGTGCACAACTGAGGGGAGGCAGAGGCATTAAGGCATCCCCAAAGTGGGCTTGGTCTCCGTTACTGTGCTACCCAGGGCCAGCCCAGACCCACCCGTTGAGCTTGGGGGTGGGTGTGGGGAGACACTGGAGACCAGGCCCAGTATTTTACATGGGTCATTTCATTTAACTCTAGCATCCTCTAGAGGAAGGGTGTATTAGCCCAGAGGCACACATGCACCCTTTCTGAGCATGAAACTGAAGCTTGGAGAGCTTAAATAACCTGCTCAAGTCTCACAGTGGGTGAGCTACAGGACTAATGTTTGATTCGAGTCGGTGCCCAGGGGAACAGGGGGAGAGATTCCTGCACCTGGCCTTCTCCTGTCTGGCTTTGGGGTTGAGCCTGAGGCTCTGCCCAGTGAGCCCTTAGGTTCACCTCCTCTCCAAACATCTGTCACTGGGGACTGGGAACCTGAACTAAAATTTAAGCCAAGAAAACACAGGCTTTTCTCTGAAACTTTCAAAACCCCTTTCCAGGGCTCTATGAGGCCTCCCATGGGCTTTAGGCACTTTTGTCTTCGTGGGCTCCTCCCTTCATAAAACAACAGTAAACATTATATTTTATGACTCTGTAGGTATAAAGACAAATATATTAATAAATATTATATAGTGAAATATTTTATTGGACTTAAAGGTTTTTCTTTCTTCTTCTGATTTTAAAGAAAACATTTTCAGGAATCTCCGAAGGTATTACAGGCCATAGCACTGTGCCTACTGGGCCCAATGGACGAATCATTCTGTTCCTTTCCATCCTCCAGTCTGACCTGTTCCAGGTCAGAGAAGGGCAATAGAGTCAGATAGCCATGGCATCTGACCCTGCCTTAACTGGCCGAAAGCCTCAGTTTGCTCATCTATAAAATGAATGAAAGTAATGTCACGTTTATTGTGTGAAGCGAGAGTGGAAAATGTGAGCAGATATAGTAAGTAAACCGCCCAGAATATTGCCATACACAGAGTAGGTGTGCAGCAAAAGTTCTCAGTCTTTCCCTCCTTGGAGCACCCTCCTCCACAGGGTCCAGGGGGTTGGGGCAGCAGCCTCCTTGGTGGTGGGACAGAGTCCGCAGTGTCCCTGTACCCTATGATTTCCTCGCCAGACCCTGGGAATCCAGCGTCGCAAAATAAACACGGCCCCGCCGCTAATCGCCAGCGCGGAAACAAAACAGCGCTGCGCTCGGGGATCTGGGCAAAATCAGCCCTCCCTCTTCCTCCTCCTCCTCCTCCTCCTCCTCCTCCTCCTCCTCCGCCGCCGCCCTCCCTTCCTCGCGCTGCTCGGCTTGCTCGGCTCAGCTCAGCGCAGCGCAGCTCGGCAGCCGCCAAGCCGAGGCGGCAAGGTCTCCTGGTCGCCAGCGCCGGCTCCGAGCTCCGCTCCCCGCCCGGGCTCTGCCAGGTCGCGCTTCCGCGGGGACCACTTCGAGCAGGAGTCGCGTGGCGAGCCGGCGGCGAGGCACAAAGTTGGGGGCCCGCGAGAATGAGGCTATCCGCGGCGTCCCTGAGACTGAGCCGGAGTCCAGCGCTGCTGGCCCTGGCGCTGCCTCTGGCCGCGGCGCTGGCCTTCTCCGACGAGACCCTGGACAAAGTGCCCAAGTCGGAGGGCTACTGCAGCCGCATCCTGCGCGTCCAGGGCACGCGGCGCGAGGGCTACACCGAGTTCAGCCTCCGTGTGGAGGGCGACCCTGACTTCTACAAGCCGGGAACCAGCTACCGCGGTAAGTGGCCCTGCGTGGCGTTGAGGGCGCGGGACCCGGCCCCCGGAGGGCGCCGACCGCGCGGTGCGGGAGGAGGGCGCACGGTTCTCAGGCGCACAGTGCGGGCGCAGCCCGGTAAGGGCCCTTCTGTCCTGGATGCCCTCAGCCCTTTTAGACCCGAGCCAGTGTCTGGGGCCGTCGCGGGCTACAGCCGGGAGATGCAGCCCCCACGTCTGACGCGCGGTTCCCGGGCATGGGCTGTAGCGGAGCGACGCGTCACTCTGGCCTGGCTGGGAGGGAACCTGGCTTCTTCCCCCGCCGGCTCCAGGAGAGAAGTGGAGACTCGCCTTTCTCCAGATCCGTCTCAGGAGTGGAGCGGACCCTGGCTTCTCTTAGTCGGGTCCCAGGCAAGGTGGTGACTCCGGCTTTCCCCACTCCCATCCCTGAAAGAAAGGAAACCAGCTTCTCGCTGACCGGTCCCCAGTGGGATGGTCACTCCAGCTTCCCCGGACAGATCCCTACAGGAGAAGGGACTTCAGTTTCTACCTTAGCTGGTCCCAGGGCACGAGGAGGAGGGGAGAGGAGCCAGATGCTTTTCAGAAGGGTCCCTGAAAAGAACTCCAAATTATTCTCCGATGGTTCCAGGCGAGGGAGAAGACCCTGGATTTCTAGGACAGGCTCCCAGTGGACAGGGAGCTCTAGGTAGTTTTGGACAGGGAAAGGGAATCCGATGAAAACGGAAGGGAAGCCCGGGTTCCCGAGGCCTGCTCCCTGGGGGCCGGGACCTTGGCTCCCGCAACCCCAAGTCTCAGTGCCCCAGGGATGCCGTTCCTACGCTCCTCAGCTGAGAGCCGGCTTTCGGGAGCGCAGAGAGGGGATGTCCAAGCAAGTGAGCGCCTCCCAAGCAGGACAGGCAGCTCGACCCGCACAGACCTGAAGATCACTTACGCCATCCCCAGGGCCCACCGCCCCTCTCTTCAGCCGGGTCATCTCCCCAGACATCTTTTCCCCATGCTGCAGCTGCCCTTCTCCAGTCGCGAGCCAGGATGTCGGGCAGGGAAAGAAGCCTGCCTGGCCTCACCGGGGCCCCGCGGGCGGGGAGTGACAGGGCGCGTGTCCCTTCACCCCTGCCCCTTCAAAAGTCAATTCTAGGGTCAAGCAGGAAGAGAGGGGCTTTGGGGCACCGAGTGGGGTGCTCTTCCATCCCCACTTTCCCGGTTCCTAAGCATCTCGGGAAGAAGCAATGGGAACAATACTGGAGAAAGTTTGGGGCAGTGTCAGCGGGCGCCCGGGCCACACAGGAGACCAGAACCTTCTCAGAACGCTTCCTCCGTTTTCCCGCGTTCGTGTTCCCGACTTTCTCCACCTGGAGCTACCCAGAGCTCCACCTGGAGCTTCCCGGCATAGCCTGCACGTGGATGCGCTCAGCAGCTGGCCGGCAGCCCCTGCAAGCCGGCACGGGTCGGCGGGATGCTGGGTACTCCGCGGAGACGGGCAGGGTGGGGGTGGGGTGGAGGGCACCCGGCCCAGCCCCGGGGAGCTGGCGGCGGGTTGGCTGGGCTGCCCTGAGAGCCGAACCTACGAGCGGCCGCAGCCTCTCCTCCGAGCTGGGAAGCAGCCAGTCCTCTCCGTGGACTGGAGGGAAGTGGGCGTAACCCCGCTGGCCTCTTCAGCCCTCCCGCAACCCGAGG
This sequence comes from Leucopleurus acutus, assembly GCF_964270905.1. NCBI lineage: Eukaryota > Metazoa > Chordata > Mammalia > Artiodactyla > Delphinidae > Leucopleurus > Leucopleurus acutus. The sequence continues at coordinate 67,941,752 of NC_139151.1, forward strand.
GCCTGGGTTCCCTAGGAAAACTGTCCCAGCTCCACGTGGCAGGGAAAGAGGTGGCTCCGGAGTCAGGTGGACCAGGGTTTAGTAGCTGTGTGACCTTGTGCAAGTCCTTTAATTTCTCTGAACGTGTTTCCCAGCTATTGAAAACAGCTCTTTATCCAACCACCCTGGGCGGTTGCAGGGAGTGAATGAGTGCATAAAGATGAGCATGCCTGAGCTACAGCGGGCCCCCAATATGTGCTAGTTTGAGTTGGCTATGGGGCCCTAATGGTTTAATAATGGAGGGATGTGCCTGGTCAGATTGGTTTCTGGGGGGTGTGTGTGTGTGTGTGCGCATGCGTTTAAAAAGTAGGTTTATTCAGCACTCCTTTCAGCCAGTCTACCAGTGAATGCCAGGTACCTCGGTCCTCATGAAATAATTGAATGAATGAATGAATAATTTCTCCATATCATGAGGCTTGCCTTAGACTATTCCTCGTTTAGGACCAGGAGGATCTCTTTTTTCCTTTTTTTAATTTTTTGGTTGCGCTGCATGGCAAGTGGGATCTTAATTCCCTGACCAGGGATTGAACCCGTGCCCCCTGCAGTGGAAGTGGGGAGTCACAGTCTTAACCACTGGACCGCCAGGGAAGTCCTGGGAGGATTTCTTTTTTGGGTAATTCAGGCTAGTCTGCTGTGCAGGCCACGAGTCCTTCTGGGTTTCTTTTCCCACTTGAATCCTCCCAGTTTGTCCAAGCACTGGCAGCAGGTGGCCCCAGCACTGAGACAGAGATGCATCTGGGATTCACATTGACAGAGAGGTTCCATGACTGCTCAAGTATCCACTGCCAGCAGGTGGAAACTGGGGCTAGTAGGGAGGGGAACACTAGGCTTTCACCTTATAGGTTATTCCAGCCTAAAAAGTTAGCCTTTGGACTGTGACATCCGACTCAGGCCATTGGTGGGCAATCATCTTATCTCCTTTCTGGTGACTAAGAGATCCTGAACGAAAGATCTTACAGGAACCATGCTAAGGTCCTCTGAGTAAATTCTCTGCGATTAGCAAACCTGATTCTGCCACTCAAAGTTAGGAAGAAAAGGGCACTGGCCTAGTTTGTGACATTTTCCGTTGGCTTATACTTTCTTAGAATAGTTACATTAGAAGTAAATCTAATACATTCTGCTCTAGGTATTGACTTAGGGCTGTGGAAATTAACATTCCCCTGGTGTTCTGTTTGCTGTTTTATTTTTTCCTGAATTAGGGCCCCTCACAATCGTTGGAATCAATGGCTTGTTTTCCTGCCGCAAACCTTTGTCCTCAGTATTCTAGTTCATCCCCAAAGAGCTTCTGCTCTCCATGCCCCCCACCCCAGCATATCCTTTAGGTATTCTAGACTGGAATAAAATGGTCACTATTAAGAAATATATTGAAACACGGGGTTTCTTCTCAACAGCCAGGATCCGGTTGAGATGATGATTCAGCCTTTTTCCAAGTTGTTAGTACTATATTGACTGCCTTCTCTCTCCCACCACATCTCTCTACTCTCCCTCCCTCTTCCCCCCAATACCCCTCCCTCTGCAATAATTGTGCTTTAGAAAGCTCTGAAAGGCCTGCTCTGTTTCTGACCATGGCCTCCTTTGAAAAAGAGATTACAGTGATTAAAAATAACAAGTTGAGGATTCTCAAGGGGCTTCCCTTACAAGAGGACAATTTGCAGGACCAGCCATTCCCAGATCCCAATTTCAAGCCAAATAGAAGAAAATCAGCTGAAATGTTCAAGAATTGATTGAAAATAAAAGAGGCTCTTTTGTCTGTCCAAAGGTCTGTTTATTAGGAAAATAAAGCCAGACCCTGGCTAATGAGAGTGGCTTTTCCTAGATGCTCTTTAAAGGGAAATTTCAAGGAACTTGATGGGAAAAGAATGTCCAGTTGAGATTACAAAAACTTGTCCAACTTCAAGCATAACTGAGGGATTTATTCTAAACCGGGAGGTTTGGAGAACTCCAAAGCTGCTTTGCCTTCTTTTTGTCTCTCTTTGGGGCGCACACTGCCATAAGAATGTGTGTTCCAGAGTGTCCCATCTCCGCCTGGTAGAATGAACACAGGCTTAGATGTTGGCTGGGTCTGTTTCCACTTCAGCTCAGTCGCACATTCACTGTGTGACCTCAGGCAGGCAGCTTTACCTCTCTGAGCTACAGTTGCTCCAACTGTAAAATGAGGCTGCTTCTCCCACCGCCCACAGCATAGCTATGAGAATTAGAAATAATCCATGTCAAAAGAAACTGTCATACAGTAGGATATATATATATATATATATATATATATACATGCACATACACACACATATATATGTAATGTTATGAGATGATTATTTATTTTGGAAATAGAAAAATACTTGGCAGCTAGCACTGGATGAGATATTGTGTTAAGTACTTCCTACGCATCTCACTCATTCCTTCCAGTACTTTGGGGCAGTTTATTATTTTTATTTTATAGATGAGGACACTAAATCTCAGAGAGGTTTAGTAACTTGCTATAATCAGTGGAGTCAGGATACAAACTTAGGGATGTCTAACTCCTAAATCTCTGCTCTTAACCAGTCTTCTACACTGACTCAATAAAATAAATTAGGAGTAGACTGAATTCACCCAGCTACCCTCAGCCTTCTAGATGTTGAGTCTTTGTTGAAGGAAAACAGCAATAGCAAATCAAGATAATAACTGACAGGGCTTCCCTGGTGGCGCAATGGTTAAGAATCCACCTGCCAATGCAGGGGACACAGGTTCCATCCCTGGTCTGGGAAGATCCCACATGCCACGGAGCAACTAAGCCCATGCTCCACAACTACTGAGCCTGTGCTCTAGAGCCCGTGAGCCACAACTACTGAGCCCGTGAGCCACAACTACTGAGCCCACGTGCTTAGAGCCCATGCTCCGCAACAAGAGAAGCCACCGCAATGAGAAGCCCCTGCTTGCCACAACTAGAGAAAAGCCCGCGCGCAGCAATGAAGACCCAACGCAGCCTAAAATAAAATAAATAAATTTTTAAAAAAAAAATAATAATTGACATATCTTGGGACACAAAATATGAAGTGATGGGTCCTTATTTACATTTTCTTTTTATAGACTTCAGTGTTGCATTTCCCCATAAACCAGAAGATTAATTTAGAAACACGAAGAACCTTGCCAATCTTTAGCCAATTCCTTTTGTTTGTGGGGAAACAGAAACAAATTGAAAATAAAAAACCCTAATTTGACTGTTGTTTTGTTTTTATATGCAGATATTATATGCCTGTAAAATTATATGTTTGAAAAGTATACACGTAGAATCTGAAAAATTTAGGCTGGATAAGGTCTTTTAAATAAACTATTTCTTACCTAGTGTTTTTTTTTTTTAAATTAAGCACCGCTGATGTTTAACTGTAATTAATTATAAGTGACCCCCCACCTCTCCTCTTTTCTTTTTTTATTAGGTAACTTTAATTTTTTAACTTGTGCTCCCTTTTCATAAGTATTTAGTTCAAATAGATAATAAAAATTAAAAGATGCATGCATATCTACATGCTTAATAGTTGTGGGGATTGTTGCTTTGAGTTTTATGAAACCAAAAATAAACAGAACATACAATAAAATGAAAGCATAAAAGTTGGAATTTTTCAAGGTTTAAAACTTGAGTACTTCCCATACACAGTTAAGTTGTTCCATTCCAGCTGGCAGACTCAACTGGAACAATGGGCTATAATGGCTGATATGTTTACAAACATGCCATTAGCTTGTTATACAGAATGTCAGATGTAGGTCGATACCAATTTCTGCAGGGAACAAAAAAAAAACACTTACCATCTTGTATTAGTCAGGATACAGGCTAAGCTCATGTTACAAAGAGACCCCAAAATACAGTGTTTTAAACAAGAGATAAATGGGAAATACAAGATGATGGGTGGCTTGTTCCACAAGGTCAATCAGTACCCCAGGTTCCTTCCATCTTGTTGCTCTACCATCTTCTAGCACTCTGCAGTCACAGAGTGACAAGTCACAGTACCTGAAATGTGGCTCGTCCAAACTGAGTTGTGCTGTAAACGTAAGATGCACACTGGTTGTTGAATAATTAGTGTGAAAAAGAATAAGCTTCTCATTAATAATATTTTATATTGATTACATGTTGAAGTTATAATTGTATATAGTAGGCTACATAAAATATATTGTTAAAATTAATTTTACTTGTTTTACATTTATTCCTACCGGCTACTTGTTAACAAGTAAAATGAATTTCCCCTGGCTTGAGATTATTTCTATTGGACAGCACTGTTCTTGGGAGTTGTCCTCATCAGCATGGTGACAGCCAGCTCACTACCAACACATCTGAGTTCCAGTCAGCCTGCAGAGGGGAAAGGAAGTGGAGGCAAGCAGCTTTCTTTTACTGATGTGACCCAGAAATCACAGCTAGCACTTTCAGACACACTCCTTTGCTAAGAATTTGGTCCCATGGCCACACCTAGATGCAAGGGAGCCTGGGAAAGATAGCATTTAGCTGGGCAGCCACATGCCCAGTGAAAACTTTGGGGAGGGATTTATTTTTCAAAAGGATGAAGGTGAAAATGGATTTGGAGGGGCAGTTAGCCGTCTCTGTCACATGTTTTAATGCATAGTCATGTAAAAACAGTGTTTCATGTTCTCTTTCTCCGTGATAGGTGGTATAGGTGGGTCTTCTCAACAGCACGTGAGTTGATATTCCTGCTAAATGGGGAAGGAGTGTTGATGTAGGTGTGTGTGCACACACGCGCGTGTGTGGTGTGTTGATAGGGTTCATACTGAGGAGAAATAAGGGGCCAGTGTGTCCGAGTAGCCTGCTCTGTCTCACCCTCTTCCTCTGTCTCACCCTTCCTCAAGGAAGCAGCGAGGAAGGGAAGGAATGAAGGAAGAAGTGGATAAAGCAAGAAAATGCAAGAGAGGGAGAGGAAAAAGGAAAAGAGGGGGAAGAAGGAGGAGGAGAGAAAGGAGGGGAAGGAGAAGAAAGAAATTAAGAGAAAAGAAAAAACCTCACTGGGATATACATTTAGAATGAGAAAGAAATAATTTTACAGAGGAGTCCCATTCTTTTTTAGTTTTAAAGTCTTAATGAAGACTATCATTCTCATTCTCTTAGTGAATAGATAAGTTCCCCCAAATCAGATCCCACTGATCATGCATTGTTTTATTAAGATTAGTTTAAAATAAGTGCTCTTAATCTGCTGTGGAATTTACTAAATTTGCTGAGATCAAAAATTTTTAAATTGAAGTATAGTTGATTTACAATGTTGTGTTAGTTTCAGGTATACAGCAAAGTGATTCAGTTAATACATATTAACTGAATATATATATATATATATACATATATATATTCTTTTTCAAGAGAGGAGTCCCACATTACTTGAGGGTTAGAGTCAAGAGGCACTATGGAAAGCAAAAATCACATAAGTCAAAATTATTCCTTAAAAATCCTTTGCAATTTTACATAAACAATCACATGGATACTAAATTCAATCTAGCCTTATTTATGTGCCCCAGCAGATAGTTTTGTTATTGGGGAATAGAAACAAACTGACATTTCTCAATAAGTCCAGCACTTCTATTTTTCCCCCCAGCATTGGAAAAGACCAGTGTTTCCTCAGTTGAATACTAGATAAAACCATTGGTTTGTTGGTCCTTAAACACTGACATGACAAGTACGAAATACTCACTATCTGATGGACTAACCCAGAGTCACAGCTCGTGACTGTCACACTCGCACATGCATGCGTGTATTGAATACAGTGGCAAGTGGCCCATATGATCTCAAGTATTATTTCCTTTCTCTGTTTTTTCTCTGATGGTGTGCAGTCGTGTCTGGTTCCTGTCATATACACCTCCCTGGAACACCTACAGTGGCAGAGAGCTCACTACGTCACGTAAAGCTTTCTGTGTGGCTAGCCAGCTCATTTTTACTAGGTGTCTTGACTGGGCTGGAGTTGAGGCTAGGATAGGAAAGGTAAGGATTTAGGTAACACCACAAGAAGACCTTTGTGAGCTCTACATAGACAAGGCTTCTAACTTTCACAGACTATTCAAAACTGCCATGAAAAGTTGAGGGAAACTTTAAACAGGGGCCTGCTCACATCCACTGATTTGCTGAGGTCTAGGAGACCCACGGGAAATAACTTGAATCCTGTCTACAGTTGTGGTTCAGATATTTGCAAACACAGACTAGGTGAGAGGGGGAAGGACAGGGAAGGGCTGCGAGCACAAAATATTGTGTGTGTGGGATGGGAGTGTGGGGAGGTGGGCAGACTCAGGCAGGCGGGAAGAACTGAATGGGGATTCTGGGTGCTACAGGAAGCTCTTCTGATGCTCTTCGTCTTCCCCCCCTCCTCCTTTTCTTCTTCTCCTTCTTCATTTTCTTTTCCTCCTTTTCTTTCTTCTCCTTCTCCTCACAGCAGCAACCCTGACCTTTGAATTTTCCAAACACACCAAGCTCATTCCCACCCCAGGGCCTTTGTATATGCTTTTCTCCATGCCTCGAATGCTCTCCCCCAGATCTTTGGCTCACTCTTTGTCTTTTGAGTCTCAGCTCAGATGTTATTTCTTTAAACATCTTTAAAGATGTTATTTCTTTAAATCTGACCACCAATTTATGTTTCTCATTACTTTTGCCTGGTTTTATTTTCTTCATACCCCTGAACCACTCTCTGAAATGATCTTTATCATCTGCCTCCTCGAGCTAGAATACAAGCTTTCTGAGAGCAAGGACTTCGCCTTTGTTATTTGCCGTTTTATTGCCAGCACCCAAAAGAGCGTGTGGCCATCACAGGCACTGAATCATTATTTATCGAAAAGTGAATGTATCATTTAAACCCCAAGAACCCCTCTAAAAGAGAGAAGTGAGATCTCCCTCTAAGGGAGCTGGACGGAAGGAAGGGAAAAGCATTTCTCCCTCTGCAAGAGGGAGGTGAGGCCAAGGAATGGGGACAGATGGCAAGGATCTCCATATGGTGGCAGCAGAGAGAAAGGATGCTCACTCAGTGCCCTGGGGGCATTGGGTGGAGGCTGAGGGCAGGTAGATGGTCCGGGTCCAGGGTGAAGGCTGTTGGAAGCGAAGAGATCGGCAGTCATATGCATGGTGGGAAGCGGGATCGTTGATGGTTCAGAGGTGAAGAGCACAAGGACAGCAGGCAAGAGAGCAAAGGGAAGGAGCTGCCAGCCTCAGACACTGACTCTGATTACATGGAGAATAGGGCAGAGGGGATTGTTGATCCATCAAATGTAGACACCAGTTATTAAAGTGACTTTCCCTGGAATCAGCTCTTTGTGGAGTCATTTGTGTGATTTCCAAACCTAGTTATGCGTAAGAATCACTTGGAAAGTTTAAAAAATATATATATATATCTTCACTGGCTCCACCCCAACAAAGGGCTGGATTCCAGGAATCTATATTCTTTCTTTCTTTTTCTTTTTTTTTAAAAGCAAGATGGTGAGACACAAAGAGAAGGTGGCCAAAAGGTGGCCACTTTTCTGTGAATGTGCTTCCCCACCCCCATCTCTCCTAGCCTCACCCCCAGCCTCCTAGTCCCATATCACTGCCCTATGGGACTATCACTATCACTATCACTGCCCTATCCTGTTTCTGTCAACACAGTGGCCAATGGCATGTCCTCAGAGCCAACGCAGTGGTGACATTCCCCTGCCTTGGCCGAGGAGTGGTGGGGAGGGAAGAGCTGTGAGCTTCCTCTAGGTGACAACCCTCGCAGATCAGCAGAGCCTGAGCTAAGGCAACCTGTTGTGCATCTCTGCTGCCAAAGACTGCCTCCCGTGTAACTTCCACTCATCACTCCGGGTTCTGTCCTCTGGAGTCCAGCAGATTAGGTTTCCCCTTGGCCATATGTCAGCCCTTGAGATGTTTGTGAAGAAACAGGTACTATGACTTCTCTTCTGATTAAAATGCCCTGTTGCTTCAACCATTCTTTGTAGGACACTCTTCCTTATTCCCTTGCACCTTGGACTCCAGATGTGCTCTGATCAGGGTGGAACATGGCAGGATGATTATCTCCCTTGTTCTGGACACCGTGTTTGTGTTAAGCTTGCCAGGTCTTGTGCTCGCTGTTTTGGCAGCTGTGTTGTACTCTGGAATCACACTGAGCTTGCAGCCAGCAAAAAATTCCTGTGATTTGGTGGGAAGGCTTGCCGCCCTCCTTTCCCTGTACTAGTGAAACTGGTCCTAGGACATAAGCTTTGACATGATTCCCCGTTAGACTTAATCCAGCATATTTGGGTCCATCACGGTAGCTGTCAACCATTCATGAATCTGGATTCTGTCACTGAATGACCTATCCACAGTCTTAATTTTGGATTATCCACAGTTTTGACAAGCAAGCCTTAGAAGGCTTTAGCTAAGAAGTTGGTAAGAATGATGAGCAGGTCAGGGCTTAGGACAGGGCATTCTGACATCCCTTAAAATCTTTCTCCAAAGCTGACATCTAATTAAAATAGTATTGAAGTCAACTGATTTTCTGTTACCTCAGTGGCACTTAAATACTAACGGCCACCCTGCTGGTCAGCCACCTCAGTTTAGTCTCAAGTACTGTTTCTTTAGCCTGATAATGAATCTTAACAGTCTAGGCAGAATTATTTTCTTTGTTCCAAAATTAGTCAGGAGTCTTTCCCCTGCAAGTGACAGGAACAAAGTCTAACTAAAGCAAAAAATAGAATTATTGAGTCCTATATTTGGAAAGCCCACGGGTGGATCTGGCCAGCTTCAGGTATAAATGGATCTAGGGACTTGAACAAAGTTCTCTCTCTCTCTGTCTCTCTCCCTCCCTCCCTCCCTCCCCCCTTCCCTCCCCCCTCCCTCCCCCCCCTTTCTTTCTTCCTCTCCCTTTCTCCTTTCCTCTCCATCTTTTCTATTCACTCCTTTTACCTTCTGTCTCTCCTTCCATCCTTTACCTCTTGGCTGTGTTTTTATGTGGTGGCACAATTTTTCTTACTGCAGATAAACTTTCTCCCAGTGCCAGGGAAGATAGCTGTCAACAACCTTCAGTGAAAAGACTTTCAGTTCTGTAACTGAAACAAAAGCCTTTCCCCCTTTACTTCCAAGCTGAAAAATCCCAGGGAAGGATTCTGATTGGCCCAGCTTGGGTGACATACCCAGGGGAATGGGGTACATTACGATATGGAGATAGACTGCATCTAGGTCACAGTCACTTCTATGACTTGCTATTTCAGGAGGGAGAAGGGGGACTGTGATTGGCAGCCCCAAAGATCACATGGTCAGTGTAAGGGAAGGTGTGGGGGTCCTAGACAGCATGTGTCCCTTAGAAATTCCTACCCTCCCCCAGATACATTCTCTTGGCTGACATATCTCCAATTCCTCAGGAGTATTCTTCCCATCCATTCCTCTTCCCAGCCACATACTGGTTAGCTCAGGACCCGTTCACCTGGTTCCCAGCTAGTCCGTGATGAGAGAGCACGTGGGGGAAAGAAGGAACTTCTATTGAATGGTTGCAATGTGCTTCATAGACCTTATCTCATTTAGTCCTTATGACAAATGCATGAAATGCTAACGATGATCCCTATTAGAGCGGAGACTCAGTGAGCTTTAAATATATTTTATTAATTTAGCCAAATTTATATATACTTACTATTACAAATATTACTTCATTACTTGTTAGGATAACAATAGAAGTACTGTTACTGCCATTTTACAGGAGATTGTCAACTGAGATAATGAGAAGTTAAATAATGAGTCCGAGGTAACACGTAGTAAACAGAGAGGAATTTGAACGCAGGTCTGTTAGCTACATCCATTGTACGTCTATAGCTACAGCCCTTACAACGTTAAATATGCATGATCTTTAATCTGGAATGAGAGGTATTTCATCTCTTCTGGGGAATGCTGGGAGCATTCACTGAGGAAGTTCATGCAGGCGAACAGCATAATCCACCCTCACCACATGCACTTGCTCACCCTTGGACTTTTAGCCTTGCCTTCCTATCTGCCAGCCTGTCACCAGCATCTTCTCCTGCCTGCTCCTGGCTGGGTGGGCTGAACTGCCAATTTCTAAGTAAGGTATGCAAGTGAGTTGCAGCTGCCCAGAGCTCCACAAGTTAAGCAGAGTTGGGAGGGGACCACCATGGCTTATGTAATGCTCCAGCAGTCCTTATAACTAATCCCATGTTACAAGTTAAGGCAGAAGCTCAAGTTCATTGTGGTTGATGTGTGGGGCGGGAAGACTGGGCATCTCAGTAACATATAGCAGGTGGATGGCAGGGGCTGGCCTTGTAATGGAACTGGGATCTGGTTCGGGACCTTCTCCTTGAGGCTGGGGCTGGAGGGGTCCGAAACCCAGAGGTAGAGCGGGGAGGGTGATGGCCCTAGAAAAGATCCAGTGATGGCAATGGGCATAGCAGAGGCACTGGAGTTTATGTTAGATGGTTGACAAACCAGCATTTGAAGGGCTCAGAAAGTTATTTGGGAAATAGGTGGGACTCGTGTTTTCCTATAATAAGGAGGGGAGAACTCCGCCTTTGGTGGAGATTTGAGGTCAGGCTCCTGTGTGAAACATCAGTCCTCATACAGACAGGCCAGAGAGGCCCTTGCCACTGAGCTGGTTTTTAGGGAAAGGCTGTAATCCAATATTCACACAGCTTCTAGCCTGATCTTCCTAAAACACAAATCTGAATACGACACTCCCCAACTCAAACCCTTCAGTGCCTCCTCATCACCGCCAGGGTGGTATCTGCACTTCTTAGGCAACGTCTTCAAAGCCCTGCTATCTCCCGCCTTCTCACCTTCCTCCCCTAGCCTCTTATAACACTTCCCTCCCAGCTTGCAACTAATAAATACAGAATTACTTCTGGTTTCCAAGGCCAAGACTGGCCCACCATGCCTTTCCCTCTGCCTGAGATGGTATTGTTCCTCTTGTCCACTGGACAAACTCCTATACCTCATTCAATTTGCAGCTCAAATGCCACCTCCTCCTTGAAGTCTCCTTTAACTCCCCCAGTAGACTCAGATGTTCTCTCCTCTGGGATCCCAGAGCACTTCCTTCATACCTCCATCACACCCGTTGTATGTTATAAAAATATCTGCTGATGTGTCCTTTTCTCCCAGCTGTTAGGCTGTGTGCTCCCAGAAGGCAGAGGCTGGGTCTTTTCTCTCTGTGTCTCCAGAGGCGTAGTTCAAGACAGACTTGGTCTCTGCTCTCACAGAGCTTACAAGTGATGAGGGGAGACCAGCATGTAACAAGTAATTCACAAATAAATATTTAATTAAGACTGGTGAGAAGTATTCAAGAAGAAGAAAGGAGTGTTGAAAAGCTATATCATGTGGGGGTGGGAGGGGCTGAGACACCCTCACAGGGCTCACTCTCTATGGTATGAGCCACTGCGAGAATACTCAGTTCATTATAAGGACTTACCCAGATCTCCCCATAACCTGGCCCTGTGACCATCATCCCCAAAGACAGTGATCTCTGCTGCAGTCCCATCAGTGGTCCTACATTGGCACCTACTAGAGTTTTTCTCTGGAGGTTCAAACATTGCCCCCAAGGGCCAGCTTTTTGAAACTCATTGTCTGTTAATGAGCTAGCTAAGCATCATCATCATCATCATCATTTTGATCACCGTCTTCATCCTCAACATCACCAGCACCACCACCATCATCCTTTACAATTTTGGATCCTTTATATGTGCCAGGCGCTGTGGTAAATGTTTATTTAGTCATCTCTTCATTCCTATAGAAAGGTAATATCGTGAACCTCATTTTTTAAAAAATGAGGAAACGGGGAGGTCAGATAACTCACCAGAGGTCACACAGTTAATTAAGTGGTGGCTCTAGGATTCTAATCTGAAATCTTTGCTTTTAACCTGTTCCCTGTACGTGCTCACAGGATGGCTCCAAACGGACCTTTTTGTTTGTTTGTTTGTTTGTCTTTTGTGGTACGCGGGCCTCTCACTGTTGTGGCCTCTCCCGTTGCGGAGCACAGGCTCCGGACGCGCAGGCTCAGCGGCCACGGCTCACGGGCCCAGCCGCTCTGCGGCATGTGGGATCCTCCCGGACCGGGCCACGAACCCGTGTCCCCTGCATCGGCAGGCGGACTCTCAACCACTGTGCCACCAGGGAAGCCCTGGACCTTTTTTAAATTTTATTTTAATCCTTCATAAGCTTTTTTCTTGAATTTTCTGGGTCTCTTAATGGCCTCTTTTGGGAGGCACTTGGGAGGAGTCATTAGAGAGAAGATTCTATTATTTATTGCCAAGTAGCCATCTTCAGTCATTACTGGGACTCAGAACACGTGCACATTTGTTCCTTTCAGGAGAGATTCATATAATGGGCTTCTCTAGAGAGATAGGGTCTCCTCTCTTCCTTCAAATTATACTGTGTAACGCAGTCATCACCACTGATAATTATGCCTTGAAACACCACGCAAGTTCAGCCCCCAGAGCCTCCATCTTCTGTGTTGTATTTAATAAGGTAGAGTAGAACTTTAGTTTTCTAGAATTTACAGGAACGCATCATTCCAGGAAGCCGAGTTTATGGGTAGCCCTTTAAGTGCTCTGCGCAGATATACAAAAAGATGCATACTTACCATTCGGAAACATTGTTTAATAATATTCTTATCAAAATAAAGCTTACGTACAGAAAAGCTCACAAATCATGCATCTTGGTGAATTATCACTTGTTGAATACACTCACACAACTGGCACCCAGATCAAGAAATAGAACATGACCTGAACTCCAGAAGCACCCCTGTTCCCTCCCAAATCAGCACTGCCTCCCCTTTCCCGCACTTGTAAGCACTGACCTGACCTCTAGGATCATAGATTACTTTGCCTGGTTTTGAACTTTATATAAATGTCCTCATACTTTTTGTATTCTTTTGTGTCTGTCTTCTTTCACTCGAGATTATGTTTGTGAGATTTACCCATGTTGTTGTAGGTAGAAGTAATTTGTTCATTTTCATTACTCTAAGGCGTTCAATTCTGTGACTGGCCACAATTTATATATCCATGGCTGCTGATGGACATTTGAGTGTTTCCAGTTGGAAACAAATAATGTTACTATGAACATCTGATAGGTGTCATTTGATGCACATATGTCTGCATTTCTGTTGATTTAAGGGTGGCAGCACTGAGTCATAGGGTGTGTATAAGCTCAGCTTCAGTAAATGCTGCTGAAGAGTTTTCCAGGGAAAATTGCTCATATTCAGTTCATCAGTCGTGTGTGAGAGTTCCAGTTAACAACATTTGATAATGTGAATCCTTTTAAGGTTAGTCAATCTAGTGGAAATGCAGTAGTATTTTATTGTGGATTTAATTCTTATTTCCCTGTTGACAAATGAGGTTCAGTGCCTTTTCGTATCTTTATTGGCCATTTGGGCACCTTCTTCTGTGAAGTATTAGTTCATGTGATTTCCCTATTTTTTTTCTTTGGGTTCTCTATCTTTTCCTTATTGGTCTTAGAGAGTTCTTTATATATTTTGGATAAAAGTCAATTTATATATTTTGGATAAAAGTCCACTTCTGGTTAAATGGATTGCAAATACCTCCTTCCACACCATGACTTACTTTTTCTTGGCAGTGTCTTTTGATAAGCAAAATTTTGATACCATTCCATTTACACATCTTCTTTATCATCAGTATTTTTATTTTTATGTCCTGTTTAAAAACTCTTTCCTACTCCAAGGTCATTCATATTTTATCTTATGCTACTTTCTAAAACCTTATTGTTTTACTTTTCACATTTAGCTCTACAGTCCATGTGAAGCACCATGTGAAGCACCAGGGCTTCTCTGGTGGTGCAGTGGTTGAGAGTCTGCCTGCCAATGCAGGGGACGCGGGTTTGTGCCCCGGTCTGGGAAGATCCCACATGCACGGGTTAGGCCCGTGAGCCATGGCCGCTGAGCCTGTGCGTCCGGAGCCTGCGCTTCGCAACGGGAGAGGCCACAACAGTGAGAGGCCCACGTACCGCAAAAAGAAAAAAAGAAAAAAAAAAAAAAAGAAAGATGTGAGGCAAAGACCAAGATTCACCTTTTTTACACGGTTTCCTAGTTGTCATTGAAAATATCTTCTTTCCCCCACTGCTCTGCAGTATATCCTTAATGATAAATCAAGTTCACATATATTTGTGGAACTTTATCTGGACCTCAAACTATTCAGGCCTATTTTTCTTTCCTTATTATGGTACACTGGCTTAATTTCTATAGCTGCGTAGGTCTCGATATCTGGGAATAGAAGCCATCCAACCTTGCCCTTCTTTTTCCAGATTGCCTTAGGTATTCTTGGCCCTTTGCATTTTCACATCAATTTTAGAAACGGCTTGTCAATATCACAGAAATCATGCTGCGAATTTAATGTAAGTTGCACTAAATCTATAAATCAATTTGAGAAGAATTGACATCTTTACAACCCTGAGTCTAGCAGTCCATGAACACGATTCAGTAAGTGTAATTACATATCAACTCTGTGCTAACCACTGTGCTGAGCTAAGATGTGGTTCTTGCCTTTGAAGGACTCACAAATAGGTAAACAAATACTTACACACAAAATATGATTTAATGTGATCATCTCATTACTGATAAGAGCTAATATTTAATAAGTGCCTATTATCTGCCAACCATGATTTTAAGGACTTTAGTGCATTAGTTATGTTTTACACTGATACTTTGAGGTAAATGCTGTTATTAGGCCCATTATATAGGTATTTTTAATCTTAACAAAGTCCAGGGAAAAAGAGCACCCAGGTCTTGATGGGAAAGTCAGAGGAAACAGGAAACATCACAGAAAAGGTGAAAATTTAGCTGATTTCTAAAGAAGTTTGCTAAGAATGGAGGAGGTAGAACATTCCAAGCGTATGAATAGCATATGGAAAGAAAAAATATTGTAGGGTGAAATGATATATGGCTTTTCAGGAAACTGCCAGTGAGCGAGTCCCAGGACTGAAATGCAGTGTGGCAGGGAATGGAAACGTGGCTGATGAAGCTCTCCAGAAAGGCAGAGTCTGTGGGCCTATCAGTCTATGGGGTTTGAGCTGTAGCCTGAAGGCAGTGACTGTGCAGCAGAAATTGACTGTCTGTCTTATGCTGGGTTCCCCAGAAGCAGGTATTATTCATTTCCTAGGGCTCCCATGTATCGAACCACAAACCGGTGGCTTAAAACAACAGAAATGTATTTGCTCATGGTTCTAGAGGCTAAAAATCTGAAATCAAAATGTCATCAGAGGGCTTCCCTGGTGGCGCAGTGGTTGAGAGTCCGCCTGCCGATGCAGGGGACACGGCTTCGTGTCCCGGTCTGGGAAGATCCCACATGCCGCGGAGCGGCTGGGCCCGTGAGCCATGGCCGCTGAGCCTGCGCGTCTGGAGCCTGTGCTCTGCAACGGGAGAGGCCACAACAGTGACAGGCCCACGTACCGCAAAAAATAAATAAATAAATAAAAAATGTCATCAGAGTTGGTTCTTTCTGGAGGCTCCTAGGGAGTTTCTTCCATGCCCCTCCCAGCCTCTGGTGACAATCCTTGCTGTTCATTGGCCTGCAGATGCCTCACTCCAATCTCTGCCTCTGTCATCACCTGGCACTCTTCCCTGTGTGTCTCCATGTCTCTTCTTCTAAGGACACTGGCCATCTTGGACTTAGGATTACCTTAACCCAATATGATCTCATCTTAACTAATTACATCTGCAAAGACCCTATTTCCAAATAAGATCACATTTCCAGGAACCCGGGATTAGGATTTTAACATATATTTTGGGAGGACACAATTTAACCCCATAACAAACCCTCAGGTGAGGATTTGGGTGCCATTGACTTATTAAGAAAGTGTTCCCAGGGGAGGCCAATAAGGGAGTGGGGAACTGGGACGGGGAGGAAGAAGCCTTGCCAGCCCATGACCCCAGTGAGCTCTGATTCTGCAGGGCCATTTCAAGGTGTCAGGTACCCCTCGGAATGGTCATCACCTGATGCAAAGTAGCTGGGCCTTTCATAGTAGGCAGAACAGACTCCAGTGACCAGGGACGAGCTGCAGGTGCTGGCCTCTGGAAGCAAAGGCACATCAACACCAGGGTCACATTACAATGGTACAGAGGAATTTGAGGTGATGTGGGCAGAGCACCTTTACTGTCTGCTTCTTGTTCTCTGCTCCCCTTCCCCCAGAATTGTGTAGAATAGCCTTGAAAGCCCTCCCACCCCACCCTAGATAACCTCCCACTGCTGTGGGGCTGTCTGTCTATCCTTCAGAGATCTCAGTTCTTTCTCCTGACATCATAAGCATCATTTTCTGCCTGCCACTGCTGTGCAACCACATTTCTTACTCTTCTTTACTTCTTTGTGCTTTTTTTCTCATCCTTTCTTCCTTCCTTTCTATCTGACCTTTTATAGACGTCAGTAGCCACCAATCAGAATGCCCCTTCACTTTTGTGGGATGAACTGGCTAACCACAGCATGAGATGTGCAGTCATTGTCTCCAAGTGCTTCTCTAAGATGTCATTGTGTTGGTGGCTCACGGACTATTGCTGAATTTTCCTAGATGGTGGTTTTAAGTTTTGGACTTTTGGAATGTTTCATTTTCAGAACTGAAAATAGAAGACTAAATGCCCCTCCTTAACAGGGGGTTGCTTATCAGAATCACATAAATACTATAGGTTCAATGAATTGATTTTTAAATTTTGAAAACAGTCGACGCTTACGGAATACACACACTATAGATATTCCTATATATGTAGGAATGTAGAGCAATGAGTGGAGTGTTAAACTGGGGAGGGGGCCAGACCCAAAGCCTGCCTCTGGGTGGTCTTACTACCTTCAGCGTGTCTGTTGACATTTCTGTGTCTTTGTGTCCTCTTTGTGAAATTAGAGGGCTTGGAATGGAGGATTCTTAGGATAGCACTAATAGTCTATAATTTTATGTTTAAAGAATCTTAGCATTTTAATGTAGGCAGTCATTTAGACCTCAGTTTACATCAATTTCAAGAAGCTTGAATGAAGCATCTCTTAGATGCCAGGCTCTGTGCTAGGTGATAGGGATACAAAGAAAATGAAAACCCAGTTCCTCTCCAGCATTAACTCACAGTCCAGTGGAAAAGGGTGGTAAAAATAGAATTGCAGTCCAGTGCAAAAATTGCAATAAAGGATTTCCATCTCAGGGGATTGTAGATACAAAGGGAGGGGCAAACACCATTGCTAAGATCCCTGAGCTAGATTTCAATGAATACCTAGTCCTCTGGGTCAATGTGGGAAGGAAGAGTTTAAAGTAGGTTCATAATTCCAACTGCTGTAACAAACAGTCCCCCACAATATAAGTTTATTTCCAGTTTATGCCAAGTATAATATGGATGTTTCTGATCCCTGAGTGATTATCTGTGTGGTTATCCAGAAACCCAGTTTCCTTACACCTTGTGGCTCTACCGTCCTTCTCCTGGGGCATCAGAGTCCTCTGCTGGATCTCCTGCATTCAGCAGGCAGAGATGGGAGAGGAAGAATGGAGAATCATGTAGAAAGTCTGGATGGGCCAGGCGGGAAGTGGCATGCATCATGTCTGTTCACACTTTCCACCGGTAGGACTGGGGCACCAGCAGACCACACTGCAAGGGAGGCTGGGAACGTGTTCTAGCTGAGTACCCACAAGAAATAGGAAATGTGTTTTGCCACATCTCACAGGAGTTTGTGCTGCGAGCAGCTGGATCTCTCTTGAGCTGATCTATGGAAGTGTAACATTAGATAACTGTCAAGACCAGAGTTGCTGACCAGGGACTATTTTTGTCAAATTGTGGTTACTGAGAGAGAGCTCACCTCAGCCTTGGTTGATTCAAGAATTCCTAAGTGAGATTTTAGTTCAGACGTTTAGCAGGTTCTGAAATGTGAGAGGGGGCTGGGTGGAGAGGGTGAAATTTCACTACTCTACAGAATGAGCCTTTCCCACTGACAGCTGCCCCCGCTACCCACAGGTCTGGGATGTTGGGGAACTCAACGTTTATCCGTTTGACGAATGGAAGGCAGCTGATTCTTACGCTTATCATCTGCTGTCTTCTGTCTCTGCAGTGACACTTTCAGCTGCCCCTCCCTCTTACTTCAGAGGATTCACATTGATCGCCCTCAAAGAGAACAGAGAGGGTGATAAGGAGGAAGACCATGCCGGGACCTTCCAGGTAAGACCCCTTCTGGGCTTTTCCAGGGACCCCTGTCGCTCTAGTTGATGCCAAGTGAAAGGTGGGCCGGATCGAGGAGGCTGAGGGTAAGGAATGGGGCAGGTATCTGAGGGGGCTTCTCATGCAATTCCCTTGACCATTGGTCGGGTGAGCCAGGTCCATGGAAAGACCTATAACGGAGTAGGCAGTAAATGCCTCGCGTCTACCTTAAGGCCTTGGGGCTTGGCCACCAGGCAGGGCTCTTCTGGGGCTCACAGTGCCTTGGGCAGCAGACAGTCCAGTGTGGTGGGAGCTCCGAGAACCCTGCCGAGGCACGGATGTGTTTCCTGTGCAGCCATTTCTCAGTCGACTGGCAATTTTCAAGTGTAAACGGAACAAGAGCTTAGGCTGGCCAGACTGGAGGGAGTTCAAAGCACGGGAGAAGGACTATTAAGGGAACGAAGAGATTGATTTATGAGGGAAGATTAAAAGAACTAAACATGCTTTGCTTGGCTAAATGAACAGGGCCGAGTTGAAGAGGTGGTAATGGTCTTCAAATGTCAGTCCTTGCAGAGCAGCCTCTTCCAGGGGAGGCCTCGTTTGACTTTGTACAAAAGGGCACAGCAAGACGAAAGTGGGTCAGGAGAAGAAAGGGAATCTCAAAGACAAGGGCCCTGCCAGTGAGTCGTATTTCACCGTGGAATATTCTTCCAGGGGAAGTGGCAGGAACATCACCCCCTCTCAGAGGTTTAGAAAGAGGCCGGCAAGTTGTCAGAACATGTCCCAAAATGACTGGGGCGATCCTAGGAGGAGGCGCGGCCAAATCTGCTGTAACCATTTTTCATCTCAAATTTCCATTGTTCTGGAATCCATTTTTATCTGGCATTTGCAAACTCAGAAGAAGAAAAAAAAAAACTCAGGAAGAATACTTACACCCATAGCTGACTGCTGGGGATTCTGGTACAATTTGTGGGTTCCACAGAGCACCCAAGATATCTTCCCCATCCAAAGATATCTTTAACCCCTTGTGGGCAGGTTGTAATTTTGAATCCTGTGATTTAAAAAAAATGTCCAGCGTTTAAGATTCTGGACTTCTGGCCTAGTGGAACTGTTAATTCCATGATGATTGTAATGTGCTTCTATGGACCTAGATGTCAGGAACTTCCTTGGCATGTATCTGAAGGAGTTACCCAGATACAACCAATATTTGTTGGGTACTTACCGTATGCCAGACACTTGGTTAAGTGCTTTACCTTATCTTGGTTTATCTTAATTTAATTAGTTTACCTTATCTTAGTTTGATTCTCACAGCAACCAAGTAGATAGGAACTATTATCCCTATTTTATAGATCAGGAAATTGAAGCTAGAGAGATTAAATCACTTACCTAAAGTGATTTAATAGTAAATAGTAAGGCCAGGCTTCTGTCTCAGGTGTCTGATTCCAGTGACTAAATGTCTTCCCTGTAGTACAGAACAAGCTCCTGGCCAGGTGTGTTTGGACAGTGCATCAGCAAGATTGTCATTATAGGGAAAGGAAGATTCATGCATACGTTCAGCCCATAAAGCACTAAAATATATTCCTCTTGTTCTTGTTGTTCTAATTTACCTGGAGGTGTGAATGATTTAGAAGATTGGGGCAGCTGAGAGATCTGGGTACCTGAGTGTCGGGAGGGATAAAGCTCTAAGAAGGGAAAAGTGGGGGGTGGGAGATGAGAAATGTGATCTTAATATTCACCCAAGCAAAATTTATCTGCTTTAAAATGATGCTTAGATGTATATACGCAGAAGAGTTGAAAGGAGGGACTTGAACAGATAGTGTATAGCCGTGTTCATAGCAGCATAATTTACAAGAGCTGAAAGGCAGAAGCAACCCAAATGTCTACTGATGGATGAATGGATAAACAAAATGTGGTGTATACATACAGTGGAATATTATTCATCTTTAAGAAGGAAGGAAATTCTGACACATGTTATCACGTGGATGACCCTTGAAGACATTATGCTAAGTGAAGTAAGTAGGCACAAAACGACAAATATTGTCTGATGTCACTTATATGAGCTACGCCGTCAAATTCATAGAGACAGAAAGTACAGGGGATGTGGGGCAGGGGGAAACGGAATTATTGAACAGATGTGGAGTTTCAGTTTGGGAAGATGAAAAAAGTTCTGGAGATAGGTGGTGGTGATGCCTGTTCAACAGATGAATGTACTTAATGCCATGAACTGTACACTTAAAAATGGTTAAAATGGTAAATTTTATATATATTCTGATAAACACACACACACAAAATGATGCCTGAGTTAGGCCAGTGGGGACATGGCTTCTTTCTTTGATGCCATTTTAATTCAGTAAATTGATAGTCCTCTCCAGCTCACTGTTGTCTCTTCTTGGCCAAATCTTGGTCCTTGCAACCAGTTGGTGAATACAGGGCCCTGCTCACAGTGGGCAGTAGGTAAATGTTTGTTGAATGAATAAATGAACAAATTATTCTTTCTACTAGTGTCCATAACTCAGTCCTATTTGGGATTGTTCCAGAACTCCTATCTCTTTATGCATCCATCCTTCCTTCTTCTCTTAGAGCTTCTGACATCCTTTCTTGTTACATCACAGTGGTTCTCAGAGTGTGCTCTCTGGACCAGCAGCATCAGCACCATCTGGGAACGTGTTAGAAACAGAAAATCTCAAGCCTCACCCAGACCTTCTGAATCAGAAGCTCTGAGGGTGGGGCTCCCACAGCCTGTGTTTCAGCAAGCCCTCAGGGTGAATCCAATGCCCACTCGAGTTTGAGAACCAGTGTTGACATGAGACATGGATCCAGCCCATCCAACATGAACTTCTCCACCATCACATCAACATATCTGTTGTTTGAGCCCTAGAGGGATCAAAGTGGGAAACACACATGAAAAGTGCCCAGCATACAACAGTAATGCTTGTATGCCAGATACTGTTCTAAGTGGTTTACATTTTTTAACTGATTTAATCCTCAGAGTAACACCATGAGATAAGCATTATTATCCTGTTTTTCACAGATGAGGAAATTGTGGCACAGAGCAATTCAATAACTTTCTTAAGACCATTCAGCTCTAAGCAATAAATCTGGGATTCAAACGCGGGCAGTCTGGCTCCAGATCCCTGCTCCCAGCCATGTATACTGCCTCTCAATGTGTACATGATAAGTGAAAAAATGAGAGTGTCTTATGACTTTTTTATGGTAGTAGTCTCTAGGTCAAGAGCTTTATATTCGTTATCCTACTTAGTTCTCATAGCAACCCTGGGAAGTCAGGATTGTTAGACCCATTTTCCAGATGATGAAACTGAGTCTCCAAGGGGCTAAGTAAATTGACCAGAGTAATCCAACATCCATGGAGGTGGAGTGTGGGGGAATGGGAGGGAAGGGACTCTGTGCCAGTGATTTTCTCACACTCATCTCCCCACCCCTGCCCTGCCCGGTGCATTAAATGCACACTTCACTTGGCTGCCCAGTATCTCCAAAGTTAGAGGGGGAAGAATCATTACTCGTGCCCCATCCTACCTCTCCTGCTTCAGACATTGTGCTCTCTGTGCTTGTGCCCCTCCACTCTAGCATAAACGTCTTTTCTCTCTGTACCAAAGCTGTCATCTTTGGAGTCATTCATTTATGCATCTGCATTTACTGAGGGTCTCCGATGTGCCAGGCGCTAAGGTAGGCACTGGGTTTACGACGGTGAGAAAAACAGACATAGTCCTGCCCTCAAGGAGCTTACAGCATCTTCCTTGTAATGGTGCCTTATATCAACAGGGATGGCAAACAGTCAGCAAGTCATCAGTTGGAACATGAACAGATGATCAGAAGCTACAAATACCTATGTAATTTTAAAAATATATGCATGGCAATTAACAAATATTTAGATATATTTCTTTGTTAACACCCTCACTCCAAATATGACAGCTTTGAGGACTTGACATCAACAACAAAATTCTAATACCCTTTAAATCTGGTGGAAGATTACATTCTTAATTCTAAAAGTAACTCTGAGAGCGAGTGATTTTGCTTCTAAATGAGAGCCCTTACTCAGAGAGCACCGACTCACCAGGTACAAAAGAAACTTTAAAGCAAACTTTAATGCCCCTTTAGACTCAGTGGGGAGGGGCTGGGGCTGCCTGGGACTGGGAGGGTAAGGGTTACAGCTCTCACCACCCCGGCGGAGGCCCAGGAGAAAGGGGTGGGGCTGCCTTCTCTGCTTCCAGCTGCGGGTCCAGCGTGGCAGCTTTGGCACAGACTAGGGTATCTGTCCCCAGCTGCCAGAAGGGAGAGACACGGGAGTCTGATGAGCTAGCTGGGTGTACTCATGGTTAATTGAAAGTGACAAGGAATGCAGCAGCTAGACTGCCTGTACAGAAGTAATCCACCAATCCTTTATAACTGTATTGTTCAAAACGAGTTGCTCCCAGGAATGCTCATGGCCCAGCCAACTGCCCAGCTCTTTCTCCCTCCTCCTTCAGGTCTCTTCTCAGAAGTCCCTTTCCCAGGGGGCGTGCCCCATCACCCTATTTGAAACTTCATTCCCCCGCTTCTGTCCCTGAGCTGAATTCCCTATCCCTCTGCACCACTTAATTTTTTTCCATTGCCTTTATTGCTGTCTGACGTGCTGTTTGACTTGTTGAGCATCATCTGCCCCCTTCCACTAAACTGTAAGCTCCACGGGGCAGGGATTTTTTTTTTTTTTTTTTTGGGCAGGGATTTTTGCCTGTCTCGTTTGCTGCTATATTCCCAGCACCTTGCCCTGTGCGCCTCACAGAGTAGGCACTCCAGTTTGACAGAATTTTAAGCACAGTATTTGTACTAAAATTCAAGCTGCTAGTTTATAACACCATCACTTTATTTTATTTTTAATTTAAGGCCTGCATGCATCAACTAGTTTAGGGGATAGTCTGCCAATCAAAGGAAGGAAGCTTCATTATAAAGAGGAATGTTTGCCTAAGATTCCTTATCAATACCATACAAACGAGTATCTTTTAATAACTAATTATTCCATTTTCTTTTTTTTTTTTTTTTGCGGTACGCGGGCCTCTCACTGTTGTGGCCTCTCCCGTTGCGGAGCACAGGCTCCGGACGCGCAGGCTCAGTGACCATGGCTCACGGGCCCAGCCTCTCCGCGGCATGTGGGATCTTCCCGGACCGGGGCACGAACCCGTGTCCCCTGCATCGGCAGGCAAACTCTCAACCACTGCACCACCAGGGAAGCCCTATTCCATATTCTTAATCACCTGTTTATAAATTATTTCCATTATCTCTTCACTAACAATAAATATTTATTAGCTCCTAATGAGTTCTGAGCCACGTGAGACGCTAAATGAGTTTTCAACACACTTTTCTAAAAATAAACTGCTATTGCAAGCCTGTTCTTAGGAATTCTCTCTTACTTTATAGGCAAACTTCCTCTTTTTACACTCACCTAAGCTTAATCGTGACCCTTATAAGATATTAGAATTTTTCAATCTACTATTCACTACTATAAGGGAGTAAAAGTTTCTTGCATAAAGTTTTTTTCCTTATTTGGTATTAGTTTGCTAGAAGAGATTCCCAGAAGTGTAATTACACATGCAAAGGATATGGAAATTTTTATATTTTTGATATGTGTTTCACGGGTGATTTCCATCCCCCAGCCCTCCCCCAAATTTTCACTCAGCACTCTTTTCAACAACCTGAATATGGGCATTCCATCGAAGTAGCCACACCCACTGATAAGAAGGGAAACATATATTCCCATATCAGGGCTGGGCATGACAGGATCTGGGCAGGTCAAACTGATAGACCAAATCTAGCAAGATGAAAGCTAATGGAGGAAAACAGAAAGTTACCTACTTAGATCCAAATAACCTATTGCACCTGTACAAGAAGAGCGATTTGGATTTATGGCAGCACGTTAAACAAACAAACAACAACAAAAGAATCTGAGGATTTTTAGTTGCCTATAAGTAAGTTCAGAATGAATCATTCATGAGATAGGACCACAAAACACAAATGAGGTCCCAGTATGCATCATAGGTGCATGAACACATAGATTGTCTTATGGGATTCTTAATCCGTCCTGAGATAGCCCATAATATTCTCTTTCTTTTCCTGTAGAGTACACCCTTCTAGTGAATGGATATTACCATATAAAACACACAGTGCTTTCTTTCATTCATTTACTTGTTTATTCAAATATTTCCATATCATTTATAGCACCCTACTTTTCCTTAAGGGTGGTTATTACAACTTATATACTTGCTTGTAGGATTATTTGTTTAGTATTGCTCTGCCACAGCAAATTGTAGGGCATAACCGTATCTATTTTGTTCACTAGTGTATTTCTGTCAACTAGCACTGTGCCTGGCACATGGTGGACACTCAATAAATATTAGTTGGGATGATCTAATAAAAGCACTAATTACCAGCTATGTGAAAGGCAACATACTAGACTCTGAGCATACAGAGATGAATAATTAAGGCCTGGTCCATGGTGTTAATTAGGAGGTTAAGATCTACAATAGAACTTCGCAACCCTGGCATGCTAGGTGTACTGGCCGAGTACAAAATGGATTATAGGAGAGCCTAGATATTTATTTCCTTGGGTATTGGGGTGGTCTTGTCTGTTTACTCGAAATGCGATCATTTCCTACCTGTGACATAAAGAGACTTGTATAGAAAGAACTCTATCGCAGCATACTAAGTGTTATAATTGCGGCATGTGTGCAAATAAGAAAGCAATCATTTGTAGGAAGCGAGGAGTGAGAGCTGATTTGGGAGAAGAGAAAGGATATTTATAGAGATGATAACTTTTTTTAAATTGAAGCATAGTTGATTTACAGTGTTGTATTAGTTTCAGGTGTACAACAAAGTGATTCAGATATATATATATTCTCTTTCAGATTCTTTTCCATTATAGGTTATTACAAGATATCAAATATAGTACCTTGTGCTATACAGTAGGTCCTTGTTTTTTATCTATTTTATATATAGTAGTGTGTATCTATTAATTCCAAACTCCTAATTTATCCCTCCCCCCCTTCCCCTTTGGTAACCATAAGTTTGTTTTCTATGTCTGTGAGTCTGTTTCTGTTTTGTAAATAAGTTCACTTGTATCATTTCTTTAGATTCCACATATAAGTGATAGCATATGATATTTGTCTTTTTCTGTCTGGCTTACTTCACTTAATATGATCATCTCTAGGTCCATCCATGTTGCTGCAAATGGCATTATCTTATTATTTTTTATGGCTGAGTAATATTTCATTGTGTGTGTGTGTATATACACACACACACACACACACACACACACAAACACACACACCCCACACCTTCTTTATCCATTCATCTGTTGATGGACACTTAGTTTGCTTCCATGTCTTGGCTATTGTAAAAAGTGCTGCTGTGAACATTGGGGTGCATGTATCTTTTGGAATTAGAATTTTCTCTGGATATATGCCCAGGAGCGGGATCACTGGATCATATGGCAACTCTATTTTAGTTTTTTAAGGAACCTGCATACTGTTCTCCATAGTGACTGCAGCAATTTATCTTCCCACCAACAGTGTAGGAGGGTTCCCTTTTCTCCAGACCCTCTCCAGCATTTATTATTTGTAGACTTTTTGATGATGGCCATTCTGCCTGGTGTGAGGTGATACCTCACTGTAGTTTTGATTTGCATTTGTCTAATAATTAGAGATGTTGAGCATCTTCTCATGTGCCTGTTGGCCATCTCTGTGTCTTCTGTCTCTTTGAGACAATAACTTCTGAGTTGTCTTTTGGGTAGTTTTAAAGTTTGCAGGTGGACAAGGGGTGAAGATAAAGGGTTTGTGTGAAAACCACTATACTCTTTCCTCTATTTCTTTTTGAAGTTTAAACCCTGTTTCATGTTTATTACTTTCCAACACTAAATTTTGTTTTAGAAAATTAATATGAGAAAAAAATAAGTAATAGACATTTGTTACATTTAAAATACTTAATTTTTGGTTGTAGTGAACAGTATTTCATTTCTGCCCTCAACTAGTTTAAAGTGGAAAAGCACCTAACCAAATGCAGAACTTAATACACACTTAGAGCTTATAATTTAGTATGAGGGAATTAGAGACAATATACAACATAAATAAAATATACATGTGGTAGGTAATAGGGGTAATGGGAAAAATAAAGCAACTGGAATGGATAGATGGAATTTAAAATGGTGGTTATGGTGAGTTGCTAAGAAAAATGGCATTTAGGTAAAGACCTAAATGCTATGACAGAGCAATCTTTCCTCTATTTTAAAACTTGCTCTATTTTAGTGTTTCATTGTATCTACTTTGACAAGCACATAGAGACCAGTGAAGGCACAGTAAACGTTTTCTCGAATGAATGAATGAACGAACGAATGAACAAATGAATGAACCAGGGGATGGATGACATGCTATGCTGGCCCCTTCCCTTCAGGAACTCACTCGGTGTAAAATGCCTCTGTGAGCTGTGATCCTAAAGGAACCATCAAAAGGACATATTTAAAAATCAATGTCAAGACCTCTTCTTCAACGCTTAGTTTTCTTTTTTTAATTGATGTTTAAAATCATTTAACGTTGCTGCTTATCATTTAAAATGAGAAGCAGTGTGGCATGTGAGTGCCTGGGCTGGATGTCTGTCCTCAGGCTGCCATAGCCCTGGTCCCTGTTGCCTGATACCAGAAAGGACAACAAGTAGTTTCCTTCCAAGCAGGCAAGCCCTGAGTCCAGGCAAGCCCAGATGCCTAATCAGGACTTGAGCATCATTCCTCTCAACAGAGCACACCCTTGTTTTGTGATGGAAAATACAGAAAATGGTAAATACAGAGGATAAAGAAGAGAGAAAATTAGTCATCTTATAATCTAGAGATAATCATTATTAGCATTTGGATATCTTTCCTTCTAGATTTTAAGTGTGTACACACAACACACACAGGTATATGTGTAAATTAGCTCCTCTCTTTCTAGAGGTGGCCATTTAGAATTTGACAGTATCAGTGCTGGTCACACAGTTTATTATGACAGTAAAAAGCATCGCTATTTTTAGGCTGATCTTCCTCCTCCAAAAGGATCATGTATCTCATTATTTTCCAATTCGAGCTTCGCTTTTCTATTTAGAATGTACAGTGGGTGTCTGAAAAAAAACATGGGTTTTGGAGTTTGCAGACGTGAGCTCAAATTCTGCCTCTACCAGCTGGGTGAAGAAGTCACTTAATTTCTCTGAACCTTAGTTCTTGCATCTATAAAATAGGCATGATAAAGATTGTTTGGAGTATCAGATGAGATAATTTATGTAAAATGCCCAGCACAGTGCCTGGACATAATCAATGTCTCCTCCTTCTGAGTCAGCAGCCCAGAGCCCTTTCTACGTTTCTGTGTCCAGTGAATCACAAACTCCATCCCTCTGTAGATGCGGCAGAGATCTCATCTTAGGTATAACTCACCAGCTGTCTGTGTGCCTCTACCAAGTGAGGGGAGAGACAGACTTCTTCAATTCTTTCTGTCTTCACTGTAATATGATTGGGAGGCTATAATATAAAGTGAAAAATTTCAGTGGATACATGATACCCAGTAAATAAAAACAAAATTCTATGGGTGCTAGCTGTTTGGCTGGGCTCAATGACTGGCTTTGTGACCTACTCCACACAACAGCTTCACCGAAAATGGGATTCAAATTGTACCTTGACAAGGTCTCTACACCTCAGGGAATGAGCAGATGGAGGAAACCACGACTGTCACCTCCAGGTACTAACCGGTCTAGTTGCTTCATTAATTTTCATTCTCTCACTCCAGGCTGTAAGTTTCACAAGAACGGGGACTGTCTGTCTCTTTCACCACTGCACAACCAGTGTTGGGTGCAGTATCAGGTGCTCAGTAAATATTTGTCACAAAAAGAAATAAATGTATTAATTTCCCGTCAGTCTCAGACCCATCCCATGAGGTAGGCACTATTGTCATCTCCATGTTACAGGCAAGGTAACACTGAGTGAATTAGAAATGTGACAAAAGGCACAGAGCCAGTAAATGGCAGTGAGCAAGGATTAAAACATCTGCAGTCTGTACCATTTTCTCTATTAGCAACTCTTGTAGCTCCAGGGGCAGCTGTATGGGAGAGACAGACATAAATTGACTACTTGGTCCCCTAAAATCCTTTCTGGGTCATTCCAGGGATCACACCAGGTTTATCATCTCACAGCACTTCATATGCCATGTCCTCTGTGTTTCCTGATACTCATGTCTTACTTTCATCCTATTTAGAACCTGTGCCCCCTACCCCATCTCCGAGCTCTCAAACACTTGGTACATCCCGTTATTCTAGTTCTTCAGACACCGTGTAGCCCTGATGTGTTAAATCCCTATTTGCCTACAAGATTCTGCAAAGAGGCAGGAATCTGGGCTACAGCCATCTCTGTATTCCCACGGCCTCACGAAGACTTGGCACTGGCCAGTTGATAAATGTTTTCCAAATTGGTGGATGACTGCTGCTGGAATTTCTGGCCCTACCCCCTTGTTTGCTGGCATTACTTGGTCTCATGCTTTCTTGCATGGGAACTAGCGTTGTTTCCACATCTATTTTTCTAAAGCTCTGGAAATCATTTGCAAATACATGACAGAATTGTTTAGCAGACAATATATAATGTTTACTGCTCCCAAAGCACTTTTATCATGTATGTATTAAGTAGCTTAAAAATGTCAGTAAGTCACTGTAGGGCCTTGCAATCCCCTCATCTTTAGAATGAGAATGATGAGCCTTGAGCCTTCATTCCAGACCTAACTACCTTATAGGATAGATCTTAACTGGTTTTACAAACTTGTAAGCCATCTGTATGCTTCTTAAAATAGTTAAATCCAAAGAGCAAATGGATCATAGTTTACTTAAACAATAGCCTATTGTAGCATATTTAGGTAAATCTGTTAAATACTATAAATAATTTTTATGAAGAAAATCTTTTCATTCATTTACTTATTTTCAACAAATACTTACAAAGTCTGTTATGTACAAGGCCTATTCTAGGCTGTGAGTATATAGCTGTGGCAAAGAAGACAAAAACCCTTGCCCTTATGGACATTGTGTTTCTAGATTTTAGATCATTTCCATGGGATAGAGTCCCAAGTTTCTATATCAAATAGTTTTTTGGCTCTTGACATATATTGTTGTATCACTGTTTATCACAGCTGATCAAGTAGGAATTTGAGTAGAAGCCCAGCTCAGAGCTTACTTTTAGAGAGAATGTGTAACCTTTGTCAAGTTACTTGGTCTAGGTTTTTCCCCTTGGACACAAAACTGTCCCTCCCATTGACCCCCAGCTGATATCCGATGTTGTCCCCTAGTCCTTCATTTTGGGGAGGCCAAGGTGTTGGCTGGAAGAAGTTCCCATCCATCTACCATGTGGTTACTAACCCCCAGCTTGCAAATCCCATTCTTGTGCAATTACCTTCTTGTAATCAAGACCTCGTCAACATTTCAAGATTCTTCAAATTTGGCATCTTTTATCCAACATAGGTAATTACTGTCCTCACAGCCTATGTCCCTGCAGACTGAATGAGCCTGTATCCTCAGCTAAGCCATCAATGCATGCTTCAAGGACTGTGTATTTCCTCTTCCCTCTGCCCAGGATGCTCTTCCCCCAGATATTCATTAAATCCCACACTACCTCACTTCTTTCAGCTTCCTGCTCAGAGGTCTCTTTTGTCAAAGAGTCCATTTCTGACCATATTTTATCAAACAATACCCCCATAACTCGTAATCCCATTTACCCTGTTTAGTTTTCTTCTTTTGACTGATCACCACCTGACATGGTTGGTATGTGCTTGCTGGTGTGTTAGCTGTTTTCCCTCACTGCAATGTCAACTCCGCAAGAGTAGGGACATTGCTTTGTTCGGCACTGTGTCTGTTCAGCACTATCATGGTATCTGGCACATAGTAGGCAATTAATAAATAGCAGTAATAAAATAGCCTTTTTGAATTCAGCCCTAAAAGCCGTTGTTCTTTTTGACAATGAAATGATACTGACTCTATGTAAAGACAAGGATTCTGGCCCACGCCCTGCACTCCTTTCCTTCCCAAAGTCAACTGACATCCCAGGGCTTCCTCGCATGTGCCCACATGAGGATGCATGCTCACCCACACCTCCTGGCCTGTTTCCAAAGCAGCCTGGACTTGTGCAGCTGTCTTTCTGGATCCTAGTATAGGACGTTGCCTGAATCCCAGTATAATTGTTATCATTTTAGTGGCAACATAGTCACTCCACTTCTCACTGACTGCATAAGCTTGGGCCACTTAATTTAACCTTGCCTATCAATTTGGAATAATACTAATTCAAAGATTTGTAACGATTAGATAAGGATTGCCAGTTTCTGCTATGACATGTTAAGAACTTAGAAATCATCGCTCCTGTCCTCACAAGAAAAAAGCTGAAAAATTGAAAACCAACAACTCTGATTAGATCCATCAGCGAGTTGAGGTCACAAGGCAAACTGCCCTTCCTCACCCCCAAACTGGAGAGACAGGGAACACTGAGAATCACAGCTTATCAGGAGCAGAAACTACTGCAGACAGTAACTGATCAGAATACTTACACAGGAATTGATGAACAGCTACAGGCTGAGCGTGGACTAGCTTCATAGTCAAACTCCTTAGGAACCCAGTGTCAGGGGATCACTACATGTTTGTGAATTTTACCTCCAGGATCCCTACCAGGTTCTCACAGTGAAGATCAGAGAAAAATCCTCTCCTGTTTTAGGCAGAGGGAGGGGGAAAGTAACCATTTTGAAATATATCCAGAGCATTCTCCTTAACAAAGATCTTCCCTCAAGGGAAACTACTAGAGCCTTAGACCCGGGGGAGGGGCAATTAGCCAGCTCCAGCCCGCTCTAGCATTCTTGTCTCATAAAGGGAGTAAAAAAAAAAAAAGGCCAAGAAACTCTTCTAAAGGTCCCGGCCCAGAGATGATGGCCTGATTTTAAAAAAAGAAAAAAAACCCTGAGATTTAATCATAGGATTCTAGACTGCTTCCCCTTCCCAATACTTGACCATCACATTAACAGGGCTTTAGTATAATAACAGTGGATTATAACCAAGAGAGCTTCAAGGCATAAACTCTATTTATGAAGGAGTTTCTAGAGAAAAGCAAAGATAATAGGGGAGACAAAAATCAAGACACTGGAGGAGACTGAAGCCTCTGACACCCATAACAGCAAATATTAAATGCACAGGCTAACGCATACGTAGCCAGATGAACATAAAACCTCACACTAAAGGCTTATTTGCCTCAGTTCCTATTATCCTGTGGATTATGTCTGGCTTTCAACAAAGCAAGGCATGCTAAAAGGCAAGAAAAAACACAGCCTAAAGAGACAAAGCAAGCATCAGAACCAGACTTGGATATGATAGATTTCAGAATTACCAGACTGGATTTAAATAACTATGATTAATATGCTAAGGACTCTAATTTTTAAAAGTGGACAACATGCAAGAACAGATTGTAATGTAAGCGAAGAGTTTGAAATTCTAAGAAAGAATCAAAAGGAAATGCTAGAAATAAAAGACGTAACAGACATGAAGAACGCCTTTGATGAGCTCACCAGTACATTGGACATGGTCAAGGAAAGAATCAGTGAGCTTGAAGATTTCTCAGCAGAGACTTTGCAAACTGAAATGCAAAGAGGAAAAAAAGAATGAAAGAAACCAGAACAGAATATCCAAGAACTGGGATAATAATCAAAGGTGTAGCATACGTATAATGAATGGTAATATGAAAGAAAGAAGTAGAAGTATTTGAAGATCGGATGAAATAATTAATAAAGAAGACTTATCAAAGTCAGTAGCTGGCTAATACTGAACGATCAATAAACGCTAGCCATTATAACTACCACTGTCGTCGTCACCATCATCGTCAGTTGATAGATCAAAGTACCGGAGGAAGAGGGAAGAGTTTGGATCAAAAGGAACCTTTTAAAGAGGAGGTAGTCTTGATCAGGGACGGGAGGGAGATTTCTTTATTTGAGACAGGACAAAGGCAAGGGAAACTGGTGAAAATACATAACAATTTGTGAGTGTGAACAAGAAATGAAGGTAAGAGTTCACATAGGATTCTCTCCATATAATTCTGACTTTGATAATAATATCTCCTTCACAGAATTATTGAGAAAATTAAATGATGTATAACAGTGGTTTTCAAATTGTAGTGAACATCAGAATCTCCTAGGTTCTTGTTTATAATGCATCTCTCTGGTCCCCAGCCCAGAGAATTTGCTTCTATGCATCTAAGTGGGTGAGGAGTTGGAGCAGAGGACCCAAGTAAATTTGATACAGCTACTCCACAGACCACCTTTTAATAAATATATAAGCATATTGATTGTAGCCTGGCCTGAAAGATGCTAAACAAACTTTTTTTTTTTTTTTTAAAGTAGTTAGAGGCAAACTCACCTGCAGAGGGGCAAGGACAGAGGTGAGGACTCAGGAGATGGAAGAGGCTGGGAACAAGTTACAGGAGGGATGTGGTAGGAAGTTCATGAGAGATGGACACAAGGATTACCTGACGACAGAGAGACCCAGTTTAGAAAACACACATTCCTAGGAAGAACCTTCAGACTAGATTTGTAATTCTCTCCATCAACCCTCGAGAGCCTGGTTACAGGAGTCAGTGAGCAGGTGGTGTGATTTTCCCAGGGCTGGCAGACCCTGGGGTACAATGGAAGACGGGAGGGCACAGGTATCCAGCCATGGAGAGAGGAAACCAGGGTATCATTGAGAAGGTTGGTCAGAATCCAGGCTGGGGAGGCGGCAGTGCCTCCAATATCTCCCATCATAAAACAACCCCAAAAGTCCTAACATCTCTTCTAACATCTCTTCTAACACTTCCTCATTTCTCTGCCTCCCCTTCAGAACCAAGCATCTCAAGAGAGCTGTGCCTACACATGTTTTTCCCATGTCTTCACTTTCCCATGTCCATTCGCTTCTCAGCCCACACCAGGCTGCATTTAGCCCTTTTATCCACCAGAATGGCTCTTGGCAGTTCCTCAGTGACCTCCATGTTGTCACATCCTCCTTACACATCCTTCTCCATCGGAGAGGGCTCACCACTACTTGCTTCTTAAAACACTCTCCCCTCATGCCTCTCTGGTTTTATTTATTTATCTATTTATTTCTTTATGTATTTATTTTTTATTTTTTTTGCGGTACACGGGCCTCTCACTGTTGTGGCCTCCCCCGTTGCGGACGGAGCACAGGCTCCGGACGCGCAGGCTCAGCGGCCATGGCTCAAGGGCCCAGCCGCTCCGTGGCCTGTGGGATCTTCCCGGACCGGGACACGAACCCGTGTCCCCTGCAACGGCAGGCAGACTCTCAAGCACTGCGCCACCAGGGAAGCCCTATATTTATTTTTTTATCGAAGTATAGTTGATTTACCATGTTGTGCCAGTCTCTGCCAAGGGGGAGAGGTGTGGGGGAGGGAAGGATTGGGGGGTGTGGTTTTATTTATTTATCTTTCTGGCTATGGCTGTGCCTTTGTTTGCTTCTCCCCTCTATATGACCTCTAAATCTCTGTTTCTCAAACTTGGCACTTGACATTTGGGGCCAGATAATTCTTTGTTGTGAGCAGCTGTGCTGTGCATTGAAGGGTGTTTAGCAGCATCCCTGGCCTCTACCCACCAGAGGCCTGTGGCACGCCCTCCCCCCCAACCCAACCAGTAACAACAACCAAAAATATTTCCAGACATTGTCAAATGTCCCCTAGGGGATGAAATCACCCCTAGTGAGAACCACTGCCCAGACGTTGCACTCTTCCAACTCAGTCCTATGACCCTTTTTGTCCTTTCTCTACACTCGGGCTCATCTATTGCTATGGCTCTCAGTGCCATCTCATGATAATGATGCCCATTTATGTTTCACTTAAACGTTTTGTTGCCCACGTCCATGTTCTAGACCTTGGGCTGAGATACAGGATAAATTAAGACTGTGCCTTTTCAAGTTAGTGTGGATTTCAAACCCTGTTCTACTCTTGCTACCTGTAAGACTTTAGCCCTCCTAGCTTCCATTTCTTTGTCTGAAATAATAAAGAGTTCAAACCTGTAAAGACAATCATTAGAGTCCTTGGCACATAGTAAGTTCTTAAGCATTAGCTATCATAACTATCATAACTTTCATAGTCATTACCACAGCACCTTAAGGGTATGCACAATGGGCTTATGAAGCACAAAGGAAGGTCTTGTTTGCCTTGTTGGGTTATAGAGTATTGAGAGTTCAATTCTAGAGCCTAAGAGACCCAAGTTCAAATTCTGATTCCACATCTCCACTCTGTGGCCTCTCTAAACCTGTTTTTCCCTCCTTGTGAAATAGAAGAATAATAGTACCTACTTCATTGGGTGACTCAAATAAGGTAATTCTAGGAAAAGGGTGTAACGTGATGACTAACACGTGGGGACTTAATGAACATTAGCAATTATTGTTAGGGGAGCATGGGAGAAGCTAATTTTTAACTGAATCTCAAAACCTGAAGAAAGGGCAGCCCAGGCAGAGGGGAGAGCATGAGCAGAGGATTGGAGGCATGGAAAAGAGTGCTGTGATCTGGGAATGGCAAGAAATTCCAGGATGCTAGAGCATGAGATGAAACTGATGAAAGGCAGAATCTAAATGCCCTTCCATGCCAGTTTAGGACTACAGACTTATCCTTTTACTAACTGTGACCAGAAATATGTCTGTTGGCAAAGGAGAAGGATACTGAAGAGTTCTAGACTAGGGGAAAAAAATCTTAGTTAAATTTGCATTTGCAAGCTCTTGTCAATCTAGAAGAGTTTGGAGAAGGTAAAATCAGATACAAGAAAGCTGGTTAGGAGATTGTGGCAAGAGCATCAGTGAGAGATTACAAGGCCCACCCATCACGAGATGAATGCCACAGACATTATAGAGAAGCATAGCCAGGGTTCTTGATCACTTGAGTACGGGGACAAATGAAGGGCTGAGTAGGACTCTGAGGCTTTATGCTCAGCCTTGGGTGGTAGATGGGCGAGTGCATTGAACCCTTTACTGTCTCTCCATTTAACTGCCCTCTCCTCTCTTCTCTCTCCTCTTGTTACCAAACTGAACTTGTGTCAGCCCACCTGGTGCACAGCCAAGGCAATCTAATCTCACTGGGTTGTGGTGAAGAAAAGTACAGCATTTATTGCAGGGCACCAAGCAAGGAGAATGGGCAGCTTGTGCTCAAAAGACCCTGTTGGCTTTCAGGGACAGGTTTTTGAAGGCAACATTAGGAGTAAGGTCTGCAGGGTACCTGATCAGCTCATGTACTTTCTTCTAATTGGTTGGTGTTGAGGTAACAGGGTGATATTTCAGGAATCTTAATCATCAGTCTCTGGTTCCAACCAGTCTAGGGTCTATGGGCTTGTGGTCAGCATCTTCCACCTGGGTCTTAGTTTCTACAAAACAACTCAGAGATATGTATCAGATTGTTACGTATATTCCTGGAGGAGGAACTAGGAGTCCTGTGATTCTGTTCTATTGCCGAACTATGTGGAGCATCTTTTCATGTGCCTGTTGGCCATCTGTATGTCTTCTTCGGATAAATGTCTGTTTAGGTCTTCTGCCCATTTTTGGATTGGGTTGTTTGGTTTTTTGACTTTGAACTGTATGAGCTGTTTGTATATATTTGAAAATTAAGCCCTTGTTGGTTGCATTGTTTGCAAACATTTTCTCCCATTTCGTAGGTTGTCTTTTCATTTTGTTCATCGTTTCCTTTGCTGTGCCAAACTTTTAAGGTTCATTAGGTCCCATTTGTTTATTTTTGCTTTTGTTTCCATTACTCTAGGAGACGGGTCCAAAAAAATATTGCTGCGATTTACGTCAAAGAGTGTTCTGCCTATGTTTGCCTCTAGGAGTTTTATAGTATCCGGTCTTACACTTAGATCTTTAATCCATTTTGAGTTTATTTTTGTATATGGTGTTAGAAAATGTTCTAATGGTAGCTGTGTAGTTTTTCCAGCACCACTTATTGAAGAGACTGTCTTTTCTCCATTGTATATTCTTGCCTCCTTTGTAATAGACTAAGTGACCATAAATGTGTGGGCTTATTTCTGGGCTTTCTACCCTATTCCATTGATCTATGTATCTGTTTCTGTGCCAGTACCATACTCTTTTGATGACTATAGCTTTGTAGTATAGTCTGAAATCAGGAAACATGATTCTTCCAGCTCCATCCTTTCTTCTCAAGGGTGTTTTGGCTATTTGGGGTCTTTTGTGTTTCCATACAAATTTTAAAATTATTTGTTCTAGTTCTTTGAAAAATGCCATTGACAATTTAAGAGGGATTGCATTGAATCTATAGATTGCCTTGAGTAGTGTGGTCATTTTAACAATATTGATTTGTCTAATCCAAGAACATGGTATATCTTTCCATCTGTTTGTGTTGTCTTCAGTTTCTTTCGTCAGCATCTTATAGTTTTCGGAGTACAGGTCTTTTGCCTCCTTAGGTAGGTTTATTCCTAGGTGTTTTCTTCTTTGTGATGCGATGGAAAATGGGATTGTTTCCTTAATTTATCTTTCTGATATTTTGTTGTTAGCATATAGAAATGCAACAGATTTCTGTATATTAATTTTGTATCCTGCAACTTTAATGAATTTGTTGATGAGCTCTAGTAGTTTTCTGGTGCTGTCTTTAGGATTTTATGTATAGTATCATGTCGTCTGCAAACAGTGACAGTTTCACATTTTCCTTTCCAATTTCGATTCCTTTTATTTGTTTTTCTTCTCTGATTGCTGAAGCTAAAATTTCCAAAGCTAAATTGAATAAAAGTGGCGAAAGTGGGTGTCCTTGTCTTGTTCCTGATCTTAGAGGAAATGCTTTCAGCTTTTTACTGTTGATTATGATGTTAGCTATGGGTTTGTCATATATGGCCTTTATTATGTTGAGGTATGTTCCCTCTGTGCCCACTTTTTGGAGAGTTTTTATCCTAAATGGATGTTGAATTTTATCAAAAGTTTTTTCTGCATCTATTGAGTTGTTCATATGGTTTTATTCTTCAATTTGTTAATGTGGTGTATCATATAGATTGACTTGCAGATACTGAAAATCTTCACATCCCTGGGATAAATCCCACCTGATCATGGTATATGCTTCTTTTAATGTAGTGTTGGATTCAATTTGCTAGTATTTTGTTGAGGAGTTTTGCATTTCTGTTCATCAGTGACACTAGCCTGTTATTTTCTTTTTTGTGTGTGATACCTGGTTTTGGAATCAGGGTGAAGCTGGCCTCATAGAATGAGTTTGGGAGTGTTCCTTCCTCTGAAATTTTTAAGAATAGTTTCAGAAGGACAGGTGTTAACTCTTCTCTAAATGTTTGGTAGAATTCACCTATGAAGCCTTCTGGTCCTGGACTTCTGTTTGTTGGGAGTTTTTAAGTTACTGATTCAGTTTCATTACTGGTAATTGGTCTGTTCATATTTTCTATTTCTTGCTGGTTCAGCCTTGGGAGATTATACCTTTCTAAGAATTTGTCCATTTCTTCTAGGTTGTCCATTTTATTGGCATATTGTTGCTCAGTCTCTTATGAACTAGTTTCTTGACTGCTTTTCGTTTGTCTCAGCATTCCCTCACTTCTCTAGTTAGTTACTGCTTGAGTCTGCTCTTCGGAACTCAGGGAAGGCCTAGGAGACTAAAACCTTTTTCTACAAACAAGAAGCGGGGGACATGGAGTAGCTTTTGTATCTGGGAAGGTCCCACAAGGTCCTGCTCAGTTTCACTCCTCATCTAAACTTATTGTCTCAGTAACACTCCTGCCATAGCCCAGAATTTCCTTATCATTTATCTCTACACCCAACTGGCAAACCTGCAACCCTGATGAACACATCTCTTCCCTTTCTTTGTGCTTGCACCTGAGCCCTGTACATGGAAAAGTCACACTCCCGTGCAGTTTGGTAAACAGACATGGTATTAGTTTCCTAAGACTGCTGTAACAAATTGCTACAAACTTGGTGGCTTAAAATAACAGAAGTTTACTCTTTCACAGTTCTGGAGTCCAAAATTCCAGAATCAGTTTTACTGGGCCCAAATCAAGGTGTCAACAGCACCACACCTCTGGGGGAGAACCTGTGCCTTGTCTCTTCCGGGTTCTGGTGGCTGCCCAAAGTCTTTTCTTTGGGCAGCCACCAGAGCCATGCCACTGCAGCCCTTGCCTCTGTCTTCATGTTGCCTTCTCCTCTGTGTCTCTCTCTCAGAACTCCCTCTGCCTCTATCTGTTAAGGACACGTGATTACATTTAGGGTTCACGCAGATAATCCAGGATAAGCTCCTCTGCTCAAGATCCTTGAGCTAATCACATATTTTACCATATAAGTTTATATTCGCAGGTTCCGGAGATAAGGAATTGAATATATTTTTAAGGAGGGGTGCATTTTTCTGCCTACCATATGCATCCACTCAGGAACACTGACCTTGGAACACTGACCTGCCTGGCAGCCTGACTAAATTACTCTCAAAGGTTCTCTTTCCCACATCCCTAACACTGATTTCCTCTAATTTCTCACCGTTCTCTACCTCTTTCCACATCGCTTTTATCAAATGACCTTGTTTCTTGTTCTGTAGGGGAAAAAAAAGAAATCCTTGAAGCAGAACTCCTTAACTTTTTGGTACCAAATTAATAAACCTATCTGCATCTTTCCTCACCATCCCTTCTACTAAACTAATGGAAGGGCTCTCTCCCTCCTCCTAAGGCCAAATTCTCTACTTAGGCTCTGGCTACCACCCTTGCCGACCTTCTCAGGAGCCTTAAATGGCCAATAGCTTCTTTTCTGTTTTGCAGAGTCAATTGTTTCTTCTTGATTAGATCCTTCCCTTCAGCTCAAGTTTTATGACTCTTCCTTCCTGAATCTCCTTTCTTAAAATAATAGCAAGAGCAACGAAAAATCTCACAATAAACAAAACCTCTGTGCCCAGCCAATCCAGCACTAGGTCTTATTGTTTGTCCCTCCTAGGTATCTTTCTAATTCACCAGCTTCTTTGCTTCTCAGCCTGATCTTAGTCCAGCTGTCATGTCCCCCTGGACAACCACAGTGACCTCCTTGCACTCAGTTTTGCCACCTCACAGTGGTTCTGCCGAGCACCCTTCAGGGGCCCGTATGAACAGTAGGACAGCTCCAGAGGGTCAGGACTTTGTTTCATTATCTGCTGTATTCCTTGTGCCCCCAGCCTATAGAAAAGTGCCTGGTACATAGTAGGTGCTCAATAAATGTGGAAGGTAGTCAATTTATTGCTAATTTCAGGAAGAAGACAAAATTCCTAACAGCCTATAAGGCCCAGCAAGGTCTGGCCCCCACTTACCTCTTCTCATATCATCTCCCCCTTGCTCACTGGGCTCCAGATGCACTGTTCTTCTATAAATACTCCAAGTTTCCTCCTGCCCAGGGCCTTTGTAAATAAATAGTTTTCATTGTTTGGGACACTCAGCCCATCTTTTCCTACTTAATGCCTACTCAGTCTTTTGCTCTCAGTATATATGTTGCAAGTTGCTTCTTGGAAAAGCTTTCCTTAGCACTCTTATGTTCTCATCACACTTACATCTTTCCTTTGTAGAAAATTCCTCATCTATAATTGTGTTCATGTTTGATGACTGATTAATGTCCATCCTTCCCATGAGATGAGGATGAGGGCTATTATATTCCTACTGCTTTGTATGTTGTCTTCACACAGATGCTCAATAAACAAGTATTGCAGGAATAAATGAATAGATAAAGGAATCATGTCGGGGCTGAGATCAGATACAGGAAGAGGACGGGGTTCACTGGAAAGGTCACCATTCAGTTTTGCACATGTTGGAGGGCCCAGCCTATAAAGTAGTTGGAGAGGTTCACTGTCAGTTGGAAATTTGGATTGGAAGCTCAGGACAGAGCTTAGGCTGGCTATTAAGACTTAGGCAGTTGATGAAACCATGGTAGACCGGGAAGATTAGAGATACAAGAGGATTAGCACGTGGAGATGAGAGGGGGATGAGATTAAGAGCATTAGCGGGGCTCATTTTAGAAAGGAAGAGGCACAGATGTGATGGATGGATGTGGACAGAGATAAGTGTGGAGATGGAAGAGGGGGAAGAGGATAAAAAGGACCTGAAGCGGAAGGTAAGGACAGGTGCAGGCGAAGGAGAGCTAGAGGGAGAATGGGGAAGGTTTAGATTTTCTGAAAAGAGGAAGTTCCTGCTGACACAGGCCAAGCAGGTAACCTATGTGAGCATGTGTGTGTGTGTGTGTGTGCGTGTGCATGTGAGCACATGTGTGGGGAAACATGATCACGCTATTCTCA
Organism: Leucopleurus acutus; assembly: GCF_964270905.1. NCBI lineage: Eukaryota > Metazoa > Chordata > Mammalia > Artiodactyla > Delphinidae > Leucopleurus > Leucopleurus acutus. The sequence continues at coordinate 67,982,141 of NC_139151.1, forward strand.
ACTCGATCCTGTTTCTCAACAGATTACCTTGCATCAGTTCATAGCTACCCAAACTCACTGCTGCAGGTAAGCCAGTGAGTTGCAGTATTAAGTTGGAGTCATGTCCTACACCACTAAGTGTGCTCTTTCCACTAAACCACAGCCATCTCTCTAGCCTCCCTGTCTGGGCTTCTCATCTTCCAGCATTTCAGTCTATCACAGATGAAACCTGCCCCCAACCAGGGGAAAATAGAATGGCCTTGGTAAATGGCATTATAAGAGGATCTTGGCTTTACGAAATCCTGATGTCCCTTGTAACAAACCATTTTTTTCTTTAATGGGGAGCCCTTAAGACCAGTTACATTCTCCTAATTCATGTGGGTGATCGGGACAGACCAGGGCCAAAATATTATGCACAGAAATGTGACTCCAGTCCAGGGCAGCTGGATGTGTGGAGCACAGGTAGCCCCAGAGCAGGTCTCAGCCCGTTCTGCTTCTCTGTGTGGGTTTGAAGTCAGCTCAAGAAGCGCAGGAACGAGCACTTGGCTCTCTGAGGGTGTGAGGTATGAGGCAGCAGTGCATCCTGTCTGGAAAGTGCTTAGGAGAGTCTGGCCGTAAACGGTAGATGAATATAGGACGGTGGGGCACCAACTCCCTCAGGCAGTCGAGGGTCAGATCGTAAAGGCCTTATGGGGCACAGGAGGGAGTTTGCTGTTGCTTCTCCCCTTCCTCACTGGTCAGCCTGTCAGCCTTCTGGAGCTCCGATGCTCAGTGCTCCCAACCCCTGCACCTGGTAACTCCTTGCTACAAAGCCTCCTGGTGCCAATGTGATTGCAGCCCCGGAAGATCCAGCCCGGCTGGCAGGTGCCTTCACCCACCCTTGCGTTTCATCCAGGGCCACTTGACCCAGATGGGGAGGTTGATGCCGTGCCACAGCTGTGTTTCCTGTGACCCCAAGTGGGGGTCAGCTTTTGACCCTGAGATATACCTAAGAACCAGACTAACACCTGCTCCTTTATGGAACAACTTAGCTGGGCCAAGCCTGTTCTCACTGCAGAGACATGCAGACCACATTTACCCTGTGGGCTTGAGAAAGAGGCTTTTCTCCAGAAGTGCATCCTCCACAAGCTGCAACCTTCTAAGTAGGAACAAGGATTACCTGGTCTGCCTGTTGGCCTGGCAAACACTCCTCTTTTGAGACTCAGCTCAAGGTCACTTCCTCTGTAAAACCGCTCCTGTACCTCGTCCTTAACCCCAGCCCCAGTGGAAGCCAAGCCCCCCGAGGCCTCCACTGTCCTTGCTTCAACTGAATCTCCCTTTTGTTTACACCTCTCAGCCTGAGTCTTCTAGACTGCAAGCCCCTTGAGGGCAAAGCATATTTTAATCATCTTGGAACCCCTAGGGTCCAGCACAAAAATTAGTTCTTTGTAGTTAATTAATAAATGTTTGTTGGATAAAATGGTGGCTAAATTGTATGTCATCTTCTCTAGTTATTAAATTTTAAATGCATCTATTTATACATCCTACCTTACTGGAGAGGTATTGCTTATCCCGACATAAAATGGTCCCCCATGACTTTATCTGATATTTCTTACATCTTTTCCCTGTGGGTCTGTTTCTAAGAGCAGCCCCATCCTCCAAATGTAATTTCACACGTTGCCGAATCAGTTTGCTCCAGCCTGAACCTAGGTTCTTGTTTCTCCTTCAGCATCATTTGTAGCCTGGGAAGATGGATCCAGGCAGTCCCAGAGGCCCATGCTAACACCTTCTGCTAATTCTTAAGCTGATTATGCAGGTTCTTGGATAGATAGTCCTTTTGCTTCTTGTTCTCTAAACTCTCTCTCTGTAGCCTTGTCTATTTTATTAGTTAAGGTCCCGGTGGGGCTGGGGAGGTGGGGCTCAGAGACTGGGAAAACCAAGCCCACTCCACTCTACTTTCCATTTGGCCAGCTTTTCTCCTAGGATGAGATTTTGGAATAAAAAAGTCTGACTCTATTAGTAAAGGAGTGATAATTAGTCATTTTAGAGCTACTCTCTTAATAAGACTTGCAAATTAATCCAGTTTGACCATGCTTTTTTGGGGGAAAAAAGGAATTAAGGGGCTTTGTAACAATTGTTTCCCCAGATTCTCTGACTCACTGATGGGTCTGTGATCGCAGTTGCCGGAAGTTCCATTCACTGTGTTGCCTGGATAGTGAGTAGGATCTTCCTGGGGTATATGTGGCTTGAATGTAGTTCTGGAAGCCACTTGAATTTTGTTCAGGCCATATTGCTACTATTGAATACATCTGCCTCTTGAGCAACCAGTTCACCCAACTGGGGGATGTTATTAGATTTTTAAGTGCACCCCAGTGCACTTATTCTCAGGAAAGGTAGACTGTAAGAAACAATTCTGAAACATCTGGACATGTCAACAATTTAAAAAGTTGTTTGTTTATATATATATTTAGGCTCCATTCAGGTCAAGTACACCCCCTAGAGGATGTGTTACTTTCTGTTTCCTACTGTGTTCATCACCATTCTACTCTTTCTTTTTTTATAAATTTATTTATTTATTTTTTGGCTGCGTTGGGTCTTCGTTGCTGCACGCAGGCTTTCTCTAGTTATGGCGAGCGGGGGCTACTCTTCGTTGCAGTGCACGAGCTTCTCATTGCAGTGGCTTCTCTTGTTGCAGAGTACAGGCTCTAGGCGTGCAGGCTTCAGTAGTTGTGGCGCACGGGCTCAGTAGCTGTGGCTCGCAGGCTCTAGAGCGCAGGCTTAGTAGTTGTGGTGCACGGGCTTAGTTTCTCCGCGGACCATGTGGGACCTTCCCGGACCAGGGCTCGAACCCGTGTCCTCTGCATTGGCAGGTGGATTCTTAACCACTACGCCACCAGGGAAGTCCCCACCGTTCTACTCTTAATGGCCAGCATTTATTGAGCACCCACTGTATGCCAGGCTGTATACTGGGTACCCTATCTACGTTAATCTTCACAAGCCGTCTCTGAGAAAAGTGTTATGAATATTTTAGAGATGAGGAAACAGATTGAGAGAGGTTATTTACTTGCTCAGGTCCACAGAGCATGACTCAAACTGTAGGGGTGTTTTCTTTCTTGAGTGTTTTGTAGAGAGGAGAAAGAAAGTTAAATCCTGTTTGTAGATGCTGTGAGTTTAAGAGAAAGGGGAGCAATAAACATAGCGATCTAGGAAGGCTGGTTCTTTTGAAGCTTTTGACTGTAAACCAATTAGAAGTGAATTCTGGGGAGAAGCTCTGTGTGTAAGATCAGGTCCTGCTGCTGCCCCTCTCCCTGCCCAAGCTGCCTCTGGCCCACCCCCCCCCCCCCCACCAAATTTGCCAGCAGCTTCTGGATGCCGGCTCCTCTTGTCCTTTCAGCTGAGTGGACTAGTGGGCCCAGGGACTTCCCTGGTGGTCCAGTGGTTAAGACTGGGTTTCCAATGCAGTTAAGACTCATGGGTTCCATCCCTAGTCAGGGAACTAAGATCCTACATGCTGCGTGGCAGGCCAAAAAGAAAGAATAGAAAGAATAAAAGACTAGTGGGCCCAACCTCAGTGACTTACATCTGTGCTGTGGCTTCTTGACAGTCCGTGAGATGGCAGCAAGCACAGAAGGCCACGAGTGGGACGGGTCGCCACGGACCAGAGAGGGCAGCAGCAGATTCCACAGGTCCTAAGACTTCCATTTTAAACTTGACAGTCAGAAATCAGAACGCAGCTTACAACTGATCTGCACATGAAATGGAGGATTCCTTCTCTCCAGTTATCATCAATGCCTCTTAAACTCAATGGCATCCTAGATTCAAGGAACTATGGCAGGTTTAGTCTTGTGTCAGCTCTGATCAATTGGTGCAGACTCTCTGGAGGCTGGGAGAAGGGTCTGGTGCTGTGTCCTGTTGCAGCAGGGAAGAATGATCATCTGTGTGCGTGGTGGGGGGGGCTTCAGTGTGCATGGGGGGGAGCATGGAACCCTGGCAAGTGCCGGCGTTTGCACCCCATGCCTTCAGTCTTTGGGAGTAAATGGAGGAACACCCGCCACGTAAAGACTGAGTTTACAGTTTAATTGTAAACTGAGGGGCACAGTGCACAGGGGACATTTCCCAGGGACCGAAATGGGAAATTTCAGTGTGCGGCTGAACCACACTGACTCTTCCTGCCCCCTCCTGTCTCTGTGTGACTGAGCTTTATTTAGTCTGCTCACAAGGAATGCGCCCAAGCCAGATAAATTCCGTGTCAACTTTTACCCTTGCCTTCATCTGACTGAAAACTGGAAGAATACCTTTTGCTGACACAGATGGTTAATGGTCCTGAGACCCCTGGGGAGCTCCACAGCCCCCGCCCCACCAGTTCCCGTTGGCGTGGACATGCTTCTCCCCTAGTGGTCAGATTCTGTTTTTAGCTTTGGCCCCTTTAAGTCCCCCTGGATCCCTTTCGGAGGCGCAGAGTGCAGCTGCAAATACCTGTCGGTCCCGCCTGTGTGTAAGTTACCCACAGGAAACTTCATAATTCCACCTTATGGAGTTGCCGCTTTGTTTTTCAGTCTCAAAGTTCCTTCTCAGTTCAGAGGATATTATTCAGTATCTCCACCTCCCAAGACCAGGTCAGAGGACTGCCTCCTCACACACAGATTTGTTACTTTGATCTTTTAAAATAACTTTTTCAAGTATTAGTTTCATTATAAAAATTAGTACACGCTTGTTGTAAAACAAAGATACATATAGAATTATTTGAAATTTAAAATTTTCATTGTATGAATGTTACTTTTAATGGTGATATAAATTGTTTTTACTTTTCTGTTGCAGACCAGCATGCATGTTTATATGTGTGTGTTTGTACATACACACACACTCACTACCATATCTATAGAATAAATTTTAGAAGTAGAATTCTGGGCAGGCATCATTTTTAATATGCACAAAATCGTCCACTTAACCTTTCCCCATTGAGGTGTAGCATGAAGATTATTTCTTCTTTTTCACTAGTATAAATTCTCAAAAAAAAATCTTTGGCCAGAAAAGCTTTTCTTATGTTTTAGATTAGTTCATTAAATGGCTTCCCAGAACTAGAATTAGGATATTAAAGGTTATGAACGTGCTTAAAGGTTTTGATAATTTGTAAATTGATGTTCCAAAGACTTGGTTGATTGACACTTGGAACTATGGATAAATTTAAGCTCAGGAATAAAGCCTCTGTGTTTCCACTGCCAAAGAACAAGAGTATATTGGAAATGTCTCAACGTGCACCCATGTTGGCTGGTTAGCGACAGCTCGTGCTAGGAGGGGAGCAAGTAAGGCTGCCCCAGTGCAGTGCGACGTGGGTTCAGGGTTTTAGGGATGTCTCTTGGGATGTATGCAGGCTCTGGGTCACCTTTGGCTTTACTTGTCTTGGCTGAATTGCTCATAGCAAGCTGGGGAAATGTCCACCCTGCCAGAACTCCAGGAGAGATCTCCGAAGTGTCAGGTCACTGCCTCTCTTTCTCATGGGTCAAGTGCAGATGGGCTGGGCAGTTGATGACTCACCCCCTGGGGTCATCCAGTCTTGGGACTGATTCTTCTTTTATTCTTTTGCCAGGGAAGGGAAGGCAGAGAAGGGGAGGGGTTCTGACAGCAGCTTCAGACACTACTCTTCCTGGGCACCCTACTACTATCGATGCCTCAGGCATTTTCTTTTCTCATTGGGTATAATAGGAAATCCTGTTCTTCACGGGAACACTTACAATTTTGTAAGCACTTTTCACACATTATCTCATTTAATACAATTCATTTAACTGAACCACCAAGAGACTAAGTGGTTTAGGAAACTAGTAAGGAGATTCTACAATCTGTGTACTTCCACTTGTACTAACCTATGAGAGGGTTTAACTAGTGAAACAGTCTGCCAGACAGAGTCAATTACTATCTACATATTCAGCAAGAAGGCACAACTATATGCATCCAGGTAGACATTTATATCAAAATAACAGCCAACTTATTTATTCATTTATTTGGAAAAGGCCCATGTAACTAAAGCATTGGTTAGTGTTTTCTCTAAACTCGATTAGCTGTCAACTGAACATACTGTTCATTTACTGCTAATGGAAGCTTTAAAGCAGGTTCTCAGTGTAGGGTTTTTTTTTTTTTTCTGTTATATTTTTATACTTATATTAAAAAAGAAATAGATATCCAACCTCGTTCAAAAAGAATCTAAGATAGCTCATATCTGGTTTAAGATAGCTCATAATGCTTTTAAAATAGAATTTTTAATATGTTCATTTTAGTAGTGCTTTGGGGACTTAAACTGGGGAAGAAAGGAAACTTGGTGTTGACTTACGCAATTGCTTTAATCTCCGCAGAAGGTAGTGTGCCATTTTTTTTCATTTCAATTCAGGCAGCACTTCTGGATCACTTAGTAAGTGCCAGGGGCTGCCTTTGGCCAGCATGCCTTGTGTGCATTGTGCAGCAGCTGACAGTAGACCAGCTGACTTTTGCTTCTGAAACAGACATAGGGGGCATTGCAGCTTAGCAAGGCAGCCTTTCCACCCCCTTTGCAGGTGCCCATGGATTACTGGTGTTGAGGGAGACTTTTGTACATTCCGGTGCTGGTGTCAGGCCCATTTTCATTGGCACATGTTACATTTTCCTATGTTCAGGCGAGAAATCTAATTTTACTCTCCAGGAGGATTAATTATAAAGGAAAATATTACAAACCACTTGTCAAGTTGAGACTGAACAAATGGCCAAGTGTAACTGGATTCAGGGCCCCAAATTAATGATGTTTCTTTAAAACATTTTCATTGAGTTGTAAGCCAATGAGGTCACAAATAAAAACAGTTAGACTCATTTAAAAAAATTCTCAACCCTTTAGTTATAGAGGGAACCAATAATGAAATAAATGACACATACTGATTTTAAAAATCAGCATCAATGTGTGTTTTTTTTAAACTAGTATCCTTGTTTCTAGACTATTAACTGGAGGATTTTTAAATTAGCTTACTTATCATTATTTTTGTTTCATGACCTGTGAATAAAGCTTTTCTTCTCTTTTGCCTGGCTTGAATATGTTCTGTTCCTTCTGCAAAATGCATCTCAGAGAACTTAGTAGTGCTTAAATCATGTTCATATTCATCCTGTCATTTGAACTCCATAATAGCCCTGTGATGGAGACAGAACTGGCTCCTTACCTGATTTTACAGATGAAGAATCAGGGGGTGAGCCACTTGCCTGAAGGGTCCAAGCCAGGAAGTGGCAGGGTCAGGCATGTTTCACACAGCCATCAAATATGTACAAAATTAGACACTCATTGGAAGACCTTCACCAAAACTCTGCCTGCTACTTAGCATACTGCAAATGTTAATTGTTGGATTAGCCAGGACTAGCTAAGTGTCTGGGAAAATATATCCATTCTGATAATGAATGCATTACATCAACTAAGTGTTTTAGGCCCCTTGTATTTTTATACTTGTTACATCTTTGTAATGTATTGACCAAACTCACGAATCTCTCACTGTTTGGAATGAGCAGCTCACTATTGTTGAATGCTGTGTTTGGTCTTATATTTTATTGATTGCTTGACTGATTGATTAACTTATACTGTACTTGGTTTTTAAGAAGGCTTTGCCAGAGCTACTGAACAAATCTCTAACTCACTTTTCTTATGAAAAAAACCCTGGGGCAAGGTACCGTTTAGAGTAGTTGAGTCTTGTTGCTAATTTGTGGATAGAAAGAGGTAAGATATGTTACAATGCATGGTTATATTCAATCTACAGATAGGCAGAGGGGCTTTGTTCAAACTTGAACCACCTTTCAGACAACTGACTCTACGTCTCAGCTCTGCAGGAAACGCTTACTAGGTCCCAAATGGAAAAGAGATCTGCTTTGCCGAAGTCATTAAGGCTAAGATCTTAAACCACGCAGGTAGTCACTGGGAATAGAGAGGAGAAGACAGATTTAAACGACATTTTAGAGATGGAAGTTTGCTGTGGGGTTTAAAGATGATATGGAAATTTCTAGTTTAATGATACCAGTAATTGAGATAGAGAACAAAGGAAGGGCAGGGACTGGGGGGGAAGGGGAGGAACTGAGTTTGAGATATTGACTCCTACTCCTGAGGAGCTTATAACTTGGCACGGGAGTGTGGGGTTGACAGGGGAAGGAGTCAGATAAGTAAACCAGTGATTAAACTGCAGTGTGATAGAAGCAGCAATGAAGAGCTGCAGGGCATGCTGGGAGATCATTTCCTGGAGGTGGGGGAATTAGAAGGCCTCCTCATGGACATGACACTTGGGCTAAGTTGTAAAAGAATTACATAATTAGGGAGTGTAGTGCAGGGCATACAAAGTAGGGGGACAGTATATTCAAAGGCCCAAAATAAAAGAATGGCCAGTGGATCAGGCAAGGTCAGTGGGCTGGAGGGTTTTGGACGGTGAAAGACAGGACAGCAGGAGCAGCCTTAACAAGAAGAGGCTGGGAATAGCAGCCGGCATTTATTAAGCCTTTACTGTTAAGCCAGGCACCGAGGAATAGTTCAGAATATGTTCAGAAGGTGGGCCTGCCAGCATGTGGTAACTGATTGGACTTAGGGTGGAGGAGAGAGTCCAAGGAGACCCGCAGGTTTCTGCCTTGACCTAAAGAGGGCGTTTGAAGGGGGAGCCCATTTATGGGGCAGGTGGAGGATGAGCTCCAGTTGGGGTATGTTAAATTTGAGGTCCTTTTAGTCATCCAGGTCACTGAGAGGAAGTGTGATATTGTATTTGAGCATATGGACCCTGAATCCATACTGCCCTGCTTTGAATCCTAGCTTGGCCACTTCAGAGATTTATGACTGTGGGCAAGTTACTGAATCCTTCTATGCCTCAGTTTTCTCATTAATAATCTGGGAATAATAATAACCCTTTAGCATTTACTTTACAGAGTTGTAATGATGTTAAAATGTATATAATTTAGAATAGTTCTTAGCTCAGAGCAGGTACTTAATGAATAGTCATTGTTATTGCTAATCATAATATGTAGTTCAGAGGCTCAAGAGAGGGGCCTGGGGTTAGCACCACCAGCGTAGAGTATTAGGCTAAGGTAACCATTATATATCTCTCTGGTAGAGGTATAAGAAACAGAAAATCCAGTCAAGGCTTTTCTCCTAGGTTCTTTCATTACTTACCAAGGAGTTTGGAGATAAATGGCTTCAGCATTCTTTCAGAAGTTCTGTGGTGTCAGGTCCCTATGAGTCACTTGGCCTTTCTCTCCTGGTCTGTAAGATGGCTGCTCTAGCTCAAAGCATTTAATCCTCGCCTCCCATGTTCTAAATAGGAGGGAATGAGGTTTGTGGGGGAAAAACTGCTCTCCTTATAGGCCTCTATCATCCTTCAGTGGTAGAGGAAAATCCCAGAAACCCCCAGGCAGATTCCCCTTATGTCTCATTGGTCAGAACCAGGTCACATGGCCACCTGTAGCTCAAGGACCAGGAACAGGGGAGCTGTGATTGACTTATACTGTTCATGATTCATCCTTTGGGGCTGGACACTTTAAGCCTTGAACAAAATGGGGGTCCTTTTAGCGAGGAATGAGAAGGGAATGGCTGGTGGGCCTGCAGCTAAAAAAGTCTGCCCCACTAGGGAAGGAGATCTTTTAGAACAGGAAGAGAAAAAGGCAGAGCCCAGGACTCCAGGGATTCGTGGCACTCATACAGGAAAGAGATTTCAAGTGCCAAAGACATAGGAGGAGAGGAGAGCCAGAGAGGCGTCCGGAGAGAAGCCCAGGAAGAATTTCTGGGAGGGCATGTCTACAGGGGTTCATGTAGCAGAGCCTGGAGCAGGATGAGGCTGTAAAGAGCTGTCTGATTTGGCAGTGGGGAGGCCGTGGAGGCCAGTGCCAGAGCAGATTCAGTGGCGCCAAGGATTGAGAAGAGAGTGACAATCTCTCCCATATGCAGTTGGTGGGAGTGCAAATTAATTCAACATTTCTATCAGTTTGGCAACATGTAACAAAATGTAAAATGCTCATACCCTTTAACTCTGAAATTCTACTTTTCGGAATTAATCCAACAGGCAGAATTAGACTAGAGCAGGCTGATGTAGGTATAAGAGTGTTGACTACAGACTTGTTGATTATAGGAAAAAAAAAGGGGGGGTAATTGATCTAAATGTCCATCATACAGGAGTAATTAAAACAAATGATGGTACATCTTGGCAATGGAATACTAGGCACAGTGGCTAAGAGCTGAAGTTCTGGAATCTGACAGTCGGGGTCTGAATTCTGGCTCTGCCATTCACCAGCTGTGTGACCTCAGGTCTCTGGGAAACTTTCTGGGACTCTCAGTTTCCCTGGCTGTAAAATGGGATGATTATATTACTAACTCATAAAGCTATGGTAAGAATTATGGAACTTGATACAAATGAAACATGTAGAAAATGTCTGGCACATATTATTATGCAGGCACTTAAAATATGCAATAGATCTATCTGTATGGAAATAGAAAGCTGTTTATGAGACATTAAGAGAAAAAATGAAGTTACAGAATAGCAAGATAATATGACACAACAGTTAAACAGTGCTTTTTTCCTGGGAGGTGGAATCATGGGCACAGTTCACTTTCTCCTTTACACTTTTCTGTGTCTCTTTAAAGCAAAGGTATTATAGGGGAACAAAATTCACCACCTCAAAATGTCTTTTTGGTATGCGGATTATTTCGAGATGAAAATAATCAAGTCCCAAAAGACTCAGAAAGAAAGCTTGACCTTCCCTCTAATCACCTAAAAGAATTTACACAGGGGGCCTGTCCTGGAATAGAGCTATCACCAGAGATATCTGCAAAGAATACGTGCTAGGGGTGATGGGGGGAACTCTAGGAAGGGCTTAAAGATCAGAGTCCACTCTGTGTCCCATTGTTTCTTCATGGCCCATTTATTTGTCAAACATTTGCTTTTCCATCTCTTTCGCCTTCCTCCCCTTTGAAGTCCCAAACCACTACCCCCACCATCCTCTTTTATCTTTAGCTGAAGGTGGTATTTAAGTTGAAGGCTTTGGCCATTTTGGTGAGTCACTCAGTTCTACATGTTATTATACTTTGTTTGATTTTCTCCTGTTAATCTGTCTCATGTTAGTTTAATTCTTAGACCAGCCAGAAGGACCTAGAAGAGTAGAAGAAAATTTCTTCCTCCCCAGCAGTATTTAATGTCTGGCTGACTGTAAGCCACATGAGGGCAGGTACCATTTTTGGTTTTTTTCACCACTAGGTATCATTGAATCTGGCACATTGCAAGCAGGTGATAAATATTTTTTAAATGAATGGATGAAAGACAGGAAGTTGTGTTTAGGAAGATGCACAGACCAAGATTTTAAAGATGTCGCGGTTCTGTACCGACAAGGCCCAGGGTAGACCTCAGGGAGGAGTGGCAGAAAAGGAGCAGAGCTCAGGCCTGAGGGCTGTCTATCAGTCGTCAGCATGGATGCTGCAGTTTCCCAGGACATGGACAGCAAGAGAGGAAAACAGGCCCAAGAACACTGGAGTCCAATCCCTGGCTCTTTCTGTTCAGCACTTCCCAAACAGGCTGAATCTGAGAGCAGGGGATTTAGAACTGCAGGGGATTTTGGTGTCATCGAGTCATTTTTTCATGAGAAAACAAAGACCCAGAAAAGTTAAGTGAGTTCCCCAAGCTCTCCTGGGATGTGTGTCTCCCAATTCCTGCTCTGGTGCCGTCTCCTTCCTCCAGGGACCCGACTGTGTGGATATTTCAGGTATAAACGAAATTGTTGAGAGAGGACATTCATTGGATTCCTAAGAAACCCACTTCTCTTACGTAGTGTGACTTTCTTTTCTAAAGCTCACTGATCACCTGTGCCCTTTATTTGTAAAGAACAAAAATGACTAGGAGCATGATTAACTCACCCACATCTTCCATTGTCCTTACATCTTTTGTGTAAGCATTGATCGTTGTTTCTATTGTTGAAAGCGGGATTGTTCTCTTGGCAACACACATCCAGAAAGAGAGCCCAGTGGGGGGCTCAGAAGGTGACACTGTTGAAGTTTGACGTTATGGTTCCGAAGAATAAGAGAAAAAGGCAAAAAAGCACTAATTGACCAGACAGTGATTTTGAATTGGTCACCAATCTAAACTATAGGATGCTTTGGGACAAAAGACATGTGGTTTTTTTCAAGTACGTTTAGGAATTCAGAAAATCAGCCAACTGAGTTCTCAAGTACAGGGCCCTAGGGGATCCAATTCAATGAATATTTATGAACAACTTGTTGTTGAGATATTACAATTAGCACAGGTACTTGGAGGTTTCAAATGTGTTCTTGGAAAATAGCCTTTTCTCACTTTAATATCTTAATCATTACTTACCCATAGATTGTTGTTTACTCTGGGATTGTTTTTGCTGGAAAGAAAGGATGTGCTTAGTAAAGGAAGATGATGTGGCAGAGGAGATCTGGGATCAGATACAGCTAGGAGAATATTGGTTCTGTCCATAGGAATGCTGTGTGTTCCTCAGGAAATCACTTAACTCTGCTGAATCTCAGTTTCCTTCCCTGTAACACAGGGTCATAATACCTATTTCACAGGGTGGTTCTGCAGATGCAACAAAACCAGGTTCAAAGGGCCTGTCACATAGCTCAATACATTCTAGCTTTCTTCCCCCAAAGGTAAACTTCTGTTTCCTGACCATCTAAAAAATCAAATTATAAATTACTGAAATCCTTCAATAGGTGAAGAGAAAGAGGTGTATTTGGTTCTTGACCACATTTTGCATATGCACTTGACTTTATCCATAGAATGGCTTGAGTTGATTCTTTTCCCTGTACTGCAGCATCCTGAGAAAGCAAAGTGTTGATTCATCTGGACAACCAGCTGCCACGGAAGTCTTAAACAAATCTAAATCTTTTCCTTGCTCTTTTCCTTCTTAATTCTTTAAAATCTGTGGTGGGATCATGTAGAATGGAGACAACCAAAGGGAACCATCAAAGGCTCTCCAGTGGAGTGTGTTTAAGAGACTGGAGCATGGTGGAAGAGACTAAGAGTGCCAGGGTATGATGTCCAAGAAGTTGGCAGGGGCCCCATCATATGTGAGTCTATGCATGTTTCTCTCAAATATGACGTTCTAGTCAAAGCCTTGGAAATATAACCAATGTTTCCAATTGTGTCCTGTGACGAGGAGAACAAATTCTTATTGAACTTATGCAAATGACTATATTTCCATGAAAATAAGAATAGGCATTAAGAGTTTCCAAATTCCAGAAGGATCAGGTAGGGAGAAAAAGATAAGTGTTTCATCTTTGTTTACGAAGGTATACTTTATCAAACTGCCTCAAGTCATACATAGGTTGAGAGAAAAAGTTTCCTTAAATCTGGGAAAGTAAAACATAAAAAAACTTACAATGATTAAAACAAAAAATTATGAAAATTATAACCAGCCTCATCAGTCCCGTGAAATTAATTTTTGATCTTGTCAGCAGTTTTAAGAAGCCATCAGTTTCTTCATTAGAATTCAGTAATTCTTACCCAGTTCAATGGTATGATCTGAAAGTTTATCAGAAGCCTATAGAGTTAGTGTCAGAGTCCCTTCCATGAATCTCTCTGAAGATGAAACATACTTGTAAAAGCATCAGAATAAAACAATAACTGTCTATAAATGACAAAAGACTTTAAAATGCCCATTATTGAAGATCTGAGGGTTCATTAAATGGAACTAACAAGGAAATTTGGTTATTTCTGTGGCACAAAACAATTTAAGATAATAACAGGAATTATGACTGATAATATTACACCAGGACATAGCAGATTTTGAGAAATTTCACATAGTTTCTGAAACACTTCTAAAATATACCTGTATAGACACAGCATAAAGAAGGCTTAGTTTTATTTCTTATTAGGCAATGCTTCCTATGTAATTAGACATATCAAATAATCCTAATTAGTTTAACAACTCCCTTTTTATAAGGAGAGAGAACAAATCTTTGAGAAATTTCAGAGGCCCTCTAAAACATCTCATACCTCGAAGTTAGTTCTAAGTCAAAGACTTCATATGGAATTAGATTTTGGGAAGTTTATCAAAAATATCAAATGTTTAAAAAAACATTTGGCCAAATAGGATCATAGGTCACTGTGAAACAATTCTAAGTTATCCATTTAACCAGAGTAACAATTAAAGACTTTATGAGCAAATGTAAAAGTTTATATAGTTGTAAAAAGCCTTAGCTACAGAATATAGAATCTTTTTTATTCCATACAGATTATATTGAAGGTAAACAAAACTTTTGTGTACAATTTCTCATTAAGACCAGACTAATAATCTTACAAGATTTTGTCCTATTAACAGAGAGAAAAAACAGTTTAATTGTGCACCAGCTTACTTTTAATATTAAAACTCAATTACTTAATTAAATTAATTCCAATTTTAGCCAGTCCTAACCACACATAAAATTCCTTTCTAAAGATTGGGTTTTTGCCCCCCCGCCCCAAACGTTCTACAACTTCCTATATCCATTTTAGTTTGTCCCTTGTTTTATTTCCCATTTAGAAATATCCAGCTTTAGGACAAAATTACTTTCTTTTCCCTTAAGAAAAACGCATTCTCTTCTTTATACCTTTTTAAAAAAATTCCTTGCATATGAAGATGTTTTCCTTATTAATTTTAGTAGTTTTAATTACATATATTAATTAGAATGTCTAGAATCATGTACTTTCTCATAGAAAATTTCTCCACATGGCACCAAACATATTTACTACTGGTCTTAAATATCTTTAGTTTCTCTGTAAAAGGAAGCCTATGTTCAATAATTAATGTTTCAGCAACTTATTTTATTTGAGAATGATCTAGATATTCAATAAATTTCCATAATTTAACTTAATTTAGCAAAATTCTGAAGTTTCAGGTTACCAAAAAGATTTGGGGAAACTATTTTTAAGTAGACATATCATAAAACATAGTTATTCTTAAAGAGTTCACCTAAAAACTCTTATCTCATTTACATTTAATCTACTTATAAAAATATCATCATACGAAGTTATATTTCTTGCTGACAAATTTTTTTTTTTTTTTGGTACGCGGGCCTCTCACTGTTGTGGCCTCTCCCGTTGCGGGGCACAGGCTCCGGACGCGCAGGCTCAGCAGCCAAGGCTCACGGGCCAAGCCGCTCTGTGGCATGTGGGATCCTCCTGGACCGGGGCACGAACCCGTGTCCCCTGTATTGGCAGGCGGACCCTCAACCACTGCACCACCAGGGAAGCCCCTCTTGCTGACAAATTTTATAACTTGTTCGACTTTTAGGTTAACTTGTTTGACTTTTAGGTTTACTATTAAAAAGTACCATAAATGTATTATACTTAATGTAGATAATTTTAAAAGACATGTCTGTGTTAATCAAACCAAAAAACGTTAGACTAGATTTAATACCAAATATTAATTTAATAGGGAATATTTCTCAGATCACATGAACCTGAAGTTCATTTGTATTCGTTTTTATTATATTTCTGATAATTTATATAGGACTTAATTTCCTTTAAGCCAATTAAACAGAGCTCTTTTGCAAATTAATTTTGGCACTACCATCCAGAGCTAGAAACATACCATAAGGTATGTACATAGATGTACATACATCCAGAGTATGTTGACACAGACAGAGTTTTCATTTTAAAACTTTAATCATGAAATCAGGTACAATACAAAACTTACTAGTTTATTTTTTCTAATTTATTTTATTGAAGTATAGTTGATTTATGATGTTGTGTTAATTTCTGCTGTACAGCAAATGATTCAGTTATACATATATATATTCTTTTCCATTATTGTTTATCACAGGATATTGAATATAGTTTCCTGTGCTATAGAGTAGGACCTTGTTATTTATTCATATATACAATAGTTTGCATCTACTAATCCCAAACTCCCAGTCCATCCCTCCCCCACCCCCCCTTCCCATGGGCAACCACAAATCTGTTCTCTAAGTCTGTGAGTCTGTTTCTGTTTCATAGATAAGTTCATTTGTGTCATATTTTAGATTCCACATATAAGTGATATCATATATTTGTCTTTCTCTGTCTGGCTTACTTCACTTAGTATGATAATCTCTACGTCCATCCAGGTTGCTGCAAATGGCGTTATTTCGTTCTTTTTTATGGCTGAGTAATATTCCATTTTATATATGTACCACATCTTCTTTATCCATTCCTCTGTCGATGGACATTTAGGTTGTTTCCATGTCTTGGCTATTGTGAATAGTGCTGCTATGAACATAGGGGTATATGTATCTTTTTGAATTACAGTTTTGTCTAGATATATGCCCAGGAATGGGACTGCTGGATCATATGGTAACTGTATTTTTAGTTTTCTGAGGAACCTCCATACTGTCCTCTATAGTGGCTGCACCAATTTACATTCCTACCAACAGTGTAAGAGGGTTCCCTTTTCTCCACACCATCTCCAGCATTTGTTATTTGTAGATTTTTTGATACTGGCCATTCTGACCAGTGGGAGGTGATACCTCATTGTAGTTTTGATTTGCATTTCTCTAATAATTAGCGGTGTTGAGCATCTTTTCATGTGCCTATTGGCCATCTGTATCTCTTTGCTGGAGAAATGTCTATTTAGGTCTTCTGCCCATTTTCCTATTGGGTTGCAAAACACTCTAGTTTATAAATAACAGTTGGGATAATAAATTGTCTACTCAGGTCTCTAAAGTATTTTATAATTTTGGAGAGGACTTTTAAGATTTGTATTTGCCCTCGATAAGCAATTTTTAGGAGGCTGATTGGGCAAGAGAGTCTTTTTAGCAGTTGGAGTTTTAAAAAGCCTCTTTTTTTCTTTTTAATCAGTCTTAGGAATTGGAGATGGTCTAAGTAAGAGTTCCTTAAGACCAGGTGGAATACTTATATCTCAAAGGCACAGGGAGAGAAATGCAGGCTCCTCCTGGAAGGACTTTTGTTCCCTTAAGTTCAGAATTTTGAAAAAAAAAAAAAAATTTGTGTTTTTTTCAAAATGGCCATAATAATCATAGACATTTTCAACAGACCTTTAGAGTTATTGTTGCCTTCTGCAGGTGATCAGTCTTGGTGTTATAAAAAAGAAGTTCATAGACAGATAGCAAGGAGAAGAGCATTGTGGTGGACATTCAGAGGAACTGGGGGGCGGGAGGGAGAGGCTGTCAGGAGCCTCAGAGGTTTTTCCAGTTCAGAATCCTCTGAGATAATCGGGAGTGAGTTTCTCTGAGGAAAGCAATGGTGGATTCTTTATTACATTTTTGAGGCCTCCAAATAGCAGTTGAAATATGCTTTCATTCTTGTCTTATAGTCTTTTTCTAAATGACTGTGCAGATAAACTAATCTAAGAATTTCAGAGGAGCCCCAGGTCAACCAGTTTAACTGTAAATCATCCTGGATAATCATAATACAGCAAGACAAATACTTGTGGGACTAGGGCCCATGGTTCTTATACATCAAACCAGCAGAAGTTCCAGCAGGAGGCTGCTCTGTAGCCTTGCCCTTAGAGAGTGAACTTCCCATATTCCAAGAGTAATTATTCAGCAGAAAAAAAGAAAAAAGAAAAAAAAAGGAAAATGAAATCCCAAGACCAGAAGCCGGCAACCCAAAGAAAATGGGAAGCAAAATCCTAATGCCACTCAAACAACATAAACAAAACAGGAAGCAAAATGCCAAAGGCCACATAAACAAAAATGGGAAGTGAAATTCCAAGGGTCACTTAAACAAAATGCACAAAACAGGAAGTAAAATCCCAAAGGACAGTAGCCAGCAACGAAGGACACCCAAATAAACCAGAACCTCTACGAAGGCAGGAGGTTCCAGGGCAGGAAGACTTCCTTCCGTGTACCAAACTACTGAGGAGATGATAAAGCACAGTAGACTCTTGTAGGTACCTTACTCAGATCCAAGTTGATGCCATCCTGGGGGGCAGGCCCTTCTGTATGCTTACTCCTGGCACCATGAAATGTCAACCAAAAAAAAAAAAAAAAATACAGGAGGCTGAAAATAAGAGTTTGAGGTTTTTTGTTTGTTTGTTTGTTTTTGTTTTTAACATCTTTATTGGGGTATAATTGCTTTACAATGGTGTGTTAGTTTCTGCCCCACAACAAAGTGAATCAGTTATACATATACATATGTTCCCATATCTCTTCCCTCTTGCGTCTCCCTCCCTCCCTCCCACCCTCCCTGTCCCACCCCTCCAGGCGTTCACAAAGCACCGAGCCGATATCCCTGTGCCATGCGGCTGCTTCCCACTAGCTATCTACCTTACATTTGTTAGTGTGTATATGTCCATGACTCTCTCTCGCCCTGTCACAGCTCACCCTTCCCCCTCCCCGTATCCTCAAGTCCGTTCTCCAGTAGGTCTGTGTCTTTATTCCTGTCTTACCCCTAGGTTCTTCATTACATTTTTTTTCTTCTTAAATTCCATATATATGTGTTAGCATATGGTATTTGTCTTTTTCTTTCTGACTTACTTCACTCTGTATGACAGACTCTAGGTCTGTCCACCTCATTACAAATAGCTCAATTTCGTTTCTTTTTATGGCTGAGTAATATTCCATTGTATATATGTGCCACATCTTCTTTATCCATTCATCCGATGATGGGCACTTAGGTTGTTTCCATCTCCGGGCTATTGTAAATAGAGCTGCAATGAACATTTTGGTACATGACTCTTTTTGAATTTTGGTTTTCTCAGGGTATATGCCCAGTAGTGGGATTGCTGGGTCATATGGTAGTTCTATTTGTAGATTTTTAAGGAACCTCCATACTGTTCTCCATAGTGGCTGAACCAGTTGACATTCCCACCAGCAGTGCAAGAGTGTTCCCTTTTCTCCACACCCTCTCCAGCATTTATTGTTTCTAGGTTTTTTGATGATGGCCATTCTGACTGGTGTGAGATGATATCTCATTGTAGTTTTGATTTGCATTTCTCTAATGATTAATGATGTTGAGCATTCTTTCATGTGTGTGTTGGCAGCCTGTATATCTTCTTTGGAGAAATGTCTATCTAGGTCTTCTGCCCATTTTTGGATTGGGTTATTTGTTTTTTTGTTATTGAGCTGCATGAGCTGCTTGTAAATTTTGGAGATTAATCCTTTGTCAGTTGCTTCCTTTGCAAATATTTTCTCCCATTCTGAGGGTTGTCTTTTGGTCTTGTTTATGGTTTCCTTTGCTGTGCAAAAGCTTTGAAGTTTCATTAGGTCCCATTTGTTTATATTTGTTTTTATTTCCACTACTCTAGGAGGTGGGTCAGAAAGGATCTTGCTGTGATTTTTGTCATAGAGTGTTCTGCCTATGTTTTCCTCTAAGAGTTTGATAGTTTCTGGCCTTACATTTAGGTATTTAATCCATTTTGAGCTTATTTTTGTGTATGGTGTTAGGGAGTGTTCTAATTTCATTCTTTTACATGTAGCCGTCCAGATTTCCCAGCACCACTGATTGAAGAGGCTGTCTTTTCTCCATTGTATATTCTTGCCTCCTTTATCAAAAATAATGTGACCATAAGTGCGTGGGTTTACCTCTGGGCTTTCTATCCTGTTCCATTGGTCTATATTTCTGTTTTTGTGCCAGTACCAGACTGTCTTGATTACTGTAGCTTTGTAGTATAGTCTGAAGTCAGGGAGCCTGATTCCTCCAGCTCCTTTTTTTGTTCTCAAGATTGCTTTGGCTCTTCGGGGTCTTTTGTGTTTCCATACAAATTGCGAAATTTTTTG
This sequence comes from Leucopleurus acutus, assembly GCF_964270905.1. Taxonomy (NCBI): domain Eukaryota; kingdom Metazoa; phylum Chordata; class Mammalia; order Artiodactyla; family Delphinidae; genus Leucopleurus; species Leucopleurus acutus. The sequence continues at coordinate 68,001,780 of NC_139151.1, forward strand.
TTCTAGTTCTGTGAAAAATGCCAGTGGTAGTTTGATAGGGATTGCATTGAATCTTTAGATTGCTTTGGGTCGTAGAATCATTTTCACAATGTCGATTCTTCCAATCCAAGAACATGGTATATCTCTCCATCTATTTGTATCATCTTTAATTCCTTTCATCAGTGTCTTATAATTTTCTGCATACAGGCCTTTTGTCTCCTTAGGTAGGTTTATTCCTAGATGTTTTATTCTTTTCGTTGCAGTGGTAAATGGGAGTAGAGTTTGAGGTTTTAAGAATTGCAATTGGGGAGACAGATTTGGGTAACCCTTAAAGAGTGTTCCAAAAAAGAGAAAGAGTCAGGGACTTATAAAGACAAAAAGCCACAGGGCTGTTAAAAGTTGCCTGATGAGAATTGTGATCAACTCTGGCATGGGACAGAAAATATTTGTCTTTAAGGAATCAAGAGTTGTTTTAGGATAGCGGTCTGATAAGTAGATAGGCTGTCACAGTTATTTTAGGGTAAGGGTCTGATAAGTATCTTGAGTTTCTGGCGGGTGTTCTGGATGACTTCCTCAGGACATCCAGATGACCTGAAGGTCATATTCCATCCAGGCTGAGATGTGTGTAAGTCATACTTGTTTCATGGTCTCCCAGCTCCATTTAAGGGGTTTCTCTTAGAAATACCGACTCCTTGTTGGTTTTCCTTTTGCAGTACAGAGAGCAGCACATCTGGTTCAGGCTCTGCGATTTCAGGAGGGTTTCCCAGAGGAAGTGACAAATAGAGAGAGACCAAACGTAGAAGCTAGTCTAGCAACAAGAAGAGGAAACAGTGTCTGGGAAGGCTAGGAGCCCTCAGAGAATCACTGTGAGGGTTGAGGAGGTAACACACACGAACACAGTCTGCGGCCAGGACTCAGTTCAGGGTTCCTTTGCTTGTTTCTGTCTCTTCCTTTGTTCTTCCCAGCCCCGCTCCCTTCCCAGTAATGCTTTTTATCCTGCAATACACCGTGTTGACAGGACAACGGCTGATTCTTCGGCTTCTAATAATTATCTGGAAGAGCTCCTTCCGTCATCCATCAGCTGGTGAATGGCTCACATTTCCTGCTTCTTAGCAAGGCACGAGCCAGCCTCTCTCTCCCTCCTTCCCGGTGTTGCCTCATTACAGCAGAGGGGGGGATGCCTCGTACGCTTTTCTTCATGATTTGATCAGTGTATTACCCCCAACCCTCCACCTTCAAGAGCCCGAAGACAAAATGCATTCCCCTCAGATATTTGGTTTGTTTTGCGAAAGCTCAGTACTCCCCTGGCTGGGAACCACATTGAATGTGCTTGATAAATAGCCACTGAGTTACCTTAAATCCACTCCTTTAAGACAGATTCTTAGTGTTAAAATAGAGTTAGATCAAAGTTTGGCATTTCTTCAGGGTGTGGAGAAGGTCACAGACATGAACCATGTTTAATAAGATTTAAGTCCATGTGTCATGTCCGCCATTTTCTTGCTAAAAGGAGAGGTAAATTTGACACGCCTTCTATATCCTGGAGAATGAAGACATTCAAGAATCTCTTTAAGCCTATCCTGAAATAACCCTCAGCAGAAACTTACCTCATGCTCATGGTGAGGGGTAGGTGAGAGGGGAGCACAGCTTGGACCCTGTGCTAATGTCTGCTGACTTAAGCAGGGTACAACTAATCATCAGCGTAGGAAGGAGACTGGGACACGGGGGAGAAAACTCAGTCCTCTGCCAGAAATGTCATTGTCCTATGCTAGGGTGGGGGACAGTCAGAGAGTCCCCTTCTTCTATTTAAAACCTTCTAAGTGCAATGTAAAAAAAAAAAAAAAAAAGGATTATATTCTTATTTTCCTGCTTGTAAGATAGCCCCATCCTTTTCTTCCTTTCTCCTTCCCCACTTTACCTCATTTGGGGCCACTTTGACATATGGGTGAGATCAGAAAGAAACAAAGGTTGCCGTCTCATCCAGCCAGCCATCTGTCCACATTTCCAGTGAATTGTACCTGCCAAGAACTCCCACTCTGCGGGCTCTCTGGAAAGGCAGGCTGATAAGCTTGTGCCTCTGGTAAAGCCCCCAGCTTCGGATGATCTGGGCAGGGTGGGGAGGCTGAATCCATGGGAAGCTTCGTCCCTTGTGGAGACTGGTCTGGATCCCTCTCTGCCTGGAGGTGCTGACATTGTAAGAATGAAGGAATGAGGTGGGTGGGGTGAGGGTGGAGGATCAACTCAGATGTTGAAGGAGCCAGAGCTGCAAATAAAATCTGGCTGGGATCAGTTTTTTTCTGCATATGATGTTTCTAGAATCGTCTTTCCAAAAATCTAAGCCTTCTCTGGGCACTCAGGGTCTTCCTGGAGGCTTGTGATATAGTGGAAAGGCCACTGGTTTGGAACCATACTGCCTGGTGTGAGCTCACTGTGAATCTGGCGAATCTGATTAAGGGACACCATTTGTCTGAGCCTTGGTTTCCTCTGTGAGATGGAAAACAGGCCCCTCTCAGGACTGTTTCGGACTTGCAGTGAGCCAACACGGTTAATACATGTAAACCCCAGCACAGTGACTGGGACGTGGAGGGGCCTCAGCAAACAGGTTTTACTCCTAACTTTGTCCTTTGCTAAATGAAGTCAAACCATTGAAAGCCCCATTAGTGTACAAGAGACATTCTGTGCATCCTGGAAGATGTCAGCATGATATAAAAAGGCTTCCTCAACAACCTCAGGCCAAGCAGCCTAGAGAGCTGTACATTCTGCTGAGCTGACCATAAATCTGAATGAAATAATTATGTAAAGTATCCAAGAGCAATTCAGTGAGAAGATACCTCATTTGCCTTGATGGGCTTTTCAATTACTCATTTTTAGTGCTGCATTATACCATTCTCTGGCAATAATTATTAAACGTTTCAACTGTATTGCGATATAAAACTTCAAAGGCTGATTTATTTTCTAGGCATTAGACAACCTAGCATAATGTTCCCCAAAGGTATGGTTCTATTGATTTAAACCTGTTTATCAGAGTGATTTTCTAGCATCGAGTTGAAACTGACGCCATCTCCCCAAGTGGGAGATGAGGAAAATGAGTTAGGTCCAGCGGTTACAAGCACTAGCTTTGGGGGCATGGGGGACATGAGCTCCTGCTTCCTAGTCCCAGGTTCTGAATTTGTAAAATGGGATAATTCATACTTTACAAGATTATGGGGATGATTGTGTGATGTAATGGATAAGAAGTGTTAGCAAGAACATACAGTATGGACTCAGTAAATAATAGATAGTATTGCCATGACTGTGCATTCTGGGATGGGTTTTACATTCGGCAGGTGACAATATTCTCAGTTATTTGCACACATGCATCACTCAGCTACTAGGCTCTGGACACTGAGGGTGCTGTCAGGGTTCATTTTCTGATTGTCACTTTAAGAACTCAGAAGAAGTCACAGTTATGGAGCACCTAACTGTTCCAGGCACCCTGCGAGGCAGAGCATCTCCCTTCATCAGCGTGATTCAGGCATTTCAGACAAGGACACTGAGGCACAGAAAGGTTAGTTACTTTCTTCAGGGTCATTCAGTGAGTAAGACAGAAATCGGATCCCGGTCTGCCCAGCTCCAGAGCCCCACACATCATACTCCCCCACTACGCCATGCTTTCTCTCAGGATCCCAGGAGGCATATTTCACCTGGTTTGAAGGAGAATTCTTCCTTCTCTTCCTGGATTTTCTAAAGGAGATATATCTTTTCTTACTGAGGATTACCTACCCCCAGTAAATGACCAGTTTCCTGCACGTCCATCTCTACCTGTCTTAGCATCTCCCAATTCTCACATGGAAGGTGAGGTTCTCTTTTTCAACCAAGGGCCACACTGTGTTGAGTGATTGGGCAGTGACCCCTACACACACATACACACACACACACACACACACACACACACACACACACACACACCAGTTCCACTTGGGCCTGTCAGTTGAACTCAAGGCTCCCAAGGCAAGCTGGCAGGCCAGCTGGGCTGGTACCAGGATACCACTTTGTAGGGAGCACTGAAATGTCACTGTAATGTAATGAGATGGAGAAAATGTTCTTTACGAGAATTATTGAAAGCAAGCATGACATGAGAATGATGATAATAATGATTTTATTATCTTAAATAATACTCCATGATTATAATAAACACTGAGATAGCTTCGTGCCAGGAACTTCTCTAACTGTGTTACATGGAATAACTCACGTAAACCCTTCCGGCCCATTGAGGAAGGTACTATTATTACTGCCCATTTTACAGGTAGGAAGACTCCTTCCAGAAAGGTTAAGGAATTTGCCAGAGTCATACCACTAGTAGATAGGCTGTCAGGCCCTCCCAGGCCCTTCACCATTGCCTCTTGGTAGGAGGCAAACCCCCAGGAGCTCTAAAGTGGCAAGAGATGGCGTCTCGGCTGCCTTCCAGGTCTCTTAGTTGCTGGGTGAGGTGTGCAAATTCAGGGCTGGGAGCCAAGCAGTGAGTGGGCGGGTGCTGAGCCAGCAGTCTTCCCTGCCCACTCCTTATACACAGCACCCAGCCTTTCCTCTGGATGAATGTTGGGCAGATACTTAGAGAATATCGTTTGAAAGGAGGCCAGGTTATTAGCCTGCTCAGGACGCCCACGTGTCCTGGTGTAGCCCTGCTCCCAAGCTTGGCCTGCTGTGTTCGCCCTCAATATGTGAAACAACCCAGATAGCATGCAGGATTAATCTGCTTTTTGGGGGGAACAAAATCCATTAGCTCTCGGGACTTGACCTCCGTGGGTTAGAGGCTGTGTACCCAGGTCAACGTCAGAGGGGCCCCCTGCGATGCTCATGGCCACCTCCCCACTGCTCTTCCCCCAGGTTCTCACAAGCTTCTCTGTTCTGGAAGGTGGAGGGCATGCCCCGGGAAAGAAAAAATAAAAGAGAAAGGGTAAAAAAAGATGAATACAATGAAGATAATCTGTTACCTGTTATGATGAACACAATGAAGAGAATCTGTTAAGAGATCCTAGAGTGGAAAGGAATTCTAACAACTGACGAGGGGCTGGGAGGTGAAAGTCTTTGTAAGGAAGTAGGACAAGATTTGGGCCTAAATCTTTATAGCCTAGAAGGGGGACGACTGTCAAAAGCTACACTGGGGAATGCAGCCAATGCAGACGTTCAAATGTATTTAGAAAAACTTGGAAAAATGTGAAGACTCTTAGGACAAATGGAGAAAACAAGACAGCATTATACACACAATGTGAACACAACTGTCTACAAATTTCAAAGTATAAACAGAGAAAACTCTAAAAGGAAACAAACCAAAATTATTGACACAGTGGAGGATTTTTTTTCCCCTTTTCTGTCCATGTACACGTTTTTAGAATGAACTCTTTAGAACAATAAAGGCAAAATTTTTATTTAATTTTTAAAAATCTGTATTGAAAGCACTTTCATAAAAGACAAAGCAACTGTCTTTCTTTCCATGACTTTCAGATGGAGAAAATACACATGGAAAACTAGAAAGAGGTGATTTAATGACTGGGGTTGTTTTCTTTGGATTCTCTCTCAGACCTTACTGAAGTGTTTCAAAATCCTTTCCTGGACAGATTCAGCAGTAATAGCCTGAATTAATTTCAGAAAAGTAAAGATGTGGAATTTAGCTGTAAGAGATAATCGTAATATCCCCCAATTGTGAACAACACAATGTTCCGCCCTCTGAAGTTTGTTAGGTAAACTGTGGGCTATCCATCCCATGGGCTGTTCTGCAGCCATAGACGATTTTGTTGAGTTATATATTGAGTAGAAAGGAAAGATATTCATGATGTATTGTGGAGTGAAAAAGACAGTATAGTGTAATTCTGTTTTTTAGAATTGCAATATGGACGTATGTATGTATAATCTGAAAAGATAAACGTCAAAATGTTCATAATAACTATCTTGGGGATAGTTGAATTGTGAGTATTGTTTGTTTCATAATTTTTGCTTCTCTGTGTTTCCTGATTCTCCTACAATGAACAAGTACAGGCATACATCGTTTTATTGCACTTTGCTTTATTGTACTTAGCGGGCATTGTGTTTTTTACAAATGGAAGGTTTGTGGCAACCCTGTGTCGAGCAAGCCTATCGGCACCATTTTTCTAGCAGTATTTGCTCACTTTATGTCTCTGTGTCACATTTTGGTAATTCTCGCAATATTTCAAATTTTTCATTATTATTATATTTGTTGTGGCAATCTGTTCAGTGATCTTTGATGTTAACTGCTGCAAAAAGATTGACTTGCTGAAGCCTCAGAAACTGTTTAGATTTTTTAGCAATACAGTATTTTTAATTAATATATGTAGATTGGTTTTTTTGATATGATGCTATAGCATACTTAATAGATTACAGTATACTGTAAACATAATTTTTTTCTTTTAATTTTAACCTTTAAAAATTTTTTTATTTAAAAAAATTTTTTTTAATTTAAGTATATTTGATTTACAATGTTGTGTTAGTTTCAGATGTACAGCAAAGTGACAGTTATATATACATCTAGTCTTCGTCAGATTCTTTTCCTTTATAGATTATTACATGATATTGAGTATAGTTCCCTGTGCTATACAGTAGGTCATTGTTAGCCATCTATTTTATATTTAGTAGTGTGTATATGTTAATCCCAAACTCCTAACTTATCCATCCCTCTCCTCCACTTTCCCCATTGGTAACCATACGTTTGTTTTCTATGTCTGTGAGTCTATTTCTGTTTTGTAAATAAGTTCATTTGTATCCTTTTTTTCCATTCCACATATAAGTGATATCATATGGTATTTGTCTTTCTCTGACTTACTTCACTTAGTATGATCATCTCTAGGTCCATCCATGTTGCTGCAAATGGCATTATTTCATTCTTTTTATGGCTGAGTAATATTCCATTCCACAATGGAACATATATATATATATATATATATATATATATATATATATATATATATATAACATTACATCTTCTTTATCCATTAATCTGTTGATGGACATTTAGCTTGCTTCCATGTCTTGGCTGTTGTAAATAGTACTGATATGAACACTGGGGTGCATGTCTCTTCATGAATTAGAGTTTTCGTCTTTCTGGATATATGCCCAGGAGTAGGATTTCTGGATTATATGGTTACTCTATTTTTAGTTTTTTAAGGAACCTCCATACTGTTCTCCATAGTGGCTGCACCAATTTACATTCCCACCAACGGTTTAGGAGGATTCCCTTTTCTCTACACCCTCTCCAGCATTTATTATTTGTAGACTTTTTGATGATGGCCATTCTGAACAGTGCGAGGTGATACCTCATTGTAGCTTTGATTTGCATTTCTCTAATAATTAGCGATGTTGAGCATTTTTTCATTGCAACATAATTTTTATACATACTGGGAAACCAAAATATTCATATGATTCACTTTACTGCAAAAATTAAAGAGGTCTGGGACCGAACCCACGGTATCTCCAAAGTATGTCTATATTCCTGCTTCTCCTCTTCAGGGTGTCTTTCTCCTGCATTAATATAATCAGGCTGAGGTGTTGGGGGAACACTTCCCTGTAGCTACAATATACTGAAGACCCACTTCTTCTCACAAACCTCTAGAGAAGAAATACGTACGAGATGATGCAGTAGGACATATATTCCCTCATTCTCTAACTTGATCCCTAACTATCAGTGTCCCCTACACTCTCTGACTCAACAATCCACATTTAGATGTACTGTTGCCCTTTCCTTCAGACTCAGACCATCCACTACCCAGACCAATAAGGACTTGAGGACAGCCTTCTTAAGCAACCACTGTCCCCATCACTATCCCTGATAGGCATCCGTGGTCGTGGCGCCCTGCATTGACCACTGGGCTCCTGAGGTATTTTCTTTCTCACATCTCACATCCCCACCCCACCCCCAGCAGAAGTCCCTTCTAATCCCAAGGCCCAACTCTAACCTCTCCTGCCAACTCTATTCCAAGCCCATGCTCATGGGACCAGTTTTCTTCTGTGGATGTCATTCCAAGCTCCGGTTCTAATTATCTGACTTATCCATGGTCCTCATGTGGGAACTGGAGCGCTGACCCTGACCACAAGCTCTGTTCTCTATCTATGACTAGCTTTCTGCTACCAGAAGACAAAGGTCCAAGATGGCACCTATGGGGACTTCCAGATAGTATTCTTGTGGATGTCCCACTGCCGTGGTCCACCCACTTGTTAGACAGCTTGTGACTCTATCCAGGACCTTGATGTTATTTAGGGTCATCTCCTGAGGCTTATGTCTGTTGGACCCCAAAGGGTGAGAAAACATAGCAGAAGAGAGAATCCATATCAGGGTTGAGGAGGGGAGCCAAAATTAGACTTAGGGAAGAAGTATTGTGTATTCAAGTCTGAAGAGAAAGTGAGGCCGTAAACAGGATGAGGGTAAATGTAGGCCATGATGCAGATTTCAAAGTGGATATGGTAGGCGATTGAGGACTGTGATCAATGGAAAGTTTTGGAAACTTTGAAAGTCGTGCTGATGAGGTGGCTTAGAAAGTCCCTAATATTTGAAAAGGTCTATTCATGACCAGATGCCCAGCCAGTCGCCTTAGTGATAGGTTGCCAAGCATTCTGGGAATCCAACCTTGTCCACCTGTCTTAACTTGGTCTACCTTACCTGGCTATCTCACCTGACTGGGTGGGGACCAGTCTCAGGTCCCTTAATTTCTCTCTCTTCTTACAGGGAGTCAAGCAGCCTCCTTGCCAGCAAATCTCCCCCAAGTGACTTTAAACTTAAACTTAACCTGAGAAGGTTTATTGTAGCCTACATGAAAAAAAAAAAAAAAAAGAAAGAAATGTTACCCATAGAATGTTGTAATGAAGTCCCTTAAAAATAATTAGAAACCTCTTCATTTAAAGTAATACATCGTCATTTTAGAAAATTTAGAAACCACAAAAAGCATAGACAGGCAGTAAAAATCACCCATAATACTACTACCAGACACCACCACCCATCATAATATGTTTTAATTTTTAGTCTCAGGTACTCAGAAAAGAAGCCAGAGATTGAAATGAGTGTTGAAGCCTTTTTAAGTGACTTTCATTTAGTTGGTGGCTAACATGGTGGGTCTGCTGTAGACCAGGACAAGTGTGGAGATGTTTGGGGGGTGGGGAAAGGGACAAGAACAAGTTGTGATAGGCCCAAAGCTTGTTGGAGGAAGCTGACATTTTCTGGAAAACAAAACAACTTTGGGAGCATTCTCTGAATCGGAGGAAATAACCCCTTCTTCTGTTCAATGCTCAATTACCATCTGGCAACTGAGGTTGTGGATAAACAACCATATTTACCTAAGGTGGCCTCTGTGACTTGGCAAACATTCTTCTTTGTTTCACTGCTGGGCCAAGGGTCTGAGTCTTATCCCCCATTGGGATCTTTTTCAGAGATACAAGCTTTCGTTTCAGACAGCCCTGAGTCAGAATCCAGACCAGATCACTTTGACTTTTATTTCCTCATCTATGAGAATAATTATTCCCATCAAGCATTCAAAGATGTGACCATGTTAAGTACCTGGCACATAGTAGGTGCTAATTAAATATTAATTCTCTTTGGCTTTCCTAATATAGTCACCCAGAACCCTCCCAAGGATTTTAAAGATTTAGGGTTATAATTACCTGCAAAAGTTCTCTGTAACCACCAGTAAAGGGGTTCCTCATGGAGGCCAAGTGTGCCACTCCAAGAAAATCACATGGTTTGGAAATCTACCCTCGCACCAATAAAGCTGCAGCAGGGACTCTAAGTACCCTTTAAGAAAATATGAAGCAGAAGTACTGTTTACATTTACCAAGTACTTGTGTGTGTGTGTTGGAGTGGGATGTTTAGTTGTGGGCTGGTCCAGTGGAGGTGGTTCCATAGGACTCAGCTTGGCTAGAGAGAAATTCTTACCTAACATAAGGGTATGACACTGTCAGGAGGGAGCGTGGTAAAGGGGAAAGAGCACGGGCATTAGAGCAGATAGGGCTGAGGTCAAACCCTGGTTCCACCACTGCGGGATTTGAACAGGTTATTTAACCCATCTGCATCACAGTAGTTTCCTCAAGGACAGGCTTAATACTGCTTAATTATTGGAAGGAAATGGAAATCATATATGTCAAGTCCTTAGGCAATAGAAAGTGGTCAAAAATGCAAGCTATTATTATTATCATCAAGGCTATTAATAATCATCTAGAAAAACAAAATCCAAGGTCAGAAGGACTTTGTCTAACTCCAGGGCGTTGTCTAAATAGGGAATAAAGACAGATATTGCAGCCAGGAGGTAGAGCCAGCAATCTCACAACCAAAGGGAGGGGGCATGTACATCTAGTTCTTCAGTGCACACCTCTTAGCTCTCAGGCTCTGTGCTAAGTGCTGAGGAAACAAAGAGAAGAAAAGCGAGAGACATAGTGTCTGCCCTCGTGTAGCCTACAGATTATTAGAGAGGTAGACATTAATCAAGGACTCAAACAAATGCTTGTAAAATTAAAAGAGGGCTAAAGTATCTGAAGGAAGGGGGATGGATATATGAGAACACATAACGGGGGAAATGGCCATAATGAAAGAGGACAGGGAAGCCTTTTCAATGAGAAGGATGGGTGAGCTGAGATGCAGCAAAGGAAGAAGGAAAGGAGGAAGGGAGAGGAGGAAGGGAGGGAAGAAGGAAAAGGGAATTGACTAGGCTTTTGCAGGAGAAAACAAGTGCAGAAAGCAAGGTGGGGAGGAGATGGCACAGTATGAGGCTAGCGAGGTGGGAAGGCAGGGACTTGACTCTTACGGATTTCAGTCTTGATTCTGGAAATAATGAAAAGCTGTTGAATTGTTCTAAGGAAGGAGATTATATTCGTGCTCTTAAAAGATCACTCTGGTTTGCAGTATAGAGAAGAAAATGAAGAAAGGCAAGAGAAGATGTACAAAGACCAGTTAGGATAATTTTATATTAGTTCAGATTAAAAATGATGTAGCTTAGTCTACAATAGTAGTAGGGATATTAGTCTATGGTAGTAGTAGGGATGGTAGTAGGAATTCAAGAGACGTTTGGAAGGTAACGTGGACAGCATTCGGATACAAAGGGTGAGAGGGGGAGAAGAGCCAAGGATGGCACCTGGCGTTTCTGACTTGCATAATTAGAGCAGGACCAGGTTAGAGGGAAGATAAATTAGTTGTTGACAAGGTGTCTTTGAGGTATGTTTCATCCAAGAGGAAGTGCAAGTAGAAGATAGAAGTTTGGAGATGCATGCCTAGAGCTCTGAGAAGTGGCCAAGACTGGAAATGTAAACTTGTGAATCATCCACACATAGGTAGCAGTTAATGCTGTGAGTTGAATGAGATCACTTACATAGAGGGAATAAAGTCAGAACAGGAGAGGGCTTAGGAGTGAGCTTTGAGCAATTTCAAATTTAAAAGCCAGTAGAGGAGGATCTGCAGCCAAAGAAAATAGGGAGAGAGGACAGGAAAGTGGAGGTGGGGAGAGGGCAGGAAGGAGCTATGGCACAGAAGCTATGGGAGGAGAGTGCTTCAAGAAGGACTGTAGATCTATTAGGTTAAGCACTGCAGAAGCCACTGATGGCCTTAGCTAGAGCTGTTTTAGTAGTGTGATGTACGCCCCAAACACCTGGGATTGGGATGAAGATGAGTGGGATGTGAAGACTGGAAGTATAACCAACTCATTCAAGTTATTTGATAGTGATGGAGAGAAGAGAGATAACACCACATCTGGAGGGGGATGAAGGGTTAACTGAAGGTGTCTTTATTTTTCAATGGGAAAGACTCAGCCGTGCTTACAGGATTAATGGGAATGATTCAACTGGGGCAAAAGTTGAACCTGGAGGAGATAAAAGGGATAATTGTTAGAGTCAGGAAGAGGGATGGGAACAGAGCAGAGACGAAAGAGAAGTAAGGTTCCTCTGTTATAATAAGAATGAAGGAGAACAGGGTGAATGCAGGTGGGAAAGTGAAGGACTTTAAATCTGCTGACTTCTGTTTATTCTGTGAAGTAAGTGGCAAGGTAATACAATAAGAGTGAAAGAAGAGATTAATGTTGGAAGTTTGGAGATTGGAGATTTTAAATCATCATCGTTGACAGCGGAAAGGTAATGGTTTGCCAGATACATACAGCAATGTAGCCGGGCAGACCTGAGGCTACGAGTCAATTAATATAGGAGACAATTGGCCTCATCACATGACTTTGTCCAGTAGCACCGAGCTCCACAGGTGTGAGTGGCTGGGATTTTATCACATCAAGAAGATAAAATGAATTGGGAGATTGGGATTGACATATATACACTAATATGTATAAAATGGATAACTAATAAGAACATGCTGTATAAAAAAATAAATAAAATTAAATTTTAAAAAAAGAAGATAAAATGACAGAGAAGCAAGGGAGTTTTTAGAGTATTTATACCATATATGAAAAAATAAAGATCCACAGAGATAACACAATGTTGATAAAGAAGAGCAGGGAATGAGGACTTGCCGTTCCAGATATTGAAATATATTTACAGTACTATGGTGCGGGTGGGTGGGAACCTGAGTAGAAAGCTCAGTAACAATGTGTTTGGGAACCTGGTATACATAAGCCCCATTGGCCTGGAAAAGTCTGTTTTGCCAGTTGTCTCAGAATATTGTGATCATTAATAACAAACTTTTTCATCCTTGTTTGGACAATAAATTTTATGGTCACTCTTTATATGAGAAAGGTGGCATCACAAAGTGGAGGAAAGATGGATTGAGTGGTGTTAAAAGTAGCTCCCGGTATGGACGTCTAGCTTCTAGGCCCACGGGTAAGGAGCTTAGAGGTTACCACTCCATCCTAACAAGTGAAATGCTGAGCAAACCAAAAAAGCAACAGTTCTTTTTAGAGCCATCAGAGAAGTGAGATCACCGGGCACATTGCTGCCCCCAAATTGGAGAGGCAGACAGGAGGATACAGAGAATGACAACTTAACAGAGCAGAAATTTCCATGGGCCAGAGTAGGAAAACCTGAACTACAATAGATGGATTGCTTGAGGCTCAGTGTGGACAAGTCTGAGAGTTAGAAACTCCAGAGGCGCCCAGTCATTGGCGGGGAGGGGGAATAACTTTTGTGGGCTTCACCTCCAGGAGATCTACCACGTCCTCACAGTGAATATCAGAGAAAAAACTCTCTTTGGGCTTCTGGCAAGGGGAGGAGGAAAGGAGCTAGTTTTTTTTTTTTTTTTTTTTTTTGTGGTACGCGGGCCTCTCACTGTGGTGGTCTCTCCCGTTGCGGAGCACAGGCTCCCGACGCGCAGGCTCAGCGGCCATGGCTCACGGGCCCAGCCGCTCCACGGCATGTGGGATCTTCCCGGACCGGGGCACGAACCCGCGTCCCCTGCATCGGCAGGCGGACTCTCAACCACTGCACCACCAGGGAAGCCCAAGGAGCTAGTTTTAAATACACCAGGCATTCTGTTCTTCTCAACAAGGTCTGCTCTCAGGAGGAGCTATCTTACTAGAGCCTAACCTCCTAGAGTTTTATCAGAACCTAGCCTATCTGGGGGAAGAGAAATACCCAACTCCAGCCCCCTCCAGCCATCCAGTCCCACCTAAGTGGTGGGGGGAAACTGAGACGCACACGTGAAATTCACAGTGCAGGGGTACACGTCACCAAAAGACGGAGACCTAATCATAAGACTATAGAACACTTCCTCTCCCTGACCCCTTACCACAGGCATACTTCAAAGATATTGTTGGTTCAGTTTCAGACCACTGCAATAAAGCAAAAATTGCAATAAATCTAGTCACATGAAATTTTTGGTTTCTCAGCACATATAAAAGTTATGTTTACATTGTACTGTGCTCTATTAAGTGCACAGTAGCATTATATCTAAAAAATGGACATACCTTAATTAAAAAATACTGTTAAAAAATGCAGTATGTGAAATGCAATAAAGTGAAGCCACAATAAATTGAGGTATGTCTACATGTTACTAAAGGCCTATTTACCTCAGTTCCTTTTACAGCACATCATGTGCACCTTGCAACAAAAAATTAAAAGGCAAACCAAAAGGCAAAAAACACATCTGAAGAGATAGAGAAAGCATCAGAACCAGACATGGCAGGGATGTTGGAATTATCAGACAGGGAATTTGAAACAACAATGATTAATATGCTAAGGGCTCTAATGGATAAAGTGGACAGCATGTAAGAACAGATGGGCAATGTAAGCAGAGATGGAAATCCTAAGGGAAAACCAAAAAGAAATGGTAGAGATCAAAAACCTTGTAACAGAAATGAAGAATGCCTTTGATGGGCTTGTCAGTAGACTGGACACAGCTGAGGAATCTCTGAGCTTGAGAATATATCAACAAAAACTACCAAAACTGAAAAGCAAAAACACAAAGACTGAAAAAAACAGAACAGGATATGCAAGGACTATGAGACAACTACAAAAGGCATAACATATGCATAATAGGAATACCAGGAGAAGAAAGGGAGAAAGGAACAGAAGAAATACTTGAGACAATAATGACTGAGAATTTCCTCAAATTAATATCTGACACTAAACCAAAGATCCAGGAAGCTCGGAGAACGCCAAGAAAGATAAATGCCAAAAAAACTATACCCAATCATATCATTTTTAAACTACAGAAAATTAAAGATAAATTAAAAATCCTGAAAGAAGCCAGAGGAAAAAAACCCCTTACCTACAGAAGAACAAAGATAAGAATTATATACAACTTCTCAGAAACCATGCAAACAAGGAGAGAGAGTGGGGTGAAATATTTAATGTGTTGAGAGAAAAAAGCCACCAACTTAGAACTCAGTACCCTGTGAAATTATTCTTCAAAAGTGAAAAAGATATAGAGATTTCTTCAGACAAACAAAAATTGAGGGAATTTGTTGCCAGTAGACCCGTCTTGCAAAAAATATTTACAAAGTTCTTTAGAGAGAAGAAAAATAATATAGGTCAGAAAGTCAGATCTCCATTTAAAAAAGGAAGAGTATTAAAGAAGGAATAAAGGAAGGTAAAATAAATTAAAAAATTTTTCTTATTCTTAATTGATCTAACAGATAATACTTTGTTCAAAATAATAATAGTAACAGTGTATTCAATTATATATGCTTATGTCTATATATGCTTATATATGTGTAAGTGAAATGAATGACAGCAATGATATAAGGGAAAGGAGGAAGGAATTAGGGATATTTTGTTATTATAAGGTACTTGCACTATCTTTGAAGCAGTATAGTGTTATTTGATGGCAGACTTGGGTTAGTTGTAAATGTGTACTGAAAACTCCAGGACAACCATTTTAAAAAGCAAAAAAAAAAAAAAAAAAAAAAAAAAAGTATAATTGATATGCTAAGAAAGGAAAACAAATAGAATCATATAAAATTCTCAATTAGAACCAAAAAAGACAGAAAAAGTGTGAAAGACAGAAATAGGAACAAAGAACAAGGCAACAAATATGGTAAATATTAACCTGCCTATATCAATAATCAGTTCAAACATCAGTGGTCTAAACAGATCAATTAAAAGGTTGTCAGTGAATCAAAAACAAGACCCTTATATGTTGTCTATAAGAAACCCACCTCAAATATAAAGACATATATCAATAGATTAAAAGCAGGATGACGAGAAAGATATACAATGTTAACATTAATCAAAAGAAAGCAGGAATAGCTATATTAATTTCAGGCAGAGTGGACTTCAGAGCAAGGAAAGTTATCAGGAATAAAGAGAGGCATTACATAATGATAAAGGGATCAATACTCCAAGAAGATGTAATAATCCTTAATATGTTTGCACCTAATGACAGACCATCAAAACGTGTGAGCTGAGGGCTTCCCTGGTGGCGCAGTGGTTGAGAGTCCGCCTGCCGATGCAGGGGACGCGGGTTCGTGCCCCGGTCCGGGAAGATCCCACATGCCGCGGAGCGGCTGGGCCCGTGAGCCATGGCCGCTGAGCCTGCGTGTCCGGAGCCTGTGCTCCGCGACGGGAGAGGCCACAACAGTGAGTGGCCCGCGTGCTGCCAAAAAAAAAAAAAAATGTGTGAGCTGAAAACTTGTAGAACTGCAAGGAGAAATAGATGAATCCATTGTCATAGTTGTAGACTTCAATTCCCCTCTATCAGAAATGGACAGATGTAGCAGGCAGAAATTCGGTAAAGACATAGTTCAACTCAGCAGTGCCATCAATCAGCTGGATCTAACTGACATCTATAGACTCCATTCAACAACAGCAGATTACACGTTCTTCTCAAGCTCACATGGAACATTCAACAAGATGGATCACATTCTGGGTCATAAAATACACCTTAACAAATTTAAAAAGATAGAAATTATACAATATCTGCTCTCACACCACAATAGAATTAAACTAGAAATCAATAATAGAAAGATAGCTGGAAAATCCCCAAATAGTTGGAGATTAAACAACACATTTCTAACCAACACATGGGTCAAAGAAGGAATTTCGAAAGAAATTTTAAAATATTGTGAACTAAAAGAAAGTGAAAATACAACTTATCAAAATTTGTGCGATGCAATGAAAGCAGCACTTAAGGGAAATTTATAGCATTGAATGTACATATTAGAAAAGAAGAAAAACTTTAAATCAATAATCTAATCTTCTACTTTAGGAAACTAGAAAAAGAAAAGCAAATAATATCTAAAATAAACTGGAAAAATAATAAAAATTAGAGCAGAAATCAATGAAACTGAAAAAAGAAAGAAATCAATAGAGAAAATCAATAAAACCAAGAGCTGGTTGTTTGAAAAGATCAGTAAGATTGATAAGCCCTTAGCCAGGCTAACTGAAAAAAAAAGAGGAGACACAAGTTACTAGTATCAGAAATGAAAGAAGGGACATCACTACAGATCCCATGGACACTAAAGGAATAATAAGGAGTATTACAAACAACTCTATGCTCACAAATTTGATAACCTAGATGAAATGGACCAATTCCTTGAAAGACACAATCTACCAAAACTCACACAATAAGGAATAGAAAATATCAATAGACCTATATCTTTTAAAGAAATTGAATCAATAATTAGTATCCTTCCAAAACAGAAAGAACCAGACCGAGATGGGTTCACTGGTGAATTTCTTCTTTAAGGAAGAAATTATACCGATTCTCTACTTCCTAACTCATTCTATGAGGCCAGCGCCACCCTATTACCAAAAGTAGACAAAGACATTGCAAAGAAAGGAAAACTGCAAACCCATATCTCTCATGAACATAGATGTAAAATTCCTCAACAAAATATTAGCAAATCAAATGCAACAGTGTATAAAAAGAATAGACACCATAACCAAGTGGGATTTATCCCAGTCATTCAAGGCTGGTTCAGCATTTGAAAATCAATTAATGTAATCTATCACATCAACAGGTGAAAGAAGAAAAATCACATGATCATATAAATAGATGCAGAAAAAGCATTTGACAGAATCCAACACCCTAACTCTCAGCAAACTATGAATAGAGATAAAGGTCCTTAACTTGGTAAAGGGCGTACAAAAAACCTACACTTAACATCATACTTACTGGTAGGAAACTTGAGACTTTGCTGCAAAGATCAAGAACAAGGCAAGGATGTCCCCTCTCACCACTACTCTTCAACATCATACTGGATGTCCTAGCTAATACAACAAGACAAGATAAGGAAATAAAAGATATACAGATTGGGAAGGAAGAAATAAAGCCGTCTTTGTTTACAGATGATATGGTTGTCTACATAGGAAAATCTGAATCGACAAAAAACCTCAGGGAACTAATAAGCAATCACAGCAAAAGCTTGACGATTGCCCGGGGTTGTGGGGAGGGAGGGATGAATCGGCAGAGCAGAGGATTTTTTAAGGCAGTGCAACTACTCAATACAATACTACAATGGTGGATGCATATTATACCTTTGTCAAAACCCCATAGAACACCAAGAGTGAACTCTAATGTAAACTGTGGACTTTGGGTGATGATGTGTCAGTGTAGGTTTCTGTAGGTTTATCAGTTGTAACAAGTGTACCACTCTGATGCCTGATGTTGATAATGGGGAAGGTTGTGCATGTGTGGGAACAGGGGGTATATGGGAACTCGCTGTACTTTCTGCTCAATTTTGCTGTGAGTGTAAAACTGCTCTAAAAAAATCTGTTTACTAATTTGTTTTGAAGTAGCTCACAGTAGGGAGAAAATAGAGTTGGATCCCTACTCCATCACATTAAAAAGTAAATTCTAAATGGATTGAAGGCCTAAATGTGAAAATTAAATTATAAAGCTACTGGAAGAAAATACTAGAGAATATCTTTGTGATCTCAGTGTTTTTAGCAAGACCAAAAAAGTGCAAGCCATAAGAGAGAAATTCATCAATTTGATTAGATGGAAATTATTGAAGAATTCCGAAGATAAGATGAACGTCTGGGTGACAGAAAGATATTTGTAACTGATGAGCTTTTCATATCTGGAAAGTCCTACAAATCGACAAGAAAAAGAAAAATCCACCAGTAAATATTTTGAGTAGGCAATTCACAGGAGAAACATGTGAGGATGTTCATGTGAAGGAGATGCTCAAATTTGCTAGTATTAAATGAAAACAAGATACTACTTTACATCCATCAGGTTGGAAACAATTAGAAAGTCCAATAATCACAAGTACTAGTGAGGATATGGGGAAATGGGAACAGTTATGCATAGCTTATAGAATGAAAGTAGGTAAAGCCATTTTGCAGAACAATCTGGAACTACTTAGTGAAATTAATATGATTATACCTACAACCTCACAACCAAGCAGTCCCACTACATGGTTTATATTGCTGAGAATCTCTCAGGTACGTCCATGAGCAGAGCAGCATGAGGATTTGTATTACAGCAATGTTTGTCAAGGCAAAGAGCTGGAAGTCAGTTAAGTGCTCCTCACTGGGAGAATAAGTAAAATGTGGTCCGTGCATGCAGTGGAGTACTAAGCAGCATCAGTAGCAGTGTTACATTCACATGTAGTAACATTGACATATCTCAAAATTATAAGATTAAGTGAAAGAAATATTAAAATACAAAACAACTCTCTGTAACTTCAAGTAAATTATACACACACACATATAGGTAATATATGTATATGTGTATATAGAGATATTCAGAAGGACATATATTAAATACTTAGGAGTGAGCAGTAAACAAAGGAAGGAAATGAGAGGTGTATAAAGAATATAGAGGTAAACAAAACGTTGCCTTCGCTCTGCACAGTGATGAAAGGATATGATGTGACTTAATTTTTTACCTGCTTTCCCCAAAAAAAGAGGAATTAAAAAACATTTTAAATAAAGTAAATACAATATGGATATAATGATCTCATTAAGTTGTATTTGAAAATTAAATGAGTAATTCATATAAAGCACTTAGCTTAGTACCTAGCCTACACTAAACACCCAATAAATGTTCTCTGTTAATGTTAGTAACACCACTCATGACACAGCTACTACCAATCAGTTGGAGTTGGCACTTAAGACCCATTGGATTTAGACGGTTTCCCCCAAAAGATCCGTTCAGGTCTAACAGTCTGTGGTTCTACGAGAGGGATAGGCAAGTCCTGGCTGCAGACCCAGGAGCAAGCCGGAGAAATGGTGAAAACAGCCTTGTGGAATGGGAATGGCTACCAGCTTTTTTGCAGTGTCATAGGAAATCTTGATGGTTAACTTGGGAGAACACCGGTATAAGGCACAAATTAAGAAAGGAGAGGCTGCAAGAGTAAACAGTGCTATAGAGCTGGGCGACTTTATGTACTTTGGTATACTTACTCCAAAGGGGGGTTTTCTTTTAACATTTTAATTTCAAGCTATAAAATTGAATCACAACGTCTAGGTATATAGTGTTTGCTTTGGATCATCTTTCCCCCACCCTCCTCCTGCCCTGAAGTGGGACACAGGTTGTTGTAGTGAAATGAGCAACATCATCACCTAGTGGCCTGTCCCTCAAAGTGCTGACATAAGATCCTGGTCCCAGAGAGCGGAGAACAGGTGCTACATCCTTGCCCTTACGTTAATTCAACAAGCATTAAGTGGGGCTCTGTGCCAGGCACTGTTCTGGTGTCTTGGGGATGTAGAACTACTAACAGAAAATGACAGATTTAAAAATAAAATTAAGGAAGTGTCAACACGGAAACTTCCCAAAGTGACATTGCGTTTTAATATGTTTATTTTCCACTGGTTTTCCACAGATCATAGATGAAGAAGAAACACAATTTATGAGTAATTGCCCCGTTGCGGTCACCGAAAGCACCCCACGGAGGAGGACGCGGATCCAGGTGTTCTGGATAGCGCCCCCTGCAGGAACCGGCTGTGTGATTCTAAAGTAAGTGAACAAGGGAATCCTTGCAACACTTCCCTCCCCTTTCCTGTGCTCTCTCGAAGTCTCCGTGGTGCGGTTGCAGAAGGAAAAGTGCCTTTATTGGGGCATCAGACAAGTTGTATCATCTCTCTGCCCTCCCTTATCTTGACTCTAAAACAGGACTATGAGCGGTCTTTTGTAAAGTGCTATGAAAAGAATCAATCACCTGAATCTCTATTTTCTTCCCATGCAGTGATCTGCTGGTTACTCTCTATCTTCCTAGAGATAATGACCCCTATGGCTGGTCAAGAAAAATTATGACCCGGGCGAGGATAATTTTTGGCTTCCTCCATCTTGAATACACCCCCTGTCCTTAAGCTGTGCTAGGCTGACCTGAGACCTGACTATAACCTCCGTTGGCCCCAGGCTCTGCTTTATGATCCTGTCTTCTTCCTTCTCCCATCAAAATTGCCCTCTTGCACCGCTTCCTATGGGGCACCTTGATCCTCATCTTGGTGAGTTACAATGGATGCTGAGAGGTATGAGCCAGCCAATGGTTTTCCTGTGAAAGGTAGCATTATCTCAAACCTGTGCTTCCAGAGTTGTATGTTATAGAATGATGTTCAGGGAGATGTAAATAGGTGGGCAGGAAATCAATTTCTATGGTTAAATAACTTTGGAAGATGCTGTATGCTATATATCTCCTTCTTGCAGATTCACAACATATATTAGCATATTGAAGGTTTTTGCAAAGTCCTGCCAAAAAAGAAGTCTGTTTAACTTGGTTTCGCCCAGCATTTCCCAGACTTGACTGCAAAGCTCCTTTTTTTGCTGAGACATCTATTAACATTAAGTAGTTTGAGAAATGTGGCTATAACCTGTTTTAAATACATTTTAAGGCTCTATAGAGTGACGCTGAGAACTTTAGGATTTCAGACAGGCAAATAGTCATGGGTAGATAGATAGACAAGGCTCCAATGCCAGCATCCAAGAAACCCTTTTTCCTGGAGTTAGGGGCTGGGAACTTCCCAACCATCTTCTACTTCTTTAAATCCCCTAAGGCCTTATGTATATATTTAGTTCATTTGTCTGAACCTGTGGCAGGTGGACATTTCTAAAGACTTACAACTACAGCCCAGCCCTGAGGAGAGACTGATAAGGAGGCATTCCACCTAGGCTCTCCAGTCCCTGCAGTTTCTGGACCCAGCTGTGCCTGCCTAATGGGAGAAAAAGAAAGCTTGCAGAGATTTCTGGAAGCCTCTGTCCATTGTCCAGACGCAGTCTTGTCTTTGGCCTCTTTTTGCTGCCATCTGTATGGACATCATTTATTTTTTTCTTAGTTTAATGCAAGCTGAGCATCCTTCCTCGGATTCCTTGAGAAGTTTGGCTTTTGGCACTAATCTACATTGGTGATTTGTTTTAAATTTAGAAGTAGAATTTATGTATAAGTATAAATCCCAATATATAACATGTATCTAGTATCTAGTTGCAATGTGGGAGAAGGCCTTGTGGGAATAAACGAAGACCACTGAACTGAGAAAAGAGGCTATTTATTCAGAGCTTGCTATGTAGCAAGGAAGTCAGCTGCCATCACTAGCATTTGACAGAGACTCAAAGGCAGGCAGAGGAGTGGGAAAGCTTTACAGTGAAAAATAAGAGAAGATTGTGGGTACTTTCTCACTGGAGATTGTTGGCATGGGGAAGCTGAGGGCGGGCTAACTAGAAGTGGAGCATCTGATGTGATTGGTTTGGAGAGCATATTAGGCTTTCTCTGACTGGTCCTGAGATGGAAATAGAGGAGGCAGTGGGGCAAAATTAGAGAGTTGACATCGTTGCCCAAGTCCTAACCGTTCTGGACTAAGTCTGCAGACGTTGTGGTTTGGCTTCCCATTTACTGCAGAGGTTGGGGGTCAGAGTTTTATCGTCACTGTCAGATACAGCCTAGCCTTTGTCCATTAGTATATTCAGTCTCTCAGCCTGGAGACCGGGTTCTCAGCTTGGCTTTCCAGTACCCACAGCCCTGCCCATGGCAGCCCTATCACTCCACAGAGGGGCTCTCCAATATCAGATCTGTGTGATGAACCTTCCTGCTCTAAAACCCTCATCCCTTTGGTGTAGATCTCTGGTTTTCTTTGACTTATTCTCACAAACCAGAAGCCTTTGATCTTCCTGTTGGAAGCCAAAAAGGCTTCTCTTGTTTACCGTTAACAATGAACATATGTGAACATATGTTTATCCATTAACAGTAAACAAATGTGGCTTGTTCAGTCACTCATTCTTTCAGTAAATGTAACTGAGCTTCTATTTGCACAGATGTCCACAGTGTACAGGCAACTGAAGTTAAGATCTTGGCCCTAAAGGTTCTTACAGGCCAAATGGAGAAGAAAGAAAGGGACAACCAGTACTGTCTACCATGAAGTCAGCTGCACATCTAGCGGGCTTTGTCTAATTTAATCTTCACAACAAACTTCCCCCTTTTATGCAGGAGGAGACAAGTCTCAGTGAATTAGGCAAGTTTCTTGAAGTCATACTTCCATTTAATTGCTAAAGCCCTGTGTTCTTCCTTTCTTTTATCTTTTTCTGAAGGAATTAAATGTAATCTATAATTATTCACTAAAGAAATCATTTTATAGGTAAGATGTAAATACATTCACATTGTAAAATTTCAAACAATACAGAAAATAGTGAAATACAGAAAAATACAGAATACAAAAAAAGTGAAAATTCCCTGATATTTCTCCCAATAAATCCCACAGTCTTCTACCCCAAAGTAACAATAGATATCAATTTGGCGTGTATTTGTTAGACCTTTATCTGTGAGTTTATACACATATAAAAAAACATACAAGTACCCTTTACACAAATGGTATCATGGTCTACGTGATGTCCTGAAATTAAATAGGTTTT
Organism: Leucopleurus acutus; assembly: GCF_964270905.1. Classification (NCBI taxonomy): domain Eukaryota; kingdom Metazoa; phylum Chordata; class Mammalia; order Artiodactyla; family Delphinidae; genus Leucopleurus; species Leucopleurus acutus. Next base: position 68,024,947 of record NC_139151.1, read on the forward strand.
CACTAAATAAAAGGTATTAGAGATATTTCCAGGTCAGAACATATGGATCTGTCTCTGTTTTTAAACTGTTGCATATAATCTACTGTGCAAATATGTTAGTTGTTCCACAGTTGATGGACATTTAGATTGTTTCCAGTTTTTTACTATTACCAATAATGCTATAATAAACATCCTTATACATACCTCTTTGAGCAAATATGCAAGTTTTTATCCATGGTAGCTTCCAAGAAGTAGGATCATAAGGGATGGACATTTATAATTTTAATAGACACTGCCAGATTTTCCTCCAAAAAGCTTGCCAACTTAAACACTCTCCCTGACTGTGAACAAGAGAGCCTGTTTCCTTACTTGCTCAACAACTCTTTTTTTTTTTTTTAATTTGGCTGCACCAGGTCTTAGTTGCGGCATGTGGGATCTTTAGTTGTGGCATGCGGGATCTTTAGTTGTGGCATGTGAACTCTTAGTTGTGGCATGTGAGATCTAGTTCCCTGACCAGGGATTGAACCCGGGCCCCCTGCATTGGGAGTGTGGAGTCTTAGCCACTGGACCACCAGGGAAGTTCCTCAACAGCTCTTGATGTTTATCATTCTTTAAAGTTCTGCCCATCTGATGGTTAAAAACGGTGTCTTGTGCTAATTTATATTTTCCTGATTACTAGTAATATTAAGAATCTTTTCAAATATTTATTCCATTTTTATTTCCTCTTTGTAAGTGGCCCATTCATATTCTTGTCCATTATTCTAATAATGTTTCTTTTAAAAATTGATGTTTATATATTTCCATATATTTATATATAAAATATATGTGTATATTATATGTATAAAATATATTTTATATTATGTATTTTATATATAAACATATGTAAATATATAATTTAATATATTTAAACTATATTTATGTTTAAAATTGATCCTTATATGGTACAGATAATAACACTTTGTTATAAATTTCAAATATTCCTCTCCATCTTTCTCTTAACTTTGCTTATGAGTATCCAATCATCCAAAAATTTGGAATTTTGTTTTAGTCAAATGTATCCATCCTTCCTCTTATGAATTTTGATTTGTATCTTGTCTAAAAATAATCTTCCTACACCCAAGGTTATAAATATATTCCCATATTGTTAATATTTTTATAGGTTTAAAAATAAATTTAGGTCTTTAATCTTCCTGGAATTTAATTTTGTGAATAATATGGTATCAATAAGCCTCAAGAAAAAATAGATGGCATGCTCCGCACGAGGTGCCAAAGGGTCGTTGAATCAGGGCTCTGATTATGATGGTGTGGCCAAAATAAAAGTGAGAGGAGCCTTTAGCACCCATGTCTGAAGGGGCGAAAGGAGCGTGCAGAGGACGGGGCAGAGAAGACCACCACCTCCCAGGGGCTGAGAACTTCAGTTAAGGGAAGCTACTAGCCTGAGGTGACCCACAGGGATCCCAGTCTTGATTCCCTGTCGATTCTCCCTTTTGACCTTGACTCCCACCACGAGGACAACGAAGCCTCGTTGATAGAGTTCACACAGATTCTCCTCTCCCGCAAAGAACAGGGTACAGAAGGTTGAAGGAAGTAGCTGGAGGGACAGACCAGAGCTGTCCACACAGCTGGGAAATGAAAATCTACCTATTTTTCTCAAAATGGCTAGGTAGTTGTTTCACATCCATTTATCACATAGTCTGTCCTTTCCTTTATTGTTTGAAATGCTACTTTAACAAATATAAAATTTTTATACATGTCTGTTCTGTTCTGTTGATCTTTTTATCCCTGCACGAAACCCACACCGTTTTATAGCAAAATTTTATTTTATGTTTTGATAGCAAGTCATCGCTCATTAATCTTCTGGTCCAAAATGTTCATGGCCATTCAAGCAGATTCATAATTCCAGACGAATCATAGAATGAGTTTGTGTTGTGTTTAATAAAAACGTATATTGGGATTTTGAATGGTGTTGCAAACCCTACAATATGTTTTTATATCGTAGCAACCTACAATGTGTTTTCCCAGTTAGAAATATGGAATATCCCCTCTTCAGGTCTTTTATGTCCTTTAGGAAAGTCATGTAATTTTTCCTCATTTGAATTAAACATTCTTGTAAGGCTTTTTTTCCCCCACAGGTATTTTATACTTTTATTGCTTTTGTGAATGGGTTCTTTTTTCCTGTTAAAGTTTCTAATCATTGATTGCTTGTGTTTAGGAAAGCTATTGATTCTTGTACCTTGAGTTTGAGTTTAGACAGTGCTGAACTCTCTTAATAGTTCTAATGCTTATTTTTCATTTGGGGGGGAAATAATGAATAAATATACCTTTGTATCTTTTTCATGTTTTAGTTTATTATCTATCACCTCTAGTACAATATTAAATAGTGGTATTCATGCTTATTCCTGATTTTAATGAGAATACTCTTATAATTCACTTTTAAGTATAACAGGAAGTACAGGTATCAAACTGATGCCTTGAATCAAGTTGAGAAATACCCTTTATCTAGATGAGAAAGTTTCCTTGTTTTTCTTGTGGAAGGTGGTGTTGGAGAAACCAATCACAACCAGTATTCCATGTGTCCAGAGCTGACCATCACTGAGAAAGACTCAGTATAAACAAGGATCCTGACTTTCAAGACACTTTCCTGAAGTCTAGTTGTGGTGTAAATAAAAATACGTATGCAAAACTTAGCCAACCCAAGACAGACATGAACTGGGGACAGATTAAACATGGTTAGTCAGAAAGTAGATGAATGAAGAATGTAATAATGGGAGCACCAGAGCTCCTTAGAAAGGTTAGTTTCTATCTTGAAGGCAGTAGTAGGCTGTGGATAAATGGACAGAAGGGAAGAGGTCATTCCAGGTGAAGGGTGTGAACAGAGTGAAACTAACGTGAAAACTTAGAGGTGAGAGTAAATATGGCGGCACCGGGAGACAGTAAACAGACAGACTTGGTGAGATTAGAAGGTCATTGGGGGCCGAAATCCATTGCTAAATCATGCAGGTTCTCCAATGTCAAGATGAAGAGGTTGAACTTGATTCAAGAGGAACAAGGGAGCCATTAGTGGATTAAACAGTGGACTGACATGCTAGAAGGAAGATTCACTGAAAAGTTAGTCTGGGTGCTTACGTCTGGCAGCAAATTCCAGGAAAGATGAAAGGGGAGACACTAACTTTGTTGCAGAGCCCTCACTTTCAAAAATGGGTATTTGTGTTGCTGTGTTTGGGTAATATTCCTGGGAGAAGGCAGACTGGTAGTGTAAGCTGCAGAGTCTGCTAAATATCTGTAGATGACAGCTCTGAAGCCCACGTAGCTGGTTATGTTCCTTTGCCCAGGAGGGCTGGGAAACGAAGCACATCGCAATTACAACTTTCCTTTTGGCACAAACCTGACACCATTTCCATTTTCCATTTGGATGCAAAGATTTGAACATTTCTAAATTACAGGCTTTTGAGACATCCCTCCTTATAGCCTTCTCCCTACAAATGAATGACCCAGCACTTAAAGTTTCCGTGGCATGCTTCAACGCTGCAAACTGTTACAGCAAAGTGGTGACTGATTGAAAGAAAAAGCCTCTGTGAATAGATGTTTATAGACCCCATCAGAGGGAAGTCCTATCCCCTTAAGTCTGATAAAAGTTTTGTCCCTGGAAGTGATCTTGTCTTTCCATACCTTCATTGCATACATTTATTACCAGACTTCTGACACCCACTTGTCACTTCTTGGGAGGGTTGTGAGATGTGGGTTGCCTTACCCTGGAGGAGATAGTCACTTGGTGAACCATTTGGGGAATTCAACCGTATGAAACAATGATTGGTTGCAGGCAGTAATAACAGCCCAGAGCCAAGCCCTGGTCTAGGTGCATTATAGATACTCGTTTAATCCCCAGAGCAACCCTGTGAAGTGGATTCTATTGGGATGCTAAGGCACAGAGAGGTTAAGTAACTTCCCTAAGGTCACAGGGTAAGTGACAGAGCTGGGATTTAAACAGAGAAGCATCTGGGTTCCGGAGTCTGTGATCTTAGTACTGTACTCTACCATCTCAGGCAGGTCAGGTTCACCTGCAACTTCTCCTTCTCCCCCAACATGATTAGTTGCCATAACTGCCTCTTCTTTCTCTCAGTTGCTTTACATTCACTGCCTTTCTCACAGGCACTTCTTGCCTCACTATTGCAGGAACCTTGTACTGCTCACACTAGTTCCTTGCCCTGTGGTTCTGCCTCTTACTGGTATAAGAATTGCTGTCCTCATAGGCAGCTGAGTCACACCGCTTACATAACAAACTTGAAGGGGGCTCTGCATCACCTTCCAGATCAAGTCCAGAATCCTGATCGGAGCATTTAAGTCTCCCTATGTCCTTTACCAGAGTCCCCGACCAGCCTGTTCTTCCACTGAATCCCTCCGTGAACAATGTTCTCTTGCCATTCTCGTCTGCTCACTCTCTTGATAACATTTATGGAGTACTTACTGTATGCAGTCAATGAGGATTCAGAGACTGTCTCTGAGAATGTCACAGTCTAGGGCTGAAACACAAAACAAGTCAAGTCCACAGTCCTTCATCTGCATTTCTGAAACCCCAAAAGCTCTAAAATCCAAAAGATATTTTCTTAACTCATTTAGGACCCAAACCTGCCGTGAACTGACTTGAAGTTATTTATAGTCTTTTACTGTAAATATTAATGTGTTTGATGCTGCCCCAGACCCTGATGGGGATGTTGCAAAATATATGCAAAGTACCCCGTATTATCTTTCTGAAATCCAAAAATATTCTGAATTCTGAGATACCTCTGGCCTCAAGGGTAACAGATAAGGGAACTTGGCCATCTGATGGGAAGTTTGGTCATGGATTGCAGGGGAGGCAGCCCTCTGGCAGGACTGGGATTCACAGAAATATTAAAAACGAGCAATTCATTTCTTGCACGTGAAATAACCTGTTCCCAGCTGCAGCTGCTACTAGATCTGAGAACGTATTCAGTGTTCCCCATCACCAAAGAATGAAGCCAAAATTCCTTAGCGTGGGGTCCAAGGTCCTTAGTGATGTTTGCAGACACCTTTGCAGCCTCATTTGTTGCTCCTCCTCCCACCCAAGGCTGCAAGCTTCATGGAGGAGGGGATCAATTTTACTCATCTGTGTGGCCCTAATGTAGGGGTTGGCAAACCACAGTCTGTGGGCCACGTCTGGCCCACTGCCTGTTTTTATAAAGAAGGTTTTATTGGAACACAACCAGGTTCATTCATTTCTGGATTGTTTAGGGCCCCTTTCACGCTACAGCAGCAGAATTGAGAAGTTGCAATAGAGACCTTATAGGCTACAAAGTCTAAAGTATTTTTTATCTGGCACCTTATAGAAAAAAATGTACTGACCCCTGCTCTAATGTATATACCCCGGTGCCAGGAACTCAATAACTGCTGATTCTTGGCCTGGGTTCTCCTAAAAGCCCAGCTTAGACAAAGGCTTGTGTGCAGGGAGTTTATTTGGGGAGTGATCCCAGGGAGAAGGTGGGGGCAGTGGGGATGGGGGTTATTTGGTCAAGTGTTATTGACCTGGTCATCACCGTAGGCAGTCGATGCTTGCCCCTGCTGGGACCTTTGGAGAAGACATATGACATGTGTCTCAGAGCAGCGTGCCCAGGAATGAAGGGGGAAGCCATTATCCATTGGTTTTCATCCTCCATTGACCAAGGGTAGCCCCACAGGCATTAATGCCCCTGCACTCTGGGCTGCACGTGTGTGAATGTTCATCAGGTTCTGAACATGTACTGCAGCATCAAGAGAAGCTCTGGGACAAGAAGCAAGAGGTACACCACACAGACAAGGTGTGTATCATCTAATTACAGTGGACAGAGCTGCTCATAGCAACAGTGGATGGAATCAGAGTTGGGATGAGAGGATGTGAAGAGGCGTATGGAGATGCTCAATGCATCAATTAGTATGCGTAGTAGTATAAGTAGCTTGCATCAGTTAGTATGAAGAGTAGAATAAGTAGCTTACATTTATTGCCAAGAACTATGCTAGGTGCATTGCATGCCTTATTTTACTTAATCTTCATAAAAGCCCTGTAGGGTCTTCACTATACTCTTCCCATTTTCTTGATGAGAAAACGGAGGTTTAGAGAGTTTGTATTCAGGGTAATAAAGCAGTTTAGTGATAGAGCTGGGTCTTAAACCCACTTCCACTTGACTCCAAAGCCCATGTTGTTAACTAATCACCACTAAGCTACACTGACCCGCACACCCCCACCTTCTGCCTCACTTGGTCTGTGAAGCCTGGAGAGGCACGGGACTGCCTGGGTCGGGGAGGTGTTGCTCCCAACTGAGGAAACTAAATGTCCTTTAGAAAATGGAAAACAAAGCCAAGGACCTGGCAAGAGAAAGACTTGTTAGTGAGGACAGAGATGAGTATTAGGAGGGATTAGCCAGAACTCATAAGATGTTGTAACTTCATGGAGCTCACCAACTCTTTTTATCTTGGAAGGAAATAACACAGAAAACCCACATCTGATGACTCTGTGTATGATTTAGAGGAATCTGGCAGGATTAGAAGGATCTGATGTGGCTGAAGTGCAGCTTACCCTGCAATTTTTCTGGCGTTAGCTATTGAGAAGAACCACAGGCTCCTTTGTCATAAGTCGGGTGGCTCTCCCTTGAGGCTGGCTAGAACCTCAGCAATGCTAACTAGGGGTGGAAGCAAGGAATCTACAGAAAAGGGGGTGGGAAACCCCAGACCAGTAGAAGAGGCTGGTTCTTGTGAGAGCAGTTGGAGAAACCAAGACCATGGTTAAAAGGGCAGCATGAGGGCTCCCCTGGTGGCGCAGTGGTTGAGAGTCCGCCTGCCGATGAAGGGGACACGGGTTCGTGCCCTGGTCCGGGAAGATCCCACATGCCGCGGAGCAGCTGGGCACGTGAGCCTGCGCGTCCAGAGCCTGCGTTCCGCAACGGGAGAGGCCACAACAGTGAGAGGCCCGCGTACCACAAAAAAAAAAAAAAAAAAAAAAAGGGCAGCATGTGCTTGGTTCAGGAAGACTTAGATACTCTAAGACATGTCATCCAACAGGTGGAATCCAGATGCCGGGGCTTCCTGGGAGGCTGGCAGTGGCATAGTTCCAAGGGAGCAGTCCAATGGCGGCAGAGTTTCGTTCCGCAGCTGGAGTCCCAGGTGTAGGATCCAGCCCCTGGGGAGAAAACTGGGAAGAATTAAAAGGAAGTACGTGCTGTGGAGGCGCTCCAGGCACAGCAGGAAACTGAGGCTCAGATGGAACACGGAAACCCACACTGCAAGGGGCAGCGGTGTGACCACAACTCGGTGGGCGTGTGCGAGTGAATGGCCCACCCCAGTCGTGCACAGGGACCCAGAGCCCTGGCAGCAAGACCAGTCCCAGTCCTATCCCAGTGATGGAGCAGGGACTGCCAAGATATTCCAGGCCCTGATCGTGGTGGGATCAAAACATGATGTTTAGATCCTGTGGACGTTTAAAACATTGAAATTCAATTCATGTAACATGAAAGTAACCAGTTTAAAGCCATCAGTTTGGTAGCATTTAGTACATTCACAATGTTGTGCAACCACCACCTCTGTCTAATTCCAAAATATTTCCATTGCTCCAAAGTAAAACCCTTTACTCATAAGCAGGAACCCCATTTTCCTCTCCCTGCAGCCCCTAGCAGCCACCAATCTGCGTTCTGTCTCTACGGATTTACCTATTATTGATATTTCCTATTAATGGAATCATACAATATGTGATCTTTTGCATCTGACTTTTTTCACTTACCATAATGTTTTTGAGGTTCATCTGTGTTATAGCATGTATTGATACTTCATTCCTTTTTATATCTGAATAATATTCCATTACATGTATATACCACAATTTGTTTGCCCCGGGACTTTTTTTTTTTTTTTTTTCCCCCCCCCGGTACGCAGGCCTCTCACTGTTGTGGCCTCTCCCGTCGCGGAGCACAGGCTCCGGACGCACAGGCTCAGCGGCCATGGCTCACGGGCCCAGCCGCTCCGCGGCATGTGGAATCCTCCTGGACCGGGGCACGAACCCGTGTCCCCTGCATCGGCAGGCGGACTCTCAACCACTGCGCCACCAGGGAAGCCCTGCCCCACCAGGGAAGCCCTGCCCCGGGACATTTTTGACATGAAATGGTCACAGGATAAAAATGCAACAATGAAAAATCATCAGACGGTATCATATCTACATTAACCTTTCAATCCATATACATATTTTTTTAACCAGGGAATATATAGTAGACGTGTTCCTCCACTCCTGAGCCTCACCCCTTCCCCAGGTAGGACAGTGACAGCCCTGGGACAAGGGTAGAAAAGGACAAAGAGATGTTTCCACACCTACCTCGTCTCTCAGGGTCATGAAGTAAGTGCATTGGCCTGCTAGTGGGCAGGGCTGGGACCCAGGGCTGGGTCTGGCCTGCTTCAGGCTGCAGGATTGTGGTTTTCTTGCATCTGGTGTCTGCCCCCTGTTGGATGAGGCTGGTCTAGAGGCTAGTGGAGTCTTCCTAAGGGCAGGGCCAGGGCCCAGGGGATTCTGGGACTGGTGTCTGCCCACCAATGGATGGAGCTGGGTCCTGGGCCCTCTGGTGGGCAGGGCCATGTCCAGAGGCAGCTGTGGGCTCAGGAAGTCTTTAGGCCGCTTGCCTGCTGATGGGTGGGGCTGTGTGTCCCAGTTAGTTGCTTGGCCTGAGGCATCCCAGCACCAGAACCTATAGGCTATTGCGTGAGGCCAGGTCTTGGCACTAATGAGCTGGAGGGAGATTTTCAAAATGGCGCCCGCCAGCACCAGCGTCGACCAGCACCAGCATCCACATGGTAGAAGTAGCTCCCAAGAATGGCTACTGCCAGGGTCTGTGTCCCCAGGGCGAGCCACACCCTTCCTCCACCCCCTCCAGGAGACACTCCAAAACCAGCAGGTAGGAGGACCCTATCAAATTGCTGCTTTTGCCCTGGGACCTGGAGCTCATGGTATTTTGTGTGCTCACTTTAAGACTGGAGTCTCTTCCCCCCAGTCCTTCGGGGCTCCTGAAATCAAACCTCACTGACCTTCAAAGCCAAAGGCTCTGGGGGCTCAACTCAGTGCAGGACCCGCAGGTTTGATAGCCTGACATGGGGCTCCGAACTCTCACTCCTGTGGGAGAACCTCTGCAATGTAATTATTCTCCAGTATAATTATCCGCTCACCCAGGGGGTATGGGACTTGACTCTATCGTGAGTCCGCCCCTCCTACCCCCATCGCATGTGGTTCCTTCTTGATGTCTTTAGTTGTAGAAGATCTTTTCTGGTAGGTTCTGGTCTTTTTCATTGATGGTTGTTCTGCAAATAGTTGTGATTTTGGTGTGCCCATGAGAGGAGGTGAACTCAGGTTCTTTCTACTCTGCCATCTTGGCCGATCTCATGAAGTAAGTGTAAAACAGGTTGGCATGTTTTATCCTGTCACCAAAATGGCTTCATTAGATCTTTTTATACCCATTATGTAACCACAGGGTAACAGAGTCATATACCTGGTCATTCATTACTTCCTCTGGTAGAACAATGGGCGGAAGTCCACTGAAGACACAAAGGATGCTGGAAAGATGAGCAGAGGGTCCTCAGCGCTGTAGAAGATGACATTCCTTCAGAGGTGCTCACAGCTCCATCACCATTCATTTGCAACCACTAATCAAAGAATTGTCCCTGAACTATTTGCCTTCCTGCGAGCCTGCTTGCCACAGAGACTACCCAAACTAAAGCCAGTGAAGAAATGAGATTAAGAAAGAAGAAAGAATGTCCCCCACTCCTTCCATTATTAATCATTGCGGGCTGATTTCAGCTACATTTTCCCTTGGGCATTTCCCCAACATTTTGCATTTAACAGCCCCTGGAAGCCAGGAAAGTAGAGAAGAAAAAGCTCCGTAATATCTTAGTTCTATACTATTCATAAATGAAAATCATTGTTAATTTAGAGTTTGACAGCTGTGGTGCGTTTGTAAGTCCAGCGCAGCTGTCATCAGCACTCCAGCTTATTTTTCAAACAGATGTTTAATTTGACTTTAGTGTTGTTGCCAGTTTTTGAGGAGAAAGAGGGGGGAAGCAGAAACAGGAATAATCATTATATTCATCATTTGGTTTCCTTTCAAAACATAAATCGGCATGATTAACAGTGACATCAGAATTGCTCTAATTGCAGTTTTGGGTGCAGGACTGGTTAGCTATCATCTCCTTATATCGTCCAAAGTCCATTTATTATTTTTTTCCCTTAAAGTCAGAGGCTGTTTTGTGATAATTACACCCAGACTCTGAGCAACAGTCTCCGCTACCCAGAAGAGCCTTCCATAGTGCAGAAGAAAAATCAGGGAGTGGTGAATGATGGGTGACTGGGCTGCAACCCCAGATGAAAGCTGCAGGACTGAGTCTTGTCTTGCGGCTGTGGAATCAGGAAACCAGTGAGAGCAGAGCCCCGGGAACGGCAGCCAGGTTCTCCCACACTCACTCTTACATCTCTACCATGCTTATGGGGCTTAGGCAGCTGGGTTCATGCATTCTCACAGTGTGCAGATCGGTCTCAGTGTATACAATTAAACACATCTGTGGCTCCATGTAGAAATCTGATGAGTCAGAATGTACTTGAACAGGCCCTGCTGTTCCAGTCCACGTTGCTTGGAGGAATCTTCCTTCATACCAGCTGTGTTGCTCGGTAAACCCACTTCCCGGATCTGATTTCTCTACCCTTGCCTTTTTTGTGTTTGGCTTTTAGTGGTCTCACTTGGGTCCTACTCTGTACCGTCTATTATGTGTCCAGTCACTGGCCCTCATTACCTCTTTGACAAGGCCTCTGTTGCGGGGACTCTAGGTGCAATGACACACTTATTGCATTTCTTTGTACACTGAGAGAAAAGGTTCACCTTGCCTTCTTCCTCTGCCAGCAATTGTGATATGTGCCATGCAAAAGAAGAATCCACTCCAAGGAAAAAGTTGGCAGATGTCGCAGATCCCAGCTCTTAAGTCATGGTTGGGTAGAGGAAGGAGCCACAGCCTCGTCCATCTAGTGCTAGAAATCACAGGACGCTCTAAAGTCTGACTTCTCAAAGGTGCCCCCCGTCTTTTTAATTGGAAAATGTTGTTTGCAGATTATTAATGAGGAGTTAATTTTTCCTTAACTACAGAAAGACAAGGCTTCTGCCAGGTTGACCACCTAAGAATCTGAGGGAATCCTCGGGCAATTATTATGGTATCAGAAGCTCCTGGCTGTTGCTTGCCACCTTGGCTACCTGGATCTAGACGATGGATCTGTTCCCTCAGGCAGCTGCTTCCCTACCTTTGCTTCATGCTTGGAGCCCATCCCTTAATACCCCACATCACAGCTTAGGCTAAGCGACAATGGTAGTAAGATGTTGTTGAAAGCTTGGGGAGTTAGAGAAGGGAATCGTAACACAGAGGTCCTACATAACTGGCTTTCAAGTTTGGCTATACTCAGGGCCCAGAAGCCCAAACTCATCCTTGTTAGTTCCCTGCTTTCACACTTGGTGGGCATCAACCTCCCTTCCCAACCTCAAGGGCCATTTTAGTTCCCCCTCAAGAGAATGCCCTGTACGAGTCCCAGTTGACCCAAATCCAGACCCAGTTCTCCTCTGGATTAGTTTGGCGTTGTAGTTATGAAGGTGGATTCAGGTCAGACAGCCCGAGATTGAGTTTTGGCTCCACCACTTACTCCTGATGTCAGGCAAGTCATTAAACTCCGGGTACCTCAGATGTCTCCCCTGTAAAGTGGGGATAAATAATAGTACCTACCTTATAGGGTTGCTGTGACGATTAGATGAGTTAATACATGTAAAGTGTTTAGAACCATCTGGCCCAGAAGCAGCTCTGTACAAGGCTATATTATTATTGTTGTTATTATTATTGCTTTACATTTGCAGTACAATGAAAATCATCACATAGATGTTTCTAAGACAAAAGAAGTGGTTCACCCCCAGAAGTGAATTCCAGTTTCTGGCACTTAGGACAAAAACTATACATGGTTTTTCAAGCTTCAAAAACTCCTTAAGTTTCAGTCTCACCGCATCGCCTTTCCTTTTGCTTGCTTGGTCCTTGCCAATTCCCATAAAGAATATGAAGTGGTGTTAAGAAAAACATAAAACAAAATAGTCATGTTAAATTTTAAAAATCAAAATCAGGGAAAATTAAAACTCAAATATAACATCAAGACAAGAAGAAGACCAAGCACAAATACACAGGGATCTAAATTCCCATAGAGCTGTAACAGTAGTGGATTATAACCCATTAAATAAAATGGGAAATTAGAGGTCGTCTGATATAAATAAATACCTATGCTAACTAAATAAATGAATGGATAATTGGAAAGTTTGATAATCTCAAAGTACCTGCCCTCAAATATTTAATAACTTAACAAAGAGGAAACCAGGAATGTTAGACTGGAGAAGCCTGGCAGACACCAGTAATGGGACAAATCTGAATTGAAATTCTGTGCCCCCTGACAGGATGCAATGAGAAGAATACAGCATCACTTCTGTGATATTCCTGCTCAAGGTGCATAACCTGCATCTAATCCTGAGGAAACATCAGACAAACTCAGACATTTTACAGAATCACCGACATGTCATCTTCAGAGCTCTCAAAGTCATAAAAGTCAAGGAAAGCCTGAGGGACTGCTTCAGATTGAAGGAGGCCAATGAGACATAAAATCTAAGGGAAACACTGTGATTCTAAACTAGACCTTTTGGCCATAAAGGAACAACTGTCAAAACTTGAATAGGGTTTGAGGGTTAGATGTATTAATGTTAATTTCCTAAGTCTTACTGTTACATTGTGGTTACATAATAGCATATCCTTGTTTGTAGGAAAAACACTAAAGTGTTCAAGGTGATGGGATATCATGTCAACCACTTACTCTTAAATGCTCCAGGGGAAAAAAGTTCTTTGTGCTGTTCTTGGATGTTTTCTTTAAGGTTGAAATGGTTTCAAATTAAACAGACTCAGTTCAAAGGCAGGAGGGGGTGGAGAGGAAAGAGAAGAGCCGCCTTTGCATCTTTCCTTCTTTCTTCTTTTTCCGTTTTCTTCCTGGTTTCTTCCTACCAGAAGGTTGGGCTACGGTGGGGATGAGAAGACATTGGTTGGGTTCAATCAAGAAGACAGGCCAGGGCTTCCCTGGTGACGCAGTGGTTGAGAGTCTGCCTGCCGATGCAGGGGACACGGGTTCGTGCCCCGGTCTGGGAAGATCCCACATGCCGCGGAGCGGCTGGGCCTGTGAGCCATGGCCGCTGAGCCTGTGCGTCCGGAGCCTGTGCTCCGCAACTGGTGGGCCACAGCAGTGAGAGGCCTGCATACGGCAAAAAAAAAAAAAAAAAAAAAAGAAGACAGGCCAGGACTCACTAGGTCTGAGAGGCTGGCTGTCCCTTCGTTCTTGGTGTGGGGTGAGGGGGGGACCAGTCACAGGGCCGCACTCGTGGGAAGAGGGATGGGAGGGTGGGCACCCAGCCTAGTCTGGGGTGGTGCAGAGGGTCTAAAGAGATCAACCTGTGAGCTGACAGAAGGCTAGAGGGGAGGAGGAGCAGAGGAAACAGCGTGTGGGAGTGGCCCTAGACCAGATAAAGCACGGAGCATGTGAGGACCTGCAAGTCGTCCTGATTGATGGTGGAGCCGGAAGGAATGTTCTAGGGGCAAAGGTGGCACACAAGAAATGTGATGTTTTTCTTTGCTTTTCTTCTCTTCTTTATACTGTTTTCTTTTTTTTTTGTCTTTCTCTCTCTCTCTTTTTTTTATAAATTTATTTTATTTTTTTATTTTTGGCTACATCGGGTCTTTGTTGCCGCGCGCAGGCTTTCTCTAGTTGTGGCGAGTGGGGGCTGCTCTTCGTTGCGGTGCACGGGCTTCTCATCGCGGTGGCTTCTCTTGTTGTGGAGCATGGGATCTAGGCGCGCAGGCTTCGGTAGTTGTGGCTCATGGGCTCAGTAGTTGTGGCTTGTGGGCTCTAGAGCACAGGCTCAGTAGTTGTGGCGCACGGGCTTAGTTGCTCCGCGGCATGTGGGATCTTCCCAGACCAGGGCTCGAACCAGTGTCCCCTGCATTGGCAGGCGGATTCTTAACCACTGCGCCACCAGAGAAGCCCTTCTCTCTTTCTTTCTCCCCTTTTTTCCTTCCTTCCTCCCTTCCTTCCTTCCTTCCTTCCTTCCTTCATTTTTCCCAAAAACGTCCCCCCTTCAAGCATTCAGCCGGGTGTTGCTCTAATTTTTTTAATAACAGTAATAATAATAGCTGAAACATGTGGCAGCACCCTATATATAATGCAGATACTACTCTCCCATCTTACAGAGAGGAAGCTAAGGCACAACTTGCCCAACATCTTAAGTAGTGAAACGGGCATTTGAACCCCAGACAGTCTAACTCCACAGCCCAAGCTTTTGACCTGCCACAGTGTCTGAGTAGATCTTTAATGAGGCTGAATTCTTGTGAGGACTGTCTTTTATAAAGGGGGCTTGCAAGCCTCGATAGTGTTCTAACTGGGGAGTTAATGGGGGAGATGCTTATGAACTGTGGTCTGTGGATGCATCTTACCCACTCAAGTCCCCACCCCACTCGCTGCCTTCCCATGCCTGTACTGTCAGCAGCCATGCGAGACCTCCAGGTAAACCTGGAGCCTAAGCTGAACCAGCTGATGGTTGTACTCTGCGTGGCTGCAGAGCCAGAGCAGCTCGTGGAGAAGGGCAAGAAAGGGTCAAATCAAAAAAAATGCTGAGGATCAGGAACAAAGGGTCCTCAGTAGGTAAGGCAGTCATAAGGGAAGAAAAAAGACAAAGTTGAGTCAAGGTGAGCTGTTTAAGGTGGAAACTGTGACCGAGTGAGGCAAAGGTATAAAACGCCCGTTTGTATGTGATGCTGTAGGTGGCACTTGGCCTCAGAGGGAAGGAGTGTCGATGTATCTTTCACCACCCTCCACCTCCTACTAACTCCCAGGGATTAATTATTCATTCAACAAACATTTTGTGAGCACCTACTATGTGCCAGGTTTGTGTGAGTTGTGGGAGGGAAGAAGAAAGAAGGCTGAGGGACTGGCACATGGATTTCACCTGAGAACTTGAGATGCCAAGCTCTCTTTGGAAGAGGCTGCATTTCTGTGTTCACTTTAGCCCATGGAACAAAGCCAAGAGTGACAGTTACTGGCTGGGAGCGGTGAGGTAGGGGGTTAGTGTGGGAGAGGAGAAGGGCTCCCCCCAGCCCCCATAGCTGCTGCCATGGCCCTCTCAAAAGCACCTCTTTACAGAAAAACCTAATTTCCACATCCCTCCGCAATCACTACAGATTCTGTTGCTAATAACACTTTTCAAGCTGGTTCTCAACTGATTACAACATTGCGTTAGGCAGTTTGCATCTTGAGATGGACTCTGGGGTCAGACAGGTCAAGGTTGGAGTCCTGGCTCTACCCAATCTGATTCTGGTGTCTTTCCTATAAAATGAGGGTAAGGAGCTGAGGTATGGGAAGTATCTCTTTTCATTTTTAAAGTAGTTTAGGGTTTACAGAGCACCTTCCCAATACTCTTGCAAGGGTGACATCATTATCATTGTGAGAGGTTAAGGCTCCCAGAGGTAAAGTGATTTGAACTGGGTCACAGAGACCCTGAGTGTATAAGTCAAGATGGAAACCTGTTCCCACTTTTTAAATAGAAAAGATTTGCTGTGTTTGTGCCCACTTTTTAAATGATCAAATTGCTGTATAACACTTAGGACACTTACATATTCTATCTTTGCCCCATAGTTTTAGCTTGAGATTTCCTTGTAAATGGGAGTTGGGAGAGAGCTATGGGTTGTGGAGTCAACCATGTTGGGTTCCCGATCCTGACTCCACTGCTTAAGACTTGTATAAACATGGGCAAGAGACTTGGTCCCTCTGTGCCTTGGCTTTTTCCATCTGCAAAGGGGATAATAACCGTCCCTACCTCATAGGTGGGAGAATTAAATGAGATAATCTATGTCAGCGATTCTTGACCCTGGCTGCCCAATGGAGTCACCTGAGGAACTTTGTAAAATCACCTGTGTTCTGGCCCCACCTCTGGAAATCTGATCTCTTTGGACTAGGATGGAATTGGGATGTCAGTACTTTTTAAAAGATCCCGCAAATGATTTTAGTGAGTAGCCAGGGCTGAGAACACTTGAAGTATGTAAAATGCTTACCACAGAGTGCCTGGCCCATAGTAAGCACTCAGTAGATGTTAGTTATTATTGTTACACAAGCTGATAAAGTCAAGGCTTGTGGGCCGACACTGGTGAATTGGTACCAACATCCAATGGGCCCTAGTCACTATGCAGTGCACTGTGGGTAGGCTCAGGGATGAGCAAGAGAAGGTCTCTGCTTCATAAGGGTTTCATTAACTCTCTAGCTGGGTGGAAAAGGCATAAATACATGAGAAGTTAAATAGCAACATGAGGTTTAAAGTAGAAAGAAGAAAGGAAGATCATATTTTTCAAGCATTTACATCATGCCAGGGAACTTTCCACACTGGCTTAGCTCATTAATGCTCACAAGAGTAGATATTAACCCTAATTTGTAGGGCAGAAAACTGAGTCTCGGGGCTGTAATTCACCTAGGTCACACTAAAGAGGTAGATCCAGGATCAAACCTGATCTGCTTGACTGTAAAGGTGTCTCTATTATACCATGTCTTTATCATACTGATTTCATGGTGATTATAAAGAAAGGAAATGAATAAGTGGGATTAGAATTTTGAAGGTTTAAATCTAAGTCCTTATGTATGTATCTGTCTGTTATTCTGTATCTCTGTCATTCTATTCTATCCGTTCTCCTTCCACCATCCATCCATCCATCCATCCATGTATCCATCTATCCAATTCTGTTACCCAACATAGCTATCAAATAAGACTTTCAGTTCAAGCAAATATCTTGGTTAATAGACCAACCTTTTGGGTAAATTTTAATTAATTCTTAATTTTCCCTCATAAAGTTAAAAAATTAGCATTAAGCTAAACAATATCTCACTTCCAGTAACTCATACAGGATTAGGAAAGCTGAGGTTATGCTTTAAAGCGTGCTAATGGTATCAGAGTATTTAATGTAAATTAACTACCAGTCCTAAACAGTAATACAAATAGAGGGGAAACAAAATTAACGTGATTAAATACATTCAGAGTCTATTTATTGTGTTAATTGTTAAAATTTAGGCAACAGATTGCAAAGAGACTTGCAGCTGCAGCTCCGAAATAGTTGGTCCTCCCCTCAGCTGTTGCTAATTAATGCGATTTTCCTGATAACAGTTTTCTGAGAGCAGAGAGACAGCAGCAAATCAAAACAACTTCATGTTCATGCTGATGAGCCCTGACAACACCCAGAAGAGCCCAACAGGATCCAAATGGAAATGTTGCTATAACTGCCGGTTTCCATGTAGTGTTCCTCAGGCACAGCCGACCCTCAATGCCGGCAGTTTATCACACAAATACAGGAATGTCGGGGATATAGCATGGCAAGTCACGTCATCACATCAGTTACAGCCATGTTGGGTCACAATGGGATTATGCCACAGGCTCCAGAGAGGAGCAGAAAAGTGCTCTGAACAGTTGTCCATTGCTCTGTACCTAGACCTGTGTAAGTGACCCATCTTCTCTTAACTTACCTGACTTTTTTTGCAAAAGACAATTCAAGGAGGCCAGTTTGCACTATTCAATATGTGGAACTACTTGGCAGAATTAGCAGGAAAGCAACTCAAAAGTAGCCAGCATCCCTCGTGTTTAACGCATCTGTGGTTGCCTTTGGCTCGTGTGCTGATCCCCAGCCCAATCAGTTGCAGTTTATTGCTTTCAACAAAATACATTGCACAAATCATAGCAGTTTATGGATCAAAGGACTGGTTTGGCCTTCCTAAGGAGGTTACCAGGCACGTGGAAGGCCAGGATTTATTAGCTTTTTCTACAGGCAATCTGGTACAATATCATCCCGAACTGGGCCAGTCAGTGACATTAGACCTCGGGCCACGAGGGACTCCTGGTCATCTCTAGGGCAGCTTGAACAGAGAAGAATCCAAGGAAGCAGGAAGTTGAATTACAGATTTTCAAGACTAGCTATGTCAACCCAAAGAAACACTATGCATCTTGATACGTTTGGATGCGGGGGAAATAAATACAGTGCAAAGTGTCATTTCCAAAAGACCATCACCGAATATCCTCCTAGGATAAGGATTCTGCTAGTTCACTTTCTTGAAATGTATCTTACTTTGTATCAGAAACATCCTTGACAAGGAGCCATCCAGAAAAATAGGGAAATGTACATCCCCAATCTGATGGTACAAACTCACTCAGTTGCAAAAACAAAATGAAGCATTGACCAGGGCACAGACCCTAGAAAAAGTTTGATCTTTGGGTCCACCACACTGTGAGGGTCCAGTTTCTAGGACATCTGTTGTGCTGCCCTCCGGAGATGGTGACCATTTGGTTTTAATCTTGTTCCCTTATAAAGGTGAGGAAATTGAAGCCTCCCCCTCCCTCCCTCCCTCCCTCCCTCCCTCCCTCTTTTTCCTCTCCATCTCCACTGTGACTTTTATCTATACTTTGTGAAGATCTAAGCATTTCCCAGGAACACATCCTGTCAAGTCCAACTTCCTTATCTCTCCAAGACATGCAACATATAGATGTGGTTGCGCTATCACCTTTAGGATAGATATTTTTATTAATTTGTTGGGTTTTAATTTAGTCCTTGCCTGCTTGAAGAAAAAAAGATTTTCAGTACCTTGTTTAACATGAATAAGAGGCTCCAGGATCACTCCTAAGTCCCCCATATCAAGCGTTGGTAGAATTTTTTTAATTTGCCATATTTTTTTAAAGAAAGAATTGGTCACTTGTATTCTACTCTGCATTAAAACGAGATGCCATTAATTTCTCTTCCACATTTTTTACTCGGAAAGTCAAAACTCTTGCCCGCCCTCCCTCCCTCCCTCCCTCCCTCCCTCCTGTCCTTCCTTCCTTCCTTCCTTCCTTCCTTTCTTCCTTTCTTTCTTTTCTTTCTTTCTTTCTTTCCATCCCTTTCTCCCTCCGTTCCTTTCTTCCTTTTACTTATCTCTGAAAATATTTTCCATGACAAAGGCTAGGAAACAGGACAAATCATGCCCAGATTTTGTGGCCTCATGTGGTCCCATGTTGTTGCTCCAGAGTTCTGTGGGGATCCAAATGATTGTGGCTTACCTCTGATGAGCTCATGTGACATAAGAATGAGGTCAGATGCTACAAGAGGGGTGCAGATGTTGAAAAGAAGAAACATGGACAAGTCTGGAGTGAGTCAAAATATAAGACCTAGGGGTGTCTTTTTTTCAAAGAGTCAACTCATGGGAGGAGCGAAGAGGGGTGCATAGTGTAATCAGCAACTGTCTTTTCCATAAAGAAAGCTCTGTCCTGGGTTTAACCTCCTCCTGGCAGACGTACCATCATCTTCCTGATTCCCAGCTTTGTGAAGGCATTTTGAATTCAACCCAGATGGTTCCTTTTGAGACCAACAGTTGCCATCAGCATAGCTTGAACAAAGCAAAGCAGACTTAATTCGTCTTCACGCAGTGGGACATGTTTCATGACTCAGACCAGTCATTGTTTGCTGTTCACTCAGCATGCTGGGTGGCTCTGGTAATATAGGAGAGTTTGTGCTTCTTGCCCGATTGTGGACATAGGGTAGACACTCGACTGTAAAAGAGTTGAATGACAGGTCAAGGCAGTCCGTGAAAACAGATCAGATCAACCCACCTTCAGTGTGTCCTGCATGAAAGGCATTGTGCCACGTGCTAGAGGGGCCACGAGGGTACAGCAAGACCCCTTCCCTGAAGAAGCTCAGAACTTAGTCAGAAGCCCCAAGCGTAAACTCACAATGAGTTAAATGGTAATACAAGATGTTAAAGTGCAAGCACACGTCAAGAGTACCCAACGCCCGAATGCCAAATGAATGGTCAGGATCAACGGTGTTCTAGGAACCCAGAGGAGGTCAGTTCTGAAGGTCCTGGTCAATGAGACTCTGAAGAGGCTGTGAGATGGTGACAGATGAGCGGGCTGTGACTGGGCAGAGTGGAGCCAGAAGTGAATTCCTGGTTTGAGTGGCATGGGCGGAAGCCAGGAGGGGTCATGTGACACACGGTGAAAAGGCAGTGCTGAGCTCAGGTGGCCGCGGAAAGTGCTGGGGGGAGGGGTGGTCATGTCAGGCAGCTTGGGTCCTGGTGCTCGGGACTGTGGACGTTTAGCCAAGAGCTTGGACTGTGCTCTATAAGTGAGAGAGGAACCTTGGTTTAGAGAGGACCTACTGTGTGCCAGACCCTGTGCTGGGGTGGGGTGGGACAGGGAGGAGATGGAGACGGGATCATTAGGACTGTGGTACCACCGGTGCCTGATAATGTGCTAGAGGTGACGATTAATCCCCTAGTCGAGTGTAGGTAAATTCGATGGGTTGGTAAGGAGAGGAAACCTGTTAGGAGGTTTCTGCGGGAATTGTACAGGGAATGCATTTACTTTTCCATGCGTGTCCTTGCTGGGGTAGGGGGGAGGTGGGACAGGACAGGGCAGGGGGTCCTCGATGAGTACTAATGGGCATGAAAATCATTACTCCTAACTCGGAGCAGTGGTTCTTGTAAAGTCTCTCCCCAAAGCAATGCACATGCTTACAATTTTGCATTTTCTAGGGGTTCGAGAATCCTTTGCAACCCCTTCGTGGACTGTGAATCCCTAGCTGAGAACCGTAACCATGCCCCACACGCTCCCTGACCCCATCTAGAGGAGGGAGCGTCTCCCAACACATAGGTCTGCCACTGTACAGGAAAACCCAGGGTGATAGGGAGGCTCCCTGAGGAACAGAAAGGAGGACAGGTAGCCTGTACTTAAGGACTCTGCTGTGTCGCCCGGATTGTTTCCTTACACCTGAGAAACGATGCTGCCTGCCCTGGCTTATAGGAACCCCCAGAAAGGGGAGGCAGCTGTGGCCATGGCAGAGTGGATCCAACTACAGAGAATAGTGACCTGTGTGAACCAGCCAGGAGGGAGCTTTCAGTGTGGCAGCATTTCCTTTAGCTCAGGCTGCGGTGATTTTATGGTTACACCAACGCCCTGCACGGAGCAGGCAGAACTCTTCAAGGAACACCTGAGAAACCCAGGAGCAATGCTTCACTTTCTATTTCTTGTTTTCCAACCAAGATAGATTCTATTTCAGATCAGAGCATAGTTTGGAGAGAAAGCAGTTGAAGCCTTGGTGCTTGGAATAAAAATTTAACCTTCATCTTTAGGAAAATAAAGCATATATCTTAGTTGGAGATTTTATGAAATGGAATGACAGTTATGCCATTTCACATATCTACTATCATTCATTTCAGACCAAATAGAGTTTCTTAAAGCTTTCAAGGTCAGGAACCCCTTTGAGAAGCAGATGAAAGCTATGAACTCTTAACCAGAAATGTGCACACCACACAAAATTTCATCATCCTGAATCCTGTCTGCAGACCCCAGATTAAGAACCCTAGGTTCAAGCCTTGGCCAGATCCTCTGTTAGATTCCAGGCGTGCAGTGATGTATAAGACACAGTCCCGGGGCCAGAGGGGCTCATAGTCTGGCGAGAGTTTATAGGCGTGAAGAAGTTAGAGGGGAAAGCGAGGCAGGCACTGATTAGCAGTTTAAACGTATGAGACGTTATACAGTAGAATCATGGACCCAACAGTATTACAGAAACAGTGAACTGTCGGTTGTCCCTTGAGTACTAATACCCCAGGTGCCAGTAATCGTATTACAAAATCCTGAAAAACATGCTAAGACTTACTGGGAAAAACAAAGTAATTTTTCAGGAATATCAAACCCTGTGTTTTTGTGTCCTTAAGAGAAAATGATTTTTTTGGCCTAAAGATGTATTGTGAGGTATTGCCTTCACCCCAGGCTCAAGGATTAGACATACATCTTTTTGCAAGGTTAAGAAATGCCATGGACAATTTAAGCCAGAGGGAGGAACCCGTCAAGGTTCAAAAGATCCTGAAAAAAATTGATAGTTTTGTATAAAACAATTAAAGGAAATGAGAAATGGTCCTGATCATTACCCAGAATGGCTTGTCAGAGCTTCCACAACTGGAACTATATCCTGCAGTCTATTTATTTTGTCCATGTGAGTTTATTTAAGATTTTCCCAACAGATGACAAATTTCCAGCCAGTGACCCAGCAGGTACCCCTAAGGGTTTCTACTGTTGCCTCAGTTGCAGCTTATAGGCACGTGAAAGCCCCCTCCAGAGAAAAAAGAATATTTCCCTTGCCTGTGTTTTCCCGTCAAACTCCCACTGCGCTGCCCCCCATGCCCACCCCTTTGCAGCCATATCTCTCTTCAGACTGGAGTGTACTGGCAGGCCTGTTGCTTTCTTCCTAGTCACTGCGAACACTGTCCCCTGCACCCCACTGAAAGTTCTACAAAAGGGCAGCATAACCTCCCACCAACCAAATCCAAGCCCTCTTTTAAGGCCTCATCTGGAGTGTTCTTCTCCCAGACTCTTCTGACCAAGGCATCCTTGCCCGCAATCCTACCTAAACCCTTCCGTGGCTCCCCAAGGCAATATCCTGGTCAGCAGAACCTGCTCCGCCGAACCTTTTGAACTGTCCTCTTCTGTACTCCCACAATACTTTCTTCATTCCTCTTTCCATCAGGTAGTCATGCTTTTGAGAGGAGCATTCATTAGAAAACTTGACCAACGATGGTTTCAACAAATAAAGGTTTATTTTTCTCATATAACAGGAAGGCTGGAGGTAGGTGACTGCTACCTAAATGATGTCATTGACAAGTGACAGCACTTAAATGATGCCAGAACCAGTGTCTCTGAGTTTTCTTTTTCTTTTCCTCATGGTCACAAAATGGCTGCCTTGTTTCACACATTGTGGTTGTAATCAAGGCTGGAAAAAGAAGGACAGGACAGGGTGGGTCATTAATTTCTTTTCTCTGGAAAGCAAAGCTTTCTCAGAAGTTCTCTCCTCCGTGCTGTCAACCTTCCCTTATGTTAATGGGACCACATATGAATCACATGCTCCCTTCCCCAGCTGCAAGGAAGGATGGGAAAGTGGGAACAGGACTATCCTGATCGGCTTAGCTGGTACTACCCCTCGAAAAATGAGTGTTCTACAAGCATGGCAGATGGAAGGAGTAGATATTGGGTAGACTCTACTACTTGCTATGCAGTATTCTGATTCATATCTCTCAGGCTGTCCATTACTCAGTGTCACACATATTATATCTTGTTCATCTTTTTTTTTTTTAATTTATTTTTGGCTGAGTTGGGTCTTCGTTGCTGTGCGCGGGCTTTCTCTAGTTGTGGTGAGTGGGGGCTGCTCTTCATTGCAGTGCGCAGGCTTCTCATTGCGGTGGCTTCTCTTGTTGCGGAACACGGGCTCTCGGCACGTGGGCTTCAGCAGTTGCTCAGTAGCTGTGGCTCACAGGCTCTAGAGCGCAGGCTCCGTAGTTGTGGCACACGGGCTTAGTTGCTCCGCAGCATGTGGGATCTTCCCGGACCAGGGATTGAACCCGTGTCCCCTGCATTGGCAGGCGGATTCTCAACCACTGTGCCACCAGGGAAGCCCTGTCTTGTTCATCTTTTACCTCCAACTCCTAACACAGCTTCATGGCATCTACTCTGTTAAATAAAAACATGAGTAGATGAATGTCTGTCTGATTTTAATGACTCTCACATCTAAATTAGTTCTTTAAAAACATAACCCAGTTTTATCCTTTTCTTTTTACATTTCTCTTATGGTATGAAAGTCAATTCCTCATTATTAATTTTCCATTGGATTTTTAAGGGGTAAAATTTAAAGTTATAGAGTAATAGTATTGACAAGACATATGGTAAAGATGAGGTCTAAGATTGGACAGTAATAAGAGAAAATGGAATCATAATAAGCTTGTTATCCTCAGGGTCATTCTAAGAAGAAATAAACTAAGTGCTAAAACTAGTTTTCCTCTAATTTTTGTTAAAATCAAAACCAGGGTTTTGTAGGTCAACTTTGTTCAATAATGTGAATCAAAAACTCCAGAAATCCAGTGACCATACAAGGTTGGGGATGGACTGTAGTCTTATTAAGAACCTAACTGACCTCTTAGCCAGATTCTGGTCATGACCTAAGCTATAAGTGTACGTACAGCGCTGCATAGAGCTGATTCCCCTGATTCAGGTTGAGAAGTCTGCCCAAAGCAGATGGTGGCATTGCTTCCAAGGCCCATGGATGGTGGACCTTCCGAGGAACTCTTTAGGTGTGCAGCTCTAACTCCTGCAAAGAACTCATCCCTGGTTACAGACTCAGCCTCTGGGACTCCAAGTCCAGTTTCAGTGCCATCTTTCCAAGAAGATATCATTCCTACCAATAATTCCCCCAACTCCACCTCTGGCCACCACCTCATCCCAGTCAGAAATGGCCACCTGCCTGAGTCAGGATCACACTTGTAGATGATTCTCCAGTTGGGGTTCTAACATGAATTTATGAATTTCTAGAGTCATTTGGGATTGTTCTGTCTTAGAGTGTGGCAGCGTATCATAAGCACAGTTTCTTTAGAAGGGCATGACCTGGCCCTCATCTAACCCTTTGGCACCAATTTTGTGTCCAGTCTCAAGCCTGGTGGATTGCATTAATGCCAATATCCTAGTTGTCATATTACACTGAAGTTTTGCAAATTGTTAGCATTGGGGAAACTAGGCAAAAAATGTACAGCCTCCCTGTATTATTTCTTACAATTGCATGTGCAGCTACAATTATCTCAATAGAAATTCCAAAAATTAAAAGATAAAATTCTTCCTTGCCCCTTCTGTCTTTTGTTTCAGTCACGGGGCGTCAGACGGGGAGTTTCAGATGCGGAATCAGTTAACTTACCTCCCTCTTTGTCAGTTTTCTCATCTGTAAAACAGGGATAATATTAGCGTCTGCCTCATGGGGTTGTTGGGAGGATTCAATGAATTAATATCTATGAAGCACTTAGAAGTGTGTTTAACTGTTAAATAAACAGAAAATAAATAAAAGATCTTGTACTCAACCTTGTCTTTCTGGTCTGGATCCAGTAAGTTACTAAGTGCTTATAAATTTTTCTACGACGTTTCTCTTGGATCCTGTTTCCACTGTCCCTCTGCCAATTCAGACCTTCGGGGTCATTGCCTCCTCTTGGAGCTTTGCCAAGGTGAAGTTAGTTACTGCCCTTCTGCATCCTGTGGCTTCTCCTTTATTGCACTCAACATTGATTTCCTGTTTCCTTTTTCTGTCTCTCTTTTTCCCTGTTGGACTAGAAGGTCCTTCCTGGAAGGCACCATCTCTTACTTGTCTTTGAATCTTCAGCTCCTAGCAAAGTGCCTGACACAAAATAAGTGATCAGTGAGTGTTTCATGAATGAGTGATAATTGAGCAGAAATAATCTCCTGGCAGCTAGATTTTTTAGAATTTACTAGATTTGCTTCTTTGCAGTAATGGTAGACAACTGTACCAGTCTCTGAACCTATAGTTTTGTGACCTTACTGTTGGACAGCCGTGGAATTCTTGTGAGTCCCGGAGATAAAGCCCTGCAGATAAGCTTTCACTTTTCTTCTCCCATGGGCACATTACCATGAGCTGCCAGGAAGCCTGTTAACTCCTGGACACAGCTCCATTTCCTGAGATTCACATAAAACCATATAAAAGATTGGTTAAGAGTCTGGATCATGGAATGCACCCAGCTTCTGTAAATATTTGCTGAGTAACATGAGACCATGATCAGATTAGCACTTGGCATCCTTGCAAAGTAAAATAAGGCAGATAGCCTCAGTTCCTGATGATGTTACCATTGCTATGACTTTAATATTTTATTCCTGCATCCTCCCACAGAATTGTTCTTTCATTGGGAAAAGGAAATAGATGTTATTTGTTATAAACTGGATCACTCCTTTGGAAAACATCCCTGAGATCAGAGACAAATTTTGTAAAGTATTCCAAGAAATGTTCAGTAATAGGGATTTTACTGGAATTGGGAAGAAGGTTGGCAGAAGTAGCCTGGAGACCACAAACCTGAACTTCATTTTAGTCATTCATTATCTCTGCGTGAAGCAGTTGATCAAGATAACGCCCTCACTCCTCCCTCCGTAAGCAAAGGAGACAGACCTGACATCAATCATAATAATAGCTTTTATTTATTAAGTACTTTTATGTGTCAGGCACTCTGTTAGGGGCTGGTGATTTAACACCAGCAACAATAATGACTACCACTACTGAGTATTTACTCTGTGCAACATGCATGTCGTAAGGACCTTACATGAATTATCCCTACGTGGCAGTGACCCAGCCCCTGAGGACCCATGTGTATTCTTAATTCATTTCGTGGCCTGATCTCTCCCAAGTCCTTCAGTTTCTGAGGTCTCCTTGTCTCTTTTCAGTGAGAACAGGGATCCCAGGCCTTTTCAGCGCTAGACAGCAAACCTACAACTTAGCCAGCTCTAACTTTATTCCAACAGGCAAACTCCCCAAAGAAAAAGAGCAGCAAATGAAGAAACTCATCAGACAGAAAAGAGCAGAGCATCTAAGAGATTCAGGATGGCGTTTCTGGAAATGTTCCACTTTAGGTTTAAAAGGAAACTTTTGAAATGATTAGTAAGTTATTTAGAACCTCAAGATTCTGAAGTTTGAGAAGCTAACATACTGAGAAATTTAATTTAGATTTCCTTAACACGTTCTTTCATGATAAGAGAGCATTCAGTATATCAGTATATAAATGCTATGCAACAGGACTGCCAAATTGCAACACAGAATGGGAGAAATTTGTCATTTTGAAATGCTGAGGGAATTCTTACTAACAGCATTCTCATCTTGTAAAGCTATTATTTTTTCTGAACTATAATATGATTTATAAATCTCTGCTGAGTTTTATACTTCTGAGGGGAACAGACTCGAAATGAAATGTATTTTCTCAGAATATAAAATTCTCTCAGGAGTTGACCAAATGAGGAGTAAAAAGAAACATCTTCTGCAACCAAGTGTTCCAAAGTCTTGGTCTCTGCTGGCATATCTGTGGGTGAATGTTGGCATTCAGAGTTCTGGGCTCAGCTAGACTCTCTTCTCATGCCACACACTTTCCCTGGGTGACATCGGCCACTCTAAAAGCTTTGATCCTGACTTCTGCCCCAGTGACTCCCATATCCATCCTCCCCACCCCTCAAGTCTCTCCTGAGTTACAGGTCCCTGTGTCTAACTACCCCCTACGACCACCATCATGCCCTACAGATAGCTCAATCTCAAACTCTTTCCTTTCCAAACTCTGTTCCTTCTACTTGAATCCCAGGATTGCAATGATACTAACATCTATAGAAATAAGTGAGGTACAGTTCCTGCTCTCAGGAAGCTTATAATCTAGCACAGGAGATAGAAAAGTAAACAGGCAATTATAATACAGGTTAATAAGTGCTGGGTAGGAGAAGCCCAAGTGGCTATGGCTCTCATAAGGAAGAACATCTAGGCAAGACATCAATCTGAAGGAAGTAACGTCTTAGTTGAGTATGAGTTAGGTAACTGAGAGAGAGAGAGAGAGAGAGTGTGTGTGTGTGTGTGTGTGTGTGTGTGTGTGGTGTATATTGAGGAATCACAAGGAAGGACAGAAGGAGTCCCATGGACAGGAGCCCAAGGGTGTGAGATCATGAAGACAGATATAGGATATGGTTTGGGTAGGGTGCTCAGGAGGGACTGGATAGAGATAAAGCCTGATCACCAGGGCCAGATCAGAACAAGCCTTGTATGCCACATTGGATCTGCACAGAGTTTGAAATCCAAAGGGCACGGTCTAGAGGGTTGGCCAAGCTTGGACATGGGGATATATGCTCGTCTTTTCATGGAGAGCTTCAGGTGATCATGACCCAGGCTCCGGGGAGACCCATGGAAGTCTCAGCTTTCCACTGTGTGCTCCGTGAGATGCTAAAATAGATCCCCCCAAATCAATTCGAGGTTACATTTTATAACAATACGTTCCTCACAGTGCAGTTATACTCTTTATAGGTAATCGTGTTTAGTCCTTACAAGCACTCTGAGCCTCAGACAGACCGTGGACTTCGGCAGTAGGTGGGAGGCTTCAAACCTTGAGCATGTTACTTAACCTCCCTGCATCTCAGTCATCGTCACCTGTAAGATTAGGGTGAAAATAGCCACAAACCCTCATCTTAATCCCTCTGAAAACAAGAGCATTTTGATAAGTTTGCTGAACTTGACCTAAACTGACGTGAAGCTATTTATAAGTTCTGTTTACTCTCGTAGTATGAATATTGTTACATTTTGTGGCAGAATACAGATATGTTTGATCATGGGGATGTTAATGGCCTATTGCCATCTTAACTTCCTAATATTTGAAAAACTCTGAATTCAAAAACACATCTAGCCCAAGTGTTTTGATAAACAGCTTGAGGATGTGTAGTACGTGTAAAGCAGAAGGTGTGTAAGATAATGTACATGAAGGGCCTCCCTAGCACAGTGACTAGCACATAATAAGGGCTCAGAAATTAAAACTGTTATCAAAAAGAGGGCCAACTTGACTTTATAAAACAAGGCATGAAAGAAATAGAAATATCTTAAAGGAAATATGGCCCCTCAAATATTTATAATGATAGTTTTGGAAAATCTGGGGGTGATTTAATTTTTCTAAGCATCATCGTGCCTTTATATCATAGGCTTTGCCATTATTCTCCCACTCACAGCAGGAGGAAGAAAATTCAGAGTATTTGTCACCAGTGCTAGGAAAGACAGGTGATGGGAGATTCTGGGAGAGGAAACAGCACAGGTAAGGGAGTGGTGGAGTGAAAGAGGTGTTCAGACAAGGCGGATAAACTTTGCATAGCCTAGAACCCAGGGAGCATGGCACAAAATGCCAACAAAGCCAGGGTAGTGTTTGGGGGAGGTTTTTATGAAGAGCCTTGAATACCATGGTAAGTTTGTACTTTATCCTGTAGTTCAGGTGTTTTGTTTATTTGTTTTTTGGCCACCTGGCATGCAGGATCCTAGTTCCCCGACCAGGGATCGAACCCATGCCCCCTGCAGTGGAAGCACGGAGTCCCAACTGCTGGACCGCCAGGGAAGTCCCAGATCAGGTGTTTTCAAACCATTTTATCAAGAGACCTTTATTAAAACAAAATTTGATTTGCATGGGAGCTCCGTGTACTGCAACCACATAGCAATCCGTTTTTATTCTGTGGTCCAAAGGCTCTTTTTTTTTTTTTTTTTTGCGGTGTGCGGGCCTCTCACTGTTGTGGCCTCTCCCGTTGCGGAGCACAGGCTCCGGACACGCAGGCTCAGCGGCCATGGCTCACGGGCCCAGCCGCTCCGCGGCATGTGGGATCTTCCCGGACCGGGGGCACGAACCCGCGTCCCCTGCAACGGCAGGCAGACTCTCAACCACTGCGCCACCAGGGAAGCCCCCAAAGGCTCTTTTAAAAGGGCAGAACTGATCATCTCACTCCTCATGGCACATTCCCCAAGGACTTCTCATCAAGCTTGGAGTAAAATGCCATCTCCCTGCAGGCTCTGGGCGATGTGGCCCTGCCCACCTCCCCAGCTCATCTCACACCTCCCTGGCTTAGCACTCGTGGGTTCTCCAGTGAGCTGCAGCCCTCCCCACCTCAAGGATCTTACAAAGCATGCCCTCTCCTTTGCTTCTCCATCCCACTTGCCTAATTAGCTTCTAGTCATTCAAATCTAAGCTCAGCCACCTTTTCTGGGAGGAGCCTTTCCTGGCTTGGTCAGGAACCCTTGAGATACACTCTCCCACACCCTGTGGGCGTCTCCATTCATTAACTGAGGGCTTAGTTGTTTGATGCTTTCTCCCCGCTATTCTGTCAACTTTGAGAGTGGGAAGTGGCCCCGTTTGTCTTGTTCATGACAGTGTCCCTGGCCAATGCCTGCTCGCTAAGCACACCTCCAGCAATTACTTGTTGAAAATACACCAGCAAATACAACAGGGAGACACATGGGAGAGGGGGCTGCTTTGGGTTGAAATGAGGTTGGAACCTTTGTTTGAAGCAAGAATGTGGGGCCTGGGATACTTCCCACTAGGCCTACTCCTTGCCCTCCACAGGGGTCCCTGAGGCAATTTCACTGGGGAACATTCTGGAAGCACTGTGGTGGGTGATGGGATGCTCCAACTAACAGAAGGCTTTGTTATTTGGCTTTGAGGCGAGTGTTCTCCAGAGTGTTCTCTTGGCCCAAAGAAACATTCTGCTTGATGGTCAACAGAACGGATAAATAATCATAGTAGCTTGTGTCAATAGGAAGTACATTTCATTCAGTTATTTCAACATCTCTTCTCTCTTGGGTGGGGAAAGACTGTAAAAGACATTAATAGGCTGGCCTCAATTTTACTTTTTTGTGAAAGACTGAGTGTACAGTAGACATTTCTTTGGAAAGTCGTTTTGGCCTAGGCCCAGACCATCGAGAGAGCCACCTCTGTGCTCTGCATGCAGATCTGTGCACACTTGGGCCCATTCCTGGGTCTGCGATCATGTGACACAGGGCAGCTTGCGTGACTATCCCTGGTTCAGTGTGGTCAGCTGTGATAACGTCGAGGGCTCCCTTTATCTGTTAAACAGGCAAAATCAAAGTGAAAATTACCTTTTGATTGGGTAACATTGCTGAAGAAAATCAATAGAAATGGCTCAGGATCCGCCGGCACCATCTCAGTGTTGTGTTGTGGACTTTCAAATTGCTGGAACTCTGGGTTTCAGGCCTCTTCAAGGCCAGCTGAAAATAAACTGCGGAGTCGTATGTCTGTGCAATCCTAGATTAAAGAGAAAATATACGCTGGCCAAAAGCAAGTCATTTTTCAACCTCAAAATATTCTTTCCAAATTCTAAGATCCTATGTTTGACATGTTTAAGAGGGAGACATAACAGCTGAAGTTGTCTTTGTTCAGAGCGTAGGAGATAGTTTCGTCTAGTCTTTCAGGAAAGATAGAGAATGACATTTTCAGAACAAATCAAAATATATTTTTAGGGTTTTATTTTCCCCTTCAGGAAGAGACATTGACATGCTTTCCTGATTTGAATTTATTTGATCTATAAATGGCCTCAATAATTTGATACGAAACTAGAGTAAATGAACCACTGAGGAAAGTTACTGAAAATGCTGTTAGTTCACCTCCCTACCTTAATAATAATATGAGCGCCACCAACACCACCACCATGACTAATATTTATTGAGTGGTTTCTAGGTGTAAGCTGAACTCTTGACGTACATTTTCTTATTTAGTTCTCATAGCAATCCTGGGAGGTAGATATTATTCTTAATGCCAGTTTTCCAATGAGGAAACTGAGTCACAGAGTGTTGGGGGCACTCCCCCAAAGCCACACAGCTGTAGGTGGACAAGCCGGGATCTGACATCCTCCAGACTTGCCCTCCTCACCATGTGCTTGTGTCCTCTTTCCCCACAGGGCTAGCATCGTACAGAAACGCATCATTTATTTTCAAGATGAGGGCTCTCTGACCAAGAAACTTTGTGAACAAGGTAAGGATTTGTGGACGTGTGGGTGAGAG
Source organism: Leucopleurus acutus (assembly GCF_964270905.1). NCBI lineage: Eukaryota > Metazoa > Chordata > Mammalia > Artiodactyla > Delphinidae > Leucopleurus > Leucopleurus acutus. The sequence continues at coordinate 68,056,435 of NC_139151.1, forward strand.
AGGGCTAGAGACATGGAAGGTGGCTCATTGAGTCCAAGCATTCAGCTGCAGGAATTAAGACAGTTGGGCTTTCTGAGCTCCTCTGGGTTTTGTGTCCTCACGTAGCTCCAGTTTTTAATCTGGCTGTGTGCTGTGGGTAATTGGATCTGCCTTAAACTCTAATTACTCAGCTTGATTCCCTGGGTAGGAGATATGTACCTTATATTGGTGTCGTCGTCTCCTTATTTTTGTGAAACAGTGATTATTCTGAAGAGGTTCCTTGGAATAATTCACAGGACTTAATTAAGGAATGCACCATTGTGTACCTTTAAAAAGTCTGTTAACAGTTGTCTGGAGTAATCACCAGCAGGAACTTTGGGGGCACCCAGGCAGGAAGGGGGGGATTTTCTCTAGGGAAATGGGGATGTCCAGGGGTCATTGACGTTGTGATCTCACCTCATTCAAGGATCTCGTCCTTGGATGTGCAGGCTCATCAACTCTCTCTCCTTGAACGTGTTCTAACAAAGCTTATAGGGACCAAGTAGACGGAGGAGGTTGGAGCAGAGTCCTGGATTCGGATTCAGCTGACTTTCAAATCCTGCCTCTGCCCTTCCTCGTCATGCAACTTTTTTTTTTTTTTTTTTTTTTTTTGGCGGTACGTGGGCCTCTCACTGTTGCGGCCTCTCCGGTTGCGGAGCGCAGGCTCAGCAGCCATGGCTCACGGGCCCAGCCGCTCCGCGGCATGTGGGATCTTCCTGGACCGGGGCACGAACCCATGTCCCCTGCGTCGGCAGGCGGACTCTCAACCACTGCGCCACCAGGGAAGCCCTCGTCATGCAACTTAATGTATGTAAAATAGTACCGTGCCTCCTTGGTACATAGTAAATATATATACTGATATGTATATTGATATGTACACATACATATATACACGCATACATATACACGCTTATATACACACATACATACATATATACACATACATATATATATTATATATGTGTATGTGTTAGCTATTGTTATCTACAGCCCAAAGCTTATTTATTAATCTACCATGAAAAATTAAAGTTTGAAACATCCAAATGTGTTTAGAAGTCATTAGAGAACTAAATAAACATGGAAAATGTTCTGAAATTATACATCTTCACTCTTTCATTTCTATTAATTTGTGCAGACTTTTTTTTTACATTTAGAACAATTTGCGTTTTCAGAAGAAATCGTTCTATTTCTAGCAAATCGTAAGCTACTAAGAAAAAGAAAAGTTGATAAAGGTCTTCTGGGAAAATAATAATAAGAGCTATTTTCTTTTAGTGCCTGCTACATGCCAGGCACCATTCTAAGCACTTCACATGCCTTAATCATGTAATCTGCATAACAGTCCTATATGGTAAAGACTATTATATCATACCTATTTTATAAATGAGAAGCCTGAGACATGAAAAGTTTAAAGAGCTCACTCAGCATGATACACCTAGCAGGGGAGGTCAGAGTTTGGACCTAGGAGCCATTGCCCTAACCACTGCCTTTCTATCAGAGTGTCTACCTCCCAATTCAGTAGCTTGGATTGTTACTTTGAGTAGATCAAAGCATAGGTCTCCCTATAGATGAGCTGGAGCAGAAACTAGGTCCTATGTGGAGGGCTTCTTGGAGAGCATGGAAGGAGCTAAAGGGGAGAGAGTTGGCTGCCCTGCATTAGTGTCATGCCTGCCAAAGGCGCCAGAGAGCTGCAACCTGTGGGCCAGCGCCCTGGGCAGTTTCCAGGTGGGCATCACCATGCATGGCTGTTGAGGCTTTCCTGTATTTCATAGTCCACAGATTCACTGAGGCTTTCCCCGGATCCAGAACTTCTCAACTCTTGAGGCTCTTGGTTCCTAATGGACAATCCCATCCCTGCCCAGCCTCCATGAGATGACATCCAGGTCCTGTGGGTTAGAGTTGTGGCTATTCTAGCTCACCTCTTGGTTGGCTAATCATGGCCACTGTGGTGAGGTTTTGTTAGTTTGACTCTCAGAGGACAGCCTTATTTCCCAGATTCGACGGTTCCTAGAAGACACTTCACTGTCAGCCCCATGTACTGACAGCAACCATCAACTAAATTGCACTTTCCAAAGCCTCAGTCCTGATGTTGTGAAAGCCTTGTCTAAGCTATGAATATGCTAACATTCTGCAGATACAGTGTCAATAAAATGACCTTGCAAATCTCTATTGGTTACCACTTCTGAAGCAGAGATCCTATCAAAATGACTAAGCACGAATCTGTATAAGAAGACCTCTTTCCAACAGCAACTTTGTGGACAAAAAAAGACCCGGCAGGACCTGGGCTATAGGATCATTAGGTGCTGTTGTATGTGATCCCTGGAGACAGCAGACCCATGAGGAAATCCATCAGTTAGCAAAGCAGATCCTGTACAGAAAGTCTTTAAGATATAAGCATAGAGCAAAGGGATTTTTCTTAAATGTGTATGCCCACTTGATTATCTCCAGCTCTTTCATTAAGATATTCATACTCTTTGTTAAGTCAAATCAAATCTATCAAGGAAAGGAAGAGAGAAACTAGTGTCTATTATTTTTTTCCCCAGTTGAAGCTATTTATCCATAGGGGAAAATTAAGAATTGCACAGATTAAAAGCAATGGCAATCGTTATTTTTTAAAAGAAACATAAAACATTAAGCTACTTACAATTGAAAACAGAGGAACATAAAATATTCCAAAAGGTGACCTATACTAAACAAATGCACACATATACTCACTTTAATACCATGTCATACAATTAAGGGAGAGAGACAAAGAGAGGAAAAGATGAAGGGAAAATCAGAGATGAGAGGAAAATGTGGGCAGAGAAGGGATCATGAGAAAAAGAAGACAAGGGAAGAGGAGCAAAGAATAAAGGATGACAGTAGAAAAGAAAACTGATGGATTAAGAGTAGAAATGAGGGGGAGGGGACAGCTTGGGAGATGCTGCAGGGCCTGCAATTACCTGTATTGGGCAAGCCCTGCACTGTTAGGAGAAGAGGGGTAAGTTAACACTTGTTATCACTTCCCTTTGAAAACCTGATTCATTTTCAGTGGGCTTTTTCTCAGTAGGAAACAGTTACGTCTGTTTTTATTTTCAAACTTAGAAATTTATTTTTTAAATGGAAGCTTATTTTCCTTTGGAATTCCAAAAGGTTTATTATAAGTGCATTCCCTTGAACCCCTGGGTGCATCTTTAAGTTCACTACTTATACCTGAGAGCCCTTTTGTTAAGGTAAAGCTACCAGTTTGCCTTATTTTGGTTTTTTGAGAGATTATTGCTGCCTCCTTTACAGTACCGAGTAGTTACAATTGAAACCCCAGCATGTATCTCTTAGCTCTGAATTCCTTTCTCAAAACTAATTTAGTTTTTTTTTAACAACATAGGTGATCATAATGGAAATGTGAAAAGGAAGAACCTTCAGGAGTTACTCATATACGCTACCTTTCCTGAAATATAGTCAACAGGGCTTGTCCCTTAAGTATCAAAGCGGCTCACACAGGAATCAGATCTGGACTTCGTGTACATGAGGCAGTGGGAAGATTTCTCCTAACACAAACAACGCTCTAGCCTCTTCCTAGTGTACAAAAAGTAGGCAAACAATGATTTCTGTTTGGGGTGCCGTCAGATCTCTTCTTTAGAGATTCTGGAGCCATGTAGGGAGGTAATTTTTCAAATGTACCATTCTTCATTTGAAAAAGCAAAAAGAGAAACACACACCAATTTCTCTCATTGGTGTTTATGCAGACCTATCCAGCAGAAGGTCTCTCCCGCAGTGATATAGTGTAGAGGTTAAGAGCATGGGCTGTGGACTCAAAACGACCTGAGCTCCAGTTCTGCCTACACTGCTTACTAACCCTGTGGCCTTGGGCTGGTCACCTAATGTGCCTCAGTTTCATGATCTATAAAATGGGGTTAACCAAAGTCCTGACCTCCTAGGTTTGTCAGGATCAAATGGGACAATATATGGAAAGGGATCAGCATGTATGAAGACTCTATACAATATAGTTCTTATTACAATATCCCATACTTTTGTCTCCATCCTCAAACCCAGAATTCGCTTCTTCCACCCATCACTGGTTTTGCATATTCAAACCAAATGAACCCAGTGAATTCCATAAGGAAGACTTGTAAACTGCTCTTCCTAACACTCAAAAAGATTTTTATACTCTTTGTTGCTGCTCTTTATATAATAGTTAAGAATAAATGTCCAACTTGCAAAAAGAGAGAGAACATTTATGTTAATACTTCCAGAGGAAGCAAAGAAAAAGCAATTGCAGCAAGTTGCATCTGTAGACATTGTTTCATCTTGCAGGAAGCAGAACAGACCAAAAGCAACAATGCACAATTAGGGGTGTGGGCTTGACAGTCGGAAATACTGAATTTATTCATGTAATCTTTCTCCACTTATCAGCTATTCGCAGTTAAAAGTGGGGGCGGATTGGGAATCTTGAGTTTTTCCCGGCTGCTTCTATGCTCAGAAGTAAACCTGAATTTATGGCCATATTCCCAGACCCCCAACCCTCCCAGTAAACTGTCTGAAAGCTTGATAAGAAGTGACGTGACTATACATGCATATGTTTTTAGAAATAATTTTCAGCAGTTCTTCACATCCCTCTGCTTGTTCTCATTTCTCTCCTTCAAAGCTTTTTCTGGTCCTGGCAATTTGGCCCCAGAGAATATTCCTTAGAGAAAACACACACAGGCATATTCCTCTTAAAATTTGGTGGAGAAATCCTGTTGTGGGAGGGGTGGGGAAGGAGATTTGGGCCCAGAAAATATATCAAGATGGACCCCCATCCCAAATATTCTACCTCATTGGTCCCATAGGTCTCCTCACATTATTAGAACAAAAGTTCTGATGTTTTTTTAATTTGCAAAATATATAGTTATCACCCTTAGAGGTATATAAAATCCTTTATAGCTGGACCTGGTTCTGAGTTATTAATCGGTGAAAACTGTACTTCATCTTCTTTTCCCAAGCCTTCAAGACAGAACGAGACCGAGATGGTGCTGTCCTATAAATGACTCAGCGCTGCTTCCTAACTTGGTGACTTTCCTGACTCTTTCAGACTCCACATTTGACGGGGTGACTGACAAGCCAATCCTAGACTGCTGCGCCTGTGGAACTGCCAAGTACAGGCTCACATTTTATGGGAACTGGTCTGAGAAGACACACCCAAAGGATTACCCTCGTGAGTAGAACAGCTTCCTTATGGGTTGGGGGAGAGTGTATTACAAAGTTCTGGTTGTGGGATAGACTAGCTTCTCCTTCTTACCCATCAATGCCTTCATGAAACACATTCCAAGAAAGCGAATTCATCGAGACAGGCAGATATAATAGTCGGATGCTTTTCAGCTTCTTTGCAGAGCATTGGTCTAAGTGTTTTCTTATCTGTGATTTTAAAAAATATTCCTGAGGTCATGCTGCTTCTCTTCAGGTCAGATATTTGGTAACCTCAGTGCTCCTGAAGTGGCTCTGTCCATACAACCAGCCTATTTGTTCTGGAAAGAACTGGCAAAAGGGACCACCTGCTCTTGACTGCGCAGGCCAAGGTCAACAAATACTCAACATCCTCAACCATAGCGTGTATTGGTAATATATCAGATACCGCCTTAGAATCCTTATTACACCGTGCTCCAGGTAGCCAGTACGAATCCAGGAGAGTTGTCAGGCAGCCCCACACTTGCTGTTTTAGAGTAAATCCTTAATCAGGACCCTACCAACTCCCTTTTATCAAACAGTTGTCTCATCAAATGCCTAACATGTGGCAGACACTGTGCTAAACACTAGGGATATGAGAGTGAATAAAAAAGACACAACCCATGTTCTCATGCAACTCAGAGATTAATGGGGAGACGGACACTAATTAAATAATCACACAAATGATATGAAAATTATAACTATGAATAGTGAGCTTACTGAGTGGCAAGCAGTTTTACATATGTTGTCATTTCATCCTCAAAATAACCTTCTGTGGGCTTTTGTGAATGAGCTCACTGGAGATCACAGAGACATCGTGATTTGCCCGTAGTCCAACATAAGTACAATCGTCCCTTGGCATTCGAGGGGGATTGGTTCCAGGACTCCTACAGATACCAAAATCCGTGGATGCTCAATCCCGTATATGTGAAATGACGTAGTATTTGCATAAGACATAGGCAGATCCTCCCGTATACTTTCTCATCTCTAGATTATTTATAATACCTAGTACCATGTAAATAGTTGTAAATACAGTGTAAATGCTAGGTCAGTAGTTATTGTGTGGAAAATTCAAGTTTTGTTTTTTGAGACTTTATGGAATTTTTTTTTCAAATATTTATGACCCGTCGTTGGTTGAATCTGCGGATGCAGAACCCTCAGAATGAATGGCTAATGGTAGTGGATCCAAGAGGCAGAAGGGGTTTGTCAGGCTCCTTGTCCTGCCTTTCATTTGGATTGCCTTTGAGACCCAGTGTAGCCCATGCTTTCTAACTGTGGGTGGCAGGATGTCCATGTGTGGCACTGAGCGTGTTTTGGTTCATTGTGTGTTTTAGTCTTGTTCACTTCACTTTGGAGTTGCCGCAGCTGGGAGAGAACAGGGAGGCTGGAGAAAGAAACTAAAAAGAGGGTTTTGGGTCAGCCCCAAAGGGAGGGGGGCAAAGGGTACGTGGTTGGGACTTAAGAAGACCCAGTCTAGACCATAACCTCCGTGGTCCCCAAACAGCCCACCCAGAGGGGACTCCATTTCCTGGCAGATCAAGAACCTTATTGTTTAATTTTAGCCACATGTAATCAAGGCTGGAGATCTTAGAAGCCTCATACTAGTTCATTCTTCTGACTCTGGTATTCAGCTTGATCTACTTCAGCTAATGTGGGAGACCTGTGTGAACAAACTTGGACTCACTGCCTGGAGAGGAAAAAACCACTTGGAACAAGCATGATGGAAAAAATTTCCTCTAGTGCCTCCCATCCACTAACCCAGAGGAAAGAAAATGTTAGGGGCCTATTACTCATCTTTTGTAATCCTAAGGCGTTTCTTGCTCTTTTCTGTTCTGACACTGTTATTTCCCAGAATTTTTTTAAGGGTACAGACCGTTGTTTCTGGGTCTTTAGGCCAAATCAAGTACAAAGCTAGAATTTCTGCGGAGTTGTTGGGAGTTTCTTAATATGTATAGCAGACGTGTGTTTCAGGTACCTCAAAATTGTTTCATTGTCAGATGTCAGAGTGTGTCCTAATTGTTGGTTGGAAAAAAGTTGGTCACTATGTTCAGAAGAGCATTTATCACATCATACTGTAATTATTTCTTCAGGAGCCTTTCTTCTCCACCAGACGGAGAAGTCCTCCAGGACAAAAGCCACGACATGCTCATCTTTCATTCTTAGCGCCTGCAAGTGCCTGGGGCCTTCCCAAGTACTGGGTACTGATTGTTGGACTCAGAGTGGCATTCACCATGACCCGGGAGGCAGATTTTTAGCCCACATTAGTCACGATGGTCAGTATCGAGCAGGGACAGGGCCAGACTTTCCCTGGAGGGAAAGGGATGGACTTGGGCACTAGGGGCACTGGAGGCAATTGGAAGGGCACAAAAAGGTGCCCTTCAAGGTCTAATCAGGACCGTGAGAATTCAATATTCACAAAAGTGATTTCTGCCAATCTTAGGTAATAGACGACTTTCATTTTACCCCTCCAGGGATGATTCTGTCTTGATAACCAACCCTGGCCATTTAGCCCAACTAAGTCATGACACTTCTCAACGGTAGTGCAACCTGATAACATGACAGGTCCTCCTCTTATTAATTACTCATCCCAAATTCCACTTTCTCTGCAAGCATCTCAGAGCAGGGCCCTTTTTATGGGCTTAACAATTATTGAGAACTCCAATATACTTTTGTTAATATGGATTGTATCTCTCAATATTTCACCATCTCAGAAATTAAAACAGAAAATTTTAAATATCACTTATTATTTAACTTTAAAAGTAACATATAATGAATTAGCAATGATTAAATTATTACATGTTAACATATTTTCTGAAAATAACTATATTGTCCAAACGAAAGAAATTTAGTAAAAAGGGCATCATTGTTTTACATTTTTGCAAATCTCTTTAATGCCTGGTTTAATGGAAGACACCTGGATCCTCATATTTGCCTCTGCATTTAACATGTTGCGGCATTTTTTTTTTTTTTGGCTTAAGTATATGAGAAAATTCTGTCTCACACAGATATGTAATTGGAAATGGGAAGAATATTTAAATAACCTTTTCAGATAATTACAGATAATCTTCTTTGATGCTACACCAAAACTCTGCAAATGGTAGTTTCTTAAAGGAGAATTACAATATAGAATGTGAAGCCGTATCAACGAACTTATACTCTGTTACATTAAAATGCGTTGCTTTCCGCTTGCCCTTTGAATGCATCTTTCACAAATGAATGATTTTATAACATCATCTATTGGTCATTTGGAAAATATTGGTTTACTGAGTTATGCAGATCATCCAGATATTGAGACATTTCATTATGCAACATCAAAAATCATATGCGTTTAAAAAAATCATATTCATTAAGATCACTTCCAATTTCATCAGTAAAGTGTTTAAGTATTGAAAAGCTATCAAATTCATGGTGGTGGATACAAGTTTCCCAAGATCCCAAGTTTTGCTTGAAAGCTCAAATTTTATCATTGACAGCAAATACCGTCAGGTGTTTTTCTTGAAGTGACAGGCTTATTTCAATTTTTAAGAAAATGTATGCCAAATTCTTAAGGCTGAATAACCATAATCTGTCATTTGTTCTTTCAAGTAAAAATGATGTTTTATGACAATGAAATTGTCCAGCTTGCACCTCAAGCAATTGCACAAGTGCTTTTCTTCAAGACAGTCCCAGTACTCAGTATATAGCAGAAGGGCTTTATGTGTATTTCCCAATTAGTCACGCAGAATAATAAAAACATGTGGACTCAAAGGTAGAGAGTTAATAACATTAATAATGTTTATTGTTTCATCAAGGCCATTCGTAAGTGAAACTGACTTTTGGGGTTTTTGTTTGCAGCAAGTCCCTGGCAGTGAGGAATACATTAATGACTAATACAGTGCAAGGCCATTGCCTTGACCCGCACTGAGTGCCAGCAGTTTGACTCATGATTGCTTTTGCCCCGTCAGTGTTAATGTCGACACATTACAAAAGGCAAATTTTGTTTTAGTATTATTATGGAAATAGTTTTCACCTCGTAGGTCCCTCTGGAAGGGCCGGGGGCGGGGCGGGGCGGTGTGGGGGGGGTGGTCCCAAGGGTCTGTAACCACGCTTGAGAACCTCTGCATAGGATAAGGTAGCAGCCTAAGGGGTCTGTCCTTCAGTCATCTTTGGGAACTTGCCCTTGAGAATTCACATCGGACTCTGCACCCTGTGCTTTCAGCCCTGTCTTGTGGTGGGTCACATCTGCAGGTGGCTCTTCTCAATCATTATACAAACTGGTCTATTCCAGATGCTGTTTCTGGGGTTCCCTCTCTTGGAAAACAAAGTATTCTCTGTATCCATGATACCCCTCTCTCTTGGAGGAGCTAGGCCTGAGGTAAGGAAGGCAGGAAGATGGTATAAATGACCTCTGGCATTCCCTCCGATTGTAATGCCATAAATCACTGCTGGCCATCTGGAAATACTGAAATCTTTTTTTTTATTCATTCAATCATTAATTCATTTATTTGCTAAGTGAAATCTTTTTTTTTTTTTTTTTTTTGCGGTATATGGGCCTTTCACTGTTGCGGCCCCTCCCATTGCGGAGCACAGGTTCCGGACGCGCAGGCTCAGCGGCCATGGCTCACGGGCCCAGCCGCTCTGCAGCATGTGGGATCTTCCCGGACCGGGGCACGAACCCATGTCCCCTGCCTTAGCAGGCAGACTCTTAACCACTGCGCCACCAGGGAAGCCCAGGGAAATCTTTTTAAAACACTACTAAGTGAGTAGTATCTAGAAATCCATTTGAAGGCTGGATCATGCAAGTTTTACCTCCTAATTTTATAAGTAAAAAAAAAAAAACCCAAGCACCAAAAAAAACACAAAAAAATTAAGGGCTCAGGTCACGTAGCCAGAGAGAATTCAGAACCAAAATCAAAGCTCAGATCTTCTGTTTCCCTTTTGCCTTCCTCTGGGGGCTGTCACAAGGCAGTCTTCTCTCTTCTGCAGTAAAATTAAATCTCTCATTCACAAAGCATCTTTTAATAAGGCCCTGCTATACCACCATGGTCTCAACTGCTACCAAATTCTGAATAGCTTGGCCGCACTCTACGAAGACCTGGGCTGTGGAGAGCATAACTTAAGAAATCAGAGGTCTGGATTCGCTGAGCCTGAGCTGAGCTCCGGAACCCTGCAGTGTTAGGAGAAGGGCATGCCCCCCAGGGTCTGTCCTTGGTACTGCAAGTCTGTTGTGCTCCAGGAGCTTTTGTTCTTTACAAGAACATGGTGACCAGGCAGTGTTACCGCATAGGGATGTCCCAGGGGCTGGAGATATGCCCAGTCTTCACCAGGAGATTGGGAGTTGCCTAACAGATGCTGAGTCTCTTTGCTCTCTTACTCTGAACACAGCGTCTGGGTTTTTGACAAATGCTTCTACCCCACAGAGACTCTGTAATCTCCCATGACAATGTCAACTGCATAACTTCCCCCATTTTTGATATAGCGTCGATTTTAACACCATTTGACAAATACACATGACGAAAGGGACATTTTTTTCCAGGAGCCAATTATTTTTTTTCATTTGGCAATACATTGCCTAGAATATAAACATGGCCACTGGAATACTCTATAGAATGAGTTAGTTTTACCATGAATTCAGCCATCTTTTCCATTGGGTCACTTAATTTCTAAAAATTATTAATTCTTAAATTCAGTCACATGAAAGACTACCATTCTAATCCTTGGCCACTGCTTTCATTTCTTCATATATTCAACTGTGTACAGAATTTCTACATCACATTTGAACAGATCATGTCCTACTTTTTGCATTTGATTTTGTTTCCATAGTCATTTATTACATCAGCTTTCTCTGAACCACTTATCTAACTGTTCTTTTATTGAACGTTTAGGTGATGTTAGATCTTTTGCTAACACAGAAAGCACTGCAATAAGAACCTTCCTTCTAAAAAAAAAAAAAAAAGGCTTCCCTGGTGGCTCAGTGGTTGAGAGTCCGCCTGCCGATGCAGGGGACACGGGTTCGTGTCCCGGTCTGGGAGGATCCCACATGCCGCGGAGTGGTTGGGCCCGTGAGCCATGGCGGCTGAGCTTGCGCGTCCAGAGCCTGTGCTCCGCAACGGAAGAGGCCATGGCAGTGAGAGGTCCGCATACTGAAAAAAAAAAAAAAAAAAAAACTTCCTTCTTCAAGTCTTCCTCCATTCTTCCACCTTCCTTTGAATTCTTTCCTTGAAATAATTTCCCAAGAATAAGACTGCTGGATCAAAGGATATGGACTTTTTTTTTTTTTGGCTCTTGAGACATTTTGCCAGATGCTTCTCCAAAACATTTGTATCGATTCACCATGTTAAAAATAATGAATAAGTACATCTGTTTCTCCCAGCCTCTTTAGCATCCAATGTAACTTCTTTCATTTGGGTTTGGCCAATACATGGTTATAAAAAATTAATCTTATTATTTTAAATTGGCATTGGTTTCATTACTAACACACTTGAACCTTTTTTCACGTTTATTGTCCTTTGTCTTTAAAGCCACTAGAGTGTTGGCAAGAATCAAGCTTGATTTTGCTCCTTTACCTCTCCAGGCCCTAGCTCATTGTCTGGCACATTGAAAGCCTCTCAGTAAATAGTGTTGATGAATGAATGAATGATGAGAAGCAGTTATGAAATGAGCAGGGAAGAAACTGGAGGGAGATGAACAATGAAAAAACACTGAAGAGGTTGGGGCAGGAGAGAGAGAGGACCTTATGTGGCTGCTGAGTGGGACCACATTGGAAGGGGCAGGTAGTGCAAGGGAGGATGGGTTAGGAAGATATTGCAATGATGATGGTAGCTCCAACTAAGGCAGTGGATGTGGTGATGGAGAGAATGGATAGTTTTGAGATGCCTTTTAGAGGGAGATTCTGTCATGGATTAGATGTGGAGGAGTGAGAGAGAGAGAGAGAAGCATCAAAGCTGACAAGCCAGGTTTCTGGCTTGGAGATGGAGGTACTCTTTCTTCTTAAAATATTCCTCGATATTGTCTTTCTATTCTATAAATGATTGTGAAATCGTTTTTATCAAGTTCTGTAAAGGATCCTGCCAGAATTTTAAGTGGGATTGCATTAAATCCTCAAATTACTTGGGGAAGAATTGTTAGCTTTATAATATTTAGCCTGCAGAGTTTCTTCCCATTTAAGAATAAGACCATTTGTGGGTTTCCTTAGTCCAGTTCCTAGAACAGTGATGAGCCACATGTGGACCACAGCCCCCTTCTCTTGATCTAACTTCAGAAACAATTAAACATGCAACAAACAATAATTCTACTTCTTCCCATCAGCACTGGGAAATCTCTTTCCAAGCTGAGTAATGGTGCCCGTCAGAGTTTCCCAGCTGTGCCACCACCAGGCTGAGTCACAAACAGAGTATGTTGCCAGGAAATAGAATTTGGTACCAAGCACATGTGTCGTGACACCCCGTTTCAATGAAAGAAGGAGCAAAGAGAACAGATTAAATAGTTTCTTCTCCCTTTTCTCCTCCCTTCTCTCCATCTCTCTGGGAAGTCTCATGGCAACAACTCACTATTGAATGGATTGAGATCAGAGAAGGACAAATCAACAATCTGGTCTTCCCGTTAAACATGCAGATTGAATACACACATTAATCACTGATCTTTCCTCAAATTCCATAAAAATAACACTAGAGGAATATATATGTATGCACAAAGACAAGAAAAGAGAAAAGAAGGCCACATCATACAAGAGATATCGTCAGAATCTGGGAAGATGAAAGACAGATGGACAAGCGGCAGCTGCCTAGCAGAGCAAGAGAAGATGAATCCGAAGTACCTGCACAGAGGGTAGTGTAGAAGGACCGAGCCTGTTCATTGTACAGAACACAGGAACAGAACCACGTGCTCGGCACCATGAATGAAAAAGTGCTCAACACAACATCATGAAAGTTTAGAATAATGGGGAGAGGGACAACCCTAAAAGCATTCAGAAAAACGGGTAACAAAGGATCAGACCTCTTTAGAGCAACACAAAGGTACACAACAATGGAATAATATCAAACTCCAAGCTCGTGGTTATAAATTCTCAGGGGAGATCTTTTGTTCAGCCCAGAGTCTAGGTGGAGACAGAGAAGCCCTCTTGTCATCTCCATGTGCTAGTTCAGTTTCTTTCTGGATCACTTTTTCACTGAAAGTTTATTTTGTTTTGATAAGAGTGTGTAATTTCTGCTTTTCTGTATTTACAGAGTTTTGTTTTGTTTTGTTTTTAATAACCTCACATATGTTTACTTTAGAAAGCCTTTTATCTTCTTCCACGCCAGGTACCAAAGGATATGTTCCTTAATTTATGGCACACGAGCATCATTGGTCCATGTAAGGTCCCTCTGGCTTTGTTTTCTTTCATTCCATCTATCCCACATTTATTGTGATTACAGTCATGTTAAAAACTTTTTTCTGCCATCTTATTTTATATTTTTTGAAACTACTTCCTTTCTTTCCACTGAGTTAAGTTTTATCCTGCTGGCTTAAAAGTTATTTGACTCATTTTTTTTTTGTTCTTATGGTGGTTGCCTTTAATTTAAGACACATGCTTGTGTTTATTTACCTCTGTTGACTTCATAAGCATTTTAATATTTGTATCTTCCCTGAACAAAAAACAAGAACATTAGCATGCTCTCATTCCTTTGGTCTCTATGATCCCTGTACCCAAATATACACTTCGTATTGATTATTTGCTAGAACTTTACTTCTGACTTGTTATGGATATTTTCTTTTCTTAATTGCAGGAAGTTGATTTACTATGTTGTGTTAATTACAGCTGTACAGCAAAGTGATTCAGTTATATGTATATACATTCTTCTTTTATATTCTCTTCCGTTATGGTTTATCATAGGGTATTGAATAAAGTTCTCTGTTCTATACAGTAGGACCTTGTTGTTTATCCATTCTATGTATAAAAGCTTACATCTGCTAACCCCAGCCTCCCACTCCACCCCTCCCCCAACCCCCTCCCCCTTGGCAACCACCAGTCTGTTCTCTATGTCCACGATTCTGTTTCTGTTTCATAGATAGGTTCATTTGTGTCATATTTTAGATTCTACATATAAGTGATATCATATGGATATTTTCTTTTTCCTTTCTTTAGTCTTTGCTTTTTTACACAACCAGAAGCTTCACTGAAGTTTTGATCGCCCATGGCTTTTTAGTATTTTTCATATTGAGTACTTCTTACAAGAGTATTTCCATAGCAGGTCTTTGGAAAGGCAAACCCCCTAAGGCCTGACGTGCCTGAGAATATTTGTATCGTGCTGTCACATTTAAATAGCATGTTTCAGAATATGAGACCTAGGTTCAAAAAGCTTTTCTTTCATACATTGGATTCTTATATTCAGCTGTTAAGAAGTCCAATGTCAATCTGATTTTTGGTTTTTATCCAGGTGATCTACTCTTTCTGCATTTCAGGTTTTTTTTTTTTTTTTTTTTTTGTGGTACATGGGGCTCTCACTGCTGTGGCCTCTCCCATTGTGCAGCACAGGCTCCGGACGCGCAGGCCCAGTGGCCATGGCTCACGGGCCCAGCCGCTCTGCGGCATGTGGGATCTTCCCGGACCGGGGCACGAACCCGTGTCCCCTGCATCGGCAGGTGGACTCTCAACCACTGTGCCACCAGGGAAGCCCTGCATTTCAGATTTTTAAATTATATCTTTGATGGTCTTAATTAATTCTTAATTTCTTAATTTTCACCATTAATGTGACCAAGTGTGGATTTTTTCTTTTTGAAAAATACTTTTCTACTCTATGAATCCTTTAAATATGATGTCTTGCCTCTTCCTTTAATTCTGGGGGATTTCTTTTCCTCCAAATATTTTCTTTCCTTTTTTCTCTCTTTCTGAGCCTCCAGTGACCAAGATGTCACTTCTACTCATCTCCATATCATCTAGGTTTTACTTTAAATGTTCTCCTCTTCATACTTTCTGCCACCTTCTGGGAGCGAGCTCCTCACTTTTCTTCACCACATCACTCCCTTCTTCAGTGCTAACCACCCTGCTTTTTATCCCCACTACTGTGCTGCTTGTCTTAACCGTTGTGTGGGGGTGGTTTTTGTAAACTTTTGTTTTGAAATAATTTCAGATTGATGTAAAAGTTGGAAAGACGGTACACAGAACCCCTTATTATCTTTCACCCAGACTCTGTAATTGCCAACGGTTTACATTTGCTTTATCATTCTCTCTCCATAAATATATATACATTTTATGTTTTTCTAAACTTCTGAGAGTGAGTAGAATCATGCCTGCTCCATTACCTCTATATACTTCAGTATATATTTCCTAAGAATAAGGACATTCTCTTACAAAATTACAATACATTCATCATTAGCATTGATAAAATACTATTATCTAATCTACATACCTTGTTCAAAGTACACTAATTGTAGTGTTCTTTATGGCAGTACTATACAATACCAGTATAATGCAAGCCATAAAATTGAACCAGAAGGGCTTCCCTGGTGGCACAGTGCTTGAGAGTCCACCTGCTGATGCAGGGGACACGGGTTCGTGCCCCGGTCCGGGAAGATCCCACATGCCGCGGAGCGGCTGGGCCCGTGAGCCATGGCCGCTGAGCCTGCGCGTCCGGAGCCTGTGCTCCGCAGCGGGAGAGGCCACAACAGTGAGAGGCCTACGTACCGCAAAAAAAAAAAAAAAAAAAAAAGAACCAGAAATGTAATTTAAATGTTCTAGTGCCTACATTAAAAAAGTAGAAAGAAGCAAGTGAAATTAATCTTAATAATAAATTGTATTTAAGCGAATATCGCCAAAATATTATCATTCCTACATGTAATTAATATAAAAATTTATAATCGAGATATTTTACATTCTTCTTTTCATTCTAAAACCCAGTGTGTATTTTATAATTAGAGCACATCTCAATTCACACTAGCCTCGTTTCAATTATTCATTAGCTGCATGGGGCCAGTGGTTCCCATAGTGGACAGCACTGCTCTGTAGCAAATGAAAAATACAAAATCTGGTCCTGGATCCAATCCAGGATCATACACTGCATTTACCTGTCATGTCTCTTTAGCCTCCTTTAATCTGGAGCAGTTCCTTAGTCCTTCTTTTAATTTCATGACAGTGACATTTTTTGAGAGGTCTAAGCAGTTGTAGACGCTCTCAGTTTGGAGTTATCTGATGTTTCCTCGTGATTAGGTTCAGGTCGTGCATCTTTGGCAGGGATACCAGTAAATATTTGTTATAAATATTTGTTAAACACCCAATTTACATTTGGTTCTTTTTCTTTACTTCTTGTTCTTGCTTTCTATTACAACATACCCCCTATGTCTTTGAGGGTATGTATTATGCTTACGTTAAATTTTCGGTCCATCTGTTGCAATTAATCTCCTTCGTGTTTAGTTTGCTTTCACTTTTACTAGTTGTACCCTTTGATATCTAGTTATTGTGGCAGATGGTCTTAACGTTTCTCTGACGATTTAACCATTAGGCCTGTTAGTATGTGATGAAAGGGCCAAATCCTAAGTGGTATCCCTTCAGATGTGTTTAAGGGAAAGAAAAAGGATGAGACCAGGGAAGAAAGCTCAGGCATCACATCACTGCTATCAACTCCTCCACTTGCTTCCATTCCACTGGGTATCTTCTCCAATCAGGGATTCATCCGGACGCTCGACACGAAGCAGGAATAGGAAGAGAGGATCTCTTTAGGTTCTAATTCCCAGCTCTGTGAATCTGGAGAGGGAAGGGCTAGAGAAATGTACACCCAAGGGTGCCCGAGTTCCCTTCATCTCCTCTACCCTTTAGAAGAGGTTTCTGCTGCCCTGAGAGTACTATGCCTGGGGACAGGAATAGGGCTGCATGGTGCTGCAGACATCTGGATTGCAGGACAAGTAACGGCCCTCTGTTGGCAATGTCAGAAGGGGTGAAACAGGAGAACTCCAACAGTCCTCCCAAATCCATCCCCCAACCAGTGGGTCAGAGGAAAGAAGAGGACTCCTCACTCCTCCTCCATCCATTCTCTTACTCTCGCGTCAGGTCACCTTCTACCTCTGGCTGCTTCTACCCCATCCCCGGCCCCCGTCAGGACAGCCTTTGAGCTCCCCTTTATTTCAATGTCTCTGTTAGTTCCATGGATCTCTGCTTCCTTCTGTTTCTGAAGTTTCCCAGGGTTGAATTTAAAGGAATGAGGAGTGTGTGCTAATTTACCATCTCTTCAGGAACCAGCAATAAACTTCCAGAGTTTTTCGTTGTTGTTTTGTTGTTCATTCCATTTAATTCTTGGCCATATCTATCCTTGCTGGTGTATTATGGTAAATTTACATATGTTTTTCAGGCTCTTTATTCTATTACTTTATCATTTTCTTCTTGACTTTTTATATTCTGGTAATGGGGTATTAACACCTTGATTTTAAACTGTGTACCTATAATTTCTCTTTGATTTTTAACAGTCATTGCTTTCTGTTTGTTGCTATGTTCTTTGTGTCCTATAGACATAATATCATAATATCATAGCTCTCATTATTAACTGACTTCTATCATCACATAATTAACATAATTAGCTTCCTTTAATAACATTTGCTTTAAATTAAACTGTATCTGACACCCCACCTGCTTTTCCTTCACTTTGATTAATTTATCTTTTTAGTGTTTTTTAAATTTATTTTTTCTTATTTTTAGACTTTCTAAGCCTTTCTAAAGGCTTCCCAGTAAATTATTGCATTAATCCAATTGGAAGTGTTTTGTTTGTGGTGGGGGCAGGGGGGGTGGTTGGGAGGGTATTTGTTTGTTTCTCTGTTTTGTTTTGCTTCCCACATGATTGTTTAAGCTTTTAATTATTTTAGTCCTACTCAGTTTATGTTCTGCCATTCTAACTTTTTACCTCTCAGTTTTTACAATTAATTTTTTTTCTAGATTTTCTTGGTGTTATATAGACAGTACATTTGCTTGGTTTTGCTTTTGTTTATTCCTTTTGGCAACAACTTTCTTCTTACTGATAATTCAATTAGCTATCAACTTAACATAAACAACAAAGATATTCTATTTTATCTATATATCCATATTTTAATAGAAAAATATCTTTTGATTCACTTTTACTGGAAACCTTTGCCTTTTTTGTTTTTCTCAACTTTTTCCTCACTTGCATTCTCCATTGATTTAACTTACTACTCAACTTACTTATTTTAATTTACATTTATTGTAACAATTCTCCTGATTCCCAACTCCTGTCACAAATAATTCTTCCCAATTATTATTCTTATTATTATTCTATCTCTTCAATAAATTCTTACTAATTCAGGATTTCTTACTATATTTAATAGCATCATGTTTTTCATGTCTATCTTCTAAGATCAGATTTCTTTTTGAAGTAAACTTGGAAGCTAACAGTTGTTCATTAATTGGTGATTAAACTCCTTAAGACTCAAAAATGTGTGAAAGTCTTTGCATTTGGATAACAACCCAAATTATACCATCATCAAAAAATCTACAAACAATAAATGCTGGAGAGGGTGTGGAGAAAAGGGAACCCTCTTGCACTGTTGGTGGGAATGTAAATTGATACAGCCACTATGGAGAACACTATGGAGGTTCCTTAAAAAACTAAAAATAGAACTATCATACGACCCAGCAATCCCACTACTGGGCATATACCCTGAGAAAACCATAATTCAAAAAGAGTCATGTACCAAAATGTTCACTGCAGCTCTATTTACAATGGCCAGGACATGGAAGCAACCTAAGTGTCCATCAACAGATGAATGGATAAAGAAGATGTGGCACATATATACAATGGAATATTACTCAGCCATAAAAAGAAACGAAATTGAGTTATTTGTAGTGAGGTGGATGGACCTAGAGTCTGTCATACAGAGTGAAGTAAGTCAGAAAGAGAAAGCCAAATACAGTATGCTAACACATATATGTGGAATCTAAAAAACAAACAAAAAAATGGTCATGAAGAACCTAGGGGCAAGATGGGAATAAAGACACAGACCTACTGGAGAATGGACTTGAGGATATGGGGAGGGGGAAGGGTAAGATGGGACAAAGTGAGAGAGTGGCATGACATATATACACTACCAAATGTAAAATAGATAGCTAGTGGGAAGCAGCCACATAGCACAGGGTAATCAGCTCGGTGCTTTGTGACCACCTAGAGGGGTGGGATAGGGAGGGTGGGAGGGAGGGAGACGTAAGAGGGAAGAGATATGGGGACATATGTATATGTATAACTGATTCACTTTGTTATAAAGCAGAAACTAACACACCATTGTAAAGCAGTTATACTCCAATAAAGTTGTTTAAAAAAAAAACCACCCAAATTATACAACTTTTAACTCTGTGGTTTGTACATGGTTTTCTATTACAATGAAAGAAAACATAGTCCTTATTCACTTATGAGTTCTACTCCTTTGCATGAAATCTGTAACCTAGCTCCTTACAGAATACTTTCTTTTTCTCTTATAGATAAAATAAAATATTTGATGATGCATGTTGATCTCATTTTTTAAATGGGATCTTAAATAGGGCTGTATTTATACCTTCATATTTTATTTGTGGTGATATTTTTCTTCTAGTGGATCTTTTTTCTTCATCTTTATTTTTTGTTCTCTGTTGTTTGCTCATTCATTCCACATATCTATTTAGAGCATCTGTTGTGTGTAGGCATGTGCTCAGTTTACCCTGCTTATTCCTTCCCTTTCTTTAGGGACTCTTATCTCTCCCAGAGTGCTCCATTCTCTAGGTCCATCTTCATCATCGTTTCATATCTCTTTCATGCTTTGCATATTTCCCCCCAGTTCATTTTCTGTTTAGTTTCCAATAGCACTCAATTCCCCATTTTACCTGTATTTTCATTGTTGACTTCTTCTTATACCTTCCTCCCATAATGAGCTCTTCTGAAATACGTATAATATCTTCCCACGTTTAAAAATTAGATTGCAACTATTCTCTAAATCCTATTTTGATTTTCATTTCATTTTGTGGTTTACTGATTCCACAGTCCCTAACCCCACCTCACCCTGCACCCAGGTTCTTAATTCGTACATCTCTCATACTGTCAAACATTCTTAAGAGTTCAAAATCGCTTTTTTCCCCTTTTACTCATTTTTCCTCGCATCTCTTGGGATTATTATGACTGCTATTTCTGAAACCTTTGCTTCAGACTATTTCACTGGCATTTAAATGGTCTTGAAATCAGAAGGTTCACAGCCACTCATTCTGCTCTCCTCCTGGAAGTCCAGAAACTATATTTCTTGGGCATATCCTTTCTTAAATAAGCATACCTACTGGATTGACCATTCAAAATTATGTATTATATAAAGTATAACTTTCTTTTTATCTATCAAGGTAAAGTCCCATTACCACTGAAAGGGTAAGTTAGTTTACTGATAACTTGCTTGCCATTTTGCCGGCTGAATGGCAATTTAAAGAACACATGGTTCCTGCATCTCATCCGTGTAGCTTAAATAGTCACCTGTTTTGAACTGATTTGAGGAGGAAGAAAGATTGGATTCATTGGCGAGTCATGGATCAATTATTACGTAAGCTCTAAGGCTACCAGTTTCCCTGGCAAAATGGACGTGATTAACATTTAAGCATGACACCAACCCATGCAGTTTTCATTTACTATTTCCTTCAAACCTGTTTGCCAGTTCCTGTGTTGTGCTTCCAAGAAAGGCCTACTTTAATAATAAAGACTTAATTTTCCCCTTGCATGAAAATATGCTAAACTCCAAAAAGCTTTATGAAATTGTAGGAGAGGGAGTATACAAAGTCCATTAAACAACAGCATTATGCGTGGTTATCCAGGAATGTGCACACAAAACTCTGCTTAACCTAATGGCATTTATGTACTTAAGTTTTCCAAACAATGAGTTGAAAAATATACCCTCAAGAATCGTTTATGCCAAGAAAGGCCAACTATTTATAATCACAAGTGTAGTTTCTGCAAAGGTCTGTGCTAGGCACTACAGTCCTGGCAAACATCTCTCCCAATTTGCAAGAACTCTACTGTTTTGGGCTAGAAGTGAAGCATGAGTACAAAGAAATACTTGCAGGGTTTTCCTAGCCTCAGTTCAATTCAGAGTGAAAGAACAAACATGTAAGAGGACAAAGGGTATAGGAAATCACAACACAGGCAGCCCTGCCTCATTTTAGTGAAAAGGATTAGTACGGGTGGCCCTGCAGTAAAGCCAATCGCCTGTGATCAGGGAGTAGGATAGTTATAATCCCTTTACTATTACCACTGAGTTGATGGATTAAATTGAAAGTTATAAGTCAAATGCTCCCAGAACATCTCGGAAAATTCCAGAGTCTGTGCATAATCATATGGTCCTAATGACCTTCTGTTGGAAGGGAAAAGTGTGCACTACCTGCAGAGAACCTGTGAAGAAAGGCCTGGGAGGAAGCTAACCTTTTTCACGACCGCCAGCAAGAGTTTAATTAAACTCTCTCTAACATAATAAGCTTGGTTCAATTTAAAAGCAAAATGTGCCATGTTTTCCCCACACATGGAGCTTCCCAGGGTCTTGCAGCTCAAGTGGAAAAAACAATGGAAAGCAGAAGGCTTTCTCTTCACATCTGGCTCCTTGAAATGGGGCTAAGAGGCTTTTGGAGGGTGTTGCTGCCTGGGACAGTTAGCATTTACAGATGTGAGTGGCTTTCAGTCATTGAATGCAAATTGCGTTTGCTTTGTTGCGCATACCCTGGGAAAACCAAGAGGAAGAAGAGGAATAATGTTCCTTTATCCGCCCACCCACATTGAGATTCAGGGCACAGCCTTTTCAGGGTCCCTAAGCAACCTTTGAAGAGAGCTGTACATCTGTCCGGCTGTCCCTACTGCAGCGGACATGGATTCATTTGACTTTGCTTTTCAAGTCTGTGCTTCCATCTTTGCTCCATTGACTGAAGTTTTAGGTAAACATTTCTTGCCTGCAGACCTGAGTGGCTACCTAGCTCCTGGGCTAATTCTGCCTCCCGCTTAAACTTTTATCTGTGTTTTGAAGGTGAGCTCAGCAGATAAAAAATGAAAGGTGGTCAGCTTTTAAAGTGGAGGCTAAAAGCCAGAAAAATATGCTAAAGCAAGGAAGGTGGGAGAAACCAGGTTCTTACTGGAATACCGAATCTCAGCACCAAATATCTGAGCAATCTGAGAGCTGCAAGAGAGCATTTCTGAGGTGAGAGAAACTATAGTCCAGGTTTCTCTTGCTCCGAGAAAGCGGAGTGGCCAGTGGTGAGCACTCTACAGAAAGGCAAAACGTACATGTACAGCCTGAATGATCATGGCCTTGGAAGTGAGATCCAACTTGAAGTCTGGAATCTGAGACTTGTTATAGGGCCTTGTGAAAGTTGCTTAACCTCTGTGCCTCAGTCTCCTTCTCTGCAAACCTGGGATAATCAAAGCACCTACCTCATGAAGCTGCTTTGAAGGCAGCCTGGGTTCAAAGCTAAGCTTCTTCATTTACTAGTTGTAAGACCACGGAAAAGACATCAACTTACCTGTGAGCTCTGATTTTTCATAGCAAAACCAAAATCTACACGTCTGGGTTATTGTAGGGTTAGATGAGTTAATATTCTTACAGTTCTTGAAACAGGCTTGACGTATAGGGAGAGCTCACAAAGTGTTAGTCATTTTTTCTTTAAAATGAGAAGATGCATAAATGGGTCCTAGCTCAGTACTAGGCACACAGCAAGTGCTGTGTTAGCTGTGGCTGTAATGTGCTTATTTCTAGCCTTGTCGTTACACCCACCCAAATTCTCAACCTTTAAGTAAGGATTTATCTCTGATCTTGGGTGGATATCTTGGACAAGTCCTCTCATCTGATTGGCTTCCACCATGCAGTGAGAATTTGCTGAAGTTCCGTTATAGCACCTGAATTTCCTTCATGTCCCAAATGGACAGAGGGCTGAGTTTCAGGTATATTTTATTATTTTTAACTTTACAAACACCACAGAAGATGGATGGCCCTCATTTTATTTTTTAAAAAAATTTTATATATATATATTTTTAAATTTTATTTATTTATTTTTGGCTGTGTTGGGTCTTTGTTGCTGCACGCGGGCTTTCTCTAGTTGCGGTGAGCGGGGGCTACTCTTCGTTGCAGTGTGAGGGCTTCTCATTGCAGTGGCTTCTCTTTGTTGCAGAGCACAGGTTCTAGGCGCGCTGGCTTCAGTAGTCGTGGCATGCAGGCTCAGTAGTTGTGGTTTGCGGGCTCTAAAGCGCAGGCTAAGTAGTTGTGGCGCATGGGCTTAGTTGCTCTGCGTCATGTGGGATCCTCCCGGACCAGGGCTCGAACCTGTGTCCCCTGCATTGGCAGGCAGATTTTCAACCACTGAGTCACCAGGGAAGTCCCTTAATTTTAAAATTAAAAACCATTTTACAAAAGATCTCATTCTACAGACAGCCTAACCAGCAATGAGGAAATAGAGTTTGCATTTGTGACTTTTTCCCCCTCAGAAAGGAATTTAATAACAAATGCAACACACATTTCACAATCAGCCAGGCAAACACATGGAACTAGTCAGCTAATTCTAATGACAGTTTAGTATTTACTGACTTGTATTTTTGTAAATAAGCTAAGGGAAGTAAACAGAGTTTGGGATTTATGTGCTCTGTGATTTCTGTTGACCAAGATCAGTTTTACGTGGTTTCTCTCCACTGTTTCCCTCTCCTCCTCCCACCTCCCCAAACACACATAAGCACTTCTTAGGTGGAATCTGCCTCAGATTATACTAGGGCCTGAACAACAACCAACTAAAGAAGAAGCAAAGCTGGGATGAGACAAGGAAACCAACCTAATTGTTGAGCTGAGTCCTGTTCCCTTTTCTCTTCGCCAAGCCAGCTCTTACTCAGCCTTCTTATTGCAGCCTAAACCATCACTTCTTCAAGGAAGTCTTTCCTGATACCCAACACTAGACTGCATCTGGTTCTCAAAGCCCCTTTACAACCCTTTGTACTCTTCTAACTGTTTATTGTTTAGTAGTACTGCTACAGGTTTCCCTAGAGTTATGTTCTTCTAGATATCTGTATAATTTAAAGTTTTACAGAATTCAAGATTCATCCTGACAGAGGATTAAGACTGCTTTTTTAAACCAGCTATGAAGTGGTACAGCTGTGCACCAATCACAGAAACACAGTTTAGAACTCACTCAGTCACCAGCTTTGAAATTATGGTTCTTGACAATTCTTTCTAACTTGGGGGAGGTGGAATTTGCATTGTTACATTTTGTGTACAGAGGGGTTTTATTCCTATTTTTATATGTTTTTGTTAATATATGTGTGCATTTCTATGCCCTGTGATTCACATCTGCATAAAATGAGGCTGCTCTGTAATTATTTGTTTAATTAAATTAGCTGTCTTTCCCTCTAAAGGATAGCTTCCAGGAGCTGTCACTACCCATTGCTCATTGCAATACATCCAGTGACCAACAAAATGCCTGGCACGTGGTAGACACTCAAAAAACGTGGGAGGGACTGAGGAGGGTAGAAATTGACCTCTTCTGAGAATCTAAACATAGGAACAATTTTCTTTTCTCTGTGGGCAGGAAGGACAGTCAGGTCTTCTATCTTAAAGACCGAGGAAAGACTTACCTCTTTCTCTGGGCTCCAGCAACATTCTCTCCACTCCTACATCATGGAGCAGATCCTAACTGGCAAAAATTATTTATCAGCCTGTCTCTTGCACTAGACTCTTAGTTCCCTGGGGTCAGGGACAATGTCTGGTTCAGAACTGTACCACGATCTCCCAGCCTATGCAAAACAGAGTAGACATTTACGAGTATCAGATGGATGAACCTGGCTCCTGGGGTCCACTCCATCCCTTGTAATGAATGTCACATAGGACAGAATCTAAACCCTCTCTAAAATCTAAGTTAAATGCATTCTGCTTCCTTTAGTCTGTAAGATGTGGAAAAAAATCTCTCACATTCTTCAACCATAGGGCATGCAGTTATAATTAGCGTCTTCAAGGTACTATGAATATTAGAAAATCACTGGACAAACTTCCTATATGATCCTTTTCCTTATCCTCTATTTCCTGCATCCTCTTTGCTTTTTTCTCATCTTCTATAATGGTTTTATGATAGACCTTGGAGAAAGACAATGGAGTTAATTGGGACGATCACTGTATCCCTAGCTCCAGCATAGTGTTTGATATGGAACTAGTGCTCAATACATGTTTTACAGTGGGCTTGCTGAAAAAAAGTCTCCATTTCTAAGGAAGTATTCTAACTACTTAAAATAATCATGCGAAGGGAGAATGTCTACGTTCTAAAAATCTTAATAAATTTACCAGAATTGTACACACAGAACTCCACTGAAGCTAATAGCATTTACATGCTTAAGTTTTCCAATGAGTTGAAAATATATCCTGAAGAATTGTTTATGCCACATAAGGCTGACTATTCGTGATCGTGACTGGTATTGCTGCATGTTTTGTGCCAGCTGCTGCATTCCTGCCAAACATCCTCCCAATTTGCAAGAATTCTTGGGTTTCATGTTGGAAATAAAGCAGCTAAAATGCCTCTTCAACCCAACTGCTGCTGGTCTTCTTCTTCATTAGTACTTACTTAGGCTCCATGGATTACAGCAACATTTTAACTCTGTCTTGAAATTCTTGTTCTGGCTGACAAAGTGACATGGATTTTCAACCAAAAGACATGGAAACAAGTTAATAGAATTGTGATGTCAGTTTGAGTTCTGAACACACAACACTGGGAAAATGGCTTATGCTCCCTCTATGCCAGAGGCACCAACTGAGAGGTCACCAGTCAGATATTTCTATCAGCCAAAGCAAGACATCAGCTGCCCATCCTGATGGCTGTTGGGCCAGAACTAGCAGAAAAAGGCAAAAAGCAAAATGCTGGCAGACCAAGGTCTTAGATTGGCTTATCACCGCTATTAGAAATGATAAGCTTGGAGAATAATTCACAACAAGAAGAACTTACAGACAAAAGTGCTCCTGAAAAGTGAGCCTGCTGAGGGCCTTCAGGCCCTCTTTAAGACTCAGTCCAACCCCTGGGTTCTGGAACCAGTGATTTTACTTGTTGGAAGAATTTTGGAAGAGCTTAGCAACCCATTGTCCCAGTTCTAACAAGGCCATCACATCTAATGGTTAAGCACGTGGACTCTGGAGCCAGACTGAATCCTGCCTTTACCACTTACTATCTATGAGATGTCAGGCAAGTCACCTGGCCTCTCTGTGCCTCATTTTTCTCATCTATAATGTGGGAATGATAACAGTGCCAACTTCACAGGACTGTTGTGAGGACGAAACGAATTAATATATATAAAGAACTTAGAAGAGTGCCTGGCATATATTGTGTTATATAATTGTTAGCTATTATTATAATTCATTTTTTGCGATCCAGTTCTTGCCTTGGCCACCAGGTCTCATAACTGGGCCTCAATTATCAGGCATTTATTGATTCCATAGATATCTAAGGACTGACTACTCTCCAGCTGACCTTGCCCTTAATGTTGCCCTGTTCCCCGGTGAGACCCATGGGGAAGCCCTATCTGCCCCTCCAATCCTTGCTCCTACCAATCCTTCCCAACCCTGGAATTCTGCCTCTTAGACCTGCCAGACCTGCCCAATACCCAGTGTCCCTGGCTTCTCCTAACACCAGGAGGTCCTTGGCCGGCTGGCTCACCCCTACTACCAGTCTGTCTCATCTTTTTTTTTTTTTTTAAATTAATTAATTAATTAATTAATTTTTGTCTGTGTTGGGTCTTCGCTGCTGTGTGCAGGCTCCTCATTGTGGTGGCTTCTCTTGTTGTGGAGCATCGGCTTCAGTAGTTGTGGCACATGGGCTCAGTAGTTGTGGCTCACAGGCTCAAAAGCGCGGGCTCAGTAGCTGTGGCGCACGGGCTTATTGGCTCCGTGGCATGTGGGATCTTCCTGGACCAGGGCTCAAACCCATGTCCCCTGCATTGGCAGGCGGATTCTTAACCACTGCGCCACCAGGGAAGCCCCTCTCTGTCTCATCTTTAAGCTCATCTGTCTGCTCTGGTCTTGATTCTGACAGCACCCTTGAAATTCGTTCAAGCAATGAATAAATTATTCAACCCTTTATTCCCTCCAAGGAAGAACCAGCAAACCAGATCTTATCAAGGTGGAATTCCTGCTGCCCCCTTACTGCAATAATTTAATCTCTAAGAGTTAAAAAACAAAAAAAGAAAAGAAAAACTACTACCACCACTAAGGAAATATCCCTCTAATGATAAACTATCCCTCTTCATCAAGAGAAAACAGACTTCTCCTGCTTAGAACTGCACAAACACAATTCTTCCATTTTGCTAGAGCTCCAGGGAATAATAGGCCACCAGCTGCCACCTTGGGCTGCAGGTTTCAGGAACTTGGAAAGGAGAATTTTCCAGCCTGATTATTTCCTTTGCAGTGTTCTCAGCTGCCAGGACATGGTGGTGGGTGTGGGTCGGAGCCAGCTTTTGTGTTCTCAATAATAAAGCTAAGACGCTGTCCTCCATTACAGAGCCCTGGACGCTCATCAATCAGTGAACTTCCCTGCATGCACCTACTATGTGCAGGCCGTTAGAACCAAAAAAAGTCACCTCTTCATGTATTTTTTAAAACCACTGGTGAGAAAGCTAGTATTCAAGGCGGAACTAACAAAGTTCTATACTACTAAAAGGAAGAGACTTGCCCAAGGTCACAGATCCCAGCCCAGCTAGATCCAGGATTTAATTACATCACCCTGGGTTAAAATACAGATTCTTCAACAGGACTCAATTCACTGGGACCTGGCTCATACCAGTCTCATCTCTTGCCCCTCTGCAATTTTTCTCTTGGCTCCACATCCATCTTCTGTTTCCAGACAGCACCCTGCTCAGTGTGATCACCGGGACTTTGCACAGGCTGTTTCATGGGCCTGCGACTCTATTTGCCCCCACCCCCTTCACCTGGCTGAATGCTGGCCACCCTTTTGTTCTCAGCATAAACTCCACCGCCTCGAAAAGCCTTTTTCAATTCCCCAAACTAGATTAGCAGCCCTCCTCCTTTCTGCTCCAGCCTTGTGGTTATCCTATCATGACATTCCTGTGCTGCATTGTAATTGCCTGTTTACATGATTGATCCCCCTAATATGCTGAGACAGGGCAGGGCCCTTGTCTGGTTGGGCTCAGAATTCCCAGGACCTTGCATAGGATTTAGAGCATAACACGGAACCTGTGAGTATGTGTTGAATTAAGATGAACCAAGCTCTCTTTCTACCAAGCTGCCTCCCTGACCGGTCAAATCCTGAAAGAAAGATACTAGCTTTGCAATTCCTGGCTCATGGCTCCTTGCAGCCTGAGCTCCTGGCCCAGAGCATGTGACCTCTGATCTTGAAAATGTGCTGGGGTAACCTTTGACCTCCCACCTGCACCGCTGACAGATTCACAGCTCATCTCTGTCATTTCCCTTTCACCATCCCTATTACATGAGAATTAAACTTCTGGTTTCCGTACAATGCAGCTCAAGCCTCAGAGAGACAAGAAAGGAAAGTAACATTGCTTCTGCCTTCACATTTTCTTTTTTAAAAGTGAACGTCCTATTGAAACATAACACCATACAGAAAAGTGGGTAAATCCTAAGTGTACAGGTCACAGTTTCCCATTTATTTGAACACATTCATGGTATCAGCATGAAACTCAGAAAATTACTAGGATTCCTGAAGCATCCTTTTTGTCCCTTTCCAGTCACTACTCCACCAAGAAAGGGCAACCACCATCTTGACTTATATCATAGATTAATTTTGCTGTATTTAAACTTTGTATAATTAGACTTTTACAGTGTGATCTTTTGTGCCTGGTTTCTTTTGTTCAGCTTTATAGTTTGTGAGATTCATCCACATGGTGGTGTGTAATTTTGGTTTGTTCCTTCTCGTGGCTGTATAATATTCCATTGTATGAATATATACTACATTTCATTTAGCCATCTTGCTGTGGATGAGCAAACCATGGGTAGGTTCAAGTGTGGGGCCGTTATGAATAGTGCTGTATAAGCATTTTAGTGCGTGTCTTCTAGCAAATATATATATGTATTTCTGTTGGTTATATTCTAGGAATGAAATTGGTAGGTCATAAGATATGTAGCCTAGCTTTAGCAGATACTATTAAACAACTTTTCACAACTAGAGAGGTCTGGTGACCCTGTATCTTTGCCAGCACTCAACATTGTTGGTCTTTTTTCATTTTAGCTCTCTGGTGTATGTAGCATTATGACTCTGTAATTTTAGTTTGAATTCTTTGATTTTGACTACTGTGTTATTGGTCATTTGGATAATCTAAAGTGCCTGTTCAGGTCTTTTGATCACTCTTTTCTCTTGAGTTATCTGCCTTTTTCTTATTGCTATGTAGGGATTTTATATATATATATGTATATATATATATATATATATAATAGATATGGGTCCTTTGTCAAGTATATGTAATACATTCTGTGTCTTGCCTTCTTACTTTGCTAATCCTTTGATCAACCGAAGGTTTTAATTTTAATGTAATCCAAATGATTTTTTTTTCTTCATGGTTAACACTTTTTGTGTCTCATTTAAGAAATCTTTGCCTTCCTCAAAGTCATGAAGACTTTGTTCTGTGTTCTCTTCTAAAACCTTTATGGTTTTTACCTTTTGTGTCTAGATGTTGAATTGGTCTGTAATTGAATTTGTGTATGGTGTGAGGTAGGGGGTCAAGATTCTTTTTTTTTTTTTCCCCAGAGTCATTTATTGGAATGCCTATCCTTTTCTTTCTGCATTAGTGTCACCTTTGTCATATATTAAGGGACTGTATATCTGTGGATCTATTTCTGGGCTCTGTTCATTGGTCTATTTGTCTGTCTTTCATATCTGGAAGTGTTAGTTCTCCAACTTTGCTCTTCTTCAAGTTTATTTTGGCTGCTTTTGGTCCTTTGCATAAATTTTAGTATCATGATCTCAATTTTCATTTTGTAAAAACCTGCTAGTATTTTTATTGAGTTCATATTGAATTTCTGGACAAATTAAGGGAGATATGACAACTTTGCATTATCGACTCTTCTAATCATCAAATATGTTAAATTACTCTATTTAGATTTACTCTAAATTCACTCAATAATGTTTTATATCTCCCTATGGAGAAAAGATCTTGTTCACTTTTCACTATATTTATTTTTAGATATTTTATGATATTGCAAATAATAGATTTAAAATTTTTTTAATTTTTGTTTGTCACTGGTATATAGAAATTAAATTGATTCTGTGTATTTAACTAATATCCAGAGACCTTGCTAAATGCACTTATTAATTCTATTTGTTTATAGATAGACTATTTTGAAATGTTTACATACACAATTTTATCTTCTACCAACAATTCCTTTCCAATCCTTATGCCTTCTATTTCTTTCTTGCCTTATTGCACTGGCTAGAACTGCCAGTACAATGTTGAATAGAAGTGGTGATAGTGGGCATTCTTGCTTTGTTCCCAGTCTAGTGGAGAAAGCTTTACTGTCTCATTATTAAGTATTATTTTTGTCATATCTTTTTTGTTGTTGTTGTTTATTTTTTATCAGGTAAAGAAAGTTCCCTTCTATTCTTAGTTTGCTGAGATTTTTATTTATCATGAATGGCTGTTGAATGTAATTAAACGTTTCTGTATCTATGAAAATATTCGTAAAATTTTTCTTTTTTTTTCTGTTAATGTGATGAATTATATTGAATGTTAAACTACCCTGGTATTCCTGCAATAAACCTTACATGGTTGTGATATGGTATCCTTTTTCTAAATACCTGGAAATAGGATTTGCTAATATTTTGTTTGAGGTATCCGCATCTATGGTCATGAAAGAAACTGGGCTCCTATCTTCACTTTAACCTTCATTTTTGAGGTGGAATTTTTTTTTACCCCATCCAGATTCATCTTTCATCCTATGTATAAACTTGGTTCAATAGATTTTGCTTCTGTTATTAGCTTAACAAGCTTTCTCCAGAGCCTCCAGCCTCCCTCTCTCTGGCAGAAGAAAAAACCCTTCCCAAAGACAAAGCAATCACAGTCCAAATCCTGTTTAACCAGTTACAGGTGATATGTCCATAGGCAAGTTACAGATCCTCTCTGAGCCTGTTTCCTCATCAATGAAATGGAATTGAAAAGTAAATTAGATGATACATATGAAAGTACCTGGTACAAGTGTATGCTCAGTAATTCCAATTTCTCACTTCCTGTTCTCTCTGCTGCCTAAAAACTTTTCAAACACAGAAGAGCATCAGCTTACTTATTTATAGGGCTTAGCTGACAGTTGAGATTTAAATCTGAAAAATGAACTAATGGGTATGGGAGAACTCCATTTTTTTGTTCACACTCTAAAAAACAAAGCAAAGTTATTTACCGCTCCAGCTAAGTTTTTAAATGCAAGTGCCTAGAATTTTAAAATTAGATAAACATGGCTAAAATTTATCATCCAAAGTGCTATAATTCCTTCCCTGGGCTTCAAACTCAGGTGTAAGTGGTGTATTAAACATTTGGAAGTTGTCCAGGAATATAGCCTCTCTCCCATATATGACAATGTTTATGTAGAAAAGACAGCTTGGAAGGACACTTTTAAATAAAGTTCTTCTTTCTAGAAATTTAACCCCACTGCTATTTGTCAATGCACAATAAACCTTTAACCAGCCTCTAGAGTAGCAATGGGGATAGGAGTTTGGGGGTGCCCTGAGATTATTTACCTCTGAGATGAAAATCAGGTGATTGGCTAGGCTTTAGAGATGTCCAAATAAATCAGGAATCAGAAAAATTGGGTTGGGAAGGCTAAAACTTATGAATTTCAAGAGCCAAGACCCCAGTGTTGTCAGGGGCACTGTCCTATTTGTTCCCCTGGTGGCAGCCATGGGTGACATCAGAATGACCTCCTGAATAACTCTGGACTTGGCTCAGACGGTGGATCCGCAGTGGAGTAGAAAGGGCATGGCCTTGGTAGACCAGGTGATAATCTCAGCTCTGCCACTTACCAGCAGCTCAGTTCCCTCAGTCATAACATGGAGATGGTAATTGACCTACCTAGTATGACCATTGTGAGAACAGAAGGATGTTAGCTAATACCTGTGAAGTGCATGATGCAGGGAATGTGCTCAATAAATGGTAGTGGTTTTGATGATAATGATATTGATAATGGTAACAATGGCAACAATGATGATAACATTGACAATGGTTACAACATCTGTAGCTTTAGGTGGGGGGGGGGGGGGTGCTGGAGGATCCTCTGTATCTATAAAACTACTCTGCTTACCGAAATAAGAGGAGCAGCCCTAGCTAGCTCTTGTCTAATCTCCAGACTTGTATGAATCTCTGGGCCCAGACAAATGATCTTAGTTGCAAGAGCCATGGTCTCAACTTCCCCAAAAGCAGAGCCTGAAGCAAGGACTTTGGTGCAGATAGTTTATGTAGAAGGTGGTCCAGGAAACAGGAATGAAAGAATTGGGGGAGAATGATAAGGGAGGGGAAGGAATCTACTTAAGAGTGCATTTTGTTGCTGGAGAGGGTGTGGAGAAAAGGGAACCCTCTTGCACTGTTGGTGGGAATGTAAATTGATAACAGCCACTATGGAGAACAATATGGAGGTTCCTTAAAAAACTAAAAATAGAACTACCATATGACCCAGCAATCCCACTACTGGGCATATACCCTGAGAAAACCATAATTCAAAAATAGTCATGTACCACAATGTTCATTGCGGCTCTATTTACAATAGCCAGGACATGGAAGCAACCTAAGTGTCCATCAACAGATGAGTGGATAAAGAAGATGTGGCACATATATACAATGGAATATTACTCAGCCATAAAAAAATGAAATTGAGTTATTTGTAGTGAGGTGGATGGACCTAGATTCTATCATACAGAGTGAAGGTAAGTCAGAAAGAGAAAAACAAATACCGTATGCTAACACATATATATGGAATCTAAAAAAAAATGGTTCTGAAGAACCTAGGGGGAGGACAGGAATAAAGACACAGACGTAGAGAATGGACTTGAGGCCACGGGGAGGGGGAAGGGTAAGGTGGGACGAAGTGAGTGAGTGGCATGGACATATATACACTACCAAATGTAAAATAGATAGCTAGTGGGAAGCAGCCACATAGCACAGGGAGATCAGCTCGGTGCTTTGTGGCCACCTAGAGGGGTGGGATAGGGAGGGTGGGAAGGAGACGCAAGAGGGAGGAGATATGGGGATATATGTATATGTATAGCTGATTTACTTTGTTATACAGCAGAAACTAACACACCATTGTAAAGCAATTATACTCCAATAAAGATGTTTAAAAAGTGCATTTTGAGGTCATTGGTATCTTTATATATATATGCAAAGCTTTCCTTAACAGTAAAGGGTACATATGCATAGTGGGAGGAGATCAGACCTTTACAGGTGAAGGAAAGCAACTTCAGAAATGAATTATTTTCTTTGCTTTATTATTTTTACCAAGACAGAGAAGTACTGTATTGAGAGATATCTATTTTCATAATCAGTATGTGCCTAAATTATATTTAAATCATTTCACTCTGTACTACATTTTCAATAATTATAGAATGTGTTGTTCATCCACTTAAGGGTACATCTGTAGACATAGCCTAAGACTGCAGAAGAATCTGAAAGATCCAAACACGGTATGCTTAGAAAATGCAGATTTTGGATCTAATGTGTACTGAATTAATAAACGATGTGAAATATTGAAAAGAAAAAAAGAGATACACTTCTCAGTGTACCTCTGAGAAGTGTACAGAATGCCTTCCAGAATTATCCACCTTCCAGAATTGTCCACTAGCGCCCATCACTCTGTAGGCTAAGTATTGTCTCCAGGAGCACTAACTTCCCTGAACTCCCAGACACTTGCTTGCTGTCCAGACAGGCACTCAAAAGCGTCAGAGAAGACCATGAGGCAGAAAATGGAAAGAAACACAGTATACTTAAGGTAGACACTCACTGACAGCATGAATGTGTGCTCACATCTGCCTACCATTGTGGCTGAAGTCAGAGGTAGATGGAGGGTGCGTGATACAGAGCATCAAATGCAACTGCCTCAGGCCAAATCTTAGTTCTTCCTGCATGCTGTCTACCTGCCACATGTGATTTACTGCTGTGAGAGACCCCAGTCCCCAGTAAGACCTATCCTCTTCCATCTCCACTTGCCAGAGGGTCTACCTGCGCAGTTGGTTCTTACATTTAGCAGTGCTCAGACCTATCCAAGATTCTCCAGCTGTGCTTCTGCTATGATAGCCACTAGACATATGTAGCTATTTAAATTTAAGTGGATTAAAATTTCAAGTGTTCGATCGCCACATATGGCAAGGGAGCGGCTACCATACTGGACAGCAAACTATAGAACAATTCCATCTTCACAGAAAAAAATCATTTAGAGCTTCTCTAAAGTGAGCCTGCCTGGGTCCAAATCCTGGTTCTACTACTTACTAGCTGGATAACTCTGAGCAAGTCATTTAATGTTTCTGTGGTTTAACTTCCTAATCTGTAAAACGGGTTTGTCTCAAAGGTTAAATAAATAACCATATATAAAGCACATAGTAAAGTCTTACTAGATATTAATGATTATTATTATTTCCCACTTCCTAAGGCAATTCCTACGTGAGGCAGGCAGTTGCTAAGGAGCCTTCTGTCCCAATCCAGGCCCCAGGTCTCTTGGGACTCATCTCTGGGCTCCTAAGTTGTCCCCATACTCAAAATGTCCCTGCCATGTGTCCCCAAGTCTCAGAACAGAGATGCCTTTTCGGTCACTGCTTCCCTCTCAGCCTCTTTTAAGTCTCCCACCCTGACTCTAGAAGATGGAACCTGAACCCTGACTACAAACTAATGTCAGGGGCTTTACTGCCTGCTTCTGAGAACTTCTGTCTGGATGCCTGACTCATTCTGCTGCCATTTTCTCACCACTTGCTCCACCCACCTGTTGAGAATCTATACCCTCCCAGTGTTGACTGCCACTTGAACCACAACTGAGCTGCCCACACCACTTGGAAAATCCAGCTGTCCTCCAGGACCTTGCCTTACCCTAATGGACAGGTCCTGTGCATGTTCTAGTTTGCTTCCAACCCCCACCTTCCCTGGAGAAAATATGAAAAGTAATATTTATTGAGTGTTTATTATATAACAGGAACCAGTCTGTCTCTATGTAGATTCCCTTCTATAATACCCGTAAGATTTCCTTCTATATTATCATAGTAATACCTAGAAGGTAGTACCATTGTTATTTCCATTTCACAGATAAGAACACGGAGTCTTGGAAAACTTAGGTAGTTTCTTCAAAGTCACATAGCTAGTAAATGGTGGAAACAGGAATGTGGTGATGACCTTTAGCCAGTAGGAGGTCTCCTTTTTCTTTCAAGACATTTGAAAGAAGGATGAGCTGATACATACAACAACATGAATGAATTTCAAATGTATTATGCTAAGTTAAAGAAGTCAGACCCAAAAGGCTGCATATTATATGACTTCATTTATACTATATTCCAGAAAAGGAAAAACTGTAGGGATCAGAGGTTGCCAAGGGCTGGGGGTGGAGGAATGGGGTTGACTACAAAGGGGCATGTAGTAATTTTTTTAGGTAATGGAACTATCTATATTTTGACTACGGTAGTGGTTACATGATTGCATGCATTTGTCAAAACTTGCTAAGCTATACATTAAAAAGGATGAAATTTGTTGAATATAAAGTGTAGTTTTATTTTTAAATGGAAAATAAAGCAGACAGTAATCTTTCTCTGATTGCCTCGAGCAGTTGTCCAGCTGTGGGAATAGAGGGGAGCAAAAATCGAAGTTTCAAAGACTTGGTGGAGTAATGAGCTCAGGTGGGAGCTCAGGATCAGATTTCAAGGATTTGAGAAAAAATTCAAGGAGAGGAAGTGAAACAGTAAGCTTAACTTTCCCAAAAAGCCTGGGGGTGTAGGAAAGACAACGGGTAGGCTTTGTGGGAAGAGAGCATTGATGGAAGATTTGTTTCACCCAGAATGAGAAAACTTGAACCTCTTTACTTCAAGGGAGAAGCTCTTCAGTGAAAAAGAGACAAAATGTTGACCTTATCTGCATATTTAGTTTCTTTGGTACATCCTTTCATGTAGTTCTGAGTTACCATCTGTTTTCATTTCCCTTCAGCCTGAAGAACTTTTTTTAATATTTCATATACTGCAGATATTCTAGTGATAAGTTCACTCAGCTCTTATTTATCAAAAGAGTGCTTTATTTCACCTGCATTTTTAAAGGATATTTTTGCAGGATATAGAATTCTAGGTTGACAGTTTTTTATTTCTTTTAGAACTTTAGAGGTATTATTTTCTTATCTTGTGGTTTGTCTTGTTTTTTAAAGCAAGCAGTCATTCTTACCTTTGTTTTCCTGATTGTAGTCCATCTTTTATTGCCTCTGACTCTTTTAAGATTTTCTGTTTATCTCTAGGTATCGTCAATTGATTGTGATGTACCTAGGTGTAATTTTCTTTGTTTTAATTGTGTTTGGAGTTTATTGAGCTTCTTGGATCTGTAGGTTGATATTTTTCATCAAATTTGGGAAATTTTCAGGCATTTTTTTATGGTTGTTATTTTTATTTTATTTATTTTCTTTAAAAAATTTTTTTGGCTGCGTTACATCTTCGTTGCAGTGCACAGGCTTCTCTCTAGTTGTTGTGTGCGGGTTTTCTCTCTCTAGTCGTGCCGCACAGGCTCCAGAGCACGTGGGCTCTGTAGTTTGCAGCATGTGGGCTCTCTCGTTGAGACGTGTGAGCTCAGTAGTTGCGGTATGCGGGCTTAGTTGCCCCACAGCATGTGGGATCTTAGTTCCCCGACCAGGGATTGAACCCATGTCCCCTGCATTGGAAGGTGGATTCTTTATCACTGGACCACCAGGAAGTCCTTCAGGCATTATTTTTTAAAATACTTTTTAAAGTATTTTAAAATATTCTATCATCCAATTTCTCTATCATCTCCTTCTGAGACTCCAAATGCCTCTGTGTTAAACAACTTGTTATTGTTCTAAAGGTCACTGAGACTCCAGCTTATTGTTTTTCAAACTTCTTTTCTCTGTGCTTCATTTTGAATATTTCCTATTATCCTATCTTTTAGTTTACAGACCTTTTTCTTTGCCATGTCCTAATACAGAAGTATTCTTCAATTCTAGAATTTCCATTGGGTTTTTAAAAACAGTTTCTGTTTCTCTGCTGAGCATCCCCATCTGTTTACTCATTAAGTCTATCTTTTCCTTTAAATTCTTGGACATGTTGATAATAGGTGTTTTAAAGTCCTCATATGATAATCCCAATGTATCCATCATCTCAGGAACTTTCTCTGTTGACTTTTTTTTTTCATGGTTATAGATCATATTTTCCTGCTTCTGAACAATTTTTGATTGTATGACAGACATCATAGATGCTACATTGTTGAGTGTCTGGATTTGTTGTCTTCCTTTAAAGATATGGAGTTTTGATCTGGCAGATTTAGCGGTAGATTTGCTTGATTCACTTTCAGGGCTTGTTTTCTAAGTTTTGTTAGGGTGAGTCTAGAGTATCCCTTGCTCTGGGGCTAATGTCATTTTACTCCTAATATGTGGCTTTTCTAGGGTCTCAGTTGAACTCCAGAATGGTCAGCAAAGTCTCTTTAATATGGATGGTTGGAAGTCCTACATCTCTAGCATTGTGGGATCTCTGGAATTTCCATTCAGCTCTTAGCTCTCCAGTAACTATTCTCTCCTAGGCCTGTGGAGTCCCACCCTGCACATATGCAGCTTAGTGTTTGGTCACAGATTTAAGGGGAGTTCTATGCATATTTCTGAACTTCTCTGGGCAGCTCTCTCCTCTCTGGCATTTTTACTAGTAAATCCTATCTATCTCAGCAGCCTCAAATTCCTATCTCTACATCATCAGTTTAGCCAGATTGCCATTCTCCGTTGTGCTCCACTTTCCTGCACCACAAACCAGAAAATGTCCAGGACAAACCTGGGGCCCGTCTCTTGTGTTTCCCTTCTCTCAGGGATCATCGTCCTTTGCCATCTGTTTTCCAACTTCTGAAAACTGGTACTTCATGTATTTTGCCCAGTTTTATAGTTACTTATGTTCAGAGGGCTAGTCCAGTGCCATTTACTACATCAGAGTCAGAAGCAGAAGTTGCATGAGCATATATAGATATGGGAGTTGTCTGTAGACAGGAATATCTTATTCTCTTCTTCACATTGCCTTCAAGATAAAATAAAAACTTACTGTGAAGACATTCATATCTCTCCATGGTCTGCCTCGCTGACTGGCTTCATTACCAATAATCACTTTCTTACACACACACACACACACGCGCGCACACACACACACACACACACACACACACACCCCTTGACCTACTTTTGCTCTGGCTTTTCTTATGCTCTGCTTTTGCACATACAGATCCCTCTGCAAAACATACCCTTCCTAATTGCCTAAATACCCCCTAATTGCCTTTCTAATTCCTAGTTATCCTTCAGAATGCAGCTCAACTGCCATCTCCTCCAGGAAGCCTTCTCTGGTATAGTCTGGGTTAGATGTCCCCTTATTTATGCTTTTTTATCACTCTGGTTTTGCCTTTATCAAAGCTGTATTGGTCACATTTTATTGTAATTGCCTGTTATGACCTATCCTTCACGCCCTCCACGCTACCCTCCACACTGAACATTTCAAGGACAGGGACAAAATCTGATTCTTTTCAGAGTCACACATTTTAAGAAACTTTTTTTTATAAAGGGCCAGATAATAACTGTTTTAGGGTTTGCGGGCCAAACGGTCTCTGCTGTAACTACTTGACTCTACTGCTGTAGCATGAAAGCAGCCATAAACAATACATAAATAATATGTAAACTATAAAACTTTATTGGAACACAAACAGGGAGTGGGCATAGCTTACTGATCCCTGGCTTAGTACATAGTACTAAGTTGCCTAGTACATAGTTGCCTAGTAAATGTTCATTTGATTAATTAGTTAATAGAATAGAATATTATTATGGGAGGCCTCAGGGAGATGCAAAAGACTGTGATCAATTGCCTGAGTGTTTTCCTGGAATGGAAAAGTGACACTTATCTTGAGACCTTAAGGAAGGAAAAAACAGCTAGCTGAGTAAAGAAGGCAGAATGATAGGAAGTTGAGGAATTTCTGGCCTAAATGACAGATCTCCCCATGCAGGGTTGTTTCCAGTAGACTCTACTGGGACGGGATCCTGAAAACCAGAAGAGCTCGGTCAGAGTGAGTTCCTGAAGCAGCCAGGAGCAGGAAAAGCCAGAGGGCGAGTACAAGCTGTGTCCTGGGCAGCACCCAGGGGCAAACCCAGAGGAGCCAAGTTCTGTGCCCAAATCCAAAGAGTCGGAAATCAGGCAGATTCTGGAATTGAGCTTAGGGTGAGAATAACCAGGGCAAGAAGGAAAAGTGAGAGCCAAGACAGGGCTGGCAGGTCCACAGCGTTTTTCTGTTGATCACTGGCCACGTGGTGCCCAGGTACGTCTGTGGGTGTGTTGACCTTTGTTTTCTTAGAAAAGTTAAGTAACAAAGTCATCTACTAAGAGAGAAGGGGAGAGGAGGCTAGGACTTAGAGACTGGAGGAGCTCTGGTGTAGCTACTACAACCAATTCCATAAGGGCCCAACCACATCCCCAGACAAAGATTTGCTGCGATATGATGGTTGAGGCTAAGGTTGGGTAGCAGGAGGTTGTAGCAAACTAGTCCCCAAGGCTGTAGAATATTCTCCAGTGAAGCGCTATGCGTGGGTGTCAAGGAAATGAATGGGTGGCTTCTGCAGGATTGGGGTGGGCAGGGAAATACAGCCACTGGCAAAGCAGTCCAGGAAATCTGGCTGTTACTGAATACCTGCCATACGCAGAACACCTCAGAGAATCCATCTGCTGTGCACCATGCTTCCTCCTACACCAGACAAAGGCAAGACATGGTTTCTCTTTCATCAGCACTAGCCTTCTAGGCATCATCGTGAACCCCGGTAATTTATCACCAGCGATGACAAAGAAGAGATTTCAAAAATGAGGCGAGTACACATATATTCAGGATGTCCCCCTGGAGTGGCTTTTCAGACAGATGCACGCCTGGTTGGCTAGCAGTGTCTCAAAGTCACATATCTAATCATTTCTTCCTCCCAGCTTCCCACCTGCCTCGTCTCATCTTTGCCGCATCCAAGCTACTGGGAGTAACCATCTAGACCCAGCTATGTGTGAGCCACTTAAACACTGCTGGAGTCAGAGAGGCATGCTAACCCAAAGAGCTGTGGCCTTACCTGAGAGCCAGAGAGCTGGCAGTAGTGTTTGTTTCTCTGTCTTTACCCTGAGGCTGAAGCCCAGGTGTTTTACCGAGGACCCCGGTGGTAGTCCCAGAGTATTCATTTAAGAAAGTCACGAGCATTTACTTTGTCCCCTTCTCCCCAGGCCTCCTGTTACCTGGGGCTTCTCTTCCTCTCATCCCTTATTTCCTGGAGGATGGTGGGGCCCGGGGCTAAACTTTGTGCCCCCACTAATTGGGGTCTGCTTGGCACCTCATTCTGCCAGCTCTAAACCACTGAGTCCTGTTTAGATGACTCCCTACCATTTTCTTCAGACTCAGGTTCTTGCATCTGACATTCCTGTCATCTCTGCCCCCCAATTCTAAGTCAGACTGCTCCCAGTCACCGAATCAGATTCCTTTTGGTCCCATGCCTTCCAGAAGCTTGTCTGGCTTTGCCCTGCCCCATTCAGATTTAATTTGACTGGCTGGTATTTACTGAGCCCATTTCGTGTGTTAACTAGTCATTACTTCATGGACATCAGCCTCAGAAAAACACCACGAGGCTGGTCATGTCAATATCCCTACTTTACAGATGAGGAAACTGAGTTGAGAGTGACTAACATATTCAATCTAGGAAGTTTCAGATTGGAGGCTAGAATACATGTTGGTCTGCTCCAAAACCCCGAGGGTCAACTACTTCGCTAAACTGACTCCCACAGACTGTCCGATCCTCCCTGATCTTACTGGCTCATACCTCTGGTTCCATGTTCCCATTTCCTCTCCACTGCCCTAAGTCAGGCTCTACACAACTCATCCAGGGGATGTTGGTGGATCTCCCGTTTGGTCTCCTCACACTTGAGCCCTCTCCCCTCCTACAGCTGGCGTGTCCTGCCAGAGATGTGGTGCAGCGGGGTGGAGGAAAGCTGGGCTGTGACACCAGACAGACCTGACTTTGAATCCCAGCATCTTCAATCATTTGCTTTGGTAATCTCAGGTTAGTTTCCTCAAGTGAAAGGTGGAAATTATGATAGCATCTATATCAAAAGAATTTTCTGATTAATTTTAAAGGCATATGCTACATATAAGTATTTCTTAATGTCTGAATATTTCATAAAAGTTCTTTTAAATAAGCATTTGCCATGAAGGGAGTTCTCTGTTCAATTTCTGATCTGGACATTCTTTTATAAGTTAATTGTTTGAATCTCAGAAGGCATTTTTCCCCATTGATACAGTGTTACAGTAAAACAGAAGATTATAAGGCAAGCTCACATACTGAACAATCGGGTTTGAAAAAAAGGAATTTTCTTTTTTGAGTATTTAATGTAATAATATAGATCAAGTCCTTGACACAGTGCCTGGCACGTAGTAACAACGCTATGCATGTTAACTATTGTCATGTCATTCTTCCCAGAAGGAAACTTCAATCATGTTTCTCTCTCTTCCGATGCCATTTACCACAGTGGACACTCAGAACCCTCTGCAACCTGGCCCTGACTTTCTTTTTCATCTTATCTCTTTGTCTTCTAACTCTCCAGTCCACCAAACGGTCTCCATTTCCTGACCTCTCAGTGGGATGTGGGAAAAGAACGTGTGTTCTGGGGTCAGGCGGATCTGGGTTTGAACCCCAGCTTTGCCCCCTTGCTAGCTCTGTGAGCTTGGGTGGGTTCCTTAACATCTCTGGACCTTGATTTCCTCATCTATAAGGTGACAATGAGGTTGTAGTGAGAGTTACACCTAGGAAAGTATTATGCCTAACACCTGATAGGTGTTTA
The DNA here is from genome assembly GCF_964270905.1 of Leucopleurus acutus. Taxonomy (NCBI): domain Eukaryota; kingdom Metazoa; phylum Chordata; class Mammalia; order Artiodactyla; family Delphinidae; genus Leucopleurus; species Leucopleurus acutus. Next base: position 68,098,604 of record NC_139151.1, read on the forward strand.
ATCCTCTTAGCTATTTTTAATAGAATTCCCACTCCTACTGTCCTGCCAGTTTTCCCATGGGAGTCTCCTTCCCAGGGGAACATGTCCTTCTTCCTCTGCCTTCTTGTGGATTCCCATAGTTCTTTCTGTCTGTAAAACTACAGAGACTTTCTTCTGCACAGTTCTTTAAAGTTTTTGTAGTTCTCTCCCAAACCAGCCCAATTAATTTGCACAACTCTGGGAGATAGTCCAGACTAGTAATTATTATCTCTATTTTTTTTTTTTTAATCTCTATTTTTAAAAGGTGAACTGGGGTCTCAGAGCTGGAATGACTGATTCATGGTCACGAATGGAGGCCTGGAGCCCAGGTCTTCTGGCTCTCCGTCACCGTGCCCCCTCCCCCCATACCATTCTGCGCATGAGTGACTGCCACTCCCCTGAATTCATTGTTATTTCTAACATTGCAGACTGTTGTTCCATGAGTGCCTACCTTGTCCCCCAGGGAGGATGTGGTCTGCTCCCACACCTTAGCCTAGTGCCTTGCAGGTATCTGTTATGTGGTTGATGTCATTCAATGTATTGAAGTTTGAATAAATGTGGTATGTTTGAGTCCTTGAATTTGGAATTAGCTGCTCCATCCCCTTTGCTCTGTGTTCTTGTTTCTAGAACTCTGAACATGCTCGATTATAGGTAATCTGCTTATCCATCTGTTTCTCCACCCCCAGACCATGAGTCTCTCCAGGACAAGTACCATATCCAATTCCTGTCGGTGCCCAGGGCCTGCCACTGTGCTTGGCACATAGTAAATGGAAGTTGAATGAATAAACCAGAAGGAGCCATCTGGGTCCATCCCCTAATCCCCCTGTGATTGTGCTTGTTCCTGTTCTCTTATCTTAGTTCATATTATGTATCTCTTATCTCCTATATTGAATTAAAGGCAGGTTCATGTTTTACTCATTTTTGTAGCCTCCCAAACAACCGGGAAAGGAGGAAACTATAATTATTGAGGGTCTATTGTGTGTCAGTGATTGCACATATATTATGTCATTGTTTTAAAAATTGAATTTAATTCTTATAACAGGTCAATAAGGTAGGCATTATCACCCCTGAATTACAAAAGAGGGAGCTGGGACTCAGGGAAATAATATAATTGGAATTTGACCACGTTTACACAGCTAGTAAGTGGAAATGCCGGGATTTGAATCCCTGTCTGCTGGCTCTGAGACCCATGCCTTTCCTTTTTGTTGCTGTTTGGTGTTTATTTTTAACAGCATGCAGAAGAGCTGAGTGCTTTAGCCCAGTAGGAGTTAGGAACTCTGCTGAACTGAGATTTGAATTTAATCACATTGAATGGAATCTGTGCCAGCCTGTTCCCAAACACTTCGAGCACATATACTGCCACCTTTGCATTTGACTGGATGAATGCTTCAGGAAACGTGTACTAAGCATTCCCAATGCAGCAAGCTCAGTGCTGGCCACTGGGGATACAGTCTGAAGACAGGCTTCCTCAGGGAGCTTACAGTCTAGTGGGAAAACAGACGTGCGGCAGGGATCGTAAATGTGATCTATGCTGATAGGACAAACTAGTAGTTACCAGTGGGGAAAGGGGGAGGGGAGGGGCAAGCTAGGGGTATGGGATTAAGATATCCAGACTACTAAGTATAAAATAGATAAGCAACAAGGATATATTGTACAGCACAGAGAAATATAGCCATTATTTTGTAATAACTTTAACTTTATAAAAATATTGAATCACTGTGTTGTATACCTGAAATTAATATAATATTGTAAATCAGCTATACTTCAATTTTTAAAAAAATGTGATCAGAAGACAAGGGCCTAAGTCATTCTATGGTGGTCTTGGGAGGCTTCTGGGTAGATTATAAAGGAGGAGTGAGTCAGCCATGACAAGAGGAGGAAAGCACAGAGGGAGCACCATGTGCTGAGCCACTGAAGTATGAAATTGCAGGTAGGTTGGGTCTGGAATGAGGGGACCTTTTGGTGGAACAGAGCCGGAGGAATAAGAGATGCTGAAACTGGTCTCCCTGTGTTCACATCATGAACCAAAGGTCATGACTGGTTCTTACCCTTGCCCCTGCCAAGCAGTGCTCTTGGCCTAGATGATAGCCAGGACATTCTCCCTACTCAGGAAGTGAGTTAGAGAAATAGCTGGCAACATCTCCATCTGTCTTCTCTAGGGACATGACGTGGAGCTTGCATTTCCCTGATACGTGGGAAATAATGATCCAGCAGTTGGGCGGACCCACGTGGTGATGTCATCTGCCTGGATCATGTCATCCCTCAGCAGGCTGGGCAGGTGGCTTTGTGCCCATGTTCTTGATGTGCCTCTGGGTCAGAGCACCCTGGGTAGCAGGTGGCAGATGTAAACAAGATCAGGGCCTGTTCAGAATCACTTTCTTAAGTGTTGGGGTAGCGTGGAGAGTTCTGCCCACTCTGGGCCACAGGGTGATAAACTGCAAATGTCAGCTGGGTCCACCCAGTTCAAGTTTTCCTCTTCGCTATGCCTGAAAATGTTCCTTAACTTAAGACTTTATAAAACCAACCATAGGATTGCGGACAACTGAGCCAACCGTATGATGGATTGTATGAACTTAGTAATCAGTATATATGCATCTATATTCATCACATGCAAAAACAAATCCAGGGAGGTGCTGGGGTTGACTCTCTCCTCTCCTTCCTCCCTCTTGAGATGGAAAAATCTTCAGGCTAAGTTCTGTCTTGGTCCTGTCCAGATCTTATTCTGTTCTCCCTTTGTGTCATCCATTAATTCCCTGCTACATCCCCCTGCAGTCATCATCCCGCATGATCCTCGCCAAACCGCAGTAGACTGGTCATGACCTTGTATCCAAACCACCTTTCCCATGCTTTCACATGGCTAGCCTGCCTGCCCCTCACCCTGGAAGGTACGTAAAAGCCAGCTAAAAAGCAATTATACTCCAATAAAGATGTTTTTTTAAAAAAAAAAAAAGCCAGCTAAAAACAGCAGTGCTTTTTCCCAGGAGCTGTCAAGCCTAATTCCCCACTCACTCCCTTTACCTTTTGCTCCATGCTGACCTCCCCAGCTCCACACTCCAATTTTGCTCCCTCTAATGCATTCTTCATGCTGCTGCCTGGATGATTTATCTAAAATTCAAATGTGATTGTTTCGTTCCCCTGCCCAAAACCCTTCAGTGGTTTCAGACCCTTTCAAATGACATCCAAACTCATTTGAGCAGGTCCCTTCTACCTCCCTGGCATCATTTCCTGCCTCTCCCGTTGACAGTTTGTGACACAGCAATGCTAAATTACTTATGGCTTCCCAAACACACAATGTTATTTAATGTTTCTGAGTCTGCCAGAAATAGCCTTTCCTCTCTGTTCTGTCTTACAAATCTGCTCAGCATTTAAAAATTCTCTCAACTTTCTTCTTCTCTAAGATCCTTCCAGACAGGAGTCATTATTCTGGGCCACCTCTGTGTCTTGTTTAGACATCTACCCATTGCCCTATCATATATCCCCAAGACATACTTGCTTACAGGGACTGTCTTATTCATCCCAGAACAGCGCAGGACCTAACACAGGGCAGGTGCTTAGCCAACGCTGCTTGAATCATTGTTCAATTACACCTCCTCCCCATCCTTTAAGGGACTTGTGTTCTAGCCACATACACACTGACCTGTATCCTGATTGGCTTTCCCAGGTCGGGCAAATCACTGGTCTGCAATCATCGGCGGATCCCACTCCAAGAATTACGTGCTATGGGAGTATGGAGGATATGCGAGCGAAGGCGTCAAACAAGTTGCAGAATTGGGCTCACCAGTGAAAATGGAGGAGGAAATTCGACAACAGGTAAGAAAAACAATCACAGAAGGACCAAAACCCAGAAATGCAGTCAAGCATCCTTTAGCTTTCTTTCCCAGGGACTCGAAATTTACAGTACAATGTGCTGGAAAATTGGTACCATAGGAAGTGAAATCTATTCGCTGAGTTTGAGGGGGTTTATGTTCAGTAGAGGACAGAGGCACAAATGTCCATCTTGTCGTCTCGGATTTTCCCTAACTGCATTTGTGCTTTCTTCAGCTTGTGCTAAAAGCTGCTACTGTGGCTGCATTGTTGGGGTACCATGTCTCTGTTCTCCCAAGGGTCCGTGTGGTGGATTACGGTTTTCTTACTCTGATCCATGAGAGGGCTGGGGGGAGTGACATTCACTCTAAGCTAAAATCACCATTTCCAAAGGGAAACATTTATTTATCGACACATGCTTTTTGCATCTATGTCTTGAGGTGTTTGATAAATTAGTCAGTGGTTAATCATAATCATTATAGACTGAAGCATCTTTTATGTACCATGTACTGTGTCATGTGGGCCCAGGAGCCGGACTGTTATCTAGGACCCCATTCATACCAATGAGAGATAAGGGAGCAATCGTCCGTCATTCTTTTCTGTCTGTTGGGAAGTACCATCATCCCTCATCAAAAGCACTAGAAGGAGGCTGATGAGGGATCTTGAAAGAAGAGCTATGGTTTTTCGAAGGTCATTCACAGGCTGCACTGTGGGGAGGAGGTGGCCCAGCTTTGGCCATCACTACCCACAAAAGCCCTTTGGGCCTGAGAGAGCTGGGTAGGCACCCACATCTCACTCCTCACAAGTGTGCAGGAGGAAGTAAGGAAAGAGCAAACTGTGCTTGGAGTGTGGTCATTTCCAGCACAGGTCACTGAGGGGCTGCTGCCTGCTCAGACTCCTGCCCACATCTCCTGAGACAGTGCAGGGCCCCCGAAGACACTGGGCCTGGTGTCTCACGATGTGTATTGCAGCAGGGCGAGCAGAGCTGAGGCCCCTAGCCCTTCCTCCTGACGTCTACCATCTGGACTCCAAGCTCCCACAAACCCTAAAGTGAATGCAGCAAAGGTCACCTGATTCCTACTATAATCCCCTGAGGAATTCTTTTGGACCAGAGTCCAAAACGCCCAGGAATTAGCTTATGTTTCTCATTAGTTTGATTTAAAACCTTTCTCCATTCTCAGAAAAAATGTTTAACCCAGTGTTTTGAGACAGCATGTCATTCATCACAAGTTTATCTCACCAACAACTTCGTGTTTCTCTAACTCTGGCTGCCATGCCTCGTAACTGGCATCACTCATTCGGGCTACAGCACAACCATGTTCATCTGCAAAGTCATGAAGGGCTTCATATTGGTCCTGGTCTCTCCAGCCTGTCATGGAGGCGGTATCCCTTGTTTGGGTTCCTGGTTCTCAAACATGGAATAGTGATACACTGGCTGTATCTGTTCTGTTGTGTCGTATGTTGAAAACCATCTATTACAAATAATAGTTGAAATACTAAAGTTTGCAAATTAATTAGATCAAGGTCAAGGGCGTCTTCATAATAATGCCTGTGTCACTCATTGGCTATCTTGAGAGGTTTCTGGTGAGAAGGGAAGCACGTATGAATTGTGAGAAACTGAGACCACATTGTACCGGCAAGCGTTATCTGTCATGTGTCATAGCAATAAAAAGGCTGAAAACTGATGGATGGAACCCCCCCCCACCTTATGCCCCCCTTAGGAAAATGTTCTTTGCTCGGTGTGTTCCTGATCAGCGCACCTTGGATTAGCTTCTGTACACACGGATGATGTCTGGCTCTCCCAGCTGGCTAGTGTTCTTGACATTAAGTCATAACAATGTTTAATTACGGGTTTTACACATGGGAGTTAAAAATCCCACTGAGGGCTTCCCTGGTGGCGCAGTGGTTGAGAGTCCGCCTGCCGATGCAGGGGACACGGGTTCGTGCCCCGGTCCGGGAGGATCCCACGTGCTGCGGAGCAGCTGGGCCCGTGAGCCGTGGCCACTGGGCCTGTGCGTCTGGAGCCTGTGCTCCGCAACGGGAGAGGCCACAACAGTGAGAGGCCCGCGTACCGCAAAAAAAAAAATCCCACTGAGCATGTCCTAGGGTTTGTCACCACCTGTCAGGCCCTCTAGATGCTGAACATGTACTTTTAGCTCTCACCTCTACTTGGAGAAGACAATATTAAATTTCCTGTTTTTCCTGATAAGGAAACTGAGGCACAGTCAATAGTTAGAGAATTCCAGAACTTGAACCCAAGCCTGTCTGACTCCAAAACCTGTATGTAGTACCAGATACATAATTTGCAGAGCCTGGTGAAAATGTGGGGTCCCTTGTTCAAAACTTAAGAATTTCAAGATGGTGACACTGAATTTCACAGCACGGGGCCCTGAGAGTCTGAACAGGTCACACACTCATGAGGCCGGGCCTGCTCATCCTCCTTCCCTGCCCCACAGAGAAACTCCCCTCTCCAGCCTCTGAAATAAGCCTGTTTCCAGAGCTCTGCTAAGCCACGCATCCAGCTCCCCAGGTCCTCAGAAAGTCAGGAGGATAGAGTGATTTCAGGGTCCCTTCTCTTCCAAATAATTCATGGTTCTAAATATTGTTCCCTGCAAGCACACAATTCATTATATTTTTCTGGAAGTCAGGTAAGAAGCAGCATAAAAAAGGAACAAGAATATGAATCCTCCTAGAATATAAAAGTGTCCTCTGAATAACCAGGAACCTGCTTGAACACATCTACAAACTAACACGGAGTTCTCAGCCTTTAATACATTACATCCTACCAGCTGCTCTATCAAAGAACCCGAGTCCAACCAGGATGAAAATAAAAGCCCTATTTTCCCAAGAAAGACATTTATATGCTTCCCAGCCTTCTGTTATTATAGACTTATCGCTTGCTGCAAGTTTCAAGGGCATTAAAAATCACAGCAGATATTGTTGGAGGTAAATCTTATGCTAATGGCTTTCAAACACAAATGAACAAAAATAATAATCGCATCAGTGGTGGAAAACTGTAATAATATTATTGAGTATAAATTTTAATATTACTATAACTTCAAAACACCAAGAAAATTAATGAAAAATTACAGCAGCATTATTGGCAATAATGACACTGGTGGCCAGAGAGGGTGGGGGAAGGGCACAAGGCACACTTCTTAGCAGGGGACAGAGGCAAATGGGTCCTGGTGGGGACTGTGGATTAGAAATACTGAACTAAGGCTGGCCTGACAGGTCACAAATGAGTAACCCAAGGCAGGTAGACGCAGTAGGGAATGGCAGATCCTACGTAGACCCAGGACCCGAAAGTGAGCTGGTGTATGCTCATCGTATGAAAATGTTTCACTAAGACCATTTCTACTTCGTTAAGTAGACATCTATGGCATGTGTACTAGGTGTCTGGTTCCCTGCTGAATGTGGCCCAAAGATGGTGCCCCCTTCACCATGTTATTCATGCTAGAAAGCTAGGCATCATCCTTGATTGTGCCTCCTGTCCCATCTCTGCCTTCTCTTCTAAATTCCTCCAGGTCACTTCCTCATTACCGCATCTCTATTTAAACCGTCCTCATCGCTTGCCTAAATCATTGCACTAGCCATCTGATCTCCCTGCCTCCAATCCTCTTCCTGTTTCCCACACTGCCCCACGGCCATTTTATAAAATACCAATTGGATTATGCCACTCTCCCAATGAATGGCTCCCGACTGACAGCAAGGTAAAGTCCAAACTCCTTATCCTAGCTTGAAAACCCTCTATGATCTAGCCTTGTTTACCTCCCCCATCTTATTTCTTGCTGCAGCTCTAAGCTGTACCCATGCAGAACCTCTTTCAGACTCTCCAGAGCCATGTCCCTCTTGCATCTGGGCCTTCTGTCAGCCTGGAACATCTTCCAGCGCCCCATCAGCTGGTGAACTGGTGAACTCCATCTGTCCTTCAGGACTCAGCTTAGATGTTGCTTCTTCCTGGAAGCCTTCCTGAATTCTGTACAAAATCCATGCCCTTGCCATGTGCTCCCACAACACCCTGTACCTCCCCCATCATTACCATCATCACGTAATGATGCAAGTCCCTGTTTGATGTCTCTCCCTCACCAAACTGCACAGTTCAAATCCATGTTTTCCATCTCTGTATCCTCTGAGCTGGGTATAGTTTTAATTGCTTCATAATTGTTACTTGCATGAGTAATTTACTTGATAACTTTACTAAACATCTACTAAATAAATGCCAGGCGTTAGAGATCCAGCCGTGAACAGATCATTCCCTGCCTTCATGGAGTCTGCATTCTAATGGGGGAGACAAGAAGAAAAAAGGGTTAAATAATTATAAATTATGGTAAGAGAAAGAAACCAACAAGAGGTGGCTAGAAAACAGTAGTAGGGTGGGACCTTGTTAGTAAGGTAGTCAGGGAAGGTCTTGATGAGACCATTAAGCTGAGACTCAAAAGAAAAGCACAAGGAAAAGATCATTCTAGATGGTGACAACAGCATGTGCAGAGACCCAGAAGTAGAAAAGAGCTTATCGTGCTTGAAGAACTGACAGAAGACTGGTGTGGCAAGAGGGGAATCAGTGAGGGGGAGTGTGGCTCTGTGTGAATGAAGGACACACTGTCTCTGCGCTGGAGGAATTCACAGATTGGGCTGGAGAGGTGGATACATAAATAACTATTTCCGTATAATGTACTTAGTTTCTTTAAGGGAATCTCTGCAGCAGCTGAGGAAATGCAAACATTAGACTGTGGCAGCCCTTGAAAGTGCCATTCTCTGGGTCCCCCCAGCCTTTAACATCCCCCCTGTTCCCTGAGGACACATGTTAGACACATATTAGTTTCCCTGTCCCTTCCTCTGGGCAGGCTGGGTGTGGTACCCTTTCCTGGGGTGACCACAGCTCCCTGTGCGGTCCCTCTCCTAGACTGAATGGTCCCTGCTTCCTTCTTTCTTTCTTTCTTTTCTTTCTTTCTTCCTTTTTCTTTTTCTTTTTTTTTTTTGAATTATTGGAGCATAGTTACTTTACAATGTTGTGTTAGTTTCTACCGTACAGCAAAGTGAATCAGCTGTATGTATATAGGCATCCCCTCTTTTTTTTATTACTTCCCATTTAGGTCACAGCAGAGCAGTGAGTAGAGTTCCCTGTGCTTTACAGTAGAGTCTCATTAGTTATCTATTTTATGCATAGTATCAATAGCGTATATATGTCAATCCCAATCTCCCGATTCATCCCACCGCCGCCCCTTTTCCTCCTTGGTATCCACACGTTTGTTTTGTTCTCTACGTCTGTGTCTCTATTTCTGCTTTGCAAATAAGATCATCTATTTTTTTTTTTTAGGTTCCACAAATATGTATTAATATCTGATATTTGTTTTTCTCTTTCTGACTTACTTCACTCTGTATGACACTCTCTAGGTCCATCCACGTCTCTACAGATGACCCAATTTCGTTCCTTTTATGGCTGAGTAATATTCCATTATATATGTGTACCACATCTTCTTTATCCATTCATCTGTCAATGGACATTTAGGTTGCTTCCATGTCCTGGCTCTTGTAAATAGTGCTGCAATGAACATTGGGGTGCATGTGTCTTTTGGAATTATGGTTTTCTCTGGGTATGTGCCCAGTAGTAGGATTGCTGGGTCATATGGTAGTTCTATTTTTAGTTTTTTAAGGAACCTCCATACTATTCTCCATAGTGGTTGTATCAATTTACATTCCCACCAACAGTGCAAGAAGGTTCCCTTTTCTCCACACCCTCTCCAGCATTTATTGTTTGTAGATTTTTTAATGATGGCCATTCTGACTGGTGTGAGGTGATACATCATTGTAGTTTTGATTTGCATTTCTCTATGATTAGTGATGTTGAGCATCTTTTCATGTGCCTCTTGACCATCTGTATGTCTTCTTTGGAGAAATGTCTATTTAGGTCTTCCTCCCATTTTTCGATTCAGTTGTTTGTTTTTTTGATATTGAGCTGCTTGTAAATTTTGGAGATTAATTCTTTGTCCATTGTTCCATTTGCAAATATTTTCTCCCATTCTGAGGGTTGTCTTTTTGTCTTGTTCGTGGTTTCCTTTGCTGTGCAAAAGCTTTTAAGTTTAATTGGGTCCCATTTGTTTATTTTTGTTTTTAGTTTCATTACTCTAGGAGGTAGGTCAAAAAAGATCTTGCTGCATTTCATGTCAAAGAGTGTTCTGCCTATGTTTTCCTCTAAGAGTTTTATAGTGTCTGACCTTACATTTAGGTCTTTAATCCATTTTGAGTTTATTTTTGTGTATGGTGTTAGGGAGTGTTCTAATTTCATTCTTTTACATGTAGCTGTCCAGTTTTCCCAGCACCACTTATTGAAGAGGCTGTCTTTTCTCCATTGTATATCCTTGCCTCCTTTGTCATAGATTAGGTGACCATAGGTGTGTGGGTTTATCTCTGGGCCTTCTATCCTGTTCCATTGATGTATATTTCTGTTTTTGTGCCAGTGCCATATTGTCTTGGTTACTGTAGCTTTGTAGTATAATCTGAAGTCAGAAGCTCCGTTTTTCTTTCTCAAGGTTGCTTTGGCTGTTTGCAGTCTTTTGTGTTCCCATACAAATTGTAAAATTTTTTGTTCTAGATCTGTGAAAAATGCCATTGGTAATTTGATAGGGATTGCACTGAATCTGTAGATTGCTTTGGGGTAGTATAGTCATTTTCACAATGTTGATTCTTCCAATCCAAGAACATGGTATATCTCTCCATCTGTTTGTGTCATCTTTGATTTCTTTCATCAGCGTCTTATAGTTTTCTGCATACAGGTCTTTTACCTCCTTAGGTAGGTTTATTCCTAGGTATTTTATTCTTTTTGTTGCAATGGTGAATGGAATTGTTTCCTTAATTTCTCTTTCTGATCTTTGGTTGTTAGTGTATAGGAATGCAAGAGATTTCTGTGTGTTAATTTTGTATCCTGTGACTTTACTAAATTCATTGATTAGCTCTAGTAGTTTTCGGTGGCATCTTTAGGATTTTCTATGTATAGTATCATGTCATCTGCAAACAGTGACAGTTTTACTTCTTCTTTTCCAATTTGGATTCCTTTTATTTGTTTTTCTTCTCCAACTGCCATGGCTAGGACTTCCAAAATTATGTTGAATAATAGTGGCAAGAGTGGGCACCCTTGTCTTGTTCCTGATCTTAGAGGAATTGCTTTCAGTTTTTCACCATTGAGAATAATGTTTGCTGTGGGTTTGTCATGTATGGCCTTTTTTATGTTGAGGTAGGTTCCCTCTATGCCCACTTTCTCCTGCTTCTTTCCTTTTCCATCTCCCAGGCATGTTCTGTGTCCCTGGAAGGCGAGCACTTGTTGATTTCCCTTACGGTTCTGTTCTTATTCTATTGCTTCATTATGGTTACTTTTAATGTTTTCAATTTGAAACACATCTACTTGTGTCATTCAGATTATCCTATTATCTCAGGGTCTTAGGGACTAATGTTCATTTGATGAACTTGCCCTCTCTCCCCATCACTAGTTTCCTCATTTGGTTTTGGATCGTTTGCTCATCTTCAGTGGGTCTCTTTCTTTGTTCCCTGTGGGAGTCCTCTGTGCCCAAGTTGTGTTGTCCCCTCAGGGGGAGATTGTATTTTTGTCTTTCCACCCAAGTTTTGATGGCATTTCTCAGCTTAGAGCTCCCCACTGCCAGGCCAGTGTAAATATGGACTCTGGACTTACACAGGGGAGAGTCTGGGGCTTCTATTTCTTGAAGGTGAATTTTCATTCAAGGGCCTGGACAAAGGACAAGTTTCCTTGCCACCTCCCCAAGTGACTGATGGAGGGTTTTCTTATCCCCATTCAGCCCTTCAAAATGTCCAGCTTGATGCAGGGGTGTCTTCCCACATCTCACCTAACAGCAACTTGAGACCTCCCCTTCTCTCCCTGCATGGCTTTAAAACCTCCGTCTCTAGCTCCAGGGGCCATATGCCAGGCCTGGCCCCATGCATCAGCTCCTACTCACAGTTTTGGGTTAGACTTTCCTCCTCCTTTCTGGCATCCAGGGAATTTTTCTAAACTCCCTTAAGCATTTTTGGAACTTTGTCCTGCTCTCTTTTGTCTAGCATTTCTACATGTTTGTAGCAGGAGGGAGACCCTTTTGCATCAGCTCAGTCCTTCATGTTTCCTGATGTCCACCTAGCGTCTCCAGCACTTCATACGCTGTCTCACACACAGTAGCTGCTCAACCCATGTCTGAATTGGTGAATTGACGCACGAGCTATAAATGTCTTGTGGCCAAATTAAGTCGTATGGACCCTGCTTGGGCCCTAGCGTGGCTGAGGCGCTCTGCCTTGGCGGGGAGGGCTCTCTTTCCGTTCTGGTTGCTCTGGTTCAGATCAGTGAATAACAAAACCTATGCTGAGTTCGACACAGCACAAGTTTAATTCAGGGGCCAAAGAACGGAGAAGTGGGAACTAAGGTTCACAGATGAACTTCTCGCCCACCTGGCCAGAGGGATCTAATTTTAAAGGGTAAAGACAAAGGGAGGAGGAGTGAGGCTACTGATGGGGAGGTATATGCATTAGTCTGCTGAGGAAGGGGCAAGGCTGTTTCGAGGGAGGGGGGTGCCATCCCCTTTTTATCCTTTTTTGGTCCTTAATGTTCAGTTACAGCCCCTGGTAGGTGTGTTATTTCATATGCCAATATAGTACAATTAACTTGTAATGAGACTCAGGGTCTGTTGGAGGTCAGATTCATTGCTCTCTTGGTCCCGGCTGTTTCCATCTGGGTTGTTTTGTTTGTTTGTAGCTTCCTTTCTGGGCCCTTTAACTTAAAGATTTATGTTCACTCCTGCTAAAGGTGGGGGATTGGCAGGATTGGAGCAAGGACATTCCTGCTGAAGGTGAAGGTTAGAGGGTTGTGAGCAAAGACCTGGAGCAGCTCCGGCAACAGTCTCTTGCATAAATCATGAACTGTGAATGGGTACTCACTTATGAAAAAATGCTAGAAAAAACACTCCAACTTTTATATTTTTAGAAATACAGGGAAAAGAACACTCCAACTTTGATACTTCTCTAGATTCAAGTCTTCCCTGACCATAAGAGGTCAGACAGTGGTGGACCCTAACACAGACATTGATTATTTCACCTTCAGGAGGCCTCACTTTGGCGGATTCCTTAAACCTGCTGCCAGGATTATCCCACCACCTATGGCACAAGAATCAATAAACAAGCAGATGTTCTTTAAAGCTGAAACAGTTTATAAGCCTCTGGAAACTGGTAGAAAGAGTTGGAGAATTTTCTTTTCTCATCTCCGTTAAATCATTAGAGATAACAGATGTCTACTAAACTTTTATTTTTCCTGATTTTTGATTTTCTAAACTTGTGATCCCTTTCCTCTAAATGAAATTAAAATCATTGGCGGATTTCTGATGTTCTCCATGAATCGTGACATGCTGCCTCATCTGATTGAGAAAGTCTCTCTCTCTCTCTGTCTCTCTCTGTCTCTCTCTGTCTCTCTCTGTCTCTCTCTCTCTCTCTCTCTCTCACACACACACACACACACACACACACACACACAATCAGCTTTTATTCATAATAGTAAAGTTCCAATGATCTTCAGTGCTTGTGAGAAGTAGTACCATATAACAGCTAAAAGCATTGGCTCTGAATCAAGACTCCTGGGTGCAAATGCTAATTCCAGCTCTTACTTATTTTGTGACTTTGGACAAATTGCTCAACCCCTCTGTGCCTTGGTTTCCTCTTCTATGAGATGAGGGTGGTAATATGCCAACCTCACAGAGTTACCGTGAGGACTAATGGAGCTGTTGCATGAAAAGTGCTTGGAGCAAAGCCTGCCCTGTAGAAAGTGCTCGCTAATTGTTACCTATCATTACCATGTTTTCATTCTTGGTCTCCATTTCCTCATCAGTAAAGTGAGGGGTCTGTCCTAAGACCGAAGAGCCCCTGAAGGAGCTAGAAAAGTTAATGATTCTAAAGGTTCAAGTTCAAAAAAAAAAATAAAATAAAATAAAGGTTCAAGTTCATCATGTCAGTCCCCAGCCTGAGAACGCCACAGGATGAGGACACCCCTCCTTTGCCATCGCCCAGGCTCTGCCTCAGCCTGCCCCTCCCGCCCCTGCTTAGCAGTGTCATTTCCTGATGGCCCTAGCCCTCTGTCCCAAAGTTGACCCTAAACAATTTGGAGGCAGTAACCACATCCTCATGTAAAAATGGAGCCACAACGAAACTCCATGCCCATTCCAAATCTATTCCTGTGCATGTGTTCTTCCCCCTCCTTGGAATAGCTTTATCCGGATGCCCACAGGAGCTAGTTCAACGCCACCTCCAGAGCAAGGCCTAGAGGCAGCCCAAAACAGGAGATCTTCCCACATACAGCGGGACACTTGCTGGGGGTAGAAATGCAGACAAGGCTTCCAACCCAAGAAAGGAGGTAGTCTAGTGAAGCCTCTTTTTAAAAAAATTTTTAATGCCATTTTAAAGGTTGCCTTCCATTTACAGCTATTACAAAATATTGGCTCTGTTCCCCATGTTGCACAGTACATCCTTGAGCCTATCTTTCACCCAATAGTTTGTACCTCCCACTCCGCCACCCCTATATTGCCTCTCCCCCTCTCCCTCTCCCCACTGGTAACCACTAGTTTGTTCTCTGGATCTGTGAGTCTGGGGAAGTCTCTTAATTGTAAGTAACAGAAACCTGCTCAAACTAACTTAAGAACAAAGGAAGCTTTATTGTAGGGAGAAAACAGAACTCAGGAGAACACAAGTTAATACCGAGCGCAAAAGAGCCTCATGAGAACTGTAACCAGAAGGCATCGGTCTGAGACAACCACTTACACTCTCCCCTCCCCACCCAACCCCACCACCCCAGAGTCACATGGTCTTTTCTATGCTCTTCTGTGTGACTCTCTTCCAGCAACCTTTCTCAATAGATCTGTTGTCTCTTCTTACTTACGTTGCACATGGCCCCAAATGGTGGCTCTGTGACTTTCTTCCTTGGCTTCCCATAGCCAACTGAGCAGTGTTGGTGGCTCTTAGTTGAAATACTGGGAAGACAGACTGATCATTGGACAGTCTGTGCATGGGTGTCCCCTGCATCAGGTATCTACTTCTAATCCAATCAGCAGTTATCCCCATGTAAAGAACCATAGAGCCTATAACTCCATACAGGGGCTGTGGGTAGGGCAATTTATACTAAAAAAAAGGAAATGAAGGTAGAGGGTAAATTGATTGACATTTCAGGGCAGCAGTGGATTGGCAAGAAGTAGACCAAGTGATAGAAACCCAGGCAGAGAGCCAGAATTCAGGGCAGGATATTGGGGATGGGGCACTAAAGAGAACAAAGGCTCAGCACAAAAAAGAGAGGAGAGCAATGGAATCCCAGGATTCAGAGCTAAGCCAGTTGGGTGAGAAATGCTGGGTCTAGAGATTGGTTCAGCTACTGAGGTGGGACCAGGGATATCGCTAGACCTAGCAGAAGGACTTGGAAAGGCAGAGATCAGAGAAAGTATATAGGAGCCAAGGGCACAGTCAAGACCACTTATTTGCTCTTGCATTGCATTGCACTTATCTACTGCCTTGCATTGTTACTTAAGAACCATGAAAACAGTACAGGGCAAGTAGGTAAGCTTCCTAAGTCTTTGACCTTGAGTAGGTCACCTAACCTCACTGAGCCTTAGATTTTTCATTTGCAAAATGGTGATAACGAGAATATGAACTTCGTATGTTGGTTACGAAATAATACACATGCAGTGCCTGGCTTGAAGGATGACCCATTATTACTCTTAGTATTAGGACAAAAAATTAAATTTGAAGGATTTGTAATCCCCTTGTCCTCCCATATTCCAAGAAGACGCTTTGGTTTCATTGGGTGGGAGTGCAATTGAAAGAAGAAAAAAACTGCTAGAGAAAGTAGACCAGGAAAAAGAAGTGAGGGGAGGAGTAAGGCCAGGAAGCTGGGACAGTATTAGAATTTTAAGGCATGAGAAGAGACATATATGAGCAGCTGCCCTTTGGACTGGAGAAAAAGAAAGGTCCAAAGAAGATTTTTAGTAAATTTGATTTCTAAAAGAAGAGACATCCGAAGAGGATTTTTTAGCAGCACACTTTGCAGAGCACGGTGTGATGTTGTTAACCCTCTGCTGCCTCCTCAAGAAACTTTCAGTAAACACCTACAGTGCTTTTCAAGGCTTCTTGGAGTCAGACTGGGTAGAAATTTTAGATTTTGTCACGCTGCTACACACAGTCCCCAGGGGTGCCCAGTTTTATTGGTGTTACCTTAATATTGTCATCCATACCTCTTTTGTCCTTCACCACCTCATTCAAGGCTTAACTCCATGGAGTGTGTAAGTGGGTACTTGTGGTTGATAGAAATAAAGTGATACCAGGAGTGGGGGTGGAAAAGAAGTTAAAGATTCTCAGTCACAAACATTTGATACAGAAATGAGAGCATCAGTTGAGAGGTGTGATTTCAGTCATATGAAACCTTTTGTTTGCTTTCAGCTGCGTCTTCAAACAAATCAAAATCACAGCAGGACAAACAGCCAAAGCGAATCAGTGATGCCTGTTCTTTAATAAAACTGGCACAGGCTGCTTTTGCTGGAAGGAAGCAGAGCCCTGCTCTTAGCTGCAATTCCTGACCTCCACAGTTTTACATCAGAGCATCTTCAGTCCCAGGAGAGTTTTCTGAATCTCTCTATGGACGAAATGGGAGACAGTTTTATTCAGAACTTATAGGTTATTTAACTCCCTAAAAATCTATTTTTACAGCAACTGAGCCAAAATATTGCAAACAGAAGGCAAATTTAAATGGGGAAATAATAAATTGTCAAGATTTAGAGGCAATTTGGCAATATCTATCAAAATTGTACATTTGCTTTTTTTATTGTGGCCAAAAAAAACCCCACATAACATAATACTTACCATCTTAACCATTTTTTTAAGGGATTTTGCTTTTTTTTAAAAATTTTTAAAATTTATTTATTTATGGCTGTGTTGGCTCTTCGTTTCTGTGCGAGGGCTCTCTCTAGCTGCGGCGAGCGGGGGCCACTCTTCATCGCAGTGCGCGGGCCTCTCACTATTGCGGCCTCTCTTGTTGCGCAGCACAGGCTCCAGACACGCAGGCTCAGTAATTGTGGCTCACGGGGCAGGCTGCTCCGCAGCATGTGGGATCTTCCCAGACCAGGGCTCGAACCCGTGTCCCCTGCATTGGCAGGCAGATTCTCAACCACTGCACCACCAGGGAAGCCGCCATCTTAACCATTTTTAAGTGTACAGTTCTGTAGTGCTGAGTATATTTACACTATTATGTGTACATTTTCTTTATACCTTGACATATAGTAATCCTGCATCTAGGAATTTGTTTTTCAGAAATATTCTCACACAAAGGTATATGAGGAAGAATACTCATTACATTGTTTTATAAACATTGTTTTATAAAATTGTTTTTATAAACATTGTTTATAAAAATAAGAGATGGAAAGAAGTGATTTTTTATCAATAGGGGACATATTTAAAAACTCTGGCTGCTTTTATGTAATTAAATACCACACAGCAATTAAAAAGAACAAGGCATGGGCTTCCCTGGTGGCGCAGTGGTTGAGAGTCCGCCTGCCGATGCAGGGGATGCAGGTTCGTGCCCCGGTCCGGGAGGATCCCGCATGCCGCGGAGCGGCTGGGCCCGTGAGCCATGGCCACTGAGCCTGCGCGTCCAGAGCCTGTGCTCCGCAGCAGGAGAGGCCACAGCGGTGAGAGGCCCGCGTACCGCAAAAAAAAAAAAAAAAAAAAAAAAAAAGAATAAGGCAGATCTGTATGTACTGATATAGAATGCTCCCTGGTATATATTACTAGGTGGGGAAAAACAGAAGAGTATCTCTAGCTAGCTGCCATCTGGGGAAAAGACAGGTGGGTCAGAGTCAAATGCTTGTATGCATGTATAGAATTTTATATGCATAGAACATCTCTATGTACACATACCAGAAACTCAATGTCTCTAGAGCAAACTGGGAGAGTAGGGGTCAGAACTGAAAGATGTATTCACATTTCACTGTATGCCCTTTTGTACTGTTTGTATGTATACATGTTACCTTTTTAAAAGAATGTTATTTAAATAAACAAAGAAAAGTTTGATTAGAAAGTGAATATTGCAAAAAGACCAGGACTCCAAACTTAATCTGTAAGTTTAAGATTTCCCCCAGCACATAATTTAAAAAATTCTACAGGCTGATTCTATGGAAATGAAAAACTAAATAGTCGAGAATAGCCAGAAAATATCTGAAAGACAGTAATGATGGCGGGGGAGGGAGGTGTTGGAGGGAAGGGGGGCAGTAAAGAAAAGACTAGCCAAACCAGATATTAAAAACTACATTAAATAAGACTATGTGACACTAGCATATGAATAAACAGATCAATAATGTATAATCGGAAGTCCAGAAAAAGACCCAAATTTATTTCAAATTAAGTGTAAGGAAAAAATATAATTTCCTGTCACTTGGGGAAAGATGGTAATGGCACAACTGGAAGTCATGGAAAAACACAATTTGCTCCATAGTTCAATCCTTAAACCAAAATAAACTCCAAGTATGTCAAAGATTTAAATATTTAAAAATGAAGGCATAAATGCATTAGAAGAAAACATGATAGAATCATTTTATACTCTAGAGCAAAATCCCTTCCAAGCATGTCACAAACCCCAGAGGTCATAAAAGAAATAACTGATAAACTAAAAGCATCTTTTTAATTGTGGAAAATATTTAAACATTTTAAAGGTGAAAGACAAAGTGGGAGGAAATGTTTGTAGCCCATACAATAAGCAAAGGGCTAATTTCTTTAATATATAAAGAGCTCTTATGGGTCAGTTTTTTAAAGAACAATAAACCAATTTTAAAAATGATCAAAACACATAGACAGGTTTTCAGATATTTTAAAAGATGCTTAACCTCATCTACAATTATGGAAATGGAAATTCATTCCACAGAGCTATAATTTTTGATCTGTTGGACTTTTGATAACTATATGTTGACAGAGGTGTAGAAAAACACACACTGTAATACGCTAATTGTGGCAGTGCTGACTGACTGGTACAGCTTTGTGGAGGGCACATTTCTCTGACTCATAGCTCCTATCCAGAAACTCATATACACAGATATACTCACACATAAGCACATGCTATTGATTGAACACTATGTGACAGAAAGAGTACAAAAACTTAAAGATCTATCAGTAGGGGACCAGTTTTAAAAAAATAAGAATTTGAGATTAAACATTGCCAAGACAAGTCATTTGGTTAACAAAGAAAGTGCAGCAGAGTATTTGTAGTGTATGCCACTTGTGTTATCATTAAAGATGCACACTTACATTTCTTGAAGGGCATATAAGAATATGAATAGTGGTTGCCTCTGGGGTAGGGACCTGAGAGACTGTGGGATGGGAAGGGCCGGGGAGTCTTTCATTGTGTTGCCTCTGGTGCCTTTTGAATGTGGTACAATGTCTTTGCAATATCTGTTCAAGAAAGTGATTATTTTACAGTTGAAATAAAAAAGAAATAAGCCAAACACTCAAGCTTAGGAATCTTTAAGAAAGCACATTGTGTGTTCTTGATGAATTGTTCTCAGCCTGGCGAACAACTGACCTCATCTAGACTCTGTTCATGGAGTCAGGCCCATGTGGTACCAGTTTGCCCTGAAACGCCCCTGAGGACATGGTCCCCAGGAATGGGCTGGGCAAAAGTAGAGATTTATAATCCAGGTGACCAAAAGCAGTTGCCTCAGAGAAAGAGTATAATTTAATTTTTCCAAGGAGGAAAGCAAAGGTCAGAGTCGGTGCTTGGCCTTAGGTCTGAGGGGTGAGGCCACAAACAGGAAGACCCCGGAAGCCCACATAGTATGGGAAGGGCCAAAAAGTGCCCGAAGCCCCTCCTGGTGTGTTGGCAGCCACATGGCCTAGGAGGGCCTGATGTCATAAAGAATTAGAGAGGACTGGCCAGAACTTTCTCCAGAAAGGCTCCAGAAGTGATCACAACTACCCCCTCTTCACCTCCAAAACTACCAGGCAGTGGTCCTTCACGCTTCAGGTGTTTAATGCCCTGCAGAAGACAGGACCTTGTCTGTGGCTTGTCCCACATTCATGGGCCTGAGTCCTGCAGGGGCCAGTGTGAGCTTCCCTCCTGTGAGTGTGCCCTGTGGACGGAGGCCTGTTCACAGGCCATTTGCAACCAGTCCACGATGCGCTAAATCCAGGAGGGTCTGGGATATCACAGATGCTTATCTGAAGTTACCCCAGTCCACAAGTTTTTTTTAAATAATAAGACTGAGGCTTGGAAAACATATGTGACTTGCCCAAATGCTAACGGCAGCACAGATCCTCAGCCCAGGACTCCTGACTTCCTTTCTAGAGCTTTCTCCTCTCTCTGCTAAGAGAGAAGAGACATAGGCAGCCCTGAAAATTTCATCCTGTTGTATATACTAAAAAACTCACCTAGTCTTCACCAGACTCTGTGTCTGAGACAGTTTATTTTTTTATATAAATTTATTTATTTTTGGCTGCATTGGGTCTTCACTGCTACGTGTGGGCTTTCTCTAGTTCCTGTGAGCAGGGGCTGCTCTTTGTTGCGGTGCGCGGGCTTCTCATCACAGTGGCCTCTCTTGTTGTGGAGCACGGGCTCTAGGCGTGTGGGCTTCAGTAGTTGTGGCTCGCAGGCTCTAGAGCGCAGGCTCAGTAGTTGTGGCACACGGGCTTATTTGCTCCGCGGTATGTGGGATCTTCCTGGGCCAGGGCTCGAACCTGTGTCCCCTGCACTGGAAGGCGGATTCTTAACCACTGCACGACCAGGGAAGCCCTGAGACAGTTTAGAGTAGATTTTCCAATGGCCTAGGAGGGCCTGATGGTAAAAAAAAAAAGGTGGTAAAAAAAAGGTGTATGCACCTCGTATAGACTTCATTCATTCATTCATTCATTCAGTGTCAAACACCATATTCGAGAAATCACTTGTCCTTAAGAGGCTCATGGTCTCTTGGGAAAGAATCACGTAGAAGTAGGTGATTACAACACAGTGCAACTTGGGCCGGGAAAGTCAAGTCCAGGGCACGCAGGAGCACAGAGCAGAGCCTTCCCCTGGCTCAGGAAGCTGAGATTTCATGAGCAGTATTAAACTCAATATTTTAATGCTCAAAAAGTATTAGCTCCTTTCTTGTCTTGGTCTTGCTGGACCATCAGGACCAGGATAGCAGTTTTTGTTGCCGCCTCTTCTCTGGGTGAGGATGGACTCATGAGCTGAGCGTGTTAGGAATGCAGCCAGTGCATACCCTTTGGCTGAATGGGGTATCTGTCCCAAGCGCTGTATCCCCAGCCACCTCTACATCTGGTCTTCGGGTCTGTTTTGAGAAAGTGTTGTTCATTTCCAGCGCCTGGTCAGGGCATCCGTGGGCTGTCACTCCTGTCTGTTTAGCTCTTCAGCTCTCTCATCCTGAATGTATTCCCATGCAAACAAGTTCTCCCAGTCTGTCAGAGCTGCCCTCCCTTGAGCCAAGGTGTCCAGCTTGCCTGCAATGAGCGATGCTTAACATAAGGGGGTAGGGGACAGGCCTGTAAAGGGAGATTGGGGTCATCTCATGAACAGCCTGAATACCAGGCTGCTGAGGTTACACATAGACCAGTAGGAACAGGGCGGCCATTGAGTGCTTCTGAGAGGGAAGTGACCAGAGACAAGGGTATTCGTTCATTCAGCCAATAATTATTGACATCTGTTGTGTGCAAGGCACTGAGTGAGACTCTGTGCTGGGCCCTAGAAGCACAGAGATGAATAAGACCCAGTGTGGGAGACACATCACATCCCCCTGGGTTATAACACACTCTCTACCTCATGCAACAACTTCAAGTCCTTATCTCAGAGAAGGAAAGAAATCAAATTGTCTGTGAAACTTCGTAGTATAGGAACTTAGCTACCGAAATTGTAAAGCCATAAGTCATGCTTCCAATTGTTCTGTAACTATGTAAACATCTCAATTTTTGTTTGCTTATCTATTTCAGCATAGAAATAGATAAGCAAACAAAAGAAGAAACAGGAGCCCCATCTCACGGAGAGATATTCTGCTACTCCTCAGATTCTGCCCCCGCATTATAACGTTTCGTCTCCTTGACACTGTGTAGCCAATGAGGTTTACAAGGCCTGGCTTCGCAGGCTAAGGGAGAATGAGGAAAGAGCAAGCAATTACAGACTGCCATGCTGCGTGTTATGATAGAGTTATGTACTAAAGGGCACTAAGGAGAAAGTATTGGTTCTGTCCAATTCCATCCTGAATGAAGGACCTCACAAAATCATGAGCTGAATTTTGTAGGACAGAGAGAGTTTGCTGGGTATACAAAAGGGCAGGGCACACCAGGCTGCACGGAGCTGTGAAATATCTTCATGAAACTGTAAGTGATGGGAGAGCGCTAGGAGAGGGAGTAGGACAGACACGTTCATTCACTCATTTTCTCCTCGAAGGTTTCCTGTGCACCTGTTATGGGCTGTGCCCTGAGGGAAGCAGGAAGGCACACAGAAGTGCGTAAGACACAGATCTCACCCTGAAAGGGCTCGAGGACTCAGAGTTCAGTTTGGCAGAAAACCCACAAAGCAGTGCTTTTTCTCAGAAGAGGAAGGCTTAAGGAAGGAAGGCAGATGATTCTTTCAGCCTTGCTATTGTTTTTCATCCTCACGTGGCTTATAGCCTCCATTTACTGAGTGTCTACACTGTGCCAGGCGCTATGATAGATTCCTACACACTAACCTATTTCAGTGAATCTTCACAACAACTCTGTAAATGTGGTTATTACTGATTTCGTTTTCCAGATGAGAAAACCAAAGCCCAGAAAAGTTAGGTAAATAGCCCAAGGTCACACAGCTCAAAATCAGAGTACTGGAATTTTGAGTTCTTTCCTTTTCACTGGTTCTTTGCTTTTCCTTCTGTTGACTCTCCATTCCTATGACTTTCATTCCTCATCTGCATCTATCAGAATTCCACCCAGCCTCCCATATTCCACTCTGCTATGATGCCTTTCCTGGTTCCAAGTACATGTTGTTTCTGCTCCTCCAATCTTCCACAGCATCTTGTATCCCACTTTGGCCCCTTCCCTGCCTCATATGATGGGTGTCTGCGTGTACCTATGGAAGAACCAGCACAATGCAGGCGTCCATCTGAGCCAGGCTGTGCTCTGGACCCACCCCTTCCTCTCCCCAGTAGGGCTTTACATAGGGCTCACAATACATTAATAAGTGTCTGTTGAATTAAGCTGAATACTTTAGCTCTTGGTTCCCTGACAGAAAGACTGCTATAAGCAAAGCCGGTCATCTGACCTTTTTGTCTCCACAGCTGCCACCAGTTCTCCAAACTACAACCCATTCTCAGCAGGCTCCAGTTATAGCAATTCTTAATTATCTTCCTGTTCAAAAGCAAAATTAATGTTTCATTAATCAATGGGTAAAGAAAATCAAAAGTCTGTTAACTGGCAAAGCCAATGCTGTCCCAAAGGGAATTGATCCATGTATGCTGTGGGCAGCCTGTTCATTGGTAACCACAGCTCCTGAGAGCAGCCCTCTGGGGAAATGCTGGAGGAACTGGAATCTTTTCTGAAATAGCTTTTAAATACATAGAAACGCATTGGATTCTTATTGGGAGTTTTATGGGGGGGGGGGGGAATAGGGAAGGGGAGATTATTTGCTTTGTGTAGAGACTAAGTATTTCATAGATGCATACGTTTAACCAACAAGCACTGACAGATATGTATGTGATATCTGGAGCAAAATTATTCTTTAAAATGTAATGAGCTCTCCACAGACTATATTCAAGAATCAATGCAAATATAAAGGGTGTGCTCATCTGGCTGACGATCTTGGATCATGACTGCAAACATGACTGGGGCTTTCGAAATGAGGTTTTCCTCTATACTGATGTCCAAAGGGTTTTCTTTCTCAAATCGGTTTGCTGTTCATCTAAAACTCACCCCTTTGAATTATCTGCATGCAGATTAGTGACCCCAAATTTAAGCAAATATATATATAAACATATAAATGTTTATATTTATATATCAAGTACATAGAATGTACAATCCTAACCACAAAGAAGTGGGCCTAAGGTTAACTCCAAAGCTTTCAAACTAGGGCCTAAGACAGCAGCAGTGTTTGTTGCAGGGTGGGTGGGTGTCTGGCCTGGGTTAGGGATTTATTTTATTATCCCAGACCCCATGGAGGTTTTGCATTCTTTACAACATGCACCCTGACTTACTGGAATCTAATATATTAGCATCTAATATACTTTTACTACTTCCGGGACAATGCAAGGACCTTAGAACACTTTAATTCCTCTCACTCCAATGATACCTTAAGTATTATTGTTGCCAAGTAATGAAATTTTACATATATTTAGCCCTGCAAGGCTAAATTCATATTGTTTTGTACAGTCAATATTCACTTAGCGTCACCCCTATATTAACCCTTTCTGTTGCTCTTCCTTCCTTTTTGCGTTTCCATTTCTGTTCAGGGACCGTTTCTTTACACCTGAAGAATTCCTTTAGCATTGCTTTTACTGAGAATTTGCAGGCAAAAATTCTCTCAGTTTGTGTTTTTCTGGAAATGTCTTTATTTTGCCTTTGTTTTTAAAGGTTATTTTTTAATAAGTAAGTTGGCAATTATTTTCTTTCAGTATTTAAAAGACATGGTTCCTCTGCCTCTGACTTCCATTATTTCGTTGAGAAGTCCTGTGTCAGTCTGACTTTACTCTTATGAAGATAACGTGTCTTTGTCTATGGCTGCATTTAAGATTTTGTCTTTGTCTCTGGCTTTCAGCCGTTTTTACTGTATACTGAGATGTGGTTTTGTTTGTATACATTTAATTTGTTCCTTTGGGGGGTTTGTAGCATTTCTTGAATCCATGGCTTAATATCTTTTGTCAGTTTTAGAAAATTCTGGCCAGTGTTTCTTCAAAGACTGGTTCTGCCCGAATTTTCTCTCTCCTCTTTATGTGGGACTCCAATTACATACATGTTAAGTTTTGCCATCATTTCTCATATGTTTCTTATGCTTTTTTCCCCTATATTCTCCATCACTTTTCCTTCCATACTTTAGTCTGGATATTCCCTAATCCTCTCTTCTGCTGGCCTAAACTAGTACTGTTAAACCTGTTAGTTCTTAATTCCAGTTATCCTATTTGTCAGTTCTAGAATTTTCACTTGATTCCTTTTTACAAATTTCAGTTTGTTGCTAAAGTTCTCCTTTATGATTTCTGCTTCCTGGAACATATTTAACACATTACTGACCGAGACGTATTAATACGTCTTTTGTTACCTGAACATTGTTGACCGGAGACGTATCAATACGTTTTTAGAGAATGATACAATTAACATCACCGTGTGAAGTTGTTAGAGCTTAAAATTGATCAAGGGTTCATTATACAACTTATGATTGTCGTTATCATTCACATTTTGCTCTGTTAGGTTTTTGTTTCAACCTTGTGTATATTATAAAAGTAAAATTTTCAAAAATGATGCATTGCAAAATTTTGAGTGAAGAAGAATTTTTTTGGTGAATTTTATGCAGATACTTTCTCTGATTGTCCAAGCGACATATATACTAGTGTCTCAGAAGATGGTAGTTCTTCAGAATATAGTTCTGATTCAGATGTTGTGAATAGTAGACCAACAAAAAGACAAAAACCCTTAGTGATTGATTCTGATACGGAAAGTAAAAATGAAACTCACGGTGCTGGGGAATGCTCCTTTGCTTCTACAGAACAGTGGATTGAAGACAACATTTCACAAAAATTAGAAGCCTTTACAGGTGTGTCAGGTGTAACTATTGAATTTAATAACCCACAAAGTGTTAGTGAAATAACAGAATTAATTTTTGGCTAGCCAAAATAAAAATCGCTGGTCACAGGCGTTAGTTTCTGCAAAAATCACACAGTGAATAATGAGTTAATCACTGCTTTTGTTTAAATACAGGTTTGAGGACTACAATATCTGGATTCCCTGTGAGACTGAGTCTATTGTCTTTTTTCCTTGGTCCAGTTTCCTTGTGTGTCTGATAATTTTTTATTGAATGCCAGACATTGTGTATGGAAAATTGTAGAGGCTCTAGATGACATTACCTTCCTTCACAGATTTACTTCTACTTCTAGCAGGCAGTTAGAGCAGGGCAGATCACTTTAATCAAATCTTGAGCTGGACAGGTGTGAGGTTGAATTTCAGTCTTCGTGAGAGCTACTTTATTTATGGTTCACCCCAACTCCAAGAGTGTAGCTCTTCTGAGGTCCTAAGTGAAAGCCTGGGGACCTTAGTGTCTTCTTCTGGTTTCTGACTTACAGCTTTAATCTTCTCAAAATGTGAGGCTGCTGAAAGCTCTGTTCAGCCTCTTAGCTACTCACCGCTACTCAGATTTGCAAGCTCTCTATCCTGTGACGCTTACAAATCAGCAACTGCCACAGAAGGAAGGCAGTGCCAAGTGTGGGGCTCCCTCCTCTGTCCTTCCTTTCTCTTCAGGATCTTGGCTCAAGTCATTTTTTTCTCCCCAGTCCTGTGAGACTGCCAAAAGCTATGCTCAGCCTCTCCGCCTCTTAGCCTTGTGTGGCTGATGAAACAGCCAGTGTCTGGAGGGGAAAAGTAGCTTGGAATATCTGACTCACTTATGTGCATTCCCCTTCTCTCCAGGACCTCAGCCTTCAAGTCCTGGCTGCACTGAGAGCTCTCCAGTACATTAAACCAAATTGTTTTGTTGTGTCTTATCCATCTTTTCGAGTTGTTCTTGGCAGGTTGTTGGTCTGATACAAGTTAGTTCATCATCGTTGGAGGTGAACCTAGAATTTCTTTAAGACTTTGGGTTCATCTCCAGCGTAAGCTGTGTCTCTAACATCATTCTGATCCTTTGTCTTCGACCCAGTCTCGCTTTCTGGTGTCAGTACTAGTGTGCTAAGGCGGGGAACTCTATGTCTTTTCATCTGCAGTTGTTCAGAACTCTCCTTTAAGTTATATTTGTTGCATAAGTTATATTTGCTATTTGTTTCCATTCCTCACTTATATCGCAAAATACTATATTATACCAGGTGTGACTTCCTTCAATGTGAGTGTCTTGGCAAAATTCTGTGGTGTGGAAGGGGCTTATAATGCTCTGGTACTTTGATTGGCAGACTTCCCTCTGAGTTGATGTCTCTCTCCTGCTAATCGAAGCACCCTTTTTCTGTGTCCAGCGTCTCACTCCCATAAACACACTACAAAGGAACCACCTGCCCCTGAGTTTGAACTCAACCTAGCTGCCTTGGAGCTTTGCTTCCCAATTTATTGATACCCAGTGCCTGTGAGGGACAGACTTGCTAAGTATGTCGTGATAATTGCAAAGACAATTGGGTTTTGATTTTTCCAAATATTTAAACTCTTAAGAAATTTTTTAAACCGCTATGGATTTAAAATAAATAATATTTTACAGTAGTCAACTAGTAGGACTGTGATTTATTCTTACTTCTAAGAAGTTGTGAAATTGTGTCACTTCTCAATGTTTGTGACATTAGATATGAGTCAGGAATTATTAAAGATTTCCTTGATGTCTTTGAAAAGGAATTATATTAAAATAATGAACATTTTGCTGACTATAAAGAATAGACTGTGTTGGCTAGATGTTGATCACCAACCAATGCATAGATAGGAATGTCCAGTGTGGTAGATGCCCTCCGATTCAACTCAGTTGAGAGCAGTAGTTGATTACTATAATCTAAAACAGACTGTGTTAAGGCAGAGAATTTTAAAAATTAAAAATGAATATGTGAAATAGTTTAACTTAAATCATGTCACACAAATGTATCTTCAGTCTCAAAGATACATCGCTCCAGAAACTCATCAGCCTGGATTTCCAGTTGAGACTTTATGAAAGTGACTCTAGAACTTAAAGATACCTGCAAAGCAATCTGAGTGCAGAATCCCCAGCTTTTGCAACCTTTCCCAATCTTTAACCGTTATCTTGCTGTCACCTAGTTATACAATATTTTTAGCAACTTGCCTTCCAAAGCAGTCATAAAGTAACATCTTCCTTTTCTCACTCATTTCTTATCAATTTCAAAAAAATTAAATACAGTATAAGGGTAAGTGACATAAGGAGGTTTGGGAACAGACCCAACTTACTCTTGGTAAACATACAGCTCTAGCGCAAGAGCGTAAGTGTGCTGCTGTAGCAAAGAGCGGCACGCGGCGGAAGCGCTCAGAACGCCATGGGCTCCGTCAGTACTACTCCAGAGGGGATGACAGGCATTGGTTAGTCCTGCAAGGAGCTTATGTGGCAGACAGTCGAGAAAGATTCTACAGTACTGCTAAGGAGTACAACTCACTTTGTTCAGGCTTGGGTTGAATCTATGTCTCTTGGAAGTCACCTTCCTTGCTACCACCCCTCACATTCACTGGCATCATTTCAGAATGATTGAAAATAGCCTTTTCACCAATCTGTAATGTAAATGTGTAAATGTATTAATGACAGTGAACTTTGTGTGTGTTACCAAGGGCCAGATGCTATAAACACTTGACGTGGATCATCTCATTGAATCTGCACAGCTCTATTCAGTTATACTGTTAGCCTCGTTTTATACTTGAGGAAAATGTCAGGTAGACTCAGAGGAGTGAAACGACTTGCCCAAAGCGTTATCCATAGTAATGGTAGATGCAGAATTCAAGTCCAGGTCATCAGAATCCAGAACCCACATTTTTACACACACTGACTGCATCCCTTGTCACAGAACTTGGAAGTTGGTGATGAGGCCTTTCTATTGTAGCCTACTGCCTGCCTCTAAGACTGAGGCCGGCTCCCCATGCTGTCATTTTCCTTCTTATGCTCCGGTCAGCTTCTTTAAATTCAGCCCACTTTCCTTTCCTTCAGGACTTGATGCTTTCCCTTTCTCTAGTCCTCTAAATTCTCCCCATCCCCCAAACCTGGCAAAGTGCAGGGTTCTGTCATCCTAAGCTCCCTCTTTATTCATTGATCCTGAGGACATCCTTGTGAGCTCTTTGTGATTTAAGGATTTTACTGTGATCACTATGGTGACATAGGGTAAGGGAAAAACCCATGCGGGAAAACGACAGAGGTTCCAGAAACAACGTATTTGAATTCTGGTTCCTGAGCTACCATTCTTCAGGTCCATGCTGTGATGGGAACCAAATATTCCCTTGAGCTGTTGCCCTGCATATTTAATCCTGAGAATGGGGCTCCCCAATTCCCTCTGCTCCTTTAGCAACAGCCCTGGTTATCCCCACACCCATAAAGACTCCTTTTCCCAGCACAGATGCCCCCTTGTTTGGGGGAAGGGGAGCTTGTCCTGTAAAGCCCTTCAAACTGGGAGGCAGCTGTTTCCCGGGAACTCTGCGCCTTACACATGACAGCAGTAACGAGCCCTCTGGGCATTACCTAATGATCGCTGTTTAGGGCTAAATAGCATGGCTTTTGGAAAAGCTTTGTTAAAATGTCGGTATTTTACCTGGCACCCATGGGGTTGAGTGGACAGTGGGCAGGAGAGCCACAACTTCAGCCACTGTTAACCATTAACTCTGGAAACAGATTTGTTCATTGGAATAACTGTCACCCAGGAAGGACTTACTGCTTGTCCTGAAATGGCAAAAACTCAGAAAAAGCCCAAGGATAAGCTTAAACTGCCACTATCAGGTAACCTAATTGTCTGTCATCCTTCACCTTTTAGTATCAGAATACCAATTGTTAGCTGGACACATGGCCACCCAGAATAAAGACTACATTTCCCAGCTTCCCTTTCATTAGCCATAGCCATGAAACTAAATTCTGACCAAGGAGATGTAAGGAAAAAAATGTGTGCAATTTCCTGGAGGAGAAGTTAAAAGGAGAAAGCAAGTCCCTTTCTGTCCCTCAGACTCCCTCCCCACCTACAAACTTTTTTTTACATAAGAGAAAAATAGGCTTTTATTCTTTTTTTAAGCTAGATATTTGAGGGCTCTAAATTATATGCAGTCAAATCTATTCCTGACATAGGTAAGAATTCCAAAAGTATTTCTGAGATTGAGATACTTGTTTCTTATTCCCTTTCAAGGTAACTGTCATGTGAAGGATATTTACATGGAAGAGTCTCTGACTTTCTTTTTCTTGACTACACTGTCTTAAAGCACACACATATTTTGGTTTCAAGTGACTGGGGAAGAGTCATTTGTTCTCATTGGTTACTGTCTTCTAGACACAATTTTTCAATTAAATGAGGGTTTAGAAGTCAGAAACAATACAGAATCCTACACAAACTTGGTCTCATCCTACAAGCAATCCCCACGCCCACCCCACAGGTGGGAAAACAAATGAAATAAGCCCGCTTATTTTATTCCTTGGATTCAATTGTTGCATACCCTGCAAGGAAATAAGAATAGATATTTCCAAGATTGAACCATCATCCACGAGAGGTCGGTAATATATAAAATAAATGCCTACATAAATTACAGCTAGAGTTGATAAAGTAATTTTTCACCATCAGGTGGTTCCCAGTAAAAAAGCACTAAAGTGTCAATCTGCGTGAAGCCTCCGGCCCCATTTCAAGTTGTCTGTTAATTACACATCCCTCTTTTATTCCATTGCCTCTGCTATTGTGGCAAGTGTCTGGTTCATTTTATCCCAGAGTAAAAAATTAAATAGATTTCAATTGCAGCTGCTGCAGTGGACACGTTGAGATGCATTTCCTATAGAGACCATGGCAGCCTGCTAGACTGGCCCAATGATGATTAATTTCAATGACTTGAATCACTGAGGAAGGGGGAAGCCGCTTCCATTTTAATTACAAGAGTGCAACACTTTCACCCCAGTTCATTGTCCTGAAACAAAAGACCTCCTGAAAGGCAGATTAAAAAAATCCAGGGTGTGGTGGTCTCTACTTACAAAGATCTCCTTTTTTCAGTCCGTGGCACCACAATTTAGCTCTGTACTGGGAAATGCTGGCAAGCTGTTGGGGTTTGCAAACAGACTGGAAGATAGGAAGAAAGGTCATTCAGTTTATTTTTGTTTATTTTACTTGAGCAATTAAAATGTATTGAGCTGGTCAAGATATGAGATAGCATCTCTCCATCATTGTATGTATAAAAGGGTCAAGAAAATTAACTCTGAAAATTAACTCAAATAAACATGTCTGAGTTTATTTATTTATTGTCCCACGGAGACAGAGCCAAAGACAGCCCAAGCTGTTTTCTTCTCTCTCCTTTTCCATTTGGATAAATAGCATCTTCCAGCAAGGCTCAGCACAGTTGCCACTTCCTCGGCCCTGCCCTGCAGTGGGAGTTTTGGGGGTTGGGGGGTAGGGATTGAAAAGAAGACCTTAGGTGAGACATGTCTGCCTGGGAATGCCCGTGTTGTGTGACCTTGAAGAGGTTCCTTAGGCTTTCTGAGCCCCAGTTTTCTCATCTGGACCCTGGAGGAGAATTAACATTCTCCTAGGTCATACTTGTTATGCATATTAAATGAGATACGTTACATAAAGCACTCAGGATGTTGCCTAGCCATAGAAGGAGCATCATAGGTGTAATTTACTTTTCTTTGCACATTCAGTAGCGTTTTTTTAAAAAGAAATCTCCTGATGCTAATTGATCAACAAGTCAGAAAACAGCGATTCAAATTAGACTCTGTTCTTTCTAACTCCCCCTGCCCGAGTAAAAATGTGATTAAATTTAGTTGTCTCTACCTCCCGTTTCAGATCCATTCCCTCCTTTTGGTCCTTACTGCTAACTGCCTTGATTCACGCATGGTTTCTTCATGAATGCAATTAATGCAACCTTACCCCCTCCCATCTTACCCCCTCCATTGCATCTCCATGAGGCTTCTAGAGTGATCTTTCCTGTCCTTCTCCTATAGGGTGACCAAGCATCCCAGTTTGCCCAGGACTGAAGAGGTTCCCAGGATGTGGGACTTTGAGTTTTAAAGTCAGGACAGTCCTGGGCAAACCAGGATGTCGCTAAATCTCCTACTTAAAAATCTCTCACCGGTTCCTCAAAGGTTTCAAGATGAACTGAAATTAATCGGTGTAATACACAAAGCCCTTTGTAATCAGTCCTGCCTTCCTCTCCACCTTCATCTTCACCACCCACCCCTTATTAGCCATGCCCTTTGCATCGGAAATACTAGGCTTCTGGAACTTCTTTCAAAGATGTTTCATGCTCTACCCCAGCCTCTTTTTTGTCTTTGCCTTTGCAGTTCCTTCTATGTGGAATGCCCATTCCCCTACTCCTTTCATCTGGCTAACTCCTTCAAATCCTAATGCCTCGCCTCCCCTAAGAAGCCTCCTCTTAGCACCTGCCTAACATAGATGTTCCTCCACCGTGCTCCCATAGCATCCTGATTTTGCCTCTGAACTGATGCCTCCTACATTTCACTATGTCTACCCTAACAGACTGAGAGACCCCGAGGGCAGGGACTGTGTCTTCTCTATCTTTGTAACTCTAGGAGCTGACACACAGTAAGTACTCACTGTTGAATGAATGAACAAATGAGATGCACACATTTGCCTCCCTACCCCCATGACTGTGTGAACTCCTCAGAAGCAGAAAGGACATGTGTCTTGATTTTCTTTGATTTCTTTATTTTTTTCCCCTGGCACTTGGTGCACGGCAGGGCTTAATGCATATTTTGAATCAATGAATAAATAAATGAACGAACAAGTACATCTTTCTTTAGGTATGGGCCAGGCAATGAGCATTCATGGTGAAATAAACTTCCCTTCAGTTCAAGCCCTCCCCCAGCCATGTGCCCTGGACAAGGCACCACTTGTCAGAACTAAACGTGGCCCCACGCTGTCCCCAGGTAGCTATCAGCTGGAAATCACTGGGGTCATGACCTCTCATATAGACACAAAGTCCAGAAGAAAAATGGTTTCTGTCCAAAGGCTGATATCAGATCTAAGAAAATTCTCCACTGGATTCCCTACACCATTGAGTATAAAGGCCACTAGCAGATAGGGAAGAGATGGCTTTCCCAGTACAGAGAGCTGAAGTATGTGTCATTTCCACTTCTGGAGTGGTTTGGTCTTTTTGGAGCTCAGCATTGAACAGCTGGGAGCCCTTTTTAACAGTGCAGGTTCCACTGCCTGATGGCAAGAAGTCAGGTAGCAGGCAGGGTCCGTCCGTTTCCGCCAGCCACCTTTCCAGCCAGAAAGCTGTAACTTTCTCCCCTGTAAAAGTTTTATGGCAAGTTGAGTAGAAATCCTAACAGGGATTAAGACCTCAGGGGGTTGGCAGGGTGGAGAAAGTGAGAGCAAATTAGAACATGAGTAATTGTTCCTGGAAATAAGTGTGCAATGGAAAAGGGCCCGTAGTCTCACAGACCTGGGGTCAGAACCTAGCTCTTCCACGTAAGAGCTGAATGATCCCAGTTAACTGGCTTCAATTTTCTGATCCCGACAATGAGAATAACAGAACCTCCTTGGCACAGGGTGTGTTCAATACACATTAACGCTCTTCCCCTCTCTTGATTCCAATGTATTTGCTAAAATGATACTTCTTGTGTGACAAAGGATTTTTCTCCTCATTTGTGTTTCTTTACAATGATAACTCTCATAGAGATTGTTTTAAATGAAATCAAGTTTAGATTTATTCATTTTCAAAAGTACCTAATTTTTTGTCTTTTTCCCTTATTTGTTTGCTTTATTGAAGTATAGTTGCTGTGCAATATTATATGTTACAGGTGTACAGTATAGTGATTCACAATTTTTAAAGGTTATACTCCCTTTATCGTCATAAAATGTTGGCTATATTCCCCATGTTGTGCAATAGTAGCTTATTTTATACCTAATAGTTTGTACCTCTTCATCGCCTACTCTTATCTTGCCCGTGGAGATTCCGTGGGGAATTTCCCCACGGGTAGCCACTAGCTTGTTCTCTATATCTGTAAGTCTGCTTCTTTGTTGTTTTATTCACTAGTTTGGTGTAGTTTTTAGACTCCATATATAACTGATACCATACAGTATTTCTCTTTCTCTGTCTGACTTATTTCACTTAGCATAATGTTGCTGCAAATGGCAAAATTTCATTCTTTCTTATGGCTGAGAAGTATTCCATTGTGTGTGGCCATATAGCTATATAGATAGATATAGATCTATCTATATATCTATCACATCTTCTTTATACATTCATCTGTTGATGGACACTTAGGTTGTTTCCGTATCTTGGCTATTGTAAATAATGCTGCTGTGAACATTAGGGTGCGTGTATCTTTTCAAATTAGTGTTTTTGTTTTTTTCGGATATATATCCAGGAGTAGAATTGCTGGGTCATATGGTAGTTCTATTTTTAGTTTTTTGAGAAACCTCCATGCAGATTTCCACAGTGGCTGTACCAGTTTAGATTCCCACAAACAATGTAGGAGGATTCCCTTTCCTCCACATCCTCGCCAGCATTTGTTGTGTTCTTTTTGATGATAGCCATTCTGACAGAGGTGACATCTCATCATGGTTTTGATTTGTATTTCCTTGATGATTAGCAGCATTGAGCATCTTGTAGTGCGTCTGCTGATCATCTGCATTTCCTCTCTGGTAAAATCTCTACTCAGTTCTTCTGCCCATTTTTTTAAACATGTTTGTTTTTTTGTTGTTGAGCTGTATGGGCTGTTTACATATATTGGATATTAACCCCTTATCAGTCAAATCATTTGCAAATATTTTCTCCTGTTCTGTAGGTTGTCTTTTCATTTACTGGATGGTTTCTTTTGCTGTGCAAAAGCCTTTAAGTTTAATATGTCCCATTTGTTTATATTTGCTTTTATTTCCCTTGCTTTAGGAGACGGATCCAAAAAAGTACTGCTGTGATTTATGTCAAAGAGTGTCCTGCCTGTGTTTTCCTCTAGGAGTTTTATAGCGTCCGGTCTTTCATTTAGGTGTTTAATATACAAAATTACTTTTGAAAAGAAGGGCAGTGGTGTGTGGAACAGGAGAAAATTAGGACTGTCAAGGGGTGTCTGGGAAATGTGGTGGTTCTATCCATGAGCCAACCATGAACGCTAAAAAACGGTGGTTTGTAACTTGCTGTGAGTCTCTGGAAAGGTCTAGAAACATCTGTGTTCTGCTTTGACTCTCACACTTGCTCTCTTGTCTCCCTTTTCTGTACCCCTTGCTGTCTGTCCGTTAGACTCCTTATTTCCATACACTGTTGTTTGTGATAGCTATTCATTCACCTTCCAAGTTCACTAATCCTTTAAAATTGCATTTGAATCAGCATGTGTGAGGGAAACTTACTCCCTTTCAAGCCAAAATCTTCCCACAGGGAGATGTAGAAGACAGCTCAGCAAGACTAAATCATAAAGGGTTTCAGAATCTGAGGCCCAAGTTCTAATCCTGGCCTCTTCATCCTTACACATGATCCATGCTTATCAGCCATTAGGTAAAATCTCTAAACACCTGTTACTCAGTCCAAGTTTTCATCCAATGCTAGAAACCACTGCATCCCATGCTTAGCAGATAGTCACCCTACCTCTGCTTGGATGCCTCCCACGTCAGGGACCTCATTTTTCTGAACTGACATACATGGTTGTGCAGCATGTGCACTGTACAAAGGCGCTCAGCTGAGGAAGGAAATGGGAGCTAGAAATCTAGTCTCCTTTCTTCTTGTCAAGCTGAGTGCCCCCAAAGGGACTCCTTTTTTTAATTTGACCATCCATAGGGGACTCCTTTTTTTACTTTTCACAAAGGCATCATATAGACTAGCAGTGACCCTGTCAGGTTGACACGCTCCAGCACTCTTAGAAGGGGTACCACTCACTAAAAAGTAGAAGAGACTTCAGTCTCCATCTTGAAGACTATACCAAAATAAACAAGGACCTATGACAGCTATGCTTGATCATTTATCAAACTGCAAAATCTTACCCATGACTGTGAAATGGCTTTATGGTTAGGAAAATGTACTAATAATTGTATTAGGCAGCAATTAAACTTAAATTTCTTTTAACTATGTTTGATGTCATCCTTTATCTGGGCCCATTAGAGTAACATTAAGGTGTTTGTGCAGATAGCTCAGTCATTTCAAATTACTTTCCTGTCTAATGTGGGAGCCTTAGGTTGCATTCAATTTTGGAGACACCAGGCATGCAAATTAGATTGTCTCAGTGTTCCTTGCAGAAGAAGCCAAAGAAGAGCTATTTTTTTTCCCCCTCTCCTGCTTAGCCATGTTCATGGAACACAGCTTTCTGTGCAATTAGAGGTATAGACCCTTTACTGCACAAATTCTCACTTGAACCATTAAGTATTGCTAGCAGACACAACGTCTGGTTAATATGACACCATTGTTGGAATGTTTTTAAGATCTAATTAGAGCCAGTAAGTTTTCTCTCCTATTGTTCTGTGTTTCATAGTTAGTGTTTGTTCTGTCCCAGCCCTCTAACTTTAAAGTTGAAAGCAGGGTAGAGAGAAGGAATGAACATTTATTAGACACCATCTGCTAAGTTCTGGGTAAGATACTTAATGCCTGTAACAACCCCGTGAACAGTGGCTTATTATATCACTTACAGATGGGGAAACGTTGGCTCAGAGAGGGTTAGTAAAGTGCCCAAGGTCACACAGCTGCCAAGTTCTAGAGTTGGGGTTTCAACTGTCAGCCTCTCTTTGCCACTTACTGGTTCTGGGAACTTGAATACTCTGATCATCAGACTCCTCATCTATAAACAGTGATTGTAATAATACTTACCTGCTCACAGTTCATTGTGTGGATCAAATACAGTAATAAATGTAATTGGCCCTTGCAGAAGAAGATGTGCTCTACAGGTGGGATAATAATTGGTGTCCCCTGACATTGCCATAAGGTCTTGGGTGGAATCTGCCTTTCTTCTGTGGGCCTGAAACCACATATCCACTGCTACAAGAAGGTTAGAGAGAGCACGAGTTAAACCTTAACTCAAGATAAATTAGATCCAAAAGGAACAGAAGACAACACCGTGAGTTATTCACAGTTCCAAAGGTGATTTAGGGACTTCCCTGGTGGTCCAGTGGTAAAGAATCCTCCTTTCAAAGCAGGGGACGCGGGTTCAATCCTTGGTTGGGGAACTAAGGTCCCACATCCTGCGGGGCAACTAAGCCTGCACACCAGAACTACTGAGCTCACACGCCTCAACTAGAGAGCCTGGGTGCCGCAAACTATAGAGCCCATGTGCTCTGGAACCTGTGCGCCACAACTAGAGAGAGAAAACCTGCGTGCCACAACTAGAGAGAAGCCCACACGCTGCCACGAAGAGCCCGTGCACCACAACTAAGACCTGACGCAGCCAAAAATAAATTAAAAGATAATAATTAAAAAAAAAATTAATACAAAGGTGATTTAATGGCTCTGCAACTCTTGAGGTGACTGTTTCCCCATCTGTCAACAGGGAGTGTGCAGGCTGACCTGTGGATTAGATGAGATGGTGTTATGTGAAGCATTAAGCACGTTGCCCAGAACTGAAACACTCAACAGACTAATAATTTCATTTATCAGTCATGTCAACCCATCTTAGTCCCTGGCAGTCTTCCACATATGTAATCCCTGCCCACTTACAGATTCCCTCTTCCAAGTCTCTTTCCTCATTGATCTATTAACATAAACTCTTTCTCCAAATAGTCATTGTACTTGGCATCGATCTCCTAACTTACAGCTCTTACCATCATGATTGCAATTACCGTTTGTCCAGGTTCTTGCGATGCTGTCATCGTTTTCTCTTGGTCACCATGATAAATGTTACTAATACCTCCTGCCTCAGACCCTTTGTGGAATGAGACAAGACATTAATTTATTAATTGAGAGAGTAATGACTCATGACTTTTCCAATCATTATTAATTGCCGTTACCTTTAAGCATCACACGGTTGAGGGGTTGAGAGCTAGGCTCAAGGAATGCTTCTTCCTCTCGTGGGAAATATGAGAGCTGTCACCAGCCAGGTAGAGAGAGTGAACGTCATCTTGTGAGTACTAGTGTGTTAAGGCCATTGTGGCACAAGCCACAGCGGCACCACTCCATTCCTTTGTGTTCCCAGGCTCTGATCGGGCTTTTCCCGAAACTGCTGGGATTCTCTCAATGTCACACACCAGCCTTGCACTGCGGGCGCTTCCCTCACCCCAGGACCACTCTCCACCCAGGAATTCCTGAGAGCCAGCCAGGCACGATGAGAAAACAATGAGACTGTTTGTCTTCACAGCCTCTGGGTTCTCTGCAGGCTCTGATCAAGGCAGCACGTAGCTGCAATCTTGTCGCGCCCTCTCTGAGAGGGCACTCGTCCTCCAGCACTCAGCACCCATGGAAGACAAAAGCTGCAGATGCTTGGGTCAGCAGAGGGGCACACCAGGGAGAGCCCAGACCCTCCATCAGCCCACGCTACCCTACCCCCATTCACACCTAGCTCTCATACGTGAGGAAGGCAGTCCTTGAAGGGTCACATGAATCTCTTCTGCAATTCTCTTAGCCCTGAGGCATTTCCACTTCGACATAAGAGTCATGCCAATGCAAAGCACACACTTTTGCTGAATTATTCCCATCAAGCAAACAAAGTATCGCACACTCCCTTTATCACAGGGTCTACCTGGAAGCCACACCCCCCAGCCCCATCACCAATCATTTTCTCTTAAATATTGTAGCCATGACTCCTTACTGTTGGCTGCAGAGTTCAGCTGTCAGTTTTGCCCATGGCATACCACCCTTTACCATCTAACATCTAAACGAACAGTTTACCTCCCTTTACTATCAGCCCTGACTGTTGGGCAACCCCTGTGCCCCACCCCTTTCTCTTAAAGACTCTTTCTCAGCCAGACTTGGCTGATCTCGTAATTCACCTGTGGAATCTTGCAACCATTTTCCGGAAGGAATAATGGGAACAGACCAGGGGCTTGGTTCCAAGTTCAGCTCTGGGTTTGAATCTCGCATTCTGCTGCTTTTGATTTAACTCTCTGTAAGTGCTTAGAGCTTTGGTTTTCATGAATCCCATTCATTCTTCCCTGGGTGATATTTCTTTGGGGATGGTGTCATGGCAGTCATGCTGATGGATACTGCCTTCCTGGAACAATGTCTGTGGAAGTGTGTGTGTGTGTTTCAGTGGTGGGCCCTGTAAACAGCATGTTCTGTACAGACTCATCTGTAAGGAGATGTGTTTTGTGACCTGCCCGTCACAGACACCAGGATGCTGACCAGTCAGTGAGGGAGTTAACAGTCGTGATCCACAACTGGAGAGATTCCTTACAACACAGAGGGTAACAACAGAAGGTATTGGTGAAACCTGAAACTATAAGGCAGAATGAATTCTATACAGTTTACCCAGGAGATTAAAATGTGTACAGAGCTACTGCAAACAGCATACAGAAATCACTACAAGGAGAAGTTGGATTAAATATCAGTCCCTCCAAAACAGGGCACTGGGCAAGCCCTTGGCCTAGGCCAGCCAGATAGAGCTGTCCTGGGCCTCCCCAATCCACCTCTGTCTTTGTGGTGGTTCTGTGGTTTCTGCTGATCAACATCTGGACCCAGGCTAATGAGTACCCTTTCTCATCTGAACCACTTCCTTGGTTCAGAGCTGAGGTTCACATTGCAAAGCGTTCTTATTCTTTATGTCAGTCCAATGGATCTGACATGACAGGCAAAAGACTAGGGGGTTTTCAATGCCAGATTTTGCATTTGATCTTATAGTCAACAAAGATGATTGAGCTGGGGAATAAATCCTAATAAGAATATGCACCTCCCCAGGTTGTATGAGGATCACGTGAAATAATACATGCAAAATGAGTTTGAAGAGCATCTTATTTCTCTCTGGTTGTTATTATTATTTCTTTCTGCAAGGAGCTCTCCCCTGCTTAGTGATTCCTGGCTTGTTCTTTGGACTCCCCTTCGGAAAGGCAAGCCAGACACATGTGACAAGTTAAACAGGCATAGAAGATATTTTTATCTGTTTAAGCCAACAACAGTAAACGCATCACAAGACAGTATGTGATTAATCGCCAAGTGAATTGTGAAAAGAATAATTGCCGGAAGCATATGAAGGACGGAGGGTTTGGCTCTAGCTGGTCGGCGGCGGGGGGAGAATGAGGCTTTGGAGAGCCTGTAGAGAATAATAGAGATTTGTTCTGGGTCTTATAGGACAGATGGGATTTGGGCTGGTGAGTCAGGGGGTTGGGGGGTGGGGAGGCATTCCAGGGAAGATAAGTTATATAGAGCAGAGTGGACAGTTAGGCAATGGGCTATTCAGGGAAAGTTGGAGGTGGGGGACAGTGGGAAGAGCAGAGCATGGATGTAGTGGGAAATTGTGAGTGATGTTTGCTCTGACTCTGTGCCTTTAAATGAGGCCGACACACTTATGCCACATACTCTAACCACCTGAAAGATAAGCTCCAATCTGGGCCGTGTCGTTTGCCCACCACCCCCTCCTGCTTCCT
The DNA here is from genome assembly GCF_964270905.1 of Leucopleurus acutus. NCBI lineage: Eukaryota > Metazoa > Chordata > Mammalia > Artiodactyla > Delphinidae > Leucopleurus > Leucopleurus acutus. Next base: position 68,138,761 of record NC_139151.1, read on the forward strand.
CCTTACCCACCCTTTGCCATCCCAGCTCAGCTAGATGCCTAAGCTTGCCTCCGTTTCCGTTCACACCCCTGCTCAGACCCTGAGAACTTGATTCTAATGTTTGACCTCAGAGGTTCACTTCTCAACTCCGGCTCAAACCTATAGAATCAAAGCTAACACATACGTAGGCCTTTGTGAGGGTATCGGTGCTTGAGATGAGAAGGTCCGACCTGGCATCACCCATAAATGGTAGCGTCAGGATTTGAACCCCAAGCTGCCTGACCCCATAGCATGATTCCCAACCACTAGGTAGATGATACAGCCTCTTATTGCCTAACCCACCCCACTGGTTCTTCCCTCTTTGGTCATCCTTGGATAGGGTGGCTTACTCCAGTCAACCCTTAGAAACCTAGACCCTGCCACACGCTGCCATCCTGCCACAAACCCTGGGTGCCAGGGTTGTGACACAGGGATCGTTGGTGGAGCGGTCAGGTTAGAGTCCTAGAAGACTTCAACACCCACATTTATTGTATTGGATCCTATTGACAAAGGGAGCCAATGAGGGTTTCAAGATGCTTATAATCATGAAGAATAATATGATCAAACCCATGTTTTCAGAAGGTGAATTCTGGCACCCAGTTCAGGACAGTCCTGCCTGTTCCATCTTGGACTGTGGAGAGGTTACAGGTAGAGGGTACAATTTGAAGCCTATTTTGTGGTTCAAGGCAAGGCAACAAGGGTCTGAATGAAGGTAATGATGATGGAAATAGACAGAATATGATAATAAAGAATGAATTCATTTCATCGTGAAATAAAATGTGTTTCCTCTGAAATAAACGTTCCCAACAACAGTGTTGTATTATGGGGAAGGAATCACCTTATGGCCTCATAGATCTTTGGGGCTCAGAATACATCTCAGGTATATCATCATTCCTTGGACTGTGTTCTCGAAACCAGCGGAGGCTGCATGATGTGGCGGGAAGCTTCGGGCCCCGAGCTTCTGGGCACTGCCCAGAAGTCAGACGGGCCTGTGTTCAGATAGTGGCTCCACCACCCAAGTAACCACGTGGCCTTGGGACAGTATTTAATCTCTCTGAACCTGTCTCATCTGCCAAATAGGGATAATAATGTGTGCCTCAGAGGGTTGCTGTGGGGATTAAAGAAGACAGTGGATAGAAAGGCTATGATTAGCACAGAATAAATGTCGGTTTTTGTACTTATCATTTCTTATCCAAACATCTCATTAAAGGCCCTGCATAATCACCCATAAAATCTGGTTTGAAATAAGAGTGATTGGGTTCAGCCGACACTTTGGAAAGCAATTTGGCTTCCCAGATGGATTCCACTGTGTATTAAGACACAGAAAAATGTTCAGATCCTTTGACCCAGTTGTTCCACTTCTCAGAATCTATTCTTAGGAAATTGTCCTTGATACGGGAACAGCATAACACACAGAGGTTCACCGCACAGGTAGCTACAACAGTGAAAAATGAGAAGCAAAGGGAACATCCAGAAGCGGATGACTGAGGAGTTCTTTTGCAGTCAGCTCATGCTCTCAGAATGCTTTACATCAGTATTAAATCCAGAGCTCAGAACAGCGTTTTAAAATGAGTCAAGTACATCAAGGAGCAAGCATATTCTTTTCTTCATCTCATTAACCAAGTCCTCTCCTCTGCAGGGCTCCCCTGTGGCCCACAGACCAGCAATTCTATCGCCTCTTCTCCTACAGTCTGCCATCTGGGCACACGGGGGCTTCATGCCAGAAGCCACCACTCAGCCTTCAGCTCCTCACCCAGCTGCCCCAGCCCCTTAGCTCTTTCCCTCACAGATACAGAAGTTCTCTCCACGACTGACTGGTGTCCTTGGGCTCGGCTCTCTTAGCATCTCCCATGGCTGCCTTGCAAATGCATCGTCCTCCGCCTGCCCCCCACCCCCTCCCTGGCAACCCCGCCTCACATCCCTGCTGTGGTCCCACTTCCAACTTCTTTTCCATTATTTCCAACACAGTTTGTTGTGTCCTTCTAAGCTAGAGAAAGTCTTTTCTCGAGTGTCCAAAATTTGTTCATCCAGATAAACTTAACGAAGGGGAGAAAAACATGGACTTAGATGTTAAAGTTATTTAGAAGCCCATGTACACTTGAATATGAGTCTTGGAGTCTTGAATGCTTTGTGAAATCCCTCAAGAGAGGACTGAGATTTTATTAAACCACATCATTTCAAAGCTGGCATCCATGAAGTTAGAAACACAGACATTTCTCTGGTTAAAAAGAAAAAAAGCTCAGTAAAATCTCTTGTTCTGCCTTTATCTTGTAAGCTGGAACTTCTTTTGATAATGACTAGGAGGGAGAGCATTTAGTTCCTCTCGAGTTTGTATAATTATGTGCATTTTGCAATTTCTTAGCTTTTTGGCAGACACCAGGGAGCATTTGACTTCAATGCTTTCAACTCTAAGGACAATTTCGCAGCTGGGCTTTTCTTGATAGCTCCCACATCTGGACCCTGAGTGGCCCCGGTCCACCATATGGTGAGACCCTCTGTGAACCTCCACAGCAGAGCACAGAACAAGCTGTACCCAGCCCTGTCCTTCCCTCACTCCCAACAGCCTCGGGTGCAGGCCTCTCACCATTGCGACACGAGTTAACGGGCATTTTTTTAAGTAAATAGGGTAATAACCTCTTTTTAATGTTGTTTTTCTGGTTGAACAATAATCAGTCAATATTTCAACTCAATATTTACTGAGCACCTACTGTGTTGGAGTCCCGTACTGAGCACTAGAGATAGGAAGATAGCTCGCGTTAGTCCATTCTGGCATCTTTCTCCCTCACTCCCTCCTCCCGTCTTTCCTTTCTGAGGCATTGTTTAATGAATGCTGAAAAACGAAAAGGAAAAAAACACAGTCCCGGGGCTTCCCTGGTGGCGCAGTGGTTGAGAGTCCGCCTGCTGATGCAGGGGACGCGGGTTCGTGCCCCGGTCCGGGAAGATCCCACATGCCGCGGAGCGGCTGGGCCCGTGAGCCATGGCCGTTGAGCCTGCGCGTCCAGAGCCTGTGCTCCACGACGGGAGAGGCCACAACAGTGAGAGGCCCGCGTACTGGAAAAAAAAAAAAAAAAAAAAAAAAAAAAAAAAAACAGTCCCACCACTTCATATGTAAAGAAAAAAAATGAACGTCTCTCCTTTCCCATCCCACCTTCTAAACCCCAGAGGCGGTAAGGAACCTTAACAGATTGGTGTTTGTCCTTCCCAACTTTTCCTTCAGTGCATTCAAGTGAAGCTATCTGTCTGTCCATCTGTATACCCAGACGTTTCTAAGAGAAACAGAATGATGCTATACTTATTAGTCCTCACAATTTTCTTATTTTACTTAATAAATTATTATTAAGTAAACCTACTTCATTATTTTTAATGGTTGATTAGTATTCCATTCAATGGAAGGTCCATAATTTATTCAAACATTCTCCTACTGGTAGACATTTAGGTTGTTTTCAATTTTTGTGCTATTGTTGTTATAAACAATTATGTAGTAAACATCTACAGATATATGGAATATATATATATATATATGCTTACATAGCTTTGTTATTATTTATTTATAATGGATTCCCAGAAGTGGCATCAGTGAGTCAAAGAGTGTGTATCCTCTTCAACTGTAATAGATATCACCAAATAGCTTCCCAAAAGATGACATTCATTCCCACACCAACCAGCCATGTGTCACGATGCCTTTCTCCCTTCTTCCTCACCAGTGCTAGAGGTTCCCATCTTTATCTTTGCCAGTCTTGTAGACAAAGCTATTACTGTTTTATTTCACATTCCCCTGATTCATCAAAATGTTGAGTATCTCACACTTGTGTATGTTTCTTGTCCATTAGCACTTATTTTTAAATTACTTCTCCACGGGCTTTGGTGTTGTTGGCACTATTAATTCTGTCTCACTGCAGGCCAACTAGGCAGCCAGCACCACACTAGACACCTGACGTGCATTGTTGTGTTTAATCCAATAACCCTGGTATGAGGTAGGTGCTATTACCATCTCCATATGACTGACAAGAAACACCTGAGGCTCAGGGTAGGTAAGCAACTTACTTGTCCAACATCAGAATCCAAGCCATGTAGCTGGGATTTGAATGCAGGTCCACTGGCTCCAAAGTTTGTATTCTTCCCACTACCCTAGGCCACTTCTCACAAGTCTGTCCTCCTCTGTGCTCTCCCAGGCTTCGAGTCTTAGCTTTCTTCGTTAGCTGATTTTGTTCATCTCCCATCTGATGGCAGTAGCCGTGGACTAGGAATCCAACTCTGCACCAACTGGCCCCTGAAGCAACAGAACTTGGACAAAATAAGAACCAGTCTCTACCTTGGAAGAGCTCACAGATTAAGTTTATAGACGGTGCATTGACAGTTTCATTTCCTCCTGAATTCACAACCTTGTACCTGAGCTTTCTGCCTCTTCCCCAGACCTTCCCACTCCCACCTTCCCTGAAGTAGGACTCCTGTAACATAGAGGAATTGCTTTCTTCCCGCCCCAGACGCTTAAAACAGTCGGGCACATTTTGTTCTTCATGAACATTCAGCACAGGGCACACATTGTGAAATAATAAATGGAAGGGAACAAACAGCAAGGGCTGCGTGAATTTTGGGCTCCAGGAATTTTCTTCCAGAGTAAGTTAGCATCCATTTCAGTCTTGCAAATAGTCCTGAGCCAAGAGATTCCAAATCAAAGCAAAAATCTATCAAGAGAATTCTGATTTAAAACTTAAGAAAACAGCCTTTACATATTTTTAGAACAACCCAGAAAAGGATACATCTGTCACTCGCAACAGCTGGAAGTTTACTTTTCTGCCAAAATTATGCCGATTACGAATGCCATAATGGTTGGACAAGAGGCAGTCAGGATGCAAGCCATCCTGTATTTTTCGTATATTCAGATTTCAGGTAACCTTCCCTCGCGTACATTAAACACCGACCCCTCTAAACTGCCTTTTGAACACCAAATGCCAGCCAGCCGCACAGTTCATACAGCAGTGTTTGTATCGTTATTTGAGGATTTTATTGTATTTTGCCCTTATTGGCTTAATAAAAAGAGTGGGAAACTAAAAGAACAAAAATAATAAGAAGCAAGGGTCTTATAAGCTCACGTTATACTGCTACTTGAAAAAATAGAAGAAATTATGGGGCGTGCTGAAAACAGAGTAACATGAATCTCGGAGGTCATTGGGCTTAAGCCAGTTAACCATGTGTTCAGTTGTGAAGAAGAACAGCAGAGTTAAAGAACATGTCTTGAAAGGGTTGGTAGCAAACTGTGGATAAAAGACAAGGTATCATTGGGAGATTACACATTTCTTTTAGCTGATTAAAAATAGGAGGCTAAAAATAGGCTTTAAAAATAGCCTTCTCCTACTTGGGACCCTGCTAGGTAGCAGTGTGGATAAAATGTTGGTAACAAATTGAGGGTAAAGTACAATGTGTCATTAGGGAGTTGAATTATTATTATTTCTTAGGGGGTTACTGAAAATGGAACCTTCTCTCACCTGGGACTCTGCTAGGGCAGGTTCTCTCTTATTCGCTATCCTGTCCCAGTGCCTTCCTTGCCCATAATAGATATGATCAGTTGCAGGTTCAACATTTTAAGGACCTCACTGTGCACAAGCGTAAGGTATGTTTTCTGGTCCCTAGATATAGAAAGGGAAGCAGGAAAGAAAGGATTCCCAAGGCTGCTCTATTACCGTGCCTTATGATGGACCAGCAGCTTATAGGGGCACAGAGGACTTGAGCAGAAAGGGTGATAATGAAGTCCTTCTGTTACACTGTTGTCCAGATACTTTCTCGCACTGCACCCCTTCCTCCAGGTCACACAGACAGCTGGCCAAAGCCAGGCAGGTCACAGACCCGGCCAGGACATGTGTCTGAAGGGCAAAGGCAGGACTCGGGACAGAGGTGCTTCTCATCAGAGGGTATGGTGTTTGGACAGTGGGTGGGACTGGATATTGTGCCCAGGAGGAGGGAGATGCAACGTCAAGATCCAGGCCAATTATGCAAGCCAAGGGAGAAAATGAAAATTCATGGTCAAGGTAAAGAATCAGACCAGAGGTGCTAGTGGTTGAAGAGTATTCAAGTGGATGAGTCTTAAGGAATTCTCAAAGTCGCCTGAAGGCATCCAAACTGACATTTCCTACCAACTCGTTATGTGCATTTGAAGAAACCGGAGCAGAATACATGTGGCTGCTGAACAGAAGATGGATAAATGACAACATGAGAAACAAAGTCTAAACTCGTGCCCCAGCAGAGGAAGCCTCTGGACTGTTGGCTCCAAAGAATAGTGAAGCCAAAAACGACACAGTTGAGGTCAGACATTGGAGAAGTATTTCAGTGGTGCCAGCGCCACAAGCATAGAGGAAAAGCAGTGTCAGCAACATGTGAGGTCAAGAACAATGCAAGAGCGGGGGTGGGGGGTGGGGCGGGAGCTGAGATTCCAAGATTAGAGCCAGAAGGGCTGGCAACAAGGCCGAGGAGATGATCAGGATGGCTCTGCAAGGATGGGGCCTGGTGAGAAGGGCCTAACCTCACCCCCATTGCCACACCACCCCAGTCTTATAGACATCACACTCTGAACTTCATCAGCGATAGCTTGTGAACATGTGCAAGGCCAAGGAGGCATCGTGGTTAAAATACCTACATGCATGCACGCATACATACATGCATGTTATCCTGCTCCAGGGTTTTTGAGGATGGTAGGCCCTGCTTGTCCCAGAAATGAAAGGGATGGTGATTCGTTTCACTTTAAGTGACCTTAATGTTTACTTTAAGTGAACTCACATTCAGTGTGTCTTTCCTTCAAAAGGCTGCTCTATGAGATGCTTGGGGAGGAGAGTCCTCTCATTGTTCAGCCTGCCACAGCTCTGCCTTCCCCCAGGCTGGTCTTCCTCAGACAAGCAGAGCTGGGACACTGTCTCCAAAGCATGGGGGTTGCCTAGATGGCCCAAGGGAGAGGCAGGGGATTGGTCAGTGTCCGTATGGGAAGGTGGTAAATAGGGGGAAATGCATGTCCAGAATCTCACTGCTTCTCAGGCAATGTCCTCAAGTAGGAATCTACAAGCTGGGTTATAATTCAAGGTATATGTCCCAAGCTGGGCGCCACCTGAGTTTCCAACCACATCCATGTCCTGCTGGAAAACTGTTATTCTGTCTTCCTGGTGAGGAGATTCTAAAATATCCCATCAATCTGTCCTCTCCCCTCTGATACCCAGGGAGGCCCACAGAAGGGCAGCCCAGACTGTGAGACCTCGCCCATCACAGGACCTTTGCCGAGGATTCCCACAAAAGGTCTTTCAACAGCAGTGGCCATTAGCAGCTTTCCGGCTTTCCTGCTTAGCCGTGTGGCACTTTGGTGGCTGTAAGACTCACAGCAGTGCTTCTAAAAGGCAGCAGTTTACAAAAGGAACCCTGTTGAGCCCCTACTGAAGCTGAGTTACCCAAGGAACATCCTTCTTTAGAAAGTTCCTCAGGCCTGTTGAGACTGCTCAAGGAAGACGAGCCTGCACTTGTAGCCAGCCCTGAGGCCCCTCATGCCGGTGCCCAGCACAGATCAATGGTTCCAGCCCTTTGGGTTAAGGATGAACTTCACCTCCCCCAAGTTTTTGTCTCCCCACTCACCCCTCATTGGTGAGGCAGAATACGCCTATTAAATCTTCCCATTGGTATCTAGGATCTAATCTCTAGGGTATTTGGTCAAAGCTCTAGATCCCTCACCATATGGGTCTTGATGAAGCCTACACCTTTGGGCATGTAACTGAGTAATCAGACAGTCTTAAGTATCCTTCAGCTTCGTCAGCAATGGATGCCAACTGAAACTTCATTATGACTCTAACTCGAGTGGCAAAATGTCAGCCACTAAAGTTTAAAGCTGAGGGGCAGCTCAAAGCTTCAGGATAGATTTCGAAGGGGAAAAACCCACCGCCAACTTTCAAGTGGAAGACTGCTAAAAAGCAGTGGGAAAGAAAGAGAATCCAGGCCTATTCCATAAAAATAGGGGCTGCCTTGGCCAGCACAATAAATGTGTGTGTTCACTCACCCACCTAGTTCATTACAAAGCACCAAGCGCAAAGATATTTATTTTGTCTTCTTTCCTCCTCTGGTAAGCTGATTACAAAATAATTAAATTAGCTACCCAATAAATTAGTTGTTAATAAACTGAAAGTAAAGGCATTCTTCTAGAAATTATTTAGGATGAAACATTGGTTCGAATGATAATTCCAGATTGAGAACTATTTTCTTTCTTTTATTAGTGTAGGTATTATTTTAGAGGGAAATCCTACGTTTAAAGATACTCCTAAAATAAATATTTATTCTACCTTTAATGAATGACAAAAGAGAGGAAAGCATGTTTGAATCCTTGAAAACACTAGAGGGGGCAGTCTACGTGAAGTGCTTACATGATGGCCCTTGTCAGCCAAGGTCACTGAGATATTGCAATGTCTTCAGTGGTGAGCAAGAGGGGTGGTAATTAATGATGCTTGCTGTACATGTTATCATTTGACTTAGCTGCTTCACCACATGCCACTACTAAGTAGCTAGAAATACTGCCTTCTTCTAAAGTATGTACTCTGCCCTCTTTAAAATTACAAACATAAAAATTTATATTCAAGTGCTAAATTACACTTCTGATAGATGACGTACAAAGTTCAAAAAATGGCTGTTTCTGATCAATCGGTTTTGCAGAGCCCTTAATGAAGTCACTTCTATTTGATCACGAATAGGTCTGAAGATACCCTGCCATAAAAGTTATTTATGAGTTAAAAGAGTGTGGGCTATTAACAGTGAAGACAAAAATGAGTGGAAAAAGCCTGGAGTCAAAGGACAAAAGCTGGAATCATTAAGGATAATACAACAAAAGCCCACAATCAAAAATGCTGATACCATGGATTTCTTTATAATGCAGGTCAAGTCAGTTCTCGTGATTATAATGCCTTATGGTTGAGGGTAAAACCTCACACTTGGGCCCGAAAACGAGAGCACAATTACAAGATCAGAGAACAGTATTGGGCATAAAAGTAACTTGCAGGTTTTAGTGGGCTGTGAAGTGAGTCAGAGTCAACGGCAGGCGGAGGCTGAAGAAAGGCCAGGGTGAGTGTGGACAGCATTGGAAAATGGTGCCCAGAATAAGGGTTCTTAACTGGGGCTCCGTGTGCAGGATTTAGAGGTCACCCCCTCTACTGTCAGACATTTATTTCACAATTTTCAATAGTACTGCAACATTGTCATGATCATCCTTCTCCATGCGTCTCTGCAATCATCCTTGATGAATTCCTACGTGGAATTTCTGAGTCTAAGGGTATATACATTTTTAGTGCTTTGAATACATTATTACCAAATGGGCATCTAGGAAGATTGTACAATCTCTGTTCTTAAGAAGAGCATTTGAAAGTTTCATTTCCCCACCTAGTCACATTTGCCTCCTGCTTTTCTCTGGGACTGAATTTTAGAGTATTTAGAATAGAAGGGAACCTGAATTTCATCCCTTTCAGTTTTAGGAGAAAAAAATTAAAAAATGGAAGCCCATTGTGGGGATAGGTGATGTTTTCTCCAAGGTAATTGCAGAGCTTCATGGGTTGGGGGGAGAGACTGGTGTCTGTAGCCCCCCTGCCCCCTTCTTGGCCTTGGGCCTGATAGGAACAGGTCCTTGGAAATGTCCACACAGACAAATCTGTAGAAGATGAAAGTAGATTAGCAGTTGCTTAGGGCTGGGGAGGGGAAGGGAGATGGGGAGTGACTGCTAATGCCTGTATGGGGGTTTGGGGGAGGGGAGCGATGGAAATGTTCTCAGTTGATGTGGCGATGGCTGCACAACACCGTGAATACACTAAGGACCATTGAATTGCATACTTTAGATAGGTAAATTGTATAGGATGTAAAATATATCTCAGCAGAGCTAGTATTTAAAAAAAAAAAAAGAGGAGGCACTCAGTAAACGTTTGTGGTAGGAAGGAAAAGAGGGAGGAAAAGAACTCAAACATCCCCGTTCCCTGATTTCTAACCAATGGTCGTTCCGCTTTCTTCATTTTATGAAAGTAGAGCTTGTCTGTAGTTGATCCCAGCATCCGTTTTGAGTTTTCTCTATTAGGTATTTCCCTGTTCTCAGTATACACTGATATGCCTCTTCTCAGAACTTATGAGTAAAAAAATTAAAGGGGATCTGAGCTTCATCCTAATCTCACTCAGGATGGTTGCAAATTAGGAACTTGATAAATGTCTGTTTACTGAATTGCTGGTGAACTGTAAGTAAATTGAGTATTAAAAAGGCAAGGACATCGTATTATTTCCTAACATTGATGCCAAATTTTCTGCAGCTGTCAGCTCAGGCTCTGTAAATTAGGTCGGCAGTGACACAGTTTGGCATTTCAGACATGCTGATTTCCCTCCTGACATTCCTCTGCACATGGTAGTCCTGGTCCTATTTTGCCTCGATGCCTGAAAGCACAGACTAAATTAAGGGCTCAAGAGTAGTGACTGCGGGCAGAAGACCTAAATAGACATTTCTCCAAAGAAGATATACAGATTGCTAACAAACACGTGAAAGAGTGCTCAACATCATTAATCATTAGAGAAATGCAAATCAAAACTACAATGAGATATCATCTCACACCGGTCAGAATGGCCATCATCAAAAAATCTACAAACAATAAGTGCTGGAGAGGGTGTGGAGAAAAGGGAACCCTCTTGCACTGCTGGTGGGAATGTGAATTGGTACAGCCACTATGGAGAACAGTATGGAGGTTCCTTAAAAAACTACAAATGGAACTACCATATGACCCAGCAATCCCACTACTGGGCATATACCCTGAGAAAACCATAATTCAAAAAGAGTCATGTACCACAATGTTCATTGCAGCACTATTTACAATAGCCAGGACATGGAAACAACCTAAGTGTCCATCATCAGATGAATGGATAAAGAAGATGTGGCACATATATACAATGGAATATTACTCAGCCATAAAAAGAAACGAAATTGAGTTATTTGTAGTGAGGTGGATGGACCTAGAGTCTGTCATACAGAGTGAAGTAAGTCAGAAAGAGAAAGACAAATACCGTATGCTAACACATATATATGGAATCTAAGAAAAGAAAAATGTCATGAAGAACCTAGGGGTAAGACGGGAATAAAGACACAGACCTACTAGAGAATGGACTTGAGGATATGGGGGAGGGGGGAAGGTAAGCTGTGGCAAAGTGAGAGAGAGGCATGGACATATATACACTACCAAACATAAAATAGATAGCTAGTGGGAAGCAGCCGCATAGCACAGAGAGATCAGCTCAGTGCTTTGTGACCACCTAGAGGGGTGGGATAGGGAGGGTGGGAGGGAGGGAGACGCAAGAGGGAAGAGATATGGGAACATACGTATACGTATAACTGATTCACTTCGTTATAAAGCAGAAACTAACACACCATTGTAAAGCAATTATACTCCAATAAAGATGTAAAAAAAAAGAGTAGTGACTGCTACGTGCAGGGGTGAATCCAGGATCCATGGGGCTTAAAGCTTACTCAGTTTGGCAGGGGGTTCTTTTTAAGAAACAAGAATACAAAATTATGAATAAATATAGGGCCTTGGAAGCTTGTGTAAGGAAGGCTCTGAAAGTAAAGCTTCCTTAGCCTCCTGGTAAGTCTGCCTCTGGCCAGATTAATTTCTCAAGTCCTTTCCATTGCATTTTATTTTGCTTTTGTGTTAAATGTCCATTGTTACAGCAGTTTAGCATCACAAGCCTCCTAGCCTTCCAATTCTGTTTAAAAATAGAGTTTAAGCAATTGTTTAATTAACTTCCCATGCCACCCCGAAGATAATTATAATGATGACAGGAGCATCCCATCGTGGGTGAAGGTCAGGCTCTAAAATCAGTGCATAATGTAAAAAAATCACACACAGTCATAATTATCCTTAAAGTCCCTGAAATCGCCTATTAAGTACAGAATATGTGGTTTTATGGGTATGACCTTGAGTTCTTATGCATACTCAAGTTTGAAAATCACTAAGCTGGGTGGAAGGAAGGAAAGTGCAAATGCAGATGACTGGATTTAAAAACCTCTTGGCTCCAATGAGCTAGAGGTAGGGTCCCACGATGGGGCCCACCCAGACCAGCATAGGAAGCTCCCAAATATGGCTGCCACCAGTGTCCCCCAGTGTGAGCCTCAGCTGCCCCCTGCCTCTCCAGGAGACCCTCCCAAACCAGCAGATCTTCAGGGATGACCTCCGGCATGAAGCTCGTGATCAGCACTGGTAGTGGAGAGATCTGGTGGCTCCAGTGAACGCTGGCGGAAGGACAAGCTGGAGTATCTGGGGCCACCCCACAAGCTAGCACTGTGTGGTGCAATACTCTCATGATGCTGGACAGCAGCGGCCACTGCAGTTCCCAGCCAGCCACGTGATCACAAGGGTCTCTGTCGCCACACGTGGGATCTTCGTTTCGGCATGTGGGCTTCTTGGTTGCAGCATGTGGCCTCTTAGTTGCAGCAGGCAGACTACTTAGTTGCGGCATGTAGACTCTTAGTTGTGGCATTAATGCGGATCTAGTTTCCTGACCAGGGATTGAACTCGGGCCCCCTGCATTGGGAGCACGGAGTCTTACCTACTGGACCACCAGGGGAGTCTCTTTAATATTCTTAAGAATATTATATATTCTATATATATATATATATATATATATATATATATATTCTTTTTTAGAGTCTCTCCCATTATAGGTTATTACAAGATATTGAATGTAGTTTCCTGTGCTGTACAGTAGGTCCTTGTTGTTTATTTTATACATAATAGTATGTATATGTTAATCCCAAATTCCTAATTTATCTCTCCCTTCCACCCCCTTTGGTAACCATAAATTTGTTTTCTATGTCTGAAGGTCTTTCTGTTTTGTAAATAAGTTCATTTGTATCATCTATTTTTAGATTCCACATATAACTGATATCCTATGATATTTGTCTTTCTATGTCTGACTTACTTGAATAATTGCTAGCTTCAAATCAACATGATATCTAGAATTTACTGGTTATGTTTGAAAGAGCAGTAAAATCATTTTAATACAGGTCTGTGAATGAGGGTTGCAAGTAGGAGTGATTCCTTTTGGTAATGTAACTAATAAAGCAAGAACAGAAATTTTACTTCCTGTTCTGATAACTTTAAAAAAAAAGAAAAGAAAAACCTCTTGGCTTTACAACAACTCTCAATTTCTAGCTGCAGCCAAAGGTGGGTGCTCAACTAGGGTGTTTACGCCATCCTATTTTATTTTATTTTATTGAAGTATAGTTGATTTACGTTTCAGGTATACAGCAAATTTATTCAGTTATATATATATACATATATATATATTCTTTTTCAGATTCTTTTTCATTATAGGTTACTACAAGATATAGTTCTCTGTGCTATATAGAATGTCCTTTTTGTTTAGCAATTTTATATATAGTAGTGTGTATCTGTTAATCCCAAACTCCTAATTTATCCCTCCTCTCCCCTTTCCTCTTTGTTAACCATAAATTTGTTTTCTACGTCTGTGAGTCTATTTCTGTCTTGTAAATAACTTCATTTGTATCATTTTTTTAGATTCCACATACAAGTGATATCATATGATATTTGTTTTTCTCTGTCTGGAATACTCCACTTAATATCGTTGCAGGAAGGGGGACCCCTTCCAGGGCCCCAGAGTGGGCTCTTGTCTAACACTCAGAAATGAATTGTCTGAGGAGACATACGTGCTGACAAAGCAAGAGACTTTATTGGGAAGGGGAGCCCGGGTGGAGAGCAGCAGGGTGAGGGAACCAGGAGAACTGCTCTGCCACGTGGCTCACAGTCTCGGGTTTTATGGTCATGGGGTTAGTTTCCGGGTTGTCTCTGGCCAGTCCTCTTGCTTTGCCCATAGTCTGCCTCACGGTCCATCCTGGTGGCGCATGCATTTCTCAGCCAAGGTGGATTCTAGCAAGAAGGACTCTGGGAGGCTGGTCGTCTCCTCCTTCTTTGGACCCCTCCTGAATTCTCCTGGTTAGTTTTTAGTGGTAGCACTATGTTCCTTATTGGGACCTCCTGTTGTGAGACAACTCAGGCAAGGGGACCTGGCCAGGGCCGGTGGTTTCGGTCAGCAGTTCCCTAACAGTATGATAATCTCTAGGTCCATCCATGTTGCTGCAAATTGCGTTATTTCATTCTTTTATAATGGCTGAGTAATATTCCATTGTATAATATTCCATTGTACTCCATCCTATTTTAATACTGAGTCTTTGTAAGTTTGATAAATGTTAACAGATTTGTTTAAAAGATGATACATATGGGGCTTCCCTGGTGGCGCAGTGGTTGAGAGTCCGCCTGCTGATGCAGGGGACACGGGTTCGTGCCCCGGTCCAGGAAGATCCCACATTCCGTGGAGCAGCTGGGCCCATGAGCCACGGCCGCTGAGCCTGCGCGTCTGGAGCCTGTGCTCCGCAACGGGAGAGGCCACAACAGTGAGAGGCCCGCGTACTGCAAAAAAAAAAGAAAGAAAAAGATGATACATATGAAAGCTAACAAGCCAGGACCTGGCATGATAGGTGCTTTGTGGATGTCTGCTGGATTGAAATCTAGTCTTGTTTGAGCAGGTCCCCATACACATGGCTCTATGTAAAGATGGTGTCTTCTATGCTAGCATTCCTCGAATGGGCTCTACCACATGCCCATCACTCTCAGGCCGGTGGGCCCTGGGCACAGCATCACAGGGTGAGCATGCTGCAGCTCTAGGATTCTTGGTACCGATGGAGTAACATCAAGTCTCCATTTAAAGACATTTGTTCTCTAAAGGTACTCTATGTAACTTTGTGTACACGAAGCCTGTTTCGAAATGAAATTGTTTATTTGGTAATTTGTTTGTTACATCTGCTTTTTTTCACTTCTTTTGAAAGCTGAAACTTAGAGGAGAAAAGATGCTCTGTTTTGTTTGTATTTTTAAAACTGTCACAAGCAAGCCAATAAGGTCATTTCCAAAAGGCAACCAGGAATCTAGCTAAAACTGGTCTCAAGACTTCAGTGAATTTTGTTTCTGCTTTCACACTTAATCAAATATCTCACCGATATCAGTAATAACTGTTCCAACATAAAAACTCATAGCATGATCTACTACTTTCTGGGGGGAAAAAAGAGTCCCTTTCATATGGATTTACTGCAAACCTAAGTGTCAGCCCAGGGCTGGGCATGTGAGATACAAAAATAAACAGTGCACAGCCTTGACCTAAAGGTCACAATTGTCTGAAAATATTCGGTTCCCTTAGACACTTTAAGAAGATAGACAGGTGCTAGCTTTCAGCATACCTTTTGGGGCGGATAGGATAACTTTGTACAGTTAATTCTGCTCTATACAAAAATTCCCTTCATAATAGCACTGCCCCCACCCAGGTGTTCAATCCAGACACCAGCTTTTCACTCCAAACCATTCCTCTCCTTCACGCCTGCAACAGCTGACCACCTTGGGACGGTAGCTCTAAATCCTAAACTATTTCTTCCTTTTTTTTTTTTTTTATAATTTATGTCCCTCTTCTCTTTTTATAATTCATTTATTTATCTTTGGCTGCATTGGGTCTTCGTTGCTGTGCGTGAGCGTTCTCTAGTTGCGGTGAGCGGGGGCTACTCTTCATTGCGTTACGCGGGCTTCTCATTGCAGTGGCTTCTCTTGTTGTGGAGCACAGGCTCTAGGTGCACAGGCTTCAGTACTTGTGGCACGCGGGCTCAGTAGTTGTGGCTCACGGGCTTAGTTGCTTTGCGGCATGTGGGATCTTCCCGGACCAGGGTTTGAACCCGTGTCCCCTGCACTGGCAGGCGGATTCTCAACCACTGCGCCACCAGGGAAGTCCCACTTAAACTGTTTCTTGAATCCATCTCTTCCTCTTCCTCCTCTGCCTCTGCCCTGGTTGGGACCTCATCACCTCCTACCTGGACTATTGCAACAACCTGCTAGTTTCTCCCCTTCCTCCATCCTCACTTCTTGCCTCCCTTGCCCTGCTCTGCTCCCCTCATAATTCACGTGCCACACTTCTGCTAGAAAGGGCTTTCTAAACACAAGTCTGATTGTGTCACTCTCCTGCTCAAATTCATCGCTGCTTCCCCATTATTCTCAGCAGTGACTGTTCACCTTTTTCTCCTGCTAGTGTGCTTGTCACATGCCTGCGGGATTTTGAGGTTCATTTACTCAGCTGGGTTCTGCATGATTCCCATCATGTCCGCAGTAAGCTCGCTCCCACACCTTCGGTGCTGCCAACCTCACCACTCTGGCGTGTGCAAGCTGTCGGTGGAGAATCTCTGACTTAGAGCATAAAACCTAAGCTCCCTGACCCTGCCTACATGGCCCTCCCTGGTCTGTCCTGTCCACATCTCCAGCCTCATTCCCTCTCAGTCATCAACATGTGCCCTGTGCACCAGCCTCCAGGCTGCTTATAGCCTTCCTAAAGAGATCACGGCCCCATGCCTTTGCATATGCTGCTCTCTTTTCCTTGAATGCTTTCCCCCACCTCTCATTATGCAGTTAGCAACTTCAAGACACAGCTCAAGAACCATCACTTCCAGGAAGTCTTCCGTGCTCCATCCACATCCCTACTCTCTGTCTTATATATAGATAGATAGATAGATATCTCTCTATATATCTTATATATAGATAGTCTCTATCTCTATCTTATATGTTCCTCCCCTAAGTTCCTCCCCGTGTTTATCTCCATTTAATAGAGGACTCAAGTGTATAACTTGTCTTGTGTACTAAAGTATTAGCTCTTTGAGACCTGGGACTTTGAATTATTAATTTTTAAGACGTCAGTGCCTTGCGTAGTGTTTTGCATCTTGGGAATTTGCCAGTATTTGATGTTTGTGGAAAGAAGGGAAGAAGAAAGAAAAGGTGGAAAACTGGAGCTATAATCATTTCCTTTCCATCAAAACCATAGAAAAGAAAACATTTTTAGCATCCATTTAATAACTTCTATGAGGTTTTTTTGTTGACTTCATGCATTTGAAGTCTTTATGTAAAAGAGCTTCTGGCTGATTTTTTTGTTCTCACTTTTGGTGATTTGTCTTAAAGTTATATAAAGGACTCATGGGAACCTGTAGTGCTCCCAGATTCTAAAAGAGAGTCCTCTACAGGATGGCTGGCTGAGAGTGTGGGCTCTGAAATGAAACAGATCTGTGCTTGAATCTCTCTTGGCCACTTATTATCTGTGTGGCTTTGACAAGTTACCTACCTTCTCTGAGCCTCAATTTCCTCATCGATAAAATGGAGCTAATAAAACTACCCATTCCATACCATTAGTTTGAAATTTAAATGAAAAAATACATACAGTTGAGTAAATACACATAAGTGTTCAAGAAATGATTATTATTATAAGGACAAAATCTCATATACCCACTCTTAATTTATGACGTCATTAGTAGATGACTATCAAATAGTGGTTTCTAATAAAGAAGAGACCAGAAAATTCACTGAGAACTTAGAGAGATAATGAGATAATAAAGAAACCATTTTTTCTAACATGTTTAGCTCATTTTCTTATCATTAAGCTACAAGATTATTCCTTCACCTACAAAAAGGGTAAATTCTTCATTGGCTTGACTTGTTTGAAAAGATATCTTAGTTTAAATGGAATAACTTTCCCTTTAATATGATTTTCTAGGAAGATTAGATTCTAATATGGAATAACCCTAAATTGAGAGCTCTGATTGAACAGTGCAGGAATCAAGCATGAGTCAAAGATATCATCCCTTTACAAATGTCAGTCGATGAAAAGACACCCAGTGGTGTGTCAGAGGGCTCTCAGAGCATCATACAACAAGAATGATCATAAATGACTTTAACAGAATGCTTGCTGTGTCAGGCAGCCCAACCTCCCCAAGCCTCATGCTTGCACCAGACGCTGATTTTCCATTCACAGTGAGGGAATTCTCCAGCTAGTGAGCCAAGCACTCCCATCTGCTCTCCAGAGCATCTTTTTCTCAGGATCTGAGGACCTGCACAGCAGCCTCTGTCATCAGCCTGGATCCCAGCAAAGGGAGGAGCTCTCCAAGCCTCCGTCATCCAGACCAGGAAAGCTATTCACCTTTCCAGACTTGGAAAGCTATCTGCTTCGTGTTCTTTCTGCAAAAGTCCCTCTCTCTCTTTCCCCAGTCACCCTCTAGATTTTCTTCTTAGTACGTATTACTCTCTGAAATTACCTTGCACCTTGGTTTATTTTTTTAGTGTCGTGCGGCTTCCATGAGCACAAGGACCTTTCTGTCCTGCTCTTTGCACCCATCCCATGCCTAGGATGGTGTGTGGGCCAGAGCGGTGCTCAGTGAATATGTGTTGAATGGAAATAAGGAAGGAGGGTGGGGAAGGGAGGGGGACGACATCCTCTAATGGTGAGGATTCTCACGCTCCCAGAGTCTAGGTGCTTGGTTGCCCAGACTGGGTCACACTCCACCAAGGTCTGTCTCTGGGACTCTGTTTGCCAAGTTTATTCAGCTGCCCCCACCCCGCAACTTCCCCCACGGCCCTCGACTAATCTATTCTTCTTTTGAGCCAAACTCACTGATTAGTCTTCAGCTTCTTTCACTTTCAGTCATGCCAGATCCTGTTCCTCCTGCTTTACCCTTAGGGAAACATCGTCTGGCACCACGATTTCTGCAGGTGGCTAATATCATCGATTATTTGACTCATTCAACTCTCAGAGGGTAATCTTTTCTTTAATGCAAGTTTCAAGGCCATCTCACCGTGGGCTCCGATGTATCACTGATTACACCGGGCAGAGTCAAGCAGAGGTGTGGGCACTGCTGTCTACCGATTCATCTGCACGCTGTGGTGCTGTTAACTCTCTGCTGTGTTTGCACTAATAGTGTCTGTCTCTAATCAGCCTCGATCTACCCTTCACCGTGCCAAAAAGATAAATGCCAGGCTACAGGAGACAAACTAAAGGCAGCCCCCAAGGCCCAGAAACTCTCCTCATCCACTCTGCCAGGGCCCAGGAACTCCTGATTAGGAGGTTGAGTTCTCCCCTAATTCCTCCTTAGAATGTATTCCAAAATTAAAAGCCAATGGTTATATTTCTCTGCAAAGAAGCAGACAAAGAAAAGTTTTCGTTTGACACAGCGGCAATAGAAACAAGACCATGTTTCTCTTTTATGAAACCTCTGAGAGTAATTCATTGAGAGTTTGACATTTAATATCACCTAATCACCTCTCTAGCAAGACACTCGCTTTGCCTCTGTCAGCCCCCCACACAGACAGAGCTGCCGACACTTACTGGGTCTTGTGGTTAGGTGGGCTGCTTTTAATACCCAAGGCAGGATTTGGCAAGAAGCAGCAGCACCAGCTGCTTTATTGAAAGACATCGTCATCTTTTATCCTCTGAAAGAGAAGTGTGCAATGTCGATGTCCTTAAGAGATGATTCTCATACATCAAGATGTCCATTCCAAAAAATATCATACCAGACACCCAATCACACACAGTCACCCAGCATGCAGGTGGCCGATGGTGAATTTGAGCTTTTCAAGAAAGCAGATTTGTAAACTCCTAAGCCTGCTCCCGGCCAACATAAACTCAGGTAATTTGAGTAGTGCCCACTGGCTCCAAGAAGAGAGTCACACCTCAGAGAAGGTTGGGGAAGAAGATGACGTTCAGGTCCCTTGTTGCCCAGATTCTATGAATGGATGTGGAATATACTACCTCAGCCCAGAGATTTTTATGAACTGAATTAAAAGAAAAGATTGAGCAGGGCATTGGTCCGTCAACACATTACTGTTGATTCCCTGGCATTAAGGAGACATTAACATAGGGGCCTTTTCCTCTCTACTTTTCAGAAATTAGAACAGTCATTCCAGCAGTGGGAGCAGGGAAGGCCGAAATCCATAATACTTAGCAGCTCCGGTACAAAGAAAATGAAATCGGAAATCCAGGGTGTTCTGCTGCTACTGCCAAGGGCTTATACCTTCAGTATAATAGCCGTCTTTTAAATTTCTCACAGCTCAACCCCAGCAAATCTGATTGAGTCATTCCCTGTCTAAAATTCTTGCGTGGCTCCTACTGTCTACAGCTGTGGTTTTCAAATTGCTCTGTGGGGCATCAGGCTAAGGCTTGGGGGTCTGAGGGGCAGAGGTGTGGTTCTCCTCTGCTCTGTCAGAGTTCTTCTTTCATCTGTTCTGCAAGTTAGGCTTCCAAGTAGGACTTTCAACAAAGAGTCTTGTGACCTAGAAACAAAGTTTCTAAGGCCTAGAGGATAAAAATCTAGACAAATCCTCCATGTTCTTTATCCTGTCTACCTCTTGGACATCCCCCAGGACACCCCTATAGTCCAGTCACGCCTGACGACTTCCCTTTCTCCTCCTTTGTCAAGACTCCCTTCTGCCTGGAATGTTCTCTCTTCCCTCTTCTCTGCCTGGTAGATCTGGACTCTTGTTTTAAGCTTCGATTCAAATTTTGCCTTTTGAGTGCTGCTTTTCCCGTGTTCGCGGCAATCAGCCCTATTCCCGCAGCCATTTGCGTATGTGTTGGTGCACGTGGAATTATCATGTGTGTCTGAATCTTGAACCGGTCTGCACGCTCATGGAAGCTAGAGTCCATTTCTTTCTGATTTCTTTCTTCCTCCATCTTCCTCTGGGGACTGGCATGCAGTGGGCGCTCAATAAATATTTGATGGATGGAGGCGTAGCTATGTAACTCACCACTAGATAGCACCTTGGCATTCTCCCAAACAGCTTTATTCAGAAGGAACTCAAAGACACGGAGCCATAATCTATAACCAGCTCAAGGACCTCTATGTTAACAAAGATTACAACTTCCTTAAATATCAATACTTCTGTTTGGATCTGAATTTCATTTTTGTAAAGCTAATCATTACAGCAACATTAACGGAAATGTTGTACAGAGGTCCCATGCTGAAAGCCCATGGATAATAGTAGTCTCTTAAATATGCATGGTTTGACCCTGCTAATCTGATTGAGCCACTTCCCCACTTAATATCCTTGTGCAGCTCCCTGTTGCCCAGGGCTTTCAAACTCCACCATGGAGCTTTGGGGGTTCCTAGGGCACCCCTAAAGGAAAAGTCTCCAAGGAGTCTGGCTGGGAGGGATGCGGCCCTGGGCCCCACACCCTTTGCTGCAATCAAAGAGGTTCCATAAAATCTCAGTGTTTAAGTGGTTTTCGTTTCAGTGTTTTGTATCTCAGTGCCTTTGACTGAGCCTCTGTTCAGTTCACCGTAGTCCCCCCAACTTGGTATTTTTTCTATTCATCCTCACCTGCCTCATCCCTGTTGTCATTTGAGTTTGCAACTCAAAACTCACCCCCCAACCCAGCCCTCTAACAGCTGTTTTCATTTTTATGAGCTCCTTTCCGGGTCTGGAGCACACGCATCCTTGATTTTATGCAGTCGTAGTCATGCTGCACACGCCATTTTATATTTCCTTTCTTCACTTAACACCAGATCATGAATATTTTTCCATCATGCGAGACACATCTTTCATGGTTACCTTTTTAAATGAAAAACTTTTAATAATTTACTTCCAATACTGTTAAAACAACTTTTTATTTTATACTCTTAGAAATAATGCTGCATTGAATATCCTACCGATGACCTTTTTTCTAGAAATAAACATGCTCTTATTGATTTTAACAAGTTCCTTATCTGTTTTTGATTATACTATTTTGATACAGATATTTTCTCACTATGTTCTTTTTCTTTTATTTCTTACATTTTTATGATTAAAATATGTTAAGCATTATCCAGTTGAATCTTTTGGTCTCTTCCACTGTTATTTCTCCTATTGCTTCAAGCCTTTGAAAGGTTTCTGTAGTTCCCAAGAACTGATGCAACCTTGGGTCATCTTTCTTTTGGTTGTGCTGTGGATTTAAAAATGTATATTTGACTCTTTCATTCATTTGAGCATATTTGATACATGTTTAGATATAAATGATATTTAAATTGATATCACTTACTTTTTTACTTTTTTTTTTTTTTTTTTGCGGTACGCGGGCCTCTCACTGTTGTGGCCTCTCCCGTTGTGGAGCACAGACTCCGGACGCACAGGCTCAGCGGCCATGGCCCACAGGCCCAGCCGCTCCGCGGCATGTGGGATCTTCCCGGACCGGGGCACGAACCCGTGTCCCCCTGCATCGGCAGGCAGACTCTCAACCACTGCACCACCAGGGAAGCCCCTGATATCACTTATTAAATAACTTCTACTTTGCTTCATCATATATCAAATTGTCATAGAGGCATAGTTTTTTTTTCAGAGCTCCTAATTCTCCTCTGCTGTTATGTATGTCTGGTTTTGCACAGTACTATACTGTTTTAATTATTCTTGTTTTGTGCGGTGTATAGAATTTGTAGTGCTAGTCTTCCCCAATCAGGGGTCTTCTTTTTCAAAATATCCTCTCATGTTCTTGACATTTTGTTTGCCTAATAAACGTTAGAATCATTTTGCCAAATTCTAAGGAAAGTGGTGATTTAGATTTAAAATGCATCGTCTTTATACTTAACTCCTTAAGTCATTGCATACATTCTAAGCATCTTATATTCTATATTATTATATATGTATGATTTCTAGCTGTCTACTGCTTGTGTATAATAATACGTGTGCACAGTGTACAATAATACATTGCATATAGTAATGCTACTGATTTTTTTATTTGAATACCAAATCTGCCCTCTTTCTACATTTGTTGATTTAGTTCCAAGTCTACAGCAAAGTTTTTATAAACATTTTTCTCTTCTTTTCCAACAGTTATTGTTCTTTATATATTTTGCAATTTGTCTAAAGCAATATTAGTTATGATGGTAGTGGTATTTTTTTAAATATTTATGTATGTATGTATGTGTTTATTTTGGTTGCACCGGGTCTTAGTTTCGGCACTCGGGATCTTCGTCGCAGCATGTGGACTTCTCAGCTGTGGCATGCAGACTCAGTTGCGGCGTGCATGTGGGATCTAGTTCCCCGACCAGGGAGCAAACCTGGGCCCCCTGCATTGGGAGCGTGGAGTCTTACCCACTGGACCGCCAGGGAAATCCTGGTAGCGTCATCCTTGATTTGAAGGAATTCATTAAGTCTTGTGTGCCTTGCTTTTGGGGGGGTATTGTGAAATTTTTTTGAAATTTCCTTCTCTGTTACTGATTTAATAGGGTTTCCTACCTCATTGTTTCACTTGGGGTATTTTATACTTGTATTACAAAACATCACCTATTTATTGAGGCTTTTAGTCAATTAGCATGTAATTAGATACAGTATTCCCATGTAAGTAGTTTGATCTCTTGGTATTTCATATATGAAATCAGACCTGAACTCTCATCAGCTTCCACCATTAATTTAGCTCTGTGACTGACCCAGTGACTTGACTTCTGACATCATTTTCCCTGTAAGTATGTGTCAAGTTACTCACATCCCAGGGTTGCTGTGAGGGCTACAGATAATGTATGTAAAGTTCTTAGCACAGTGCCTGTCCTCAATAAATGGAAGATATTACGGTGTTCTTTTTTCTAATATTGTTTATGTGTCTCCTTTCTTGCTTGTTCTTAGCTATCTACGCATGGGCTATTTTTCATAGTCTCTTTAGTATTTTCAGAAACAACATATAAGCAGTGAGGAGCCACTGAAGGTTTTTGAAGAAAGAACACCAGTTCTGGTAATCGAGTGTCTGAGCTGGGTTTGAGGCCAGATCATCAGAAGAAAGGCCAAGCTGTGAGAAATGACATAGTTGATAAAGGGCCAGCTAGACCCTTCGTGCTGAGTGGGTGTGGAAGTGCAGGCCTTATATTCTTAGTCAGTGAGCAAAGGCTCCAGAGCTGGGGAGAGGCCCTTTCAAGGGCTCCTGGGAGTGGGAAATTGACCAACGGACCCCCAATTGTCCTGCTGCAGCATCCAACCCTTCAGGGCCTGGAAACAGACGCTGACAAACACTGTGACCCAGACTAAACCCAGCTTTTGAATGGGACCACAAAACAGGCTTTGTTCATCCTTCTGAAATGGGGCCCAATTATGTCTGATTAATAAATGAAACTCTGTGTCCAAATAAGAGAGACACTGTAGAGAAATGGTCAGAAACCACTTTGTGTAGAAAAGGCTGATAAAGTTTTCAGAGGGCATTCATTTGCCTGGAGCTGTTCTAAGAGAGAAATTTTCAGTCTCCAAATCCTTCTCTTGTTTTCTTCTTTTTTTCTTAAATATGTTTAACTCTTCTGCTTAAGATTTATTTTGGCTCCTTGGTGATGGATTTCTGTGTTTATTCTGTCATTTAGAAAAAATGTACTATAAAAAACATTTCTAATCTGTTTATATATGTCAACAGAAAAATAAGCTGGAAGGTTGACAATAGTAATTAACCAAAAGAAATTTATTGAGCACTTCCTATGTACAAAGCACTGTGACATACGCTATGAGGGAAGAATTAAGGAATAATCCCTACCCTCAAACGTCCTTCCATCCAGTTGAGGAAATGGCCAAATAATTGACTGGCTGTAATGCAATGGAAATTGAAATAAATGCTATCATCAGGTCATAAGCCACACCCTGGAGGAGCACAGATCCATTGGATGGATCTGCAAGGACTTACGATCAAGTTGCATTTAGGTTGCATCTTGGAGTGTAAATAGGCTACCTAGGAGCATGTGTTCCTTCAGAGACTTTTAGGTGAGCCCGCCAATGTACCCATGCACTATGTCCAGATATCAGCAAACACAAGCAGCTATCCTCAGCTATTCCACTGGCCCCATGTGTGCACACAAGCACACAAACATGTTTCCAATTCACCTGTGTTGGCTTGCCTATCCCTCACTGCATTTTTCCAGCCCCAAGTCCTCACTCCCAGATGGCCTCTGGCCTCCCTCAATTTGACGAATTCCAAAGGTTGGCTTAGAACAATCTTTTCTACATTTTGGTTCTGTTCTATTCCTTGAGTTTTAGCCTTTTCCTCCATGTTGCCTTGAGGGAGGAACTCTCAGCTCCAATCCTCTGCCTATAGAGCCCCAATCCCTAGCCAGACCAACCTTATACTGAGGAAGGTGTTGGAAGAACTCCGTTCATTATCCATCCGGTTCACAGAACTAGAACAAAAAAATTTCACAATTTGTATAGAAACACAAAAGACCCCGAATAACCAAAGCAATCTTGAGAAAGAAAAACGGAGCTGGAGAATTCAGGCTCCCAGATTCAGACTATGCTACAAAGCTGCAGTAATCAAGACAGTATGGTACTGGCACAAAAACAGAAATATAGATCAAGGGAACAGGATAGAAAGCCCAGAGATAAACCCACACACATATGATCACCTTATTTTTGATAAGGGAGACAAGAATATACAATGGAGAAAAGACAGCCTCTTCAATAAGTGGTGCTGGGAAAACTGGACAGCTACATGTAAAAAGAAGGAAATTAGAACACTCCCTAACATCATACACAAAAATAAGCTCAAAATGGATTAAAGACCTAAATGTAAGGCCAGACACTATAAAACTCTTAGAGGAAAACAGAGGCAGAACTCTCTATGACATAAATCACAGCAAGATCCTTTTTGACCCACCTCCTAGAGAAATGGAAATAAAAACAAAAATAAACAAATGAGACCTAATGAAACTTAAAAGCTTTTGCACAGCAAAGGAAACCATAAACAAGACGAACAGACAACCCTCAGAATGGGAGAAAATATCTGCAAACGAAACAATGGACAAAGGATTAATCTCCAAAATTTACAAGCAGTTCATGCAGCTCAATATCAAAAAAACAAACAATGCAATCCAACAATGGGCAGAAGACCTAAATAGACATTTCTCCAAAGAAGATATACAGATTGCCAACAAACACATGAAAGGAGGCTAAACATCACTAATCATTAGAGAAATGCAAATCAAAACAATGAGGTATCACCTCACACCGGTCAGAAAGGCCATCATCAAAAAATCTACTAACAATAAATGCTGGAGAGGGTGTGGAGTAGAGGGAACCCTCTTGCACTGTTGGTGGGAATGTAAATTGATACAACCACTGTGGAGAACAGTATGGAGGTTCCTTAAAAAACTAACAATGGAACTAGCATACGACCCAGCAATCCCTCTCCTGGGCATATACCCTGAGAGAACCATAATTCAAAAAGAGTCATGTACCACAATGTTCATTGCAGCTCTATTTACAATAGCCAGGACATGGAAGCAACCTGAGTGTCCATCGACAGATGAATGGATAAAGAAGAAGTGGCACATATATACAATGGAATATTACTCAGCCATAAAAAGAAACGAAATTGAGTTATTTGTAGTGAGGTGGATGGACCTAGAGTCTGTCATACAGAGTGAAGTAAGTCAGAAAGAGAAAAACAAATACCGTATGCTAACACATATATATGGAATATTAAAAAAAAAAAAAGTTCTGAAGAACCTAGGGTCAGGACAGGAATAAAGACGCAGACGTAGAGAATGGACTTGAGGACACGGGGAGGTAGAAGGGTAAGTTGGGACGAAGTGAGAGAGTGGCATGGACTAATATATACTACCAAATGTAAAATAGATAGCTAGTGGGAAGCAGCTGCATAGCACAGGGAGATCAGCTCGGTGCTTTGTGACAACCTAGAGGGATGGGATAGTGAGGGTAGGAGGGAGACGCAAGAGGGAGGAGATATGGGCATATATGTATACTGATGTATGGCTGATTCACTTTGTTATAAAGCAGAAATTAACACACCATTGTAGAGCAATTATACTGCAATAAAGATGTTTATATATATCTCCATCCATCCAGGAATCATGGAGGTAGAGTCCAGCTTCTCCTTCACTCTCTGGCCCCAGGTGAGGGGAAGGGAGAGGAAGGGGAGGCAGGTGAGATGGCGTGCCGTGGAATTCTATCTTCTCTGCCAACCCCCAGGCTGGAATACCTGGAGGCTGTACATTAAGTTCCAGGAGAACCTCAGAAGGCTACCTCAGGATAAATCAGTCGTGGTGGTTGAAGCTTTGCACCATTCCCAGCTGGTAAATTTAGTAAAGAAGTCAGAGTATAGTTTCAAGCCCAGCCACATCCTCTTGCCCCGGTAAATGTGGGGGGATATATTTGTTAGAATGCAATCAGCCATAAGCAACAGAAAACTGAGAGTGGCTTAAACGAGATAAGGTTTTTTTTTTTTATTGGAGTATGATTGCTTTACAATATTTTGTTAGTTTCTGCTGTACAATGAGGTGAATCAGCTATATGTGTACCTATATCCCCTCCCTCGTGGACCTACTTCCCACCACGGCCCCCCAATCCCACCCAGCTAGGTTGTCACAGAGCACCGAGCTGAGCTTCCTGTGCTTTATAACATGATCCCGCTACCTATCCATTTTACGCACGGTAGTGTACATATGTCGAGAATAATCTCCTGATTCGTCCCACCATCCCCTTCCCACCCTGTGTCCACATATCCGTTCTCTATGTCTGTGTCTCTATTCCTGCGCTGCACGTAGGTTCATCTGTACCATTTTTCTAGATTCCACATATATGCGTTAATATACGACAATTGTTTTTCTCTTTCTGGCTTATTTCACTCTGTATGACAGACTCTAGGTCCATCCATATCTCTACAAATGACCCAATTTCATTCCTTTTTATGGCTGGGTAATATTCCATTGTATATATGTACCACATCTTCTTTTAGTATCCCACTAAATGAGAAGTTTGGAGATAGGTGGTTGGGCAGGGGCTCATTGATGTCATCAGAGACTAGATGCTTCCATCTTTCCACTCTGCTAATTTTTTGTTTTTTAAACTGAGGTAGAGTTGACTTACATATTATATGTTTCAGCTGTACAACATAGTGATTCACAATTTTTAAAGGCTGTACTCCAATTATAGTTATTATAAAATTTTGGCTATATTCCTTGTGCTGTACAATATATCCTTGTAGCTTACTTATTTTATACATAGTACTGTGTACCTCATAGTCCCCTCCCCCTTCCCTCTCCCCACTGGTAACCACTGATTTGTTCTCTGTATTTGTGAGTCTGTCTCCATTTTGTTATATTCACTAGTTTGTTTTATTTTTTTAGATTCCACTTATAAGTGATAACATACAGTGTTTGCCTTTCTCTGTACGTCTTACTTCACTAAGCATAATACCCTCCAGGTCCACCCATGTTATTGCAATGGCAAAACTTCATTCTTTTTTTATGGCTAAGTAGCATTCCATTGTGTGTGTGTGTGTGTGTGTGTGTGTGTGTGTGTGTGTGTGTGTGTGTGTGTGTGTGTGTATGGATATATACATGGTAGTATATATATACCACACCACACCCATTCATCTGTTGATGGACACTTAGGTTGCTTCCATATCTTGGCTATTGTAAATAATTCCATTTTTAATATGTCCCCAATGGCTGTCTTCACAGCCGCAAAATCAGTATAGCAGTTCCATGTGTTGTCCTCCTCATGTGACAACCTGGGTGGTTTCTTCTGCTCAGAGTGCTGCTGATCAGGTTATTCGTGGTCTTCAGCCAACAAATGCACTGGTCTAAAGGGTCCAAGATGGTATCAGGCGTATGTCTGGGACCTTAGAGGGGTGTGCAGAAGCCTGGGACTGTCAACTGCAGTGCCTGCATGTGGCCTCCAGCATGGTGGTCTCAGGGAGTCAGACTTCCTACGTGATGGTTCAGGGTTCCCAAAAAGAGTGTTCCAAGAGACAGAAAGAAGCTGCCAGTTTCTTAAGGCCTGGACCCAGAAGTTTGGCCAAAGCAGTCACAAATCTTCCTACATTCAAGGGGAAGGGAGTAGAGCGCCACATCTTATTTACTGGGAGGAGTGTAAGATTCGTGTTCATCTTAGAGCCACATATAGGATAAAACCTAAGCTGTTGTAATAATAAAGGGACCAAAGATATGGAGATTTAAATCAGATAGAAGTTTCCTTCCCTCACACATAAGAGCGCAGAGGTGAGGAGCACAAGGCTGGGGTCTGTTTCAGCCAGGCTCTGCACATGGCTCCCACATCTGGATTCAAGACAGGTGCTCTAGCTGCTACTTCTTCCCAAGCAGCAGAAAAGGAAGAGGGGAATGAAAACAGGTAGCAAAAAGCTTCCTTAAAAAGATGATCCAGGGATCCTCAGTGGTGGCGCAGTGGTTGAGAGTCTGCCTGCCGATGCAGGGGACGTGGGTTCGTGCCCCGGTCCGGGAGAATCCCACGTGCCGCGGAGCGGCTGGGCCTGTGAGCCATGGCCGCCACACGTCCCGAGCCTGTGCTCCACAATGGGAGAGGCCACAACAGTGAGAGGCCCACGTGCCTCAAAAAAAAAAAAAAAAAAAAAAAAGTGATCCAAAAGTTTGTATCACATTGTCTAAGATATTAGCCACATGGCCACACCTGACTGCAGGTTATTACCAAATGGAAGATGGAGCGAATGGATATTGGGAAACAGTTAGCTCTTGGTCTCTCTCGATGGCTCAAATAGAAGTGGTGGATGAGATTCAACTCTAATAAAGTTAATATCTGGAGGTGGCTTCTGACTCAGTCCTGTAAGTGCAGAGGATCTTCACATCCAGGACTGGGTAGTGAACACACCTGTGAGTATTGGGCCGCTCATCCAAGCAGAAGCAAATAATGTGCAGATACACCCCTGTTAGGAGTGGTTGCTTACTAGAATCTCTCACAGACTAGAAATGGTAATTATCAGTTGGGCTTGCTTGGTGGTGAACCCTGTTTTTTAGACATATCTGATGTGGTATCTTAACTTCACAAAGACCACAAAAGAATTAACTGACAAGGAATGAGCTAAGGAGTTCACTAAATGGTTTATCAACTGTAAATATTGAAACAGATCTAGCTAGTGTTAAAACCATTCCTATGAGACAGGCCTAACAACAGCCCCATCTAACCAACCAACCCCACCTCCCTAGAGTATTGGTGAAGCCCTTCCTAGGAGAAGGGGGCACGTGTCCTGGGTTCACTGGGATTTCTTTTTTTTTTTTTTTTTTTTTTTTGCGGTACACGGGTCTCTCACTGTTGTGGCCTCTCCCGTTGCGGTGCACAGGCTCAGCAGCCATGGCTCCGCGGCATGTGAGATCTTCCCAGACCGGTGCACGAACCCGTGTCCCCTGCCTCAGCAGGCAGACTCTCAACCACTGCGCCACCAGGGAAGCCCCACTGGGATTTCTTACGCCTTCTTCCTTGTTTTGAGAAACTCATGGATCGACTTTTGCATCCCACTCCAAAGCAGGTCGGATGATTCTCTTGTTGGTATCAGATCTGATGCTTCTATGGGAAGAGATCTCAGTTTCTGCCCATAGTGCTCAAGGTTTAGTCATTTCTGCCAGCACAACACCTATTTCACAGTCCTGAAAGTTCCTGTCCGCTTATATATTGGGGTTCTGAATATACGTTTATTTAACAAAATGTGCTCCATTACTTTTAAAAAAGGATTGATAACTACTGGCTTACGAGGCTCCTTGGGCTCAGGGCACTGCCAGCTCACGCTCTCTCATGTATTTTCACAACTACTTTCAAGAAATAAATGGTCTTTTCACTGGCTCTTGAGGGACAATTTTAATAATATATTTGGGGACGTATCTGAAATGGAATAAGGGCATTATGACTCTAGAATTCACTTATATATAGTCTAATCTCTTTAGTTTCTGTATTAAAAAAAAAGGAAAAGAAATTTCTCTAGTTAAGAGGCAGAATAGAATGACAGGAAAAACGTGGGTTCTCCACTCAACAATACGGGGGTTTAAATCTCATCCCTGCCACTTATTAGTTCTGTGACCCTAGGCAAAATATTGAGACCTCTGAGTGTCCATTTTCTCATGTGTAACAGAATAATATAGTAATTTCTGCAATATAGTGCTATTATGAGGGTTAGGTTAGCTAGTTTATGAAAAGCACTAAGCACAGTGCCTAATACTATTCATAACTATCATTTATTAAACCCTTTCTATGTGACAGGTGCTATCTAGGTCAGTGGTTGGCCCTTGGGAACTTGTTAGAAGTTCAGGTTCTCTCCAGGCCCCACCCCAGACGCATTGAGTCAGAAATTCAGGGGGTGGGAGTCTAGCAGTTTGTTTTAACAAGCCCTCTGGTGACTCTGACACACTACAGTTTGCAAAGCACTGGCCTAGATGTTCAAGAAACGAAAAATATAATTTTTCTCATCCACATTGCACTACAGCTAACAATTTGTATTGAAACAAATACAGACATGCCCTCTTCCGTTTTGTTTGATGATAGCCCCAGAGTCTTCCTGACTTAGTCACATCTGTGACATTTATGGCTCTCAGAACCATTCCTTACAAGGAGATGGAAGGTAGGAGACTTGGGATAGCCAATTATTTGACATCCTCCTCCCTCCCAGGTCCTCTCTTCTTCCGCGAGAGGGTTTGCATCCTATGTCAAGCAGTCTGTGAAATACCTGGTGAGAACTCAGCCACTCCAGAAAGAATGAATACTTCCTCCTTACTGCAGCCCCAGTGCCAGGGGCCCATATCTCCCTGACTTGTCATTATGTGTTCCGTCTGTCCCCTGATAAAATACGAGCTCCTTGAGGGCAGGAACCACATCTTTATTTTTTTTAATTTTCTAAAATAAATTTATTTTAGGCTGCATTAGGTCTTTGTTGCTGCACGCAGGCTTTCTCTGGTTGCAGCGAGCGGGGGCTACTCTTCCTTGCGGTGCGCGGGCTTCTCATTGTAGTGGCTTCTCGTTGCGGAGCACTTGCTCTAGGCGCGTGGGCTTCAGTAGTTGTGGCACGTGGACTCTAAAGCGCAGGCTCAGTAGTTGTGGTGCACGGGCTTAATTGCTCCACGGCATGCGGAATCTTCCCGGACCAGGGCTCAAACCCATGTCCCCTGCATTGGCAGGCGGATTCTTAACCACTGCGCCACCAGGGAAGCCCAGGAACCACATCTTAATCATCTCTGTGTTCTCAGGACCTGGTCCACCTAATAGACATCTAATAAATGGGTGGTGAATGAGTGAAGTGTCAGTCCCAGATCCATTTGTTGGATGGATGGGGGCATTTGTTCTGGGAGCATTCGGGTGGTAGGCGTGCCCTTACGACCAATTTATTTCTGGCCCTGGTTACAAGTGGGCAACAGGGTGGCCTAGGGACCTGTGAAATGTTACCTGAGCCACGCCTCCTCCATCTACCAGCTCGGTTCACTGCCACAAAGAAGGCTGTGTGGCGGTCTCAGGGCACATCAGAACCACATTAGGAACAGCCTAGCAAAGCAAACTGCAAATATCCATTTCTTCTCTCTATCGTAATTTGTTTTCCCAGTTGCAGGAGAGGTTGAAATGAGCTCTGTCTGTTGGCAATTTGGATAGAATAACTTTTCTGTTTCATGAATTCTCGGCAGTGGAGGACTGAATTCTGCTCTGGGCTGTGGAAAGGGAACGAAGCACTCGGTGGGATGGGTGGCAACTGAGCCCCATCTCAGCTGAGGAGGAACTTGCCCTCCTCTGGGGCTTTTCCTGAATTGTTACTGCCTGCTAGGGCTTTTCGTGCTGGGTGGGTGCAGAAAGCCGTCCTGCTCCCCAGCCTGTCCCCAACCCGCTGCCACCTGTGCTGGATGCCATCCATCTAGCGCACTTAGAAGAACCCGAAAAAATACAGATTTCTTCTTCCACGTATTAATTTATGGCACTTCGCTATTTCTTTCCCACTGCAGTGTTCCTGCCTTCTGCGGTTGCATTCAGCTTTATTAAAAAGCAGAAGGAAATTCATCCTTCGCTAGAAAACTTGAACAGTTAATAGCTTTGCCTTCAGTCTGAATTTCTCCTATTCCTAGTCACTCTCCCTAAATGAAAGGGTGGACGGTATGTGCTGGGCAATGTCGAGGGGACACGGCCATGGGGAGAGCAGGCAGGCGTTCCCTAAGAGCCGAAGGAGGATGAACCAGTGCAGAAGGTCATGGTTAAACCATGTGCAGAAGTGCTGTTAAGGGACTTCCCTGGCAGTCCAGTGGTTAAGACTCCTCACTCCCACTGCAGGGGGCACGGGTTCGATCCCTGGTCGGGGTACTAAAATCCTACATGCCATGTGGCACAGCCAAAAAAAAAAAAAAAGTATCCCTGAGATCTGGTTATGAGTGAGTGATGGCCAAATTCCAGTCATCACAACTAGGATGTGTCCTCTAAAGTCAAATATTTGTTGTAGAACTGCCGGCTATTTGTATCGTATTGTAGCCTGGCTGAAGGAAGAAGATGTACATGAGAGGGAGTGGTCAGCAAGGCCTCTAGAAAGAGGGTGGTCAAAGAGAAGAAGTTTGTGAAGGTCTGTGTGTCTAGAGAGAGTGGCTAGCTGACATGATGTTTGATCTACAAGGCAGGTCTATCCTCCTGATGGGGGTGAATGCGTTTGCCTAAGAGAGCTCCATGACTCTGTCCATTAAAACCATTCAGCTCTACCCCTTGCCTCAACTCTGTGCTTCCCAGTCAATATTCTGTTAGGATTATGGCTTCTCAAAAGGACTTTCCAACATGTGGAGGTCATGCTACCCAAGCACTCGTGGGTTTACCTAAAGTCCACTTGACTTTTCTATTTCTCACTGTTGAGCATTTCTTCTACACCTTGAGAATTTCGGTAGTAGGAGCCAGTTCCTCTGGTTGACCCCCCTGCACACACCACCAAAATCAAGGTCCTGAGCCAGGAAAGGAGAGGGCTGGACATGGTCCAGCCAACAACCTAGGTGACAAAGCTCTTGAATTCCACTAGGGAAGGTGATTTTTCTTTCCCATCTCTGTCTTCAGAGGGCAGTATTAAAGTTAAGTAACAGTGATAGTCTTTTATTATTACCCTTACTGAGGTGACATTGTTAGGTTTTTTAAGCACTCCTTTGAAGTGACTTTGCTCCCCAAATTTCTAATTTTTGTTCATTATGTATTTGAAAAGGATTTCAAATTGCCTGGTGATAGAAAATGAAAACACAACAAGCTAGACACTCCGACCTTAAAAAGTCTATAATATAACATCATAAAGTATAATTACAAATCCATTTCAATATCACATTATAGATCTCTGACTTAAAGGTAATTTCTGGCATCTGAATATGATGGTGAGCCAGTGGCTGAATTGGATTCTTAAGATAAAAACAATCAATCCATCCTGCATTAGGAGTTATTACTTTAATTGAATAATATCTGGATCATGCCCGTGGTGGTAATGTTAATGTTACTACCCATTATCTTGGAGATGTTCACCCCACTGTTTCCAGAGAAAATAGAGTCCTTTAAATGGAGAGAAGGATTAAAATAGAAAAAAAAAAACTACAAGCTTTTCACGGCTCTTTATGCCAAGGTCAGGACAAAGGAATGGCCTTGACCTCTAAACGGGACAGAGGATCTGGCCTGGGCTAAATACTTAAAAGAATTGCAAGAGAAGTCCTTTCAGCCATGGATGAGTGCCTTAAATGTTCTCAACCTATCTTTCTGCAAATTAGCATTCATTCATTCATTTATTCACTTACCCCATTCATTCCTTCAACCAACTCATTCATTCAGCCAGCATATCTTGTGCACCTTCATGAAACCGTGAATGGTGTCAGATCGTGAAGAAACAAAGATGATTCAGTTAAAGAGGGAGGGTCAAGTATTATTGAGATCCTACCATATCTCAGACAATATGGTGGGAACTTCCAGACAATATCTGATTTATTCTTCACTGCAACCCAAAAGGTAGGTAGAGCTACTGCACCCATTTTACACATGAAGAAACTGAGAGTCAGACAGGTGAAATGACTTGCCAAAGACCTCACTGCTAGAAAAGGAAAGAGTCAGAATTCAGACCTAGGCCTGTCACATTTCAAGGCCTAGGCTGTTTTCGCCACACCCGGAATTTGGACATAGAACATAAACACAGTTTTTTAACATTACAGTACAGTGTGATAAACGATGCAACTGATACACAATCATATATAGCAGGACAGCCATGGTGGGGAAAGCCAGATCCCCGCTCTGGGGGGACTTATTGACATTTCAGGGCAGTGGAAAATATCTGGATGGTCCTAATGTGTCCTCCAAAGCTCTTCTACATCCCTAACCCCATCACACAGCTCTCTCTCCGTCTCCCCCTTATGAAAAACCTGGTCTCTATGTGCCCCTCCCCACCCTTCCAAGGGAAGGGCATTTGTCCACTCACATCCCACATAACACAAGGCAACAGGAGGCGTCAGGCTCTACTTCGTTTCCATCACCTCCTCACACCCCATCTTATGGAAAGACCCATGCCACTCACACCCAGCCATACCAGCCTCTATCCACCCAGCCTTCTGATCACTGCCAGCCCTCACTGAAGGTTCTGGCCCTGGGATCACTGTCTTCTCCAACCCAAGTCAGCAGCTTTTGCTGGGATTTGGATCACTTTCAGCTGCAATGGGTGCTGGAGTCATATGAGTCCCATAAGATATTTTATTGCCCCGTCAAGTCTGTTGGGAACTCAGTAGCAGGTGATACAATGGCCTAAACCCAAATCAAAGGGAGTATGTCTGGTAAAGCTTTATGTAAGCACAAAAGAACCTTTTCAAAGCACACCTTTTCCCATTATAACATTCCCAATCTCTTCCTTGTTCAGGCCTGCACCACTCTCTCCATCACCATCATAACCCAGATCCAACCAACCTGTGACAGGTGACAGAGGCATTACATGAAGAGACAGGGAACCTGTTTAGGAAATGTGTCTTCAGAGATTGCACCTCATCATCATCTTTTTGAGGTTTCTTAATGTCTTGAGACACATGACAGAGAATCCCATGTGGCATTCTATGGACCAGAATCATTTTGAGAACATTTAGAAACCTCCTGTGCCCCACCCAGAGATTCGAATTCAGTAGCTCTGAGGTCAGACTTGAACATAAATAGACTTGAAAAGTCTTCAACGGATTCTGAAGCACAACCAGTTTGGGGAGCATTGACACACAGCCCCTGCCCAGGGATCCAGATGCTGCCTAAAGCCAGTTTCCCTTTGTAAGGGAGGAAAATCATTTTCCCTCTACTTTTCTAGTTCTTGGCCGATACCCTCCCCAC
The DNA here is from genome assembly GCF_964270905.1 of Leucopleurus acutus. Lineage (NCBI taxonomy): Eukaryota > Metazoa > Chordata > Mammalia > Artiodactyla > Delphinidae > Leucopleurus > Leucopleurus acutus. The sequence goes on from NC_139151.1 coordinate 68,174,716, forward strand.
TTTCCATAATAAAAGACAGATTAGCAGGAGCAAAAAAAAAATTGTAATTACATACATACATATACAAGTATATACATAAAAGGAGTCCCACAAAGATATGAGACTCAGAAGGCAGCCAGGTAATTGAGGATTATATACTATCCTGAGCTAGGGAAAAGGATAAGGGTCTGGGGCTTCAAAGTGGGGGGGGGAGAGACAATTCACTGGAAGATGAGAAGAGGAAATGTACGGGAAACAAAATCAGCCCTGCCATGCAGATCAGTCCTCAGATAAAAAAGTGATCTCTAGTAATGGAGCTCTTCCCTTTATAATGTAGATCTCTCTTACAAAAGGGTAACCTCTACTCTGTTTTTAGAGCTTCTCCCGTGTCTGCAGTTTCTCAAAATAATCAGCTCAAAATAATCCTTATGCCAAAGAGGCGTATTTCGGGGTGGCATATTCGGTTATACTTCACCTGCCACTGGACCTTATCTGGATCACAGAATAGATAGGTGACAAGGATTAAGCGTAACAAAAAAAGATCGGTGCAGCTCCCTTCTGCACAACTGAGGATCAGCAATTAGTTACAAACGATGGGCTCTTTCATCCAGCAAGGGATCTAGCAGAGAAGAATTTTTTCTGGGTTTCGTTTTCCTTATATCTCTGAGCCCCTTCCGGCAGGAACATTATTATATAAGCAAATTTTGATCACTTGAAGCCTGTTTGAAGGCTCTAGGAGCTGCTGCTCGTTCATTCATTTATTAATCGAACATTTATTATCTTCCTTGTGCCAAATCTTGGGCTAGAGAAGGGGGGAAGAGGGATATACGGATGAATAAGACACAGTTGCTCCCCCCTGAGGCACTCTCCATAGGGGAAAGGGGAGGGAGGGAATACTTGATATGGAAAAGGGTAACTGCAGTTCAGTGAGGTAGGTCCCATGACTGAGGTCAACATAGGATACCCTGGAAGCACAGGGAGGGGGCAGCTACGCTAAACCAAAGGCTTGAGCTGCATTCTAAACGACAGGGAGGCATTATCTAGGTGAGAAAGGGCTAAAGACACCTCAGGGAGATGGTGGTTTATGCACAGGTATGGAAGTTTGAAATAAAGCATATCTAGTTTAGAAACTGCAAGCAGTTCAGTAGGGAGACTGGTATCCTGATAATTATGCTTTGACATCAGAGGAACCTGGGCTCAGATTCTGGCTCCTCTGATTATTAGCTGTGTGCACAGGAGAGAATTGTTGGGCTTCTCCGAGCCTCAGTTTTCTCATCCATTAACCCCACCTTATAGGACTGTTGGCATAGAGATGAGATAACATATGGAACATGCCCAATATGGTACCTAGCGCATAGACCACACCCAGTACTTGGTGACTGGTTTGGTGATGAGGATGAAGATGAGGATGGTGGTGAATGGGACAAAGGGTAGATATGAGGCTGAAGAAGTAGGTAGTGCCAAAGAATGAAGCCTTGTGTTCCATGCTAAAAAATTGGGACTTTATCCCTAAAGCCAGAGGGAGAATGTCGTGGAGTGGCCTGTCAAATGAATGCTTTAGAAAGGGCGCCATGATGGGCTGGAGGGGGGAGTGGGAGAATAAAACAGGAGTTAGAAGGCTCTTGCACTAATCTAAAAGCATGGTGGGCTGGGGTGGGGGTGAGATTCTTCAGAGTGCAACTGATAGAAGCTCTTCCCCATGATTGTTCAGACTACAGGCTGTGAGTTTAATTAGGCCAGGTCTACTCACTCGCAGCAGGCCCGATGACATGGAAGAAGATAGAATCCAGGCTCCTATTATCATTGGAATTAAGCTGCTTTGGTGATTCCGTAAATGTCACACTCAGGTACACTGAAGTGGGTTTTTTTATCGGCTTAAAATGGAAAAAGTAGCAGTGGTTATCTGTGGGTGGTGGGATTACAGGTTGTTTTTATTCTTTTTTCCCTGTCTCTGTTTTGTAAATGATCTACAATGAACACACTTTTGTAATATGGAAAAATCAATCATAAAGTTTTTTTAATATCAAAACTACACATAGTTTCAATCAAAACAGCAATTCTTTTCTTACTACCTGAGTAAGGAAATGCTCAACTGAATACAAATGGGGAAAAAAAAAATTGTTGATAGGCTCCAACTTCAAACTGCTCAGCTATTTATTTTCTCCCTTTTGCTTTGGGAGATTGGAAGATAGACTGGATACATGCGAATGGTCTTGAGTTTGAAAAATAATAGTTGTTTTTATTGTTATAGCTTCAAGCATGGATTATTTCCATGATTTATCCTTCAGGAAATGAAAACTACAGAAAAATTGCCCAATAGTTAGAGACGATTGGATTATTGATATTTTCTTTTTAAAGAAAGCATCACATCAGAGAGAAGTCTAAGTGACATTCTCTCCACACACAGCCTGGGTTGCAAAAGTAAGGAACTGCAGGTGGGCCGTGGGTTAAGTGTGGTGAAGTGCAGCAGGAACTACAGACAGGGGTCTAAGAACTGAGTTTTTCAGCACTGTGCTCCAAAACCAGGCCTAAATCCAACGTGCACGGGGTCTCCGTAGATATACATTTTAGGCTTCATTAGGCCATCTTCCTGAGAGGTGGAATCTTGATTACAATCTTCATTTTGGACTTTTTTTTTTTGAAACGGTAATAGTAATAATGAAAATTGTTCACATGGTTTTATGGTTAATAAATATTTAATCTTCACAACATGAGTTAACATTAGTCCCATTTTACAGAGGAGGAAAGTGAGGCTCAGAAAAGCTAACTGACGGGCCTGAGGTCACACAGCCAGAATGTGGAGAGACAGGATTCAGATCAGCTCTTCAGAATCTAACAGCTATGCCCCTCCACTCCTCCCGTCTAACGACTGGTCTTAGTTATTTCATTTTCACTAGATTCACTAATTGAAAGGGCAAGTAGGGCCCATAGGATTGTATTAGTTCTGATTGCTGTTATAACAAATTACCACAGATTGAGTGGCTTAAGCCAGCACAAATTTATTCTCTTCCAGTTCTGGAGGGCAGAAGTCCAAAATGAGGCTTACAGGGTTAAAATCAAGGTGTTGGCCAGGCTAGCTCCTTCAGGAGGTTCCAGGAGGCTTTTCATCCCTTCTAGGACGTCAGTGGCTGCTGGTGTTCCTTGGCTTATGGCCACATCACTCCCGTCGCTGCTTCTGTCCTCACATTGCCACCTCGTCTTCTGTAGTCAAATCTCCCTGTGCTTCCCTCTAATAAGGACACTTAGATTTAGGGCCCACCCAGAAAATCCAGGATAATCTCCCCATCTCATGATCATTAACTTAATCACACCTGTGAAGTTCTTTTGGACATAAAAAGCAGCACTCACAGGTTTCCGGGTATCATTCACAGGAACGTGGGTATCTTTGGGGGCCATTATTTAGCCTACCACAGGAATATTTATTTCATCAATTAAGTGGTCCTTGAATGTAAAATTCTCTGAATTTCAATTTAGGCCATAGCTCTTCTTAGTTCTTTATTTTTAACCTTTTACTTGAAGGCCTTGGGGCTTTAGTGTTTGTTTGCTTGCTAGCTTTTAAGCAAATTTAACTCTGACTCCCTATTGGAAGTCACTTACCTAAAACCAGATCCTCCAGCTGTCCTGCAGGGATGGAGGCAGACAGCAAGAGTTTTTCCAGGTTGGAAAGGGCTTGGAAAGAGGTGCGTTCTTTACTGTTAGGCCTCTCCTGCCTGCTGCTTTTTATTGAGCATTTACTGTGTGTCAGGAATTGTGCAAGCATTCCACATTCAGTGATAGCACATTTATATCTTGCAACAAGCCTCTAAAGTTGATCTCATTAGCCCATTTTAGAGATGAGAAAATTAAGGCTCACAGAATTAAGTAACATGTCTGGGGTTGCACAGTTAAGCCACAGAGCCTCCAAAACCCAAGCTCTTCCTACCATGCTGTTGCAAAACTGGATAATTCCCAGACTGGAGTAGTGTATGGACCTCTTTTAAAGAGCACATATAATAAGCTCACAAACCCTCAGGGCTGAATTATAATTATTTTCATCATATTATTGTTTAAATATGTGAAAAGATAACTAGATATTAACTCCTTATGCTTATAGCTCTCCCGTGACCATAAAAGCAAACTAACGATAATAATAATAACAGAAATAAAACTACAAACCTTTTAAAATGCTAATTAGGAGCATTGCTTTAATGTGGTGGGTGATACTGTTTTGCTGAAATTAAATGACTGTTCACAATCTAGATTCGATGCTGACTGCCCTGCCGTGGTCCTTCAGGGTTTGGTGAGGCCATGCACCGTGGTCCTTTGGCCTCACTCACTTCTCCCACTGTTCTTCCATCCACCGACATCACACATAGCATTTGGGCTTTACCTGGTGAGAATGTCATTGATTTGTTAACTCTGCCTCTCTTTCTATCCACTAACTATAGCAGCTGAGGTCTCTGGGCAGTAGACTGAGTCAAGATTAGCCAAAGTAATTGGGGAATGCTCTCGGGAGCCACTCCTGTGGAACGAAGCAGGAGGAAGGGGAAACAGAGGGAGAAGTTGAGCTGGTTGCAGGCTCAAAGAAGGCATCTGCCAACATCACATGCGGTGGTTTTATCCAGGCAGCACAATCCCCCCAAAAGAACTGACAGCTAAGGGCCAACTTTTAGCATCTTTTTCAGCAGCTGAAGAGGGATCTGGGCAGAGAAAGACAGTCCACCACACTAGCGCACAGTAAAGTTGTAGAGAGCAGCAATAGGATGGAAACACAAATGCATCCCGGCCACTGAAATTGCCTGGCGGTGCTCGATTATAAGATCTTCAAGGTCATCTATAATATGCTTAAATTGATTTTTAAAATGTCATAAAAGCATAAAATGTTTACAATCTCACAGAGAACTAAGAGACCCTAACAATGTCTTCACAGACCCTAGGGCTCCTCAGACCTCACTCTGAGAAAGAAAAGCATCAGGAGGCGTCCAGTTACCTCTGCTGCGAATTACTATGTAAACCTGTAATATGTCCATGGCGTGAAAATCACAAAGTTCTATGAATGCTTCTTTAGGGGGCAGTAATAATTTCCAGATCTTCTCATAATTCACACGTAACATTTGGGAATACACACTTTGATTTACTGAACATTCCTTCAATATATTTCATCAAGCATCTACTATAAGATGGGTGCTTTACTAGACACCTTCTGGAGGAAAAGACACATAAGTGAACAAACGAAGGGAGCAGACAATCATGCAACATGGGGACTTCCCTCGTGGTCCAGTGGTTAAGACTCCACGCTTCCACTGCAGGGGGCATGGGTTTGATCTCTGGTCAGACAACTAAGATCCTGCAAGCCAGGCGGCCAAATCATGCAACATGATTGAAGTCATGAAAGAGGATAGTCTGAGAACCTTGGGCCATCAAGAAGGCATTACCAGAGGCAGGGAGGTGGGGAAATGGGGAGATGTTGGTCCAAGGGCACAGAGTTGCAGTTGGATGTATAAATGGGTAGCATGAATAAATCTAGAGGTCTAATGTACCACACGATGACTACTGTTAACAGTACTGTTTTGTATAATGGAAATTTGCTAAGAGAGTAGATTCCAGGTGCTTTCATGACAAAGAAGAAAGGCATCTATGTGAGGAGATGGATATGTTAATTAGCTTAACTGTAGTGATCGTTTTACTATGTATATCTTGTTTTACTATGTACAAATGTCATGTTGTACACTTTAAATATATAAATTTCTATTCAAAAAAGGAAGGAAGGCTTTTCCAAGGAGGAGTTACTTCAGGGGGCTGGGATAAGGACATTCCAGGCAAAGGGACTCGAAAGTCTTGAGAAGTCCCTGGGCATGGCAGGGAACTAGGAGATTAGGCTGAAAGGTAGGTCAGGCAGAAGTGGGAGATTACACTGAAAGAAGGGGGGTGGGGACATTCGAATATAACTAAGTAATCACAGCTTCCCTTTTCCTTTCCATTCACCTGGCCCTTTACTTACATTTATCTCGTTTATTCCTCACGTGTTATTAGTAACCCACTAGAGGACACGCCCCACAAGAGCAGGGACTGTGTTGCTGTGTCTGCTGCCCTATGCCCCGTGCCCAGTGTCAACCTCAAAAACAAGAAACCGGTTCAAGAGGCAGAGCATTTATTTAGGATTAAAGAATTGTAATTTGGGGTACACAGGTTCAGCTAGAAACCCCAATTGTGTCCTGATTACATGCGAGAGAATCAGGGTTTTTACAGGAAAAAGGAAGAAGACGTAAGTTATTTTTAAGAAGAGTTCATTGGGGCTGACAAGCAAAGCTAGATTCCTAGTTCAGGTGAAGTGGTCACTGGGTAAAAATGAACGAGGCCTTTCAACAGGAGAGTCTCATTCTTGCTGACTTCTTGGAATGTAGGCAGGGCGGTTTGGTCCAGTTCAGAGGTTGAGACATAAGACGTGCAGAACAGTTCCTCTGAAATGGCTGTTTTTTTGTTTTTTTTTTTTAATTTTTGGCCACACGGCACGGCTTGCGGGATCTTAGTTCCCTGACCAGTGATCAAACCCACGCCTCCTGCAGTGGAAGCTCAGTCACTGGACCGCCAGGGAATTCCCTGGAATGGCTGTATTTTAAATGGGTCCACTCCTGTCATCCTCCACACCCGCTAGTGGACATACCACACAAGAGCTGAGGCCATGTCACCTTGTCCACTCACTGCCCTGTGCCCTTTGCCTAGCACAGTCTCTGACCTTAGAAGAAGCTCCATAAATACATGTTTTACACACAGAGGAATCTGCTCAGAAAGGATGAGTGACGTCCCCAAACGTACACAGCACATAAATGACAGAGTCAAGATTTGAACTTGGGTCTGCCTTATTCCAGCGCACCACTCTTTATCCCCTGCTCCGTGATGCCACAATAATAACCAGAAGGGGAGTTTCACAGTCAGGGAACCTTCTGTTACCAGGGGAAGCCTGGCAAGAGACCAGCCTGTGTGTGTGTGACCTTAACTTCCTGGTAGGGACACCTCTTCAGGGTCATCTGGACACACAATTTCTCCTTTTCCCTTCCCAGTCTCTCCCCAAACCTCCGTGGGTCTCTGGGAGTCTCAGGAATGAAAAGAGTTAAGCTTTTACAGTTTATTAAGCGGTTCCTTTGCATTTAAATGGCACCATTGAAGAAAGCAGCACTTCTGGAACCTTATTTGATGCTAACGTGCTGAGCACCTTGAGGCCTGCTTACTTCTCCCTCGTCCGGGTCATTTAGAGCCTCATTACTTAATAATTTGAAAGCTTTTTATGGAAATCAGTGGATGGAGGGAGATGATGAAGCGAAATGTTATTATATATAAGGACCCAGCAAAACAGGCTGACAGTAGAATACCTGGGTCAGAAGCTTCTTTGGGGAAAAGAGAGAAGGAGAGGGGGATGCTGGTGTGCAGAGGAGTTCTGGTTTCTTTTTGAAACGGCTTTTATTTCAAAGAAAATAAAACCTAACGAAGCCTAACAGGCTTTAAAATTGTCAAGTAAAGAATCCATCAGATGTCTTATCAATTCTGCCCCTGGGCTTCTGTCCCTTCTCCCCACCTTTTCAGCCGCTGCTCTGGCTCCCAGCCCATTACCTCTAGATGTTTGCTCTGCCCCTCTTCGCCCACAGTGCAGGCCTCACAAACACTTCCTCCAAAGCCTTCATGGATATTTCTCCAGATGAGAAAACCATGGGGAACAGCCTTGGAGTGGCTTTTTCTTCCCATTTTTTTTAATGGCAATATATTTGCGTGGCTCAAAATTCAAAAGCAATGCAGAATTATACAGTGAAAAGTCTTGTTTTCTTTGCTCCCTGGTTGCCCAGTTCCTCTCCCCCGAGGCACCCCGTCTTTGTGAAGTTCTTATGTTCCTTCCAGAGATACTTCAGGCAAATAGAAATAAAAGCACACACGCACACGCATACACATTTTCTTTATCTCTACCATTTCTTTGTAACGTGATGGCTAGATTATTATACAAATAGATGATGAGCCCAAAAGATTATATAGGAATGTAAAAAATAAAGATACAAAAGTATATACATGTGTACTTTTATATTGCTGTGTGGTCTTTGGGTTCATCATTAAAAGAGCTATATCAGTAATGAGATTATCTCTAAAACATAACTAAATTAGAAAGCAAGGTACGGAATGGTTTGTTTAATAATCTGTTTGCATAATAGTCTAGCTCCCTTGTTACAAGGAAATGGCAGGGATAAAGAAAATGTGCGTGTGTGTTTGTGTGTAAGCTATGATCTCAACTATGTGATGAAGACACACAAATATAGAAATAAACATACTAATTGATGACAGCTGCTGGGTTAGGATGGTGGGATTATGGGTATTTCTTTTTTGCTTGTCTCTGTCTCTCTCTAACTTCCTATAATATGGTTACGTTATTTTTTAAATTTTGAAGACCTTACTGTAGTATGTAAGGTATATTTTCATCTTATTAGAATTCTTTCCTGGTCCTTTACATGTGCACTAGCACGTATACTTCTATTGGAAATTGACACATCCCTCCCCATCCGACTCTGGCCCCCCTCTCACCGCCCCCTCCCACCCCCCCCACATTGTTTTCCCCAGAGACCCACTCAAGTCTTGCACACCCGTCACCGTTCCTTTGTTTCGGTCTGCCTCCTGCTCTAAGAGGAAAACTCCACGAGGACAGGGGTTGATTGGTGTCTCTTTTGTCCAGGGCTCTATCTCCAGCACTCAGAGCTGCGCCTGGCACAGAGTAGGGGCTCAGTTGTTATTTGCTGGATGAATGGATCCTCACGTGGGCCCAGCAATGCCTGTAATGGAGCATCAGTAGCTACTGTCCTCTGCCTTCCTCTTCCGTCCTCTTGCCCTCCCTCCATCGTGGGTCTGGATCTCACCTCTTCCCATCTTTTCAAGGACCTTAGTCCTGCAAGCGCACCTCCTCTCTCTCCTGCAACAGCATTTTCTCCTTCTTTACTGGTTTATACCTTTCTCCAAACAAACTCGCCCTAATGTCGCTCATCTTCTAAGACACAGTCGCATGTCCTTCCTGCCGCTGGTATTTTTCTCGACTCCCCTTCCCAGCCGACTCCTCAGAAATAGCTGTCTGGGCTTGCTGGCTCCACCACCTTGCTTTCTTGTCCTTCCTAAACCAGCTTCAGTTGAATTTTCAGCAGTGACCAGCAGGGCAGTGCTGGCAGCAGTCGGGGCGGTACAGGCAGTGAGGGGGGACAGTGGGAACAGACAGGGACAATGGGGACAGCAGGGGACCGTGTGGATGGAGGGGGGCGCAGCAGGGGACAGTGGGGCAGCACAAGGGCTCTGAAGAGGTCCTGGGGGCAGGTCCTAGCGTCCTCCTGTCTTGCTGGCTGTTCCCTCTCCCCCGCCCTCTTGTCTGTCTCCACTCACTGCCCAGGTACTCCGCCTTGTGGCTTTAACTAGCACCTATACACCAATGACTTTCAAATGTATCTCCTGCCTGGACTTTTCCCTTGAACTCCAGTCTCATCTATCCATCTGCCTATATGACACCTCCCCTCAGAGTCATCCTTGACCCCTCTTTGTTTTACACCCCACATTCAATCCATCAGAAGATCCTGTTGCTTCTCCCTTTAAAATCATGTCTTGCGTCCGACATCTTCCCACCCGCTCCATTGCTCTCTCGTGGTCCAGTGTCTGGTCTCCCGCTTCCCCCTGCCCTCCTGCACTTTACTCCCCCACTGCAGTCAGCAGAACCCTCTAAACACATAAATCAGGTCCTCACACTGCTACTCACAAGCGCTTCAGCAGCATCTGAGTCCCGTAGCACTCGCAAGAGTTCCCCTAAGACTCCCTGGGAGGGCAGTGAAGGCCAGAGGCTTCCTCCAGCTTGTCATGAATTCATTCTTTAATTAACTAACCCATGATTCATTCCTTAATCATTCCCTGTATACCTCCCCAGACCAGGCCAGTGCTGGCGAGACAGGGGGGACACAGTCCAACCCCTGCCCTAACAATGGCTTCCAGGACTGGATGGGATCTGCCCTCAGAGGAAGGTGGGGAGGGGGAGACAGGGAAGAGGGGTAAGGGGTGTCGAATGCTGCGCCTTTAAGACCCCCAGAGATGGGCTTCCCTGGTGGCGCAGTGGTTAAGAATCTGCCTGCCAACGCAGGGTACACAGGTTCAAGCCCTGGTCTGGGAAGATCCCACGTGCCACGGAGCAACTAAGCCCGTGCACCACAACTACTGAGCCTGCGCTCTGGAGCCCGTGCGCCACAACTACTGGGCCCGCGTGCCACAACTACGGAAGCCCACATGCCTAGAGCCTGTGCTCCGCGACAAGAGAAGCCACCGCAAAGAGAAGCCACTGCAAGGAAGAGCAGCCCCCACTCACCGCAACTAGAGAAAGCCTGTGTGCAGCAACAAAGAGCCAACGCAGCCAAAAATAAATAAACAAATAAGCTTAAAAAAAAAAAAAAGACCCCCAGAGATGCTCCCAAGGGGCAGGGTTAGGGGTGCTGCCCCTACAGGTTGCCTTGCAGGCACCTTCAGCCAGACCTGGCCTGGCTCATCCTCCCTCCCTGGCTCCGGCTGGGCTTCCTTGCAGCCCTCGCCTGTTGGGAGGCAGACAGCCCGGCTTAGCGTGCCCTCTCCTGTGTGATGTCAGCATCTCGCCTGGCCTGGCCCCTCTTTTACTTCTCTGCTCTGACCCCAGCACTAACGTCTTTCTGATTGCTGGAGATAGGACAGAAGGTGGGGAGGAGAGCGTGGGAAGATCGGGTCATGAGGGGCTGGGCTGGGAGGCAGAGATGTGCCCCATCCACCCCTTCAGCTCCCTGTTTGACTCCGAAGAGATGCAGACTTCCATAAGCATTCTGAAGGATACGATGAAAGTCCAGAAAATGAGGTTAAGCCCAGGATTGGCACGCTGGTTACCAAACGAGCTAAACTAATGCCTGGGGTAACAGAGGCACACAGAAGGCTGGCCCTCTCTGTGAGGTCATGGCATGATGCCCGTCTCAGAGCTCTCCACCTGCCAGAGACAAGTGTGGGTGCAGGGGCAGCAGGGCAGGCCCAGGCGGCTCTGATGCGCCCTCTTCCTCTCCAGCTTCAGAAACGTCAAGCTGCTTTCACAAAACCATCTCACGGGAAAATTATTATCTACGGGCATTATGCAATTTTCCCATCAGGATTACAGGCTGTGTTTGAAAAGAAATAAAAAGAAATTGAATTTGAAATGCTTCTGTGAAACCACATCGTCTTCTTGTGGATCTGTTAATGGGCTTCAGATACGCTCTCTGGCTTTGAAATAGCTGATCAGACGGCCACTTGTGATGGCATCTGCTTCCTAGGAGCAAGGTGGGTCATAGGCACCTATAAACAGCCAGCCCAGGTCACTGGGGTGTCCGTCGGAGGCAGGCTCAGAGCCTGTGAGCCTCCCCATGGTTCCTAAGGTGGCCTCCGCGTCCTGTCCCTTCCCCCTGCTTCTACTATCAGGCAGGTCTAGCAGAGTTCTCTGGCTGGCACTCTCCACTGGCTCTTCCAGTGCCCGCCAGCTCAGCGCGCAGGTCCATCAGTGTCACTTTACCCAGCTGTGGCTCCATCCTGCGCTGTGGAGTCCTGGTGGCCTGGGGCTCAGAAGGACGCCAGCCCCTTCCTCAGCACAGCCTGTCATTCAAACAGCAAAGATTGATCAAGCACGTTCTAAACACTGATAGTACAGCGGTGAGTGAGCAAAACAGACAAACGCCTCTGCCCGCGTGGAATGCCTGTTCCAGCAGGGGGAGATCAATGATAAAAAGAAAGCAAAATACATAGTATGTCGGATGGGGACAAATGTTACGGGGAAACAATAACCAGATAAAGTAGCGCAGGTGTGCCAGGTCAAGGAAGGGGCAGGGAATTGCTCTTCTGCACAGTGTGGTCAGCAGAGGCCTCACTGAGCAGGCGACATTTGAGCAAAGACCTGGAGGAGACAGAGGAATGCATGCTCTGGTGTCTGGGAGGACAGCACCCCAGGCTCAGGGGGCAGCAAGTGCTAAGTGTGCCTGGCACGTCTGAGGAGAAGACATCCAGGGCGGCTGGGAGCAAAGTGAGCAAGGGGGAGAGAAGTTAGGGATGAAGCTAGTGAGGTAACGGGGGGCAGAGCAGGTCATGAAGGGCCAAGGGGGCCATGGCGAGGTCCCCATTGGCTGTGCGGTGTGATGCCATTAGAGGATTTTGACCAGAGGGATGGCATGATGTGGCTGCTGTGTGAGAAGGAGCCTGGAGGAGGGCGAGGGAAGAGGCAGAGAGACCGGCCAGGAAGCAGTTGCAATAATCTAGGCAAACGATGATGGTGGCTTGGACCAAGACGGTGCTGAAGACACAGGGAGGATACAGTTCAGGCCCTGTTCTAATGATGGTGACAGACAGTGGTTGGCTCATAAATACATGTTAGAAGTGGAGTTGATAGACGTGCTGAAGGATCCAAGGTGGAGTATGAGAGAGAGAAACATCAAGGATGAGAAACTAGAAGGACAGCATGGCCATTTCATGGAATGGGAAGAATGAGAGAGGCCAGGTTTGGGGAGGAGACGATCAGGAGTTTGGTTTCAGACACGTTGAGTTTGAGATACCAATTCAACATCCAGATGAAAGTGTTAAGACCGTTAACGTACAGGCTGGAGTTCAGAGGCGGGGTTGAGGTGAAGATGACAATTTAGGAGTCGTCGGTGTATGCGCAGCTTGTATTTTAAGGCATGGGACAAGAGGAAATCGCCAAGGCAGTGTGAATAGAAAAAAGCAGAGCACCAAGGGCTTGCATACAGGGGCACTCCAATGTTTGGAGGAAGATGAAGTGGGTCAGCAAGGGAGACCGAAGAGGAATGAGGTGAGGAGAAAATTAAGAGGCAGCGAGTGCCAGAGCCAGGCGGAAGTGTTTCAAGGCAGAGGGAGTGACCAGCTGCATTAAATGGCCCGGAAGCTAAGAGCTGGGCGCTGACCATGGGCACAGAGATAGGTGAGTCTCAGTTACTACGTCTGGGAAAGGAGGACCATTTGCCTGCCTGCCTCAGAGGGCTACGGTGCAGCCCACTTGAGACCACGGGCAAACTGTAGAGCGCCACCAAATGTGAGCTGTTTTTATTTCTGACCAGAGGCTGTTGAAATGAGGGGAGGCATCCTGGGCACAATTGATGTTAAAGATGCTTAACCTCCATCATCGCCTCATGAAGTGTCTCATTTCCTGCTGCTCGTCACCAGGACACTCACCGAGGGATGAAAACGTCCCCTTCCGAGGTGGAAGCCATCAGGACGGATATTTCTTATGGGTGGTCAGTGGGAATTCTGGGAAACGGTAGGAGCAAATAATGGAACCAGACACTGCCCACTGGGGTCTTTACACAGGATGACAGGTGCTGCCCTTCCAGAGGGAATCGGGTGACCCTGTGCCTCAAAGCAAGGGCTCCTTGGAGAAAACTGTCAGCCAGGGGCAGCCGTGGTCTTGCTGAAAAACAAGCAAAATAGGGGAGGGACAAGAGGGAGATGGAGAAGAAGAATCGTCAGGGAAAGTGGAAAGAGCATGAGCTCTGGGGTCAGACACATCTGTATTGGAACCATGGTTACTGCGCAGTCTTCACAAGGCACTTGACCTCTTTGACCCTCAGTTTCCTCATCTGCAAAATGAAATGGCAGCTATTCCCAAGGTTTTCCTGAGAAACAAGCTGATAAATGGGGAAATGTGCGGTGGGGTGGGGGGTCTCTGTGTGCACACACATGGATCCCTGCCCCTGCATTTAGTGTCATCGGCTTGCCTTCTCTTTAGTAGCAGCAGTTTCTCTCCAATTCAAGGACCCTGTGCTCCCCCCTCTTTATCAAAACCAGTTCTCAGGACAGCATTACCATTAGCAGTATCGTGAACACTGTATGATAATCCCCCCGGCATGGCTGTAATATTCAGAACTCAGGGTAGGCTAGGACACGCCCTGAAGGACAGCGGAAGCACGGGTGGGGGAGGGGTGGGGCCCAACCTTTCAGGAGACCCCTCCCTCCTGCCCCACGGCTTACCCTCCCAGCCCCCTCCACCTGGGTTCACAGGCTGACAAACGTGGTCTCCAGACTGAGGTTTAAACTCTAGACATGCCGTTTGACTAACGGTGTAACTAATTTTGCCAAAGAAATGTATTGCTGAGGATTAAAAAGTATATACCGACCTTTCAGACGCCTCGTGAGGATTTAATCAGATACTATATATAAGGTAATTAGCAAGGTGCCTAGCACATGAAAACAGTGGATCGTTGCTGCTGTTGTTTCAACTTGTTTTGATTCCTTCCCCTCATGGATTGCATCTCATTTCTCTCCTTGGGGGGCAGGAGGCAAGTTGGCTGGGCTGACTCCCAGACTGCTGGTCTGGGGCAGGACATGCTATGGTGAGGAAGCTCAGCTTCAGTGCCACGCGGAGCAAAAGGGGCCTTCGGATGAAGAAACAGGTTGTGGTTCAGGACTGCGAGACAAAGGCGAAAGCTCAGGAGCCAGGAAGGTGCAGGAACAGAGAAGAGGCGAGAAGCAAGGCAGGGAGGAGGGGACAGGCTGCCTGTTGCCGTGAGCACGGCTGAGATGCCGGAGCTCTCCTGCCTTGGGAGCTGGCTCTGGGGGGGCATGGGAGGGTCAGTGTGGGGTAAGGATGTGCCCTCACCCGGCCCCCCAGACTCACATTCTGTCCCTCTGCTCTGCTTAGACGTGACGTCTCCTGATATCCATGTGATTTCTGCCCCTGACCTGTCCCAGACTTGTTTCCACTCCACAGGAGTCCTCCTTCCTCTGGACCTGACCTCAGCCCATGGCCTGATGTAGTAGGCCGTGCAATTTTCATTTGCTACCTGAGGAAGTCTGAGTACAGTTGTAACATCTTCACAATATGTTTACCAAAAGCAAAAGGGAAGAACTCATCCCCGGGAAGACGGACATGAGTACCCTGTAGTTTCTTGGAGGTTTTTTATTTTAATTGGCATATCTCTGGGAAAGTGCTAACGTCATGCAAACGAGGCGTGAACGGAGTGCCCTGAAATACTTTGAAAACAGTCCTATGGGAGATGGATGGATAAGGGCTTTAAGGATCTTGAAAGATCCTTTCTGGGCTTTAGAGACTTGTTAAAACAGATTTTCATTTAAGTCTGAAGTTTGGGTTGCTTACTGTGAATTTAAATTCTTCAGTCTTCAGAATATGAAGTACCTGGAGCCCCAGTGCCCCCACCCAAAGCTCACCCGGCTACATTAACCTTTAAATAAGGGGACATTCTCCTGAGGCCTTGTGGCTTTGTTGATGCCACTGTGTGCTCCATTCTCTGTGCTCAGGCAGTACAAATCCCATCTTGGCCTGAATGTGAATAAGAATAAGAGTAGTAGCTAGTATTGATGCTGATACAGGCACGGTTCTTAGCACGTTACTTGAATTATGTCATTTTGTCCCCCTAATAACACCATGTGGTAGATATACTTTTTAACCCTATTTCAGAGATGAAAAAGCTAAGGGAAGTCAGAGACTTGCCAAAGGACACAGAGCTAGTCACGGTGCAGTCAGGATTTGAAATCAGGTATGACTCTAGGGCTTATGCTCTCAACCATGCTACTTTCCTGCCTGCTGGATTAGTAAAGATGAAAAAGATTGATAGTATCCAGTGTGCCCAAAGTTGTAAAGACATAGGCACATACACATTCTTGCTGAAGTATCAATTGGTACAGACATTTGGAGGACAGTTTGGTAGGCACTACCAAAATTGTCAATTTGCTTCATCGTTTGATCATTCCTGGAAGTCTATGACACGGGAACTTGTAAACAAAGAAATATGTACACAAGTGTTCATTATAGCGTCATTTATATAAACAATTAAATATCCACCCATACTGCCAGTTAAATAAGAGAACATGCATGCTGTGGAATTCTACACATACATCAACAAATGGTGTGGCTTTGCTTTTTCACCGATTTACTGAGTATCCACAGCACTTGGACATGGCCATGAACAAGCCAGACCCTCTCCAATCCTATAGAGCTTTGGTTCTACTAGAGAATTTTGATGCTTCAAGAAAAATATTTAGTTTTTTAAATATATTTTCCAGAATGTTCCTGTGTTATTTCATTGGCTAACATAAAAGATCACAATAAGGAACTGTTGATCATGCAGATGGTGCGTAACCTTGAGATGAAACAGTTTACAGGAAGAAGTTGTTCTAGTGCCTGCAGACGTGGAACCACCATCCTCGGAGCCTCCATGGCTCTAAAAAATACAGATGGAATGCCAGCACCACAAACACTAGTGGAGGGCCCCAACAATTTCTGTTGAGTTATATGCTGCAAAAAGCAAAATCAATGTCATTAGTTGGGACTTGAAAACCAAGATTTAATTGTAATACAAGGTGCATCTGCAGGGCCAGCTAACTTGGTGGCCCCCTTAACTCCACCCACATTGATTTTATTTTTTAGTAAAGTATTTCTTCAAGGGCAAAAGGACTGTCTTCAGACAGTACCTCATTACGTGGATCTCATACTTGGATTTCTTTTTTTCTAAGTCTTGACCTGGCTTACCCTAGTTTGGAGATCTCTAACACTTGAAAAATCAAGAAAAGGGGAGTTATATTGCCATAGGTACTGACATGGAAAGTTTCCCATGATATGATAGTAAGGGGAAAATGTAAAAATCGTGGTGCAGAATAAGATATTCAATATGATGCAATTTTTGTGGGAAAAGCTGTGTATAATGTATGTGCACACACACACATAATACCTAAGTATAGTAAAAGGTCTGGAAGGATATGTACTGAACTGTAACACTCTGGAGAAGGAGGTGGGAGAAGCCAGGGTGCATGCTAAAGCAGAATGCTCAACATTTACATTGTGTGCTTCTGTGATGCTAAATTTTTCCACAGAAAGCATGTATTACTCTGAAATTAAAAATCAAAGAAAAAAGCTAGCTGATGCGGGCCACGTAGGCAAAACTCAGGGATTAAGAAATCACCCTGGAAGTTGTGGGGAGCTGCTGCAGGGTTTAGGCGGGCAATAGGTATGGTCAGGTTTGCAGCAATGTCAAGGGTGGACTGGGGAAAAGTGAGAAGATACTAGAGCCCGGGGCCACTGGTGAGGAGACCGTGGAAGGACTCGAGATAGTAAGGCTGTGAATGCAGTGGATCTTGGGGCCCAGCGGCTGTGAGGGGTGAGAGATGGAGGAATGCCGGCAGCTGGTGGATGTGCCCGACGGGGTCCACTGAGGAAGAGCAGTGCTCTAGGGGCAGATGAAGAACTCGTTGTGGGACATGGAACGTATGAGCTAAGTACAGGAAACCCAGGTCACAGGAGACCAGCTCGAGTCTTACATGTGACTTCATGTCAGGCAGCTTCTCTCAGTCGCTCAGCAGATGCGTATTAGGAGTGAGTCAGGGATACAGTCTCAACAAATAAAAAAATCTCCCATGAGAAATGTAAAGCGCTCTGTTGGGACTTGGAAACGCTCTCCCTGCAGACATGTGAGTGGGGGGGTGTCTGTGCATCCACAGATTCTTTCCTGTGACCAAAAGGGGGAACCCCCAAGGAAGCCTGAGCTCAGAGCAGGCTGCGAGCTTCTGGGGTGACGGGGTGCTCGGTGGGCCTCATTTCTACCCTCGCCCCACCAGGACCATGAGTAGGTGCCCAAGCCGAGCAGGATCTGGCTAAGCTCCTGTCCCCTCTGAGCTCCCCACCCTGCTCCAGCAGCCCATTCCCTGGCTGCAGACCAGAGGCTTTTTCTAATCTTGCGGCCTGAGCCTGGAGGCACCTCTGACCTCCTCCTTGCATGGGATTTTCTGGGCAAGGTACTCACCAACTAAGGAGAAGTTCATCGATTCATCCCAAATATATGCTAGGTACCTACTGCCAGGAACAAGTCTAAGGACTGAGGCAGAGCTGTGGGCCATCCAAGCCAGTCTCTGCCCTTCGGGAACTCAGAAACCTGTTCATTCGGCAACAAAGCTCTTGCTGCCCCTGCTGGTGACATCCTGGGCTTTTCCGTGCAGCGTGGACAGTGGTGTCTGAGCGCTGCTCGGCCCCGGCCCGGGGAAGGGGAGCTCCAGGACCAGCTGATTCCACTCCGGGGAAACCCCAGCCAAAAGTGAGTTTGGACCTGTGGAAGCTTAAGCCTTGGGAAGCCTATGGTAGCCCTCAGCCCCAATGTGTAATTGAAAATAAAAACCCAAACAAATCTCGAAGTAAAGTTAAGCAGGATTAACAAAATTCTGATTTTTCCCCACGATGGTGACTTAAGGCTTTCCTTCTAAGTGTTAATTATCAAATTCTTCCTCAAAAAATTCTTTTAGGTCCCCAGGCTTTAAGGGTACCCTACACACTGTCCAAAGCAAACAAACTAGAGCAGGATCACATGAGGGGCCCAGGCGTGGGCCCAGGCTGCATCTTGCCCTCCTTGTTCCAAGGGAGTCTGATCCAGTATGTGAGTCTCGACAGCAGGAGAGGCCTCGGGGGTGACAACCCTTGGGGTCAGATGGTGGCTGCAGTGTGGCTGGAGCAGGCCCCAGTGGAAGCCTGGACACAGCATGACCTGCCCTCCAGGCTGGACATGATGTGGAGGTCTGGCCATCCCAGGGGGAGGGCAAGTTAGAGCCTGGCTCCTGTGGAGAAGGGTCTGCGCTGGAGCCCTTAAGTGTCGCTCAGTGGGCCCCTCGGTGTCCAGCACACACCAGGCACCCTGGACGCAGCCCCACCTCCTGGGACTGCCGAGACTCCAGGGCTCTTCACCCGGGGGCAGGTAGAGTCTCAGCAGCAGGTAATGGCATGGGGGGTGGACAGCATCACCATGTCAGAACCCTCCTGCTCCCTGAGCCCAGCTCTCCTCACTAAATACCTGTGGTCCTTTTTTACAGAGCGATGAGGTCCTCACTGTCATCAAAGCCAAAGCTCAGTGGCCAGCCTGGCAGCCTCTCAACGTGTAAGTAGCAACAGGGCCCTGTCCAGCCCCCGGCCTGGCCTTGTACGTGGAGCCACCCGCCTCCTGGCCGCCGCATGCCAGTCATGTCGTAAAAGTCAGCACTGCCTCTCAGGTGGCTGAGCAGGTGAGGTGCACTGCCCATGCGTGCAGTACCAAGCGCCCCTACCTCCTCGGGGAATGCAGGCTTGGTCTCTGTGTCCCCCATGGCTTTAACATTGCAGAGGACCCCACTCAGACACTGGAGGTGTTAAGACCACGGTTAACGATAAAGCTTTGAAAATCAGGGGGAGAATTCTAAACTGAGATATAAAATTGAGGGTCACCAAGGAATGGGAGACAATCAACACCAAGGACATGGTTGAGAGACAGCTTGAGAATGAGAGTCAAGGGCTTGGGACTGAGTCCCGAGGAGCTCCAACATCTAATGCTGAGGAGGACTTGCCTGCATAGGAAGCAAAATGGAGTAGCAAGGAGATTGGGGAAGGAAGCTTGGTAACAGGGAAGCCAAGGGAAGAAAGCATTCAAGAAGGATAGCTGTGTCCAGGGCAGCTGAGAGATCAAGGAAGACCAGAGTTGCACGATGCCAGTTGGATTGATCAACATGAAGATCATCAGTGACCTTATTAGGAATCCTTTCTGCTGAGTTGTGGGGGGAGGGTAAACAGCCTGCAGCAGGGTGAAATGTGAACAGAAAGTGAGGTTATGGAGTCAGTGAGTACAGACAACTCTTCTGTGAAGTTTGATGTGAAAGAAGAGAGACTGGACAGTAGCTCCAAGAGGATGAAAGAATCAATGGAGCTTTTTTTTTTTTTTTTTCTGAAGATTTGAAAAAAATATTTGGGGACACCTTCCCACCCTTCACCCATCCCTCAGATATCTTGAGACCCCAGTGGAACAGAATTCATCCATGGCAAACAATCAGATTTCCCAAATTCCCAAAGCCTCTCCACTCAGTGCTACCAGCTTGTTAAGGGAAAGGAATTTTCCTTTGGTTTTCCCATACCCCAGTCTCCCCTTTCCTCTTCCAAATCTCATTAGGAAGTCAAATTAGGAAGCCTACACGCAGCCAAGTTCTGTTTTGCAGAAACAGCCCTGCCCCTCCTTGTGAGCCTGCTCTATTGAGGTTAATGGGATTCCAGCCTCCCTCAGGCCAGTGGAAAGCCAGGGTGACCTACTTTGTGAGGTCCTGCCCAGAGAAACTGACTTGTTTTTCAATGATCTTCCGTCTTTATCCCCAGGACCACTTCTCAAAGGACAGCCATGAATGAACAAATTAGCTGCTGACTTGTTTAGCTCAATAAATCAAGTTGTGGCTCCAAAAGCCCAGAGTACAGGTAGAGACAGGAAAGACATTCGGAGCAAAAGCCACATCCTCCACAAGTTCTTCCGGCGCCTGAGTAGATAATGCCCAGGTTTCCTGCAAATCAATGCTGAATTTCCACCACTCAGTTAGTTCCTCCAGTTAAGTCTGACTGTTAGGAATTACTGGAACTTTTAAAAATAAATTTTATTCCTTTCCTTATGATGAATCCTCTAAAGGACTGTAGTCTCCTTAATTATTCCCAACCATTCTGATTAATTAACCTTTGTTTAGACAGATCTGTTTGTGAGACAGATGAGAGGCAGGTGAAATAGAGACATGGTCACCCTTTCCAGAAATCATGCCTCTGGAGGGTCTGTGCCCCCTTAATCATCCCAGCCATGGTTCCCAGGGGGCCAGAGGCATCTTTCTGTCAGATCAGGGCTGGAAGTTTCAGGGTGCTCCTGGTCTCCTGTAGAACCTGCTCAGGTCCGTTGATGTCCCCAGGACTATAAAGGAAGACTTGCCTTGGACTAGAGAACGCAGAAGTCTAACAGGCCAGATGGACTCGGAGCCCTAGATGCCTCCAAGTGATAAACAGAGTTGTCCAAGGCAGAGACCTCTGAAACCTTCCTCCAGCCACACAGACTTCAGCCTAGTGAATGGCTCTAGCACCGCCTAGTGTCGAGATTGAGTTTCTGCAACTTTGAAAGCTCTTTATTGAGGATTATTTGAAACGAACAACAGGGACAGAACTCAGCATATGAGTGACCTGAGTCTCACAGATATGGATCTGTAACTTAGAATGGTATAGTAAGTCTCTAGAAGGACCATAAAAATCCTTTATTGCCTCTTTTCTTTCGTCGTGTTTTGAAAGCTTTGTTTAGAAAAGCGGAGTGAGAGGGAAATCAACATTTACCAAGTCCTTTTATGGTGCCAGTCACGGTGATAAGCCATTTCCTCACTAAAAGCCCTGGGGTGGGTCTGAGGATGCTCCCACTTTGCAGATTAGTAATTGTAAAGGGAGACGAGGTCAAAGCTGCTGTCACATAGCTAATAAGTGACTGAACCAGGGCTCAAATCCAGCTGTCTCTTCCAGTCCCCTTTTTCTCTCCCACATCACGCTGCCTCTCTGAATGGAAAAAGGCACAAGATATCTCTGTGTCTTCATTTGGTTTTCATTTTTCTGGTATGAATTGTCTGTTCATAACTTTCCTTTACCTATTGGGATTGTGGTGTTTTTTGTTGGTTTTTTTTTTTTTTTTTTTTTTTTTTTTACAGATTTGGACTAGCTCTGTACATACTATAGATATTAACATTTGTGAGTCAAACTAGAGGGATACATTTTTGCTAACATGTCATTTTTCCTTTCTAATTCAACACTGTTGTTTCCATTATGCAGATGTTTTTAGTTGGTATATAATTCAATGACTTTTGTGATTGCTTTTATTGTTTCAAAGCTGAGAAAATTAACATTTCTCTAACAGATCAAAAAACTTGACCTTTTTTCCCTATGATCTGGTTGTTTTTTACTTAACTCTGAGTTTTTGCTGTTTGGGGGGATGTGTGTGTGTGTGTGTGTGTGTGTGTGTGAGATATTACGTGTGAATACCATATTTTTTTAAACTGCAATTAAGTTAGCCCAACCCCACTTGTTGCATGATCTTTCCTCTCCCCCTCAATTTTATATGAGTCCTTATCTAAAGTTTCTGGAATCTTCAGCCTGTGCCACTGATCTTTATTTCTATCTTATCCTGGATATTACACCATTTTCATTATCATACATTATAGTATATTGTTATATGGTATGGCCAGATCAATTCTCTTTGCCAGAAAAGTGATAAAAATTTAAATCCGAGATAGAAAAATTAGATCAAATTAATAAAATACTTTATATGGGAAGACATGGCATATAAGAAAGGCATGAATAAGAATTTTTATTATGGTTTGGACAAATTAAAGAATTCCAGTCATATCTAGCATTTCCTAAAGAAAATTCACATATATTCTTATCCATTTCATTATTTTAAATAGCATTTTTATTATAGAAGTAATAAATACTTTGAGGTAATTTTAAAATTAGGTCTGAAGGCCAAAGGAAGTGTTAAGAGCTCCATATTCATTTCCTAGATTAACTCATTTATTTCAACAAATACTTGAGGAGAATCTAAAGCATGCCAAATTCTAAGCCAGGCACCGGGATATAGCTGTAAACAGGACAAAAAGGGTCCCTATTCTTTTGGAAACTAACAGGGAAGATGGAAATTAAACAAGGAACTCCAAGGAAAGAGTGAGTTCCACATGCTCTGGGAAGGTACACCAGGGGTCCGAAGCAATTTGAGGTGAGGGCAGGAAACATTTCCTCCCCTGAAGCTGGGGGGCCTGAGGATGAATTTTCCAGTCAAGGGTACGAGAGAAGAGCAGCACGTAACTGAACATGTTATAAAATCGTTCCCAGGCTTTTACAGCCGAATTTACCATATCACCCAACCTAAGGTCAGGCGTTTTGTGCAGGGATCAGTTGCCCCAAATTTTCTACCCCTTGAAACACTACCAAGGTCTGGGGGATACCTCACTCAGGTTACAGATTTGGCCAAAATGCATTAGCAGAGAATGATTTGTATAAGCCTTGTAAAACACAGGAGGTTCTCAGATGGTTACATCCTTCAGCTGGGCAGAGTAGCAGGGTGGTGTGTTGGATGGGGGTTGGTTTCGTTTCTCCAGCTGTGGATTCCCAAGTAGAGCTGGTTTTGTCCTCTTAGGTTGTCATGATGAATAGCTTCATCCATGGGGTACAGGATATGAAAGACCACCAGACCCACAACCATATGCTCAGGGAGATGGGCAGGTAACAGGTGTAGTGGTTGGTCTCTATGGCAACGGAAGAGAAGCCTTCCTCCAAGGCACTGCTGGACTCCCGAGGGGTCCCGAGCCAAGCAGCCCCGCTCTGCCCACACGCCCGTGCTCTCTGCCAGGCAGTTACTGGAAGGCAGACCCCAGACGGTGTCCTGTTAATCCCTAGGTGAGCAATGCCGCAGCTCCCCAGACTGCAATTGTTGTAGAAGCCGGGTCTTTAAAGAAGCTGCTAAAAGCAATGACCTACATGCCAGAAAATGCATGCATGGGAAAAGGAAATGAAATCCCCCAATTTGTACCTAACTAAATAGCAGACTATGTAAGTGTGGGACTTTAGCAGTTTATAAAGGCCTCCTAACATATCATCTGAGCCTCACAGCAACACGGCAGGTGGATAATGTCAGATGAAGAAACTGAGACTGGAAGAGGATGAGTGAGAGTTACTTGCCCAAGATCTAGTAAGTAGTGGAGCTCAAGTCATCCTACATCTTACTTGTTCAGCTGGCTCACTGGAAACCTGGTATTGGGATATGGCTGTGAAACAGGTTTTTGCCCTCAAAGGGCTCCTAGTCTAGCGGGGGAGACCAAACGGTGAGGAAGAGATTACAATCAAAGGGTACAGCTCAGAGACCTACACAGAGTGTGTGGAAATACAGACCAAAGGCACTGGTCTCAGTGCAGGGGATCAGAAAGGCTCCTGGATGAGGTGACTCATGACCTGAGGCTTGGAAGATGAGTAGACCAGTGATTCTCAAATTTGAGGCACATTAGAATCACCTGGAGGGATTATTAAAACAAAATGCTGGGTCCTACCCCCAGTCTGTAAGTAAATCTGGGGTGAGGCCCAATAATTTGCATTTCCAACAAGTTCTCAGAGGACGCCGATGTTTCTGGTCCAAGGACCACACTTCGAAGGCCACTGAAGGAGAGCCTTCCCAGCCGATGCACGTGCACGTGGGTCCTGATGCCAAAGCCAGGTTCAGGCCGGGCTCTTCCTCCACTCAGGTTCCAGAACCTACACTGGCATCAGGCTGAAGTGAGAGGTGCATTCAGGAAGGCCTCCCTCCCCTTGCCTCTCTTTTCTGATCTCCATATGACCCTTCAGTGCTGCTTTACTCAGTAACAGTAATACAGTAAGTCCCCTACATACGAATGAGTTCCGTTCCTGCGTTCTAAAGTCCAATTTGTTCATAAGTCCAACAAAGTTAGCCTAGGTACCCAACTAACACAATCGGCTATACAGTACTGTACTGTAATAGGTTTATAATAGTTTTCAGACAAATAATACATAAAAAACAAAAAATAAAGAAAACATTTTTAATCTTATAGTACAGTACCTTGAAAAGTACAGTAGTACAGTACAACAGCTGGCATACAGGGACTGGCATCAAGTGAACAGGCAAGGAGAGTTACTGCCTGGAGGAGGGAGAGGAGGTGGGAGATGGCAGAGCTGAAGGATCGTCAGCAATAGAAGACGGGGGGGCGAGCTGCAGTTTCACTCACGCCTGACGCTGATGGAATGCACATTCGCATCTTTAAAAGTTCGCAACTTAAAGGTTCATATGTAGGGGACTTACTGTAGAATAATTGGTCAGGTGCCAGACTGAGCTAAGTACTGGATGCGAGCTCTGTCATTAAATGCTAACAATAACCCTTTGGGGTAGAAATTATGGGGATCCCCATTCTGTAGATTTGGATACTGAGGCACAGAAAGGTTTAGTCATTTGTCCGAGGATAGGCAGCTCTAAGAGGTGGTATGGGATGATGCACACCCAGGCTTCCCGCCTTCTCTGCTTGTTGCCCGATCCCATCCGGCCTGCCCAAGGGGCCCAGTTCCACAGGGCCCAAGCAAGCCTGGAGTCATCGCTTTCTGGGGACAGATGAGGGCAGCCAGAAGCAGCTGGTCCCAACAGACAGGCACACAGACTCCCAAACAACTGCCAATCGGACTGAACAGACGCGTTGGTCCCCAGCTAAGGATTCCCCATGATCGGCAGAGTCAGGCAGAGCCGTCTTCATGCCTCAGCCTCACCAGCTGCGTCTCAAAGTTTATTAACTTGTATACGCTTTCCTTTCTCCTTTACAAAATGAGATGATAATTCTAACCCCCACAGGAGTATCATGAAGAGAAAATAAAATAACGCAGGTATGCCACCAGGTGTGGCTGACTGTAGCTCTCCCACCACGCCTCTCAGTGGGCTGCCGCCGCTGATCCCATGCAGCTCTGGCCACTCCTAGGACCTTGTCTTAGCAACACGAGGACACAGAGGTTGAAGAACTGCCTCTCACAGCTTGGGGGCCGTCAGCCAAAGGTGTCTGGCTCTACAGCTGGGTCCCTGCTCACCTACTGGAGGAAACGGCCAAGGAACCAGCTGTGAGGCGATGGGTGAGCTCTGCTGCCAGGGCGGGGCCTTGCTCTGAGCAGCCTCCGGGGGCACAGGAGGCAGCAGGCTGGGCAGATAATCCCTCTGATGGCACAGTGTTGCTCTAGAGAGTGACGTGGGGCTGGGGGTGGTGGGGACTTAGAAACTGCTGACGAAAAGAACTTGGACCTTGAATTTAAGATGGACTTCGGTTGTGGTCTCCGTTCTGCCACTTCACTTTGTGACTCTAGACAAGTTACATCACATAACCCTTCTGAGCCTCAGTGTCATCATCCATAAATTGGAGTCAATAATCCTTACCCCAGGTCTGCTCTGAGGCATCTGGGAAAATGTATAAGGCTTGGGGCATCATTAAGCAGTTTTTGTCAAATTCACCTCACTTCCAATACGGCTGGGCGTACACGTAGCCCGTAGTATTTGTTCATTCGCTTATTCAGAAACATTGGCTTAGCATCTACGATGTGTCAGGCACTGGAAATAAAGCCATGAAGAAGGCAAACAGAATCCCTGCTTTCCCAGAGCTTACGCTCCAGTGAGAAATGAGAGTCAGTAAACAGCTAAACAAATAACTAAGAAAACACAAAATAATAGTAAGTGCTGAAGACACATTAAAAATGGATAGCGTGGGCTTCCCTGGTGGTGCAGTGGTTGAGAGTCCGCCTGCCGATGCAGGGGACACGGGTTCGTGCCCCGGTCCGGGAAGATCCCACATGCCGTGGAGCGGCTGGGCCCGTGGGCCATGGCCGCTGAGCCTGCGCGTCTGGAGCCTGTGCTCCGCAACGGGAGAGGCCACAACAGTGGGAGGCCCGCGTACCACAAAAAAAAAAAGGATAGTGTGGTAGCATATGGTTTCTTTCCACGTGTGGCCAATGGATGGGCTTGGAGAGAGAAACCAGTAATAGCCAAAGGCAGAGACGAGTGGGAGAATCCCCCTTCTTTCTCTCCCTCTCATCCTTTGGCCATCGTCTGGCCAAATGTCCCTCAGAGCATGCACCCCCAGGGCCCTGAAGGTAAAGGTCTCTGTATTTGGTTTCCAGGAGAGCAGCACCCTCGGCTGAATTTTCAGTGGACAGGACACGCCACTTAATGTCCTTCCTGACCATGATGGGCCCCAGTCCCGACTGGAACGTGGGCCTGTCCGCAGAGGATCTGTGCACCAAAGAGTGCGGCTGGGTCCAGAAAGTGGTGCAGGACCTGATTCCCTGGGACGCTGGCACTGACAGTGGGGTGACCTACGAGGTACGTGTGCGCCTGGAGTGGTGAGTGACAAACCTTCCCGAGCGTCTGCTCCTTGTCTGGCCCTGTTCTGGATGCCCTGGCCATGGAGGTGAGTCTGGCCCAGGCTCTGTACCAGATGAACTCACAGTCTGGTAGGGGAGCCCAGCATGGTCCCATCATCACATACTCACATGCTGTGTGACTCGGGCTCCGGGAAGTGTCCATGCAGCTGGTCAGGAGAGCACAGGAAGGGACTCTGCTGAAGAGCAGTTCAGAGATAAGCATTAAGGAACAGCAGGCAAAAGGCATGGAGGCAAAAAGAAAGAGAGAGAGAGAGAGAATGGGGAACTGCAGGAAGTTGACGGGTGTTAAGCTGGGCCAGATTCCGAAGGTTTCCGGATGGCCAGGCTAAGAAGTTTGGAGTCTCCTGTGAATATCAATATTTTCCAGGTATGGTCGGCACAGCAACTGCATCGAAATCTGGAATCATCAGAAAACCAGTGGTAGAACAATCTAGAACAGACGTTGGTAAACTATGGTTTGGGGGCAACCTGGAGTTTTCTAACCCAGCCTCACGCATTCGACCGCATGTTGTCAGGGGCTGCTTTCTCACTACAACTGAGTTGAGTCGTTGCAACAGACACTGTTGGCCCACAAAGACTAAAATATTTACCATCTGACCCTCCTCAGACAAGTTTGCCAACTCCTGGTCTAGTGGGAAGAACTCTGGATTCAGACCAACCTGGTTCAGCAGTTTCCTAGCTGGAAATGGCTCTCTAAAACTCGGCATCTTCATCTGGGCATAATCCTACTGTGTACATGGGAGAATTTGAAAGTATAGATCTACAAATGTTCATGCACAACACATGGCATGAATAAAATTCTGTAAATATAAATAGCAGTTATACTTGTTAAATTCCTTTCAAGGTTTTTGTTCTGATCATATATCAAATCTTTGTGGTTTTTAACCAGCTTTATTTCCCACTCTCTGTATCTGTGTTTTCTCCACTGCAGTCACCCAACAAGCCCACAATTCCCCAGGAGAAAATCCGACCCCTGACCAGCCTGGACCATCCTCAGAGTCCTTTTTACGATCCCGAGGGCGGGTCCATCACTCAAGTAGCCAGAGTTGTCATTGAGAGAATCGCTCGGAAGGTACTGGGTTAGAGCTCACCCTGGCACAGACCCTTCCCATCAGGAGACCAGACCCCTTTCAGCTCTTGAATCATGCGGTCCCTGGCATATTCAGGATGTGGAATTCCTGGGCCTACCAGAGTTTCTAGAATGCAAATTATTCATAAGATATAAATGAGCAAAATGAACATGGTGGTATAGTTTGACGCTCAACCAAATGATTTGCTCCAGGTAACTAGGCTTCATCATGAATGCCATAATCAATTGCTAATGTCTGTCATGGGTCAGGAAGTGGGAAGTTGTGGCTTTACTGCCATTTCTTTTACCGGTCAGGTTGTAAAAGTGAGCCAGAACTCCGCCATGGCCTAGGATTTGTATACAGGGTGGGCATTTGATTTTATATCCTCTTTCATCTTTCCCCCACACATTCCGTTCTTTAATGTGAGCCCTCCAAGTAAAATTCCTTTTGCAGGGGGAACAGTGCAATATTGTACCTGACAATGTTGACGATATTGTAGCAGACCTGGCTCCAGAAGAGAAAGATGAAGGTAAGTCATCTTCCTTTGTTGCAGGTGGCAACATAAATTGGGAACTAAACATAAACTACCTTTTGGGAAAGCAATTTGCTAACATGTTTTAAAAGCCACAAATATATCCTTTGATTTGGTAATCCCTTCTTTGCGGATTTCTGCTTGAAATATAATTCAAAACAAGGCCAAGGCTAGGCACAAAGTCTAAGGGAATTGGTGAAGGTATGACACTAGTATCAGGCAAATGGCATTTGCAGCAGATGACTCTCTGCTTTGATTCTCACACTATCCTGTGAGGCAGGAGTGGGTCCATCCACTTCCCCAGCAAGGAAAGTGAGCCCAGACCCTACAGTCAGGAGGCAGTGGCAGAGCCCTGGCTTCAGCTCAAGTTCTCTCATAGGGTCTGGAGCCAGACAAGCTGGGCTCTCCTCCTGTGGCCCTGGGCAAGAGGCCCACCTTTCTACCAGTTTCCTCAACTGTAAAATGGGGATAATAGAAGAACCCGCCTTGTAGAGAGCTGTGGTAAGGAGCTAATGGGATAAGACAAATACGGTTCTTAGAATGATGCTGCCGCATGATAAGTGCTCAGTGAACAATGGCCACCCTTATTCTCATCATGACACTGTCTGGCTCACTGGGAAGATGAGCAACACCACACGAAAAAACTTGTGTTTCCCCCAAATTGCCTGAGATTTGCCTACACCTGTGTGGAAACAATGTCTTCCATCGTTTGTGTTCATGTGTTGAGGGGAAGGGACAGTAAGAGAATCTTTCCTTATTATTAAGTTACTTAGATTTTTATTACTGGAATGCCCAAACTATAATTTTGAAAGGCAAGTGAATGGCTGCTTGCATCCCCGGAGTACCCAGGCTCCCGGAGGCTGGGCAGACAGTGGGGATTTTCTTGTCCCCGCGTGAGCTCATCTGGGGAGAGAGGGCCAGTCACAGCTTCC
The DNA here is from genome assembly GCF_964270905.1 of Leucopleurus acutus. NCBI lineage: Eukaryota > Metazoa > Chordata > Mammalia > Artiodactyla > Delphinidae > Leucopleurus > Leucopleurus acutus. Next base: position 68,203,972 of record NC_139151.1, read on the forward strand.
GCAGGCTCCCAGGAAAACCATGTCACATACTCTTTCCAGATGACACCCCCGAAACCTGCATCTACTCCAACTGGTCCCCGTGGTCCGCCTGCAGCTCTTCCACCTGCGACAAAGGCAAGAGGATGCGGCAGCGCATGCTGAAGGCGCAGCTGGACCTCAGTGTCCCCTGTCCCGACACCCAGGACTTCCAGCCCTGCACGGGCCCGGGCTGCAGCGATGAAGGTGACGAGACACCCAGGCTCAGGAAGGGAGGGTCCTGCCTGGCCGTGCCAGCCTCTCATACCTGGTCAGGTAGCACCCCCCCAGTGGGGCACTAGGACCCTGACTGTATTTGTCAGTGGGAACCACCAAGGGCAGGCTCCCATGTCCAACAGTATCTTGAGGGCTGTGAACACAGACATGTCTTATGACATCAAAAGAATTCTTGAGTTTAACTGACCCCCCCCCATACCCCCCAGCCATGGAAGAAAACAGACACAAGTTACTGAAGAGCTAGCACACATCTTACTTATGACAAACAACAGATGGCAAGCTGCCTGCTTCTGGGCCTTAACTTCAACCTCTTTTTAAGAAGCAGGTGAACAGCTTGGCCAAGATTGAATCTAAATCATTGCCCTAATTCTGTGTCATTCATGGACCCCCGTGCATGTCCTAGCTCAGCCTGGGTCAGAGCCCTCAGTTCCTTGCGTCAGGACCTTTGGACTGACTGCAGCAATTCTGTAACTGGTCAAAGGTCAGGCTTGAACTATAAGCTTGAACCACCCATGTCATGATGGCTCAGGCTTCAGCACGGCACTACTCTGATTGCTGTGCAAAGGCCAGCTGCCTACTTTCCAGGGTACACTTCCTCTCTCTGACTGAACGGCTCTATACTCTGTGCTCTGATCTTAACTGTCTCAGAGGTGTAACAAGGCAATAGGAAGGGATGTATAGGCTGGGCTGGTTTATGGCAGGAAGAAAACCACTTCCAAGCTGCGGATACCTGAAGAAAGCTCACCACCACTGCAGGTCCTTGACTCTCTGGCTCTCCCTGGGGCACAGTCTTAAATACCTCTCCTGGCTGCACTCCACAGTGGTTTATTGCTGTTTGTGCCCATGATAAGGCACTTCAGAAAGGAGTGAACCCTGCATGCACAGGCCATTCCTACGAACAGGCAGGCAGGAAGTTGTGACAGGACTGACAACGCTGGAGGCTTTCTCTTTCTTGGGGCTGAGGGGAGGCAGATGGGTGGGCTGTCTGTGGCCTGCAGTGGGAGATGAGATCCTTAACCACCCCCTCTACAGGGGTGGAATTCAGGTGGCTCCCAGGAGGTAATGACAATTCTGAAACATGTTGGGCTCTGCCTGGTGGTGTAGTTTTGGTGGTACACAGCATCAAGTTTACCAACTTAACTATTTTTAATTGTACAGTTCAGTGGTATTGTGCACACACACACACACACACACACACACACACACACACGCAACCATCACCACCCTCTATCTCCAGAACTCCTTTCATCTCGCAAAACAAACTGTAGACCCATTAACCACTAACTCTCCATTCCCCCAACCCCTGGCAACCACCGTTCTACTTTCTAAGAACTGACCATTCTAGGTATCTCATATAAGTGGAATCATACAGTATTTGTCTTTTTGTGACTGGCTTATTTCACTCAGCATAATGTCCTCAGGTTCATCCACATTGTAGGACGTGTCAGAATTTCCCTGTGTCTAATGTGGGTTCCAGCCATCTTTATTACTGCACCGCCAGCAAGCACTGTCTAGCAACACTGTCCATAGGTTCAATAACAATGTGTAGGCATCACCCATGTGCACGTGACAGCCTGCGGACATGTGCAGGAGGCTTCACACTCTGACTTCAGTCCTTCTTTCTAGCCTCATCTCCCAGTGCCACACACAATACACTCGGTACAGGTTATTGCAGGAGCTGTTCCCTTCACCTTAAATACAGATATTCTCTACCCAACAAAAGTGCACTCAGATGTGCCCTCTTCTGTGAAATCTCACCCAGAACTCCAAGGAGCATCCCCATTCCAATCCACTGGGCTTATGTCTGTTTTGCAGTCTATGTGCCCATCTCTCGTTCTGGAGTAGATCAAAATCCATATCTTACACATCTCTTTAACCTCAGTACATACCACTAAGCAGTCAGTAAAGATTTACTGACGTGAGTAAATGGATGGGTGGATGGATGACTTCATTTCCCTCTTCTTCTTTAGAACAGGCAAACACACATACACACACACTCCTATCCATCCAACCATCTTTCAAATGTGTCGTCATGAGACAAGGAGTAATCACGAGTGCTCCGTGCACCTGGAAAAAAGCACTTCCTTTAAAGAACAATTCCTAGTTTAAAGATGTGTGCCTTTCATGTCGACTTCCATCCTCAACTGCCTAACTGCCCCTGAATGCCAGCTGGCCTTCTTGACGCCCGCCTTTGGGGAGTTCGGTTGGTCGTGCGGATCCCGGCGTCGTGGCGCCCGGTCTGCAGTATCTGCTCCTGTGTTGCAGACGGCTCCACCTGCACCATGTCCGAGTGGATCACCTGGTCGCCCTGCAGCATCTCCTGCGGCACTGGCATGCGGTCCCGGGAGAGGTACGTGAAGCAGTTCCCGGAGGACGGCTCCGTGTGCACACTGCCCACTGAGGAGACGGAGAAGTGTACGGTCAACGAGGAGTGCTGTGAGTGGGCTGCCGGGCGGGAGGGGCGGGCGCGGGGCTCCCGAGGCTGCCAAGGCGACGCTAAACACCGCCGGACTTCCCAGCTCCCAGCAGCTGCCTGGTGACCGAGTGGGGCGAGTGGGACGAGTGCAGCGCCACCTGCGGGATGGGCATGAAGAAGCGGCACCGCATGGTCAAGATGAGCCCGGCGGACGGCTCCATGTGCAAGGCTGAGACGTCTCAGGCAGAGAAGTGCATGATGCCCGAGTGCCGTGAGTGGGCGTGGGAGAGGGGACAGAGGACTACAGCAGCCCTTACTATGACCACTGTCAAGGCTGGGCAGGTGCAAGAGGAAATATGGACCCCCCCCCCCATCCTTGCAGGGCACTTCTAGGAGCGAGAGCTATAGGTGTGAGGACATCATCCAGACCCAGAGAGTGGCCTCCTTTGAGAGGCATTCTGAGCAATGCTGGGGTGGCAAACTGGTGGCCTCTGGATAGAATTCACTTGTAGCTGTGTTTTATAGGGCCCCATAGTTATCTTTTTTTTGGGGGGGGGGGGAATACATGTAGGCAGGTTATGCATTCCTCAAGTCATCACAGACCCCCTCATTCTTGTTCTATGTGGGGACTTGCCTGTGGCCTCATAAAGCATTACAACCCCTCCTCTACGCACAGATGCACACAGGCCCACACATCACTACACAGATGTACACACACAGCCAAGTACATACACATCCTAGCGATTTCAGCACCAAAGTGTCCAAAAACACATCATTGAGCCTATCTTTTAGTGCATGGTTCTTGGGGCACGTGGGATGTTTCTGTCTCTAGTGAGATCCTACTCAGACCCTCACGGGTGTTTCAGGTGGGACTTGTGTATTCCTATTACTGAGCCACATCTGATGCCACATCATGAGCACCAGCTGGATCAGAGGAGATGCAGGAAAGTGACAAGAGCAGCAGTTAGTGGCCTGTGGAGCCACTCCTGGTTCCGGGGGTCACTTCGGTTAGCTGATCCCATTGGTCAATTTCACTTTACTCAAGGGGCTTGAGTGGGGGACAAAGGGTACAGGGCACCAGATCAAAGAAAGCAAAGGGAGCCTGTTCTCAGTGGCAAACCTGGCTCTTGGTCTAGACACCATCCCCTGCTTGCTGTCCCCGTGGTCCGAGTGGAGCGACTGCAGCGTGACCTGTGGGAAGGGCATGCGGACCCGCCAGCGGATGCTCAAGTCTCTAGCTGAACTTGGGGACTGTAATGAGGCGCTGGAGCAAGTGGAAAAGTGCATGCTGCCCGAGTGCCGTAAGTCCTGGAGCTCCTGGAAGCCACCTCTCCCCTCCTCTCCTCCTGCTAACCAGCCCTGTGCTAGCTCGTACAGTTATGACTGTTTGCTGGGCCCTGCATCTCTGTGTTAGCAAAGTTATTTAAACTCTCAATATTCTTAGTAGTAAAAGGGGATCCCACTAACCATCTACAAAACACCCAAATTGTAAATGGCTGTGAAGTCAAAACAGGAGGCTTAGATGGAAAACAGTACAGGTTCGATAAAATGTATTTCATAGTTCTCCACCCCTCCAAGTTAGAGGCTTGTCTGGCCATGGGGTTTTCCAAGCTTTTTAATTCTATTCCTCCTCCCTGTGACCAGTTTATTTACCCATGACCAAAGGGTAGACTTTAAACCAGTGACTCCTGTACCTCTGCAGCCTTGATAAGAAGACAGGCCAGCAAGTCAACAAGCTCAAAAGCTCCATGCCCACCCTCATCTCCTCTCAAATCTCACAGAGATTTGAGAGGAGATGAGGGTGAGTTTATTATCTGGGGACTAATTTCCAAGGAGAGAGCGCATTTTTCTGGCTAGTCTTCCATGAGAGCTTCCCTTTCAGGTGGTGGAAAGTCAGACACACTTGCTAAGACCTGTTTTCGGGCTTTCTCTGAAATGCACTTGCAGCCTTCTGTGCTTCCTCCCCTTACTCAGGCTGCGTGCCTGGGGACAGGTCCTAGCTCTGTCCCTTACTGGCTGCATAAACTTCAGCACACTACTTAGCATCCCTGTCCCTCATCTGTAAAAGAGTGAGAAAAACTTCCTAGGTTGCTCTGAGAATTAAACCACATAATTGGTACAAAGTGCCAAGCACTGGACTTGGGAAGTGCAGACCTCCACCAATGTTACATATTACAGTTCCTGAGCTGTTTTAGCCAAAGTCACGTGTGGAGATGACCCAGACCATCAAACTAAACAAAGCCTTGGGCTTTTACTAAGATCTACCCCGTGTTCAACACAGCTCACCAGAGCTGGGGCTCCAGAATGTTCTGAGACACTGTTACTGACTTAAACAAAACTCTGTATCCACAGGGTCCAGTGAATGATGGGAGAAGAAAAAGAACACTTACTGTGGGCCAGAAACTGGGCTGAGAGCATTACTTAATTCTCACAACCTAATGAGAAAAATAACATTATCCCCATGCTGCAGATGGGAAAGCTGCCTGAGCTCCCACAGGGAGAAAAGGCCTAAGACCATGAACAAAATGAGTTTTTCCTAGATCCATCCAGCCGGGCCCTCACTTTGCAAGGGAAGCAGAGTTTGAAAATCATTTGCCTCCCTAGGAAGCATCCTGAGAATCACTCTAATGGGTTATCTTTCGTCCACATTTGTGAGATGCTGGCTTAATGAGAAGACTCTGCTGGATCTCTTACCATGATAAACCATGACACCACTTGCTACTGCCCCTCTTCTCTACTGAATTTCCTATTTCTGACTCCTGTGTTTTTTGCAGACTGCCATATATAAGACCCAGGATGATATCGAGAACAAGAAACACTGCCTGGGTCTTACTGCAGAAGTCACAATGTCCTTAGTATTAGTCCACGGGGGCAGCTCTGGAACATGGCACCAGAGAACTGTGCCTTCCCTCAGAAAATCAGGGTCCTTGGCTGTGGGAAGCTAGTCTGTGCCACTTGAGGCTAATTTGACAATATTCTAGAAGCTTAGAGAGCAAGGCAAGAGGCTTTGAACTAATCTTCAAGGTCCCCCCAAAAGCCTCCTCAAATCATAAAGAGGGCATAGCATGTGGGTTTTGATCTGCATCTACTGCTTACCAATCCTGCAACTACTGCTTACCAACGCGTGTGGGCTGGATAAAGTCAGTCTGCCTCTTGGAGCCTCAGTTTCTTCTTCTGTAAAATGGGGTAACAGCACCTGCTTTGCATTTCCCATAGGCTTGTGTTGAGATGTTCAAAGGAGAGTATAAGTGACCGTATCTTGTTTCAGACATGCGATATACTCACGCCCATCTGTGTCTTGCCAGCCATTGACTGTGAGCTCACCGAGTGGTCCCAATGGTCGGAATGTAACAAGTCATGTGGGAAAGGCCACATGATTCGAACCCGCATGATCCAAATGGAGCCTCAGTTTGGAGGTGCACCCTGCCCGGAGACTGTGCAGCGGAAAAAGTGCCGCATCCGGAAATGCCTCCGAAATCCATCCATCCAGAAGCTGCGCTGGAGGGAGGCCCGAGAGAGCCGGAGGAGTGAGCAGCTGAGGGAGGAGTCCGATGGGGACCAGTTTCCAGGTACTGCCAAGTGTGAGGCTGGCGTTCAGGGAGATGTCAAAGCAGAGTGGGTCTGGAAGAACTTGTAGGAGTTTGCCAGTAAAACAAGGGCATCCCAGGCAGCAGGAGTAGTCATTACAATGGCACTGAGATACCAAAGAGCAAGATATGTTCAAGTAGTAAGTGGAAGGCAGAAGGAACACAGAGTATGGCAGAGGGGGGGCAGGAAACCAAGCTGGAGAGGTAGGGTAGGGACCAGACCATGAAAGGCCTGCTGATGACTTGATTCTGTAGGTGAAGGTTTTAAGCAACAGCGTGACTTTAACAGGCCTGTGCTGAGTGGTTTGGAGGTGGCAAAAACAGAGGCACAGAGGCTGGTTAAGTTTTCTCTGTAGCCCAGGAGAGAGATTGTGTGTCCCCCTCCTCCTGCATAACTGAAGGAGTTCCAGGACTTTAGGAAAAAAAAAAAAAAAAAAAAGGATCCCACCTAGAGCTTCACTGCTGAATAAGCTGATCCAAGCCAAGAGTGCAACGTCATCAGCAAAATGGTGAAATGGTAGCTGGGGAGATCCGCGGTCAGTCTTGGGTCCAGGCCAGTTGATGGTCTTTGGATTCCCTGGAGTGGGTAAGGAAGGTGCCGCATATAAGTGAAGGTTAATGGGTTTCTATTTTTAAAGGTGCAGCTCAAATTACCCCCTTTTTTTTTCTTTTCTCTTCTCTTCCTTAAGACATTACAGCTCCATCTAGGACTAGAGAAGTGCAGATATGCGGAGCTACCTGAAGTTCACTATCTTTCCACTAGGGAGCTGTTCCCATATCAAAATGTTGTCTAGGGCTTCCCTGGTGGCGCAGTGGTTGAGAGTCCTCCTGCCGATGCGGGGGACACGGGTTCGTGCCCCGGTCCGGGAAGATCCCACATGCGGCGGAGCGGCTGGGCCCGTGAGCCATGGCCGCTGAGCCTGCGCGTCCGGAGCCTGTGCTCCGCAACGGGAGAGGCCACAGTGAGAGGCCCGCGTACCGCAAAAAAAAAAAAAAAAAAATGTTGTCTATTGCACATGGCAGTCAGTTGGCCAGTCAACAAACATTATGCCCAACTATGTTCCAGGCAGGCACTATGACATAAAACTCAGCGTAGTATTGACTGGATAATCATAAATGTAATTAATTGGATCTACAATGGAGTAATGTATAGAGTGCTATGGAAGCACTGTTTGTTTTTTGTTTTTAAAGATCTAACCTTGGGGTCAGGGAAGTTTTCTTTGAGAAAGTCTTGTCTATTTACACAGGAAAAATAATCAATTGTACCTGAGTTAACTTAGTACTTGAGAGGCTAAGTACCTGGGGGAGCAACGCATAAGAGAGAGTGGTTAACTGCTCCTTGAGTGGCTGCAGCATTAACAAGCCACCCCAAAACAAACAAGTCGCTACTGTCAGGTGGTGGCTCAGCTGGGGCTGGAAGGTCTAGATTGGCCTCACCTGTGTTTCTGGAGTCTCTCTCCACTTGGTCTCTCCAGCAGATAGCCAGGCTTGCTTACATAGTGGTGGAAAGGTTCCCGACAACTTTTTTCAAGCCATGTTTGCTCATGTCCCATTGGCCAAAAGCAAGTCATAGAGCCAAGCCCAGATTCAAGAGGTGGAGAAGCAGACTCTGCCCCTCGATGGGGAAGAGCTGCAAAGTATTTATGGCCAATTTCTGCAGTCTGTCACGTATAAGCTAACAGTCCCTAATAAGGACTCTAGCCATTATTTAATTCAACAAATCGTTACATACAAGAGCAGAAAAGCCCAGACAACCAACCAAGTTTGACAGCTGTTTACTAGAGTTCAGCTTCCTTGTTCTTTCCTCATGTCTGCTGGCCTAACCAGGTCTTCGCATGCTTTCAGGCTGCAGGATGCGCCCATGGACAGCCTGGTCAGAATGCACCAAACTGTGTGGAGGCGGGATCCAGGAACGCTACATGACTGTCAAGAAAAGGTTCAAAAGCTCCCAGTTTACCAGCTGCAAAGACAAGAAGGAGATCAGAGCATGCCATGTCCACCCGTGTTAACAAGGGTACACGTTTCCCAGGGCTGCACTCTAGACCCCTCAGAGTCACCAGTGGCTGGATTGTTTGTTTGCTTGTTTGTTTAAGGCAGTTTAAATCGTGTACACTAGTTTTCATTTCTGCAGTGTGGTCTGCCCAGTAGTCTTGTGGATGCCAGGGACATCCTTCTGTACACTTCTTGGTGGGCACAGACTGAGGGGGTGCTCCCTCATCCTCAGCCAGCCCTCATCCAGCACGAGTAGTGTCAGCCACCTGTACTGAATGGAAACGTGTCCCTCTGGAGCACCCACCTGGGTGGCAGGAAAGAGACCCCGGCCTCCTGCACACGGAGAGGCAACTGCCTGCAGATGACTCTGTGCCTGGTGCCGGGGCGCAGCATGGGGGAGACAGTCCCCGTCAGGTGGAGTGCAGATTCCCCTCATTCTCGTCTGGCCTGCTCCCTCTTGCAGGAAACTATTGTTTGCTCGTCTCTTCTCATTTAGTGGAACTTTAGGGCCCGTTGTTGAGTCTCCTCAGTCATCAACAGTTCTTGGGGAAAACAGCTGGCAGACATGAAGAGAAGCACTGATGGTGGGTGGCTTTTCTTCTTTCACCGAGAAATGCGTATGTATCTCAACCCCTAATATTGGTTCTTGATGCCCCAGAGGAAAGAAATGATGGCTGCTTTATTTGAACATAAGGTAACCAGTTCTTACACTTGAGGTAAAAGGTACTAAGTCTAGAAATCATTTTCCCCTTCTTTTTGGGGTTTTTTTGGACACAATTCTCTTAGGAAGCCAGCCTTACGAACCTTCTGATGTTAGATCCTGACTAGAACCAAGGCCAAGGCAGCAAAACTAGCCTCTATAGCAGTCCCAAACCTGAGTTTTTAAAATCTTCCGACACAGACTTTTAAGTTCTCAAACCAGTTTTTAACAAGAAAACATTTTTTCAGTTATGCAAACATTTTGTTAAATCTGTCTGCAGCCCACCAAGCCAGTCCTTCAACAGAAATACTATCTCTGTACTTGAGACGGTTTCTTAGAAAAAGTGTTTCAGAGGCCAAGAAAGACGACAAATCTAGGGAGGAAGGAATGTTGCAGAATCAAGCTTGGCCGTAAAATCTGGTGGGAAGTCAAACCTATGTCAGCCCTCCACACCAGGGGTCTGGTCCTCTGACACAACCATAGGGAAAGATCATGGTTTTCCATCCCCTTCCGAGCACTCATAAGCACACCAAATTCAGGGAGACTGACTATCAAGCATTAGTGTAAAAGGTCATTTTACCGAGTTGCGTCCGTCAGCAGTTGTTACTCATTCATTGTTAAAATTACCGTTTCATTTCTGTTGCAGGCCTTCTTTATCGTGCTTAATCCAAATATGTACCATGGATGAGATGCATACATTGCTTTGAATACAACTACTTTAAGAATCTGCATTAAACACATCAGGATATTCCAAACACAACATATATATATGCTATAGCCTTGAATCTGTACTATTTTCTTTTAACACAAGAGAGACTGTTCAATAAAAAACTCATTGGGTCTGTCTTTTGTGTTTTAAACTAATTCAGTGTTCAGAAGGTTGGGTCTTTTTAACAACTGTTTCCATTTCAATCAGAGTCAGCAAAGGATATGCCTTTTGCACCCTCATTCTGGAGGGACCACTATTACCAGTTCCTGAGCTCTCTGGAGGTTTGAGTTGTTTCCAACGTTATTTTTTAAATCCTTAAGTGAACTGCTTTCTTTAAGTGAACTGCTATCTCCTCCCACAAAGAAGCACAAAATTTAAAGAAATAAGAAGTTTAAGTTCTACTTGGACAAAAAAAAGTCCTGATACAGAATCTGCTCGCTTTTGCAACACTACTCTTAGCTACCCAGACGCATCCTTCCTCTCAACCCATGAAAAATCATCGAAGTTCCATATAATGGCAATTCCTAAGTAACTCTAAGGACAAGCCACCCTAGTAGCTCATGTTCTTATTTGGTCCCATTTTTAATCCAAATTTTGGAGACTTAAAACCAGGCACCTGGTTAATGGCTGAGAATGGGTAACATGTTTCTTGTTACATAAGTGTTAACTCTTTTTTTGTTTGCAAGGGGGAATTTTTAAGAAACATCAAATCTTTCTTACCAAAGTCTTGTGTTAGGTGGTTTATAGTTTCTCCGGCTAACCAATCATTTTGGAAATAAAGACTTTTTACTACAAAAATGAAATTTGTTTGGACTTGAGATACCTGAGATAGTAAACAGATCATAAGACACCCAGTTTAAAATTGCCATATAAAGAACTATAATTGTTTATATTTTTTTTATCAATGCCAAACCACTTGGACTCCAATTTACATCCACATTTTAAGATGAAAATAAGTTCAGCGATATATTCCCCACCAGACATGGGGTCACTCACCTGTCACCTTGCCAATGCATGATTTGAAGGAAATCTGTTGTAGCAAATAAGAATAAAGCCTGGGCTTCTTCAGACCCAGAACTGAAAAAATTTAAGCAATTTTGTGCTTTCTTAAATTTGAACTTTGTGTATTAAACGTGTTTTAGGCATAGTCAAGGTCTGTGTACTTCGTCCAGGAAGTAAGGATACATTACACATTCTCACATGACAACAATTCTCCAGAAACTTAGTCCAGGTCAAGTCCATGGCTAAAACGGCAAGACAAAAATTCGCAATGTCAAATTACTTCTGTGACCTAACAGCCCATGTTTCAGTTTAAAGGAGTTAAATATTAAACTGTACTAGGACTGTGCAGTCCTTTTTCCCCCGAGTTAAATATTTATATCCTAAAGAAATGGACAGTATTGTCCAAATAAGACTAAATATAAATGTTTAATCTCTAATTACAACACAGAGTCACGGAAGACAAGACATTGCACTCTTTGGTGCTATTAATTTTCATAACAGACAATTCATTTTGTTTTCATATTGCCCAAAGCAGGGAGAATGAATGAAAATAGTCCCTTTTGAAAAAGAGTGAGATACTGTAACAAACTATAAATAGCAGCTGAATGCTAGTGAGCATGAAGACAATTTTCCAATTTAAATCTTTTGAAATCTGTGAGCAAAAGATCTGTACTAAAATGTCAAATTTAAATGATGGCATCCCTGCTTTAGAAATACTGTCAGTACGCTCTGTCGGGCCGAGGAAGGAGTTGTACAACGGTTAAGCACGGGTAGCCTGGCTTCAAACCACTGCTGTTGTTTTACCTTTTCTGGCCTCAGGCTTGGTCACAAGCTTTCTTACACTGAAGGGTTTCTCTCCCCCACCTCCACAATTAGCCAGTTCCCATCCTGAGAGTGAGTTCTGATGGTAACCTGGCAGTAGTTTCACTGAATGTGTTTTACCCCGCCAGTCCCCTGCTTCCTCATAAACCAAGAAATGCCCACTTTGTGCTAAAGCTGGCTTGAGCTGCATTTCTATCACTTATGACTCTAAGTGTCCTGACCAATAAAATACACATGCAGTACTTCTACCCAGCCATCATCAGAGCAAAACGCGATTCCAGACTTTTCACTCGACGTAATGTCGTAACGGGAGATAGCGTTCATTATCTATCATTATCACTTTCTCATATTGCTCTGAATTCTTCATAAAACTCAGAATGTGTGCTTTAACTACTCCTGGCTTTAGAACTGATTGGTAAAAGTTCTCGTATTTTAACAGTACTCCTATTTAAGGTAATAATCCTCATAGTTTAACTGTTATGTGTTTAAACAGTTTTCCTTTACTTCAAGTAATTTTAAGTATTAGAAGGGAAAGGGGCCAACATCTTATTCAAGGCTACTGACTTGTTTACTCCACTTGGAGTTTATAAAAGTAGAGTCTCTACTTTTTGCTAGTGTTAGCATGTGACTCCTACTGGGTGATCTTAACCTGGAACTCACTAGCCCATCTAAGAACTCAGATGGGCCACTCAAGAAAAATACCTGGATCTCCTGCTCCCTCACCTACTACATTAGTGCTACTGAAAGAGAGACCGCAGCCTGGGAGCATCCACAAACTGTTCGTTACCATCCTACAATGAGAGGCAGAAATTAAAAGCATTCAGAAACTTTTATAGTAATTTGATACTGCCACAATATCCGAGAGTATGATTATTTTTCTAACAGTTCATGTTTTGTATTACATTAGGAAATTGTATCATTCCACGATGGTGAAGGTTAAACAATTTTTAAACGGACCCTTTACCTCAGTCTGAGTGGCACTGCACGACGCCATTCTCACTCACCAGTCAGAAAGCCTGCGAACCACAAGCTTCTGAATCTCTCAAATGCTTCTGTACCTAAACAGTAATAGCTGCTTCCAGACTTGCATACCTACGTGTCTATGACCGAGTGCCCTGCACTGGCTCTTCTTATGCCTCTAACATCCTACCCTATCAAGCAATTCAACTGCCCCATCACCCTCTGACTTTGCCACAGAATTTCTACGAATAGTAACCCGAACTTACTTCCCCCACTTCCTTTTCCTCCAATCACACCACAACCCACTATGATCTGGTCCCCCAAGCAGACTGACCAAAACAAATCTCTCGAACTCATCAGCAACCTCTAAACCTGCACTGCTGCCCCTTACCCCCCAGTCCTTGCACAGCACTCAAAGCTCTTTACCACCCCTCAGCTTCCTTGACAATAGTCTCCTGGGTCTTTCCAATTATGGGCTGCTTCTCTTGGCTTTTTCCTGCCTTTTCATCTTTTAATTTCCTAAGTGTTCATTCTCCCCAAAAGTGTTACCCTGGACCTTCTCTCAAACACACCTTCTATCTCAATCCACTCCCACCTCCTCAGTCATTAGCTCAAAATAGATCAATTCCAAATCTGCATTTTTACCCCCCGCCTCTTCTTTCATGCTCCAGTCCCCATTCCCCAGTGCCTTCTGGACTAACGCTGTATGTAACTGCCACAATCACCATATATTTTATTTCTATCACCAGAAGGTTGCCTGTGCTCCTTATCCATTCATCAAATGGTTTTCTGCACACGCCAGGCAAAGTGGGTAAAGCAGTAAACCCAAAAGACACAGTTCTGCCCTCACAGAGCTTATGATATTAAGGTACAGGTCAGACAAGACAGACAAAATAATCACAGGTGGGTAAGTGTCATGAAGTAAATACAGGGCAGTGTGGAATTAGAATGGGGTGGTCAAAGAGGGCTCTCTGAGGTGGCACCTAAGCCAGGAGCAAAAGGGTGAAACAGCTAATGGCAACAGTCAAGGGAAGCAAGTGACTTGGAAAATACTCCGCCAGTGCTAGGGTGTGAGAGAGCAAGTCAGCTTGAATGTGAGAGGCAGGAAGATGACACATCCTGCAGAAGGTTTCCTTGTACACTATGGGGAGGGATTCAGATGTTAGTCCAAGTGCATTGAGATGATGACAGATTTTAAGCAGCAGTGTAACATTTAATTTATGGTCTAAAAAAGATCCCTTTGACTACTGAAGGAACGGCTTTGTGGGGGCAAAGTGGAAATAAAGACTACTTCACAGACTACTGCAATAACGTGGGTGTGAGACAGAGGGGTTAGACAAAAGTAGCAGAACAAATGGAAAGAGAACAGACTCCATGATTCCAATAACCTCTCATCTAACCACCCCTCCTTAACTCCATACCTGTCCATCATGCGTACTACACTAGACTGAATTCGGGCACTCCCTGTTCAGAAACCTTGGCAGGTTCCCATTATATACAGAAGGGCCGTCATATTTAAAGCCCTCCACAACCCAAGCCCAGTCTACTCTGTAATTTTTTCCCCACTGCATTAAAATCCTTTTAGATTAAGGTTCCAATCCCAGAATACACCCTGCATGCTGCCAGCTCTGTGCTTCTGCCCAGGCTTTTCCCCAGCCATTCCACACCTCACTCTTCTCCTCTCTTCCCACCTCAAAGCCTACCAATCTGTCAAGCTCCAGCGAAAACATCACTTCTAATTAAGAAGCAAAGCTCTCTCAGATTTTCTAGGAGGAATATAAAGTATCACTTCTGCTGGACCTGAGAACTTTCTGCACACTCCTCAAACTCTGCCTTAACTCTACCCTCTCGGCATTTGTTTTTGTCACTCTGCATCTTCCTCCACTAGACACTGAGTAATTTGTAGGAAGGAAATCTATCCTTACACAAAGAAATCTGTTCAAATTAAAATGCTTTTAGAAGCCACAGCAGGAGGGGCACTTTCATGACATAATCAAATCCCATGCCTGCTGGATGGGCGACCCACAAACTGGAAAATAATCATATCACAGAGATTCTCCCACAAGAGTGAGAGTCCTGAGCCCCACATCAGGCTCCCCAGCCTAAGGGTCTGGCATCAGGAGGAGGAATTTCCAAGGCATTTAGCTTTGAAGCCCAGCAGGACTTGAGTGCAGGAGGCCCACAGGGCTGGGGGAAACACAGACTCCACTCTTGGAGGGCACACACAAGGTTTCACGTACACTGGGACCCAGCACAAGGCAGTAACTCCATAGAAGCCGAGGCTGGACCTACTTACGAGTCTTGGAGGGTATCCGGGGGAGGCAGGGATCCACTGTGGCTCACTGCGGGGGGGCAAGGACACCAGCGGCAGAAGCCCCAGAGAATACTGATAGGTGTGAGCTCTCCTGAAGGTTGCCATTTTGGCATCAAGACCTGGTCCTACTCAGGTTCCAGTGCTGCAAGATCTCAGGCCAAACAACCAACAGGATAGGAACACAGCCCCACCCATCAGCAGACAGGGTGCCTAACGCCACACTGAGCTCACAGCTACCTATAAACACATCCCTTAACACAGCTCTGCCCACAGGCAGCAGTCCCTCCCACCAGGAAGCCTGCACAAGCCCCTAGACCAACCTCACCCACCAAAGGGCAGACACCAGAAGCAAGAGGAACTATGATCCTCCAGCCAGCGGAAAGGAGACCACGAACAAAGAAACTCAGACAAAATGAGACGACAGAGAAATACATTCCAGACGAAGGAACAAGATAAAAACTCACAAGAACAACTAAATGAGGTGGAGACAGGCAACCTACCTGAAAAATGGTTTACAGTAATGATAGTAAAGATGATCCAAGATCTTGGAAAAAGAATGGAGGCACAGGCTGAGAAATTACAAGCAGTGTTTATCAAAGAGCTAGAAGATTTAAAGAACAAACAGATGAACAATACAATAACTGGAATCAAAAATACACTAGAAGGAGTCAATAGCAGAGTAACTGAGGCAAAAAATAAGTGAGCTGAAAGACAGAATGGTGTAAATCACTTCCACAGAAAAGAATAAGGAAAAAAGAATGAAAAGAAATGAGGACAGTCTCAGAGACCTTTAGGACAACATTAAACACACCAACATTCGCATTATAGGGGTCCCAGAAAAGAGAGAGAGAGGGGGCCTGAGAAAATATTTGAAGAGATTAGAGTCGAAAACTTCCCTAACATAAGAAAGGAATCACTCACTCAAGTCCAGGAAGTGCAGAGAGTTCCACACAAGATAAACCCAAGGAGGAACATGCCAAGACACATATTAATCAAACTGACAAAAATTAAAGACAAAGAAAAAAATATTAAAATCAACAAGGGAAAAGCAACAAATAACATACAAGGGAACCCCCATAAGGTTATCAGCTGATTTTTCAGCAGAAACGCTACAAGCCAGAAGGGAGTGAACGATTAAAGTGATGAAAGGGAAGAAACTACAACCAACAATCCTCTATCCAGCAAGACTCTGATTCAGATTCGATGGAGAATCAAAAGTTTTACAGACAAGCAAAAGCTAAGAGCATTCAGCACCACCAAACCAGCATTACAACAAATACTAAAGGAACTTCTCTAGGTGGAAAATAAAAAACCAAAACTAGAGTCAAGAATATTATGAATGAGAAAGCTCACTGGTAAAGGCAAATATAAAGTAAAGGTAGGAAATCATCCACACACAAATATAGTTTCAAAACCAGCAATCGTGAGGAGAGTACCAATGCAGGATACTGGAAATGCGTTTGAAATGAAGAGATCAGCAACTTGAAACAGTCTTGTTTATATATAGACTGCTATATCCAAACCTCAAGGGAACCACAAACCAAAAATCTATGTTAAATACACACACAAAAAAGAAAAAGCAATCTAAACACATCACTGAAGATAGACACCAAATCACAAAAAAAGAGGAAGGGAAGAAAAAGACTTCCAAAACAAATCCAAAACAATTAACAAAATGGCAAAAAGAACCTTCATATCGATAATTATCTTTAATGTAAATGGATTAAATGCTCCAACCAAAACACACAGACTGGCTGAATGGATACAAAAACAAACCCATATATATGCTGTCTATAAGAGACCCACTTCAGATCAAGGGACACATACAGACTGAAAGTGAGGGGATGGAAAAAAGATGTCTATGCAAATGTAAATCAAAAGAAAGCTGGAGTGGCAATACTCATTATCAGACAAAATAGACTTTAAAATAAAGAATGTTGCAACAGACAAAAAAGAACAGTACATAAAGATCCTGGGATCAAGCCAAGAACAAGATATGACAATTGTAAATACATATGCACCCAACACAGGAGCACCTCAATATATAAGGCAAATGCTAACAGCCATAAAAGGAGAAATCAACAGTAACACAGTAATAGGGGGTGACTTTAACACCCCACTTTCATCAATGGACAGATCATCCAGACAGAAAATCAATAAGGAAACACAGGCCTTAAAAGATACATTAGACTGAATGGACTTAATTTATATTTATAGAACATTCCATCCAAAAACAGCAGAATCCACTTTCTTCTCAAGAGCACATGGAACATTCTCCAAGTCAGATTACATCGTGGGCCACAAATCAAGCCTCAATAAATTTAAGAAAATTGAAATCACATCAAGTATCTTTTCTGACCACAATGCTATGAGATCAGAAGTCAACTACAGGAAAAAAGCTGTAAGAAACACAAACACATGGAGGCTACACAATATGTTACTAAACAGTCAGTGGATCACTGAAGAAATCAAAGAAGATATCACAAAACACCAGAGAAAAATCACAACGAAAACACAATGATCCAAAACCTATGGGACACAGGAAAAGCAGTTCTAAGAAGGAAGTTTATAGCAATACAATCTTACCTCAGGAAACAAGAGAAACTTCAAATAAACAACCTAACCCTATATCTAAAGTAACTAGAGAAAGGAACAAGCAAAACCCAAAGTTTTGAAAGGAAAGAAATCATAAAGATCAGAGCAGAAACAAATGAAATAAAGATGAAGAGAACAACAGCAAAGATCAATGAAACTAAAAGCTGGTTCTTTGAGAAGATAAACAAAATAGATAAACCTTCAGCCAGACTCATCAAGAAAAAAAAGGGAGAGGACTCAAATCAATAAAGTTAGAAACGAAAAAGGAAAAGTTACAACTGACACCACAGAAACACAAAACATCATAAGAGACTACTGCAAACAACTCTATGCCAATAAAATGGACAAGTTAGAAGAAATGGACAATTTCTTAGAAAGGAACAATCTCCCAAGACTGAACCAGGAAGAATATATGAACAGACCAATCATAATACTGAAACTGAAACCGTGATTAAAAAACTCCCAAGAGGGACTTCCCCGGTGGCTCAGTGGTTAAGAATCTGCCTGCCAATGCAGGGGACACAGGTTTGAGCCCTGGTCTGGGAAGATCTCACATGCTGCAGAACAGCTGAGCCTGCACTCTAGAGCCCACAAGCTGCAACTACTGAGCCCACGTGCTGCAACTACTGAAGCCCACGTGCCTAGAGCCCATGCTCCACAACAACAGAAGCCACCACAATGAGAAGGCCACACACCACAATGAAGAGTAGTCCCCACTCGCCGCAACTAGAGAAAGCCCGCGCACAGCAATGAAAACCCAACACAGCCAAAAAATAATTAATTAATTAATTAAAAATAAAAACTCCCAACAAACAAAAGTCCAGGACCAGATGGCTTCACAGGTGAATTCTATCAAACATTTAGAGAAGGGTTAACACTTATCCTTCTGAAACTCTTTCAAAAACTGCAGAGGAAGGACCACTTCTGAACTCATTCTATGAGGCCACCATTACCCTGATACCACAACAAAAGATACCACAAAAAAAGAAAAGTACAGGCCAATATCACTGATGAACACAGACATAAAAATACTGACCAAAATGTTAGCAAACCAAATCCAACAATACATTAAAAGGATCATACACTAAGATCAAGTGGGATTTATCCCAGGGATGCAAGGATTCTTCCATATCCGCAAATCAACCAGTGTGATATACCACATTAACAAACTGAAGAATAAAAACCATATGGTCATCTCAATAGATGCAGGAAAAGCTTTTGACAAAATTCAACACCCATTTATGAAAAAACTCTCCAGAAAGTGGGCACAGAGGGAACCTACCTTAACATAATAAAGACCGTATATGACAAACCCAAAGCTAACACCATTCTCAACGATGAAAAGCTGAAAGCATTCCCTCTAAGATCAGGAACAAGGCAAGGATGTCCATTGTCACCACTTCTATTCAACACAGTTTTGGAAGTCCTAGCCATGGCAATCAGAGAAGAAATAAAAAGAATCCAAATTGGAGAACAAGTAAAGCAGTCACTGTTTGCAGATGACATGATACTACCCATAGAAAATCTAAAGATGCTACCAGAAAACTACTAGAGCTCATCGATTTCAGTAAAGTTTCAGGATACAAAATTAATACACAGAAATCTGTTGCATCTTCCTATACACTAACAACAAAAGATAAGAAGGACAAATTAAGGAAACAATCCCATCTACCACTGCATCAAAAAGAATAAAATACCTAGGAATAAACCTACCTAAGGAGACAAAAGACCTGCACTCTGAAAACTATAAAACGCTGGTGAAAGAAATCGAAGATGACACAAACATATGGAAAGATACACCATGTTCTTGGATTGGTAGAATCAATATTGTCAAAATTACTATACTACCCAAGGCGATCTACAGATTCAATGCAATCTCTATCAAATTACAATGGTATTTTCCACAGAACTAGAATGAAGAAATTTTTTAATTTATATGGAGACACAAAAAACTCCAAATAGCTAAAACAATCTTGAGAAAGAAAAACGGAGCTGAAGGAATTAGGCTCCCTGACTTCAGACTATACTACAAATCTACAGTCATCAGAATAGTACAGTAGTGGCACAAAAACAGAAATATATTATATATAAATATATATAAATAATATAATATATATAAATAATATATATAAATAATATAAATATATTATTAGATCAATGGAACAGGATAGAAAGCCCAGGAATAAATCCACACATGTATGGTCAATTAATCTACAACAAAGGAGACAAGAATATACAATGGAGAAAAGACAGTCTCTTCAATAAGTGGTGCTGGGAAAACTGGACAGCTACATGTGAAAGAATGAAATTAGAACACTCCCTGACACCAAACACAAAAATAAACTCAAAATGGATCAAAGACCTAAATGTAAGGTCAGACACTATAAAAATATAAAACTCTTGGAGGAAAACATATGCAGAACACTCTTTGACATAAATCGCAGCAACATCTTTTTTGACCCCCTCCTAGAGTAATGAAAATAAAAACAAAAATAAACAAATGGGACCTAATTAGACTTAAAAGCAAAGGAAACCATAAACAAAATGAAAAGACAACCCACAGAATGAGTTGAAAATATCTGCAAATGAAGCAACTGACAAGGGATTAATTTCCAAAATATACAGACAGCTCATCCTGCTCCAAGTCAAAAAATACACAAACAACCCAATCAAGAAATGGGCAGAAGATCTAAGTAGACATTTCTCCAAAGAAGACATACAGATGGCCAAAAACACATGAAAAGATGCTCAACATCACTAATTATTAGAGAAATGCAAATCAACACTACAATGAGGTATCACCTCACACCGATCAGAATGGCAATCATCAAAAAGTCTACAAACAATAAATGCTGGAGAGGATGTGGAGAAAAGGGAACCCTCCTATACTGTTGGTGGGAATGTAAATTGGTACAACCACTATGGAGAACACTATGGAGGTTCCTTAAAAAACTAAAAACAGAACTACCATATGATCCAGCAATCCCACCCCTGGGCATATACGCAGAGAAAACCATAATCCGAAAAGATACATGCACCCCAATGTTCACTGCAGCACTATTTTACAAGCCAAGACATGGAAGCAACCTATATGTCCATTGACAGAGTAATGGATAAAGAAGATGTGGTACATATATACAATGGAATATTATTCAGCCATAAAAAAGAATGAAATCATGCCGTTTGCAGCAACATGGATAGACCTAGAGATTATCATGCTAAGAGAAGTAATTCAGACAGAGAAAGACAAATATCATATATCACTCATATGTGGAATCTCATTTTTTAAAAATGATACAAATGAACTTACTTATAAAACAGAAACAGACTTACAGGTATCAAGAATAAACTTATGACTACCAAAGGGGAAACTTGGTGGGGAGATAGATACAAATCAGGAGCTCGGGATGAACATATACACACTACTATATGTAAGATGGATAACCAACAAGGACCTACTGTATAGCACAGGGAACTCTACTCAGTATTCTGTGATAACCTATATGAGAAAAGAATCTAAAAAAGAATAAATGTATGTGTAACTGAATCACTTTGCTGTACATCTGAAACTAACACAACATTGTAAATCAACTATACTCCAATAAAATTTAAAAAAAATTAAAATGCCTTTTTTCTAAAAAGTACTTTGAAACTTTATAAGCAGTCACTGGTTAAGTACCTTTAAGTGTTTGAATGATATTGAAAAGTAATCACTTTATCATCATCTCCCATTTACCTGCCAGTTACCTGTTCAATGGCATCACTATGTATAGGAATGGGAAAGAAAGAAATTAAACCAAGTGGTGACGAACAGTTAGAGGAGGAACAAGTTAGACCTTAAGTATATACAACTTTGTTACACTGAATTTTTTTTTTTTTTTTTGTGGTACGTGGGCCTCTCACTGTCGTGACCTCTCCCGTTGCGGAGCACAGGCTCTGGACACGCAGGCTCAGCTGCCATGGCTCACAGGCCCAGCCACTCCGCGGCATGTGGGATCTTCCCAGACCGGGGCACGAACCCGTGTCCGCTGCATCGGCAGGCGGACTCTCAACCACTGCGCCACCAGGGAAGCCCTGTTACACTGAATTTTAATAGTCAAAGGATAAAGTATATATATATAAAACAAAACTCTGGAGTCCCAAATTTAGAGAATCATCAGTGTAAGAGGTGTGTCAATAGGGCATAACGTTCAACTCTGAAACACTGTAAAGCCCGAAACAAACAATATAGGGAGAAAATTCCTAGGACAGAAATTCATGACTGTTAATTCAGGAAATCCTGCTTGAAAGAATTTCCACATTCATAAGAGAGTCTGAAGTTGGGAGTGTAATTTCAAATGCTAAATGTGCTAAAGAGCAGGATTGGCAAACCATGGCCCACAGATCATATCCAGTCTGCCATCTGTTTTTGTACAGAATTATCTTTACAATTTTAAATGAATTTTTGAAAAGAATTCAAAAGATTAATATTTCATGACACACGAAAATGACAAGGCGACTTCCCTGGTGGTCCAGTGGCTAAGACTCCGTGCTCCTAATGCTGGGGGCCCAGGTTCAAACCTTGGTCAGGGAGCTAGATCCTGCAGGCCGTGACTAAAAGATCGCGTGTGCAATCGTGTGGGCCCGTGGGCCCCAACTGAAAGATCCTACGTGCCGCAAGGAAGATCCTGCGTGCCGCAACTAAGACCTGGTGCGGCCAAATAAATAATTTTTTAAAAAAAAGAAAGAAAATTATATGAAATACCAAGTTCAGTGTCCACAAATAAGGTTTCATTGGAACACAGCCACATTCTTTCATTTATACATTGTTCATGGCTGCTTTGGCACTACAATGGTAGAGCTAAGGGGCTGGGACAAAAACCACATGGCCTGCAAAGCCCAAGGTGCTATTTACGAACCGGCCCTTTAGAGAAAAAGTTTGCCGGCCCCCAAGCTAGAGAGGAAAACACAATGGCCACACAGACAAGGACTATTCGTGTCACGAGACTGGCCATTCTCTGTGAGAAAAGATTTCAAGTCATAGATTGATGGCTACAAGGTACCTCTGATTATATGATGGAAATCAAATGCGAACGACCTCAGCTTCCAGTCGTGGAGTAGCATGAACCACATTTTACCCTCCTACCTTAGACAATCAGAAAACTAGAGTAAATATGTGAAACAACTGTTTTCAAACATTATACACCAGGCAGCACAGGACCACAATCCCTGATGGAAGAAAAACAAACAAACTAAACCTTAAGACTGTCCTGGCTCTCTGCCTAGAGACACATTCCAGATTGCAGAGGGGATAGGGGATTCCAAGCAGGTCACAAATGTTTCCCTGAGCTAAAAAGACAGACACTGGAGATCAGGGAGTTTGAAGCAGCTGAAAGCTGCAGGACAAAGTTCTGGAGGGGAGAGAGCCAAACAGAGAAAGAGCTCCAAAAATATGCAGAGGGTCAACGAGGCTTTGCTAAATATTAACATATGCATGTATAGGGTGAAACTCCAGGAGGCTAGGGAAAGAATGACACAGGAGCTGCGAATAGAATGGTTCCCCAGAGCTCATATAGGGCTGGGAATTGTCTGAGTTCCCATGAGCCAAACTGGAGTCCTCAGTGATTACACAGGGCATTCAGTAGAGACCCCAAAAAAGGCCACACCTTAGTAGTGGAGCTAAACTATCCTGGGAAAAAAGCTACTTGAGTCTGCATGAAGCTTAAAAAACAAGCCTTGAAAGGATCAAACAACTACAAATAAATTAACTGACTACAAGAACAAAGCCCAAGAATCTTTAGATGAAGGCAACAAAATCTAGGCACCCAACAACATAAAATACACAATGTCCAGCATCTAATATCAATAAAAACTTACTAGACATGTGAAGGAGCAGGAAAATGAGACCATAACTAGAGAAAAATCAGTCAATAGAAATAGATCCAAAACTTATAGACATGATCAGCAGACAACGATGTTAAACAGCTATTGTAACCATGTTCAAATATTCAAAGCAGCCTTTCTCAACCAGGGTTCTGCGAGAGAATTAAGCAGTACAAAAAGTTATCTGAGGGATTATTTTCTCAATTCTCCCAAGGATGGTACACAGCTAGAACCATTCCAGATGCACAGAAGTTAATTCACTACATACAACAGATAAGGCATTAGACCCAATTCTCTGGGAACTCAATTGAGAGGGGCTGGATAAGAGAAATACATGAACATAATGAGGAAAGAAACAGAAGATATATTTTTTAAAAAACAGGACTTCTACAGGAGGAAAAAACATCAGGTCTGAAATGAAAAATTCATTGGATGGGATTAACAGCAGATTGAATAACTGCAGAAGAAAACGTTAGGGAACTTGAAGATGTAGGAATAAAAATTATCCAAAGTAAAGCACAGAGAGAAAAAAAGTAAACTGAGACAACAAAATTTAACTTTTAGGCTGCTTTGTTATAAATCATCTACTCAGAACAAAATAAAAGGTTTCCCACTAAATATGAATGTTGTATAGACTATCTCTTATTATCTGAAGTTACCAACGATAAATAAAAAAAACTTCCCGAACTGAAAGTACTAACAAGGATACAAGATAGTGCTATAGCACCAAAAGCCAGGGGATAAATGCGGTATCTTCCTGGGCAGTAATTTTAATTAACATTCAAATAAATTTGTGTGCTTTGCTTCAGCTGTTTTAGGCATCATACTCAGAGAGAGTATATGTGTATGTATTCACCCTCCTCTCCCCTCTACAGTGAGAAATCTCTGTCAGGAGCACTTCATAGAAAAAGTTAAAGAAACAATGACTTAAGAAAATATTCAGGAAATCACTAAAAACACCAAGCCATTTCACTTCAAGTTCACCTACTAAATAACCAGTATTGATCTTAGATTCAAATCCTCAGGACAAGGCACAGAGCTATGAAAATAAGTTTCCTCCAACACTCATTCCTTCAATAAACCACCAAAATAACAAGTCATCAAGCATCATCTTGTGATAACAGATCAATTTTAATTCTAGCACCTGAAGCTATACAAGGGTATGCTTTATAATCTTCATGGAACTGTTGTACACATTCAATAAAGTGACAACTGTGCAATACCACTTAGTATCTCAAAATCAGGAACATACTTTTGAATTGTTTAAACACAATCCACAGAATTAAAAACAAAATCAGAAGTCACCCACAGTTATACTAATTGTCAATTAAAAGTTTTACCATTTACTACTTGATATAGCAGTCAATATCTAGTAGGGGATATCGGAAGTGATTTCAGATTCTCATCCTGTTGTACTCTATTGGGAAGGTTTCTTGAGTAGCTATGTGACTGGCCAAAGGTGGGTACAACCAGGACCAGAACAGCATGTAAGGTTCTACCACAGTTTCTGTAGTTTTCACTTTTTTTCCTTTGTCAGCTAAAAGTGAAGTGAGAATTAAATACTTATCTTTACATATACACAAGGTATGCTGTGAAAGCATATTTGCTTACAAACATATAAAAATACTTGTTAACTAGTTTGATAAGAAAATAATGTATAAAAGTATATAGCAAAACATTAATCATCTCTGACCCTGGAAAGATCAATTCCATATTTTATATTACAAACAAAAACAGTTTTAGTTTTTTTGAATCCCTTATCCAGAAATACTTGAAAAGGAAGACAGACAGAAATTATTTATTTTTACTCTCAACATGGCTGTGAAAAGAGTTAAATTAAAAAACCAAGAACACTAAAATGCCTAAGTCCAGAATGAGTCCAAATATTTGGCCACACAGAATATTATCTTTAGGAATAACAGTAAAGGCTTTACACGCAGTTTTTAACCTATAAATACAGTAGGCATTTTGGTATTTTGGCCACTGGAAAACAAAAGGCTATAGCATCAGTAAAGGTCTGAGATGTCTCACTTTTGTGGATTCAATTCAGTGTATTTAAGGTTAACTAAAGTTGACATCAAAATTTTTAGAGATAGGCAAAAATTCACATTTTTTTAAAACTCCCTATGTTTCTATTTAGAGTAACAGTAGGCAATATGATTCCAGAAGTTAAAAGTTATTTCACAACCTATGACTTCAGCTTGGCAAACAGCTTAGGTTCCAAAACTGATCCATCCCTATTAAAAGTAAGCCCTTAAAAAAAGAATGTGTCTGTGTATATAGATATCCATTTTAAAGGAATCAGATAATCTTTGAAGCAGCCTTAGTGTTTCCTTTAAATCTGTCTTGACTGACCATTGGATCAGCTTCATGGAAAGGATTAGCCAGCTTCTTGGTCTAAGGCTACCACGGTGATCATTTATCTAAGGCTAGAAAGGTACCAACATGATGTAAACTGTAAGGAGAGAAGGAGAAGATGAGGGCTTTTCCTGGCAGTTGGTAGCTAAAATTCAAGGGATTCTTAGAAAATGACACAGTGGCAGCCTTTCTTGTCTTTTTCTTTCCGTGTTGGTTCTGGTGAAGGAGGACATTCCTGCTCTTGAAATTTCCTGTAAGATAGAAAAACCTATAGATAATTGACTTTTTGGTAATACATTATTATAAATGCAGGTTATTGTTGGATGAGTCTGGTTTATGTGCATATGTTTTTCGATGTTAAATTTCAACTAGGGAGTCAAAGCAAATCTTTGAGGGCAGGGAGGTACAAATGCTTCAACATGAGCATAAGCAAAGCTGTCTGAGTTTCATTTATGGGTGAGTATTCAATTAGGTGAGATGCTGAATTCAACAACCTCTAAATTCCCTTCCCAGTTTGAAATTCCATGACTCTAAGGTATCCTTAGGAATGAACATCCATCACTAAAGTACCTGCCCTTATGAGGTATGCCATTCCTATCCTGGTTTTGCCACTTCGTAACTACAAGTCTGTATTAAACAAGTTAGTTGACCTCTCTGAGGGGTGTTTTTTTAGGAGGGATAATAAAACCCTACCTTTCACAGTTGCTACGAGGATTAAAGAAGATTTTGTTATGTTCAAATGTCTAACAGTCTCTGGCACAAAAAAGTCTCATGTACCCCCTCCTCACTCCTGACTGACTGATGGATGTGGATCAATTCTGAGGATCAAAACCAAGGATTAAATATTTCAAAAAAGCAATAAAAATTATTTTTAAAAAGCACTGGTGGGACTTCCTGGTGGCACAATGGTTAAGAATCCGCCCGCCAATGCAGGGGACACGGGTTCAAACCCTGGTCTGGGAAGATTCCACATGCCACGTAGCAACTAAGCCTGTGCGCCACAACTACTGAACCTGTGCTCTAGAGCCCACATGCCGCAACTACTGAGCCCACGCGCCACAACTTCTGAAGCCCACGCACTCTAGGGCCCACGTGCCACAACTACTAAAGCCCGTGTGCCTAGAGCCCGTGCTCTGCAACAAGATAAGCCACCGCAATGAGAAGCATGCCCACCACAAGGAAGAGTAGCCCCCGCTCGCCGCAACTAGAGAAAGCCCGCATGCAGCAACGAAGACCCAACATGGCCAAAAAAAAAAAAAGGCATTGGTTTCGGGCTGGGGGCGGGGGGGCAGGTAAAATACACATAAAATTTACCATCTTAACCATTTTTAAGTGTACAGTTCAGTGCTTTACGTATATTTACAATGTTGTGCACTACTATCCACCTCCCAAATCTTTTCATCTTGCAAAACTGAAACTCTGTATTCATTAAAAAATAACCGAATTTGCATTTTTAACAAACTACTAAAAAAAAAAAAAGCAATCTTCTTTTCCAACCCACAAAGAGAATGCCCTAGTAACGGGCTAAGAAAAAGTACAAGTAGAAGCCCATAGCTCAAAATGTCAATTCACCTTAGACGTACAACTAACAGGAACTAACTCCATATACCTGTCAAACTAACTAGCAGGGAAACCAGCAGAACTAAGAACAGAGGATGAAACAGAGGCCAAGCCACCAAGACCCAAAATAATCTCACAAAACCCCACCTGCTAAAGCAACTCACTCTTTCTCACACACACCAACTCCAGCCAACCTCACTCACCGCCTCCAGCTTCTTGGAACCCAGTAATACTTTCTGAACCACAGAGGCCTCCTAGGCCAGTGAACAGAAAACCTCTATGAAGTCTGGATATCATACTTCATATGCTGTGGGACTGCTGAATCCCTACTGCCTGGCTTCCTCGTGGCCTGGGAGGAGTGGGTAGGAAGCAAAGCTAAGAGCACAGGCTCTGGAATCAGAGACCTGGATTTAAGTCCCAGCTCTGCCATTTAATATGTTCAAATTATCTCACCTCTCTGTATCTGTTTTCTCATCAGAGAGTAGGGGCATTATTGGGCTGTGGTGGGGATTAAATGTAGTAACGCACGGGAAGCAGTTAGCACAGGATCTGGCAGAGGCTACCTACCACTCAAGTGTTAGCTGCTGTCGTCACTATCTTCACACCACCGCCACCTTTGGAAGGTGCACCAATTCTTTTCAAAATCTCTATGTGTACTCTACTTCAATATAATGAAATTAGGCTTTTTATGTAGGAAGTAACCAGAATTATGTACATAATTAAAATTTTTAACATACCATGTCAAAAATGATTCCCAGAAAAGAATCACTCCTACATACAATTTCCTCTTTCTTACGAAAAACATTTAATGGTAATTTTTTTTCTTAATTTTTTTAAAAAGCATAATGTGACTACCCATCAAATTCAATAAACTAAAACAAACTTCTGGGATGTGTTTTGCTTACCTTATAACCCGGACAAGTTCATGGAAAGCTTGATCTACATTCATCCTAATCTTTGCTGACGCCTCCATGTATGTTACCTTAAGTTGTCGTGCTAACTGCTGTCCTTCTTCCTGCGTTACCTGAAATTTCAAGAGGTGTGTTTGAGGTACAGTATTAACGATTAGATCTGCTCCATCTACTGCTTGGCCACACACTGCACTGTTAATCCAGCCAGAGACCAAGCTGGTTTGCCTTAAGACGAACCAAAACACTTAATAGCTTAACTCATAGTGCTGAAGTCCACCTCCGCAGAAAAACTCAGAACATGACAGAAGCAAGATGTCAGTCTAGTGATTACTCAGAAAGTATTAAATACAACAGTGATAAATTCTGGGAAGTACAAGGTGCTATGGGAGTGTATAACCCTGCTGAGCAGGTCAGGGAAAGCTTCCCTGAGGAAGTGATATTTAGGTAAAGTGTATGGAGTTGGGTCCGGGTGAAGAAGTATCCCCGACAACGGAAACAGCAGGCACGAGGGCACTCCAAGTTCCAGAAACTGAAAGAAGCCTAGAGTGGCTGGAATACAATAAGCTAAGAGAGAAAATGGCAAGAGATGAGGCTGGAGAGCAGGGCAGGCCTCAAGAAGCCATGGGGTCTTCTTCACGTCTGCATTCCCCAGTACCTGGTACTTGGAAGACTCTCAATAAATATGTGGGAAAAAAATAATGAATAGAACCACAAGCCCTCACAATGCCTTCCTTACATGAAGAAATGAAGGTAGGCAGGGAAGGGTGGCATTGCTGATGACATATAAATGGTAGGCCAGAGCAAGAAAAGGCTAATTGAATATTAGCCCTATATAGTAGATGCCCTATATATATTTTAAATGTAGAGGGTTGGAATAGTGATAATTACCTACAACTATTAAACTATATTACATTTATATTTATATAGTGGGCCTGAAAATTCATATTTCTGATAAAGTGACTCTCACTGCTGTCATTACCACAAAAGTAAACACTTATACAAGGTTAGAAAATTACAGATGGGCAAAAAGGAAAAAAAAAGAAAATTTAGGAACTTATCATCCATACAGAACCACATTCTTCTCATCTTTTTTCAATGATATACATTTTTCTCTGCAAAACAGAATCATAACTTTTGTATCTTTATCTTAGAACCTGGAACTATGCTAGACTCACTTATCTAGGTGGGTTTGTTTTGTTTTGTTTTTGTAAATTCCATAGGCTTTTCTACATAAGCAATCATGTCATTTGCTAATAAAGACAGTTTTGTTGCTTCCTTTCTGATGTGGATGTTTTTTCATTCATTTTCTGGCCTTACCTCACTGCCTGGAAGCTCCAAGACAGCAGTGGTGAGGCGGTACTCCTGACTTGTTTCTGATCTTGGGGAGAAAGCATTTGGTCTTTCACCATTAAGTAAGCTGTTGGTTGTAGGGTTTTATTACAGATGCCCTTTATCAGGCTAATAAAGTTCCTCACTATTCCATTTATAAAGAATTTTTATCAGGAACCGATGCTGGATTTTGTCAAATTTTTTTCTTCTGCATCTGTTGAGATCATATGATTTTTCCTTTTTAAAGTCTGTTAATATGATAAATTATACTGATTCACTTTCACCTGTTAAATCAACATGGCATTCCTGGAATTAACTCCACTTGAGTGATAATGCATTGTTCTTTTCATATATTGAATTCTATTTACTAAAATTTTAATTAAAAATTTTTACATCTATGTTTCTGAGAAATATTGAACTGTAGTTTTCTTATATCTTTGTCTGATTTGGTATCAGAGTAATACTGGCTTCATATAATGAGTTGGAAAGAATTCTCTCCTCTTCAATTTTCTGGAATAGTTCCAGCAAAATCAGTTTAGTAAAATTGGCCCAGTGAATCCATCTGGGCCTGGAGTTTTGAGGAAAGGTTTTTACAATAAATTGGATTTATCTTATACATATAGTACTACTCAGCTTATCTATTTTTTTCTTGAGTTTGTTCCTTTCAAGGAATAGGTCTATTTCATCTAACCTGCTGAATTTATTGGCATAAAGTTGTTTATAGTATTTCCTTATTATCTTTTAAATATCTACTAAGATTTGAAATGATGGTTATCTCTCCCTTTTTGGTTTTTCTTTACTTCTCTATGTTTTTCCTATTTTCAATTTCATTGGTTTCCATTCTTATCTTTATTATTTTACTTCTTCTGATTACTATGGTTTTAATTTGCTCTTTCTTTTTCTTACAGTTCTTAAGGTAGAAGCTAGTCACTGAATTGAAACCTTTTTTCTTTCTTAATACAAATATTTAATGCTATAAATTTCTCTATAGGTACTTCTTTAATAGCACCCCACAAATTTTGATATGCTGTTTTAGTTATCATTCAGCTCATAATACTTTGTAATGTCCTGTGTTTTCTTTGTACTGAGGGTAAATTAAAAGTATCTTAATTTCCTCATATTTGGAGATCTCCTAGATATCTTTGTTATTTCCAATTTAATTCCACTGTGGTCAAAGAACATACACCATCTGATCAGAATCCCCTTAACTGTATTGAGACTTGTTCTATGACCCATTCTCATTTCAAAAGATGTATATTCTGCTGTTGTTCAGTGGAGTGTTTACTAAACGTCAGTTAGGATAAGTTGCCCAACAGTGTTCTTCAAACCATCTATATCCTTACTGATTTTCTTTCTACTTGCGCAATTATTGAGAGAGATGCTGAAACTTCTGACTATAACTGTTCTTCCCATTTTTGCTTTAAGAATTTTGAAGCTGTTATTCATTACATGAATGTTTAGGATTGTTAAGTTCTCTTGATGAATTAATCTCTTTATCATTATGAAATGATCCTCTTTATTCCTAGTAATAATATTTGCTCCGAAATCTACTTAGTCTGATATTTATATTGCCACTTCAACTTTTCTTTCATTAGTATTAGCATGGTATACCTTATCCCATCCTTTGTACTTTTCACCTATTTGTATCTTTACGTTGAAAGTAGATTTCTTGTAGGGTCTTGCTTTTTATCCAATCTGACAATGTCTGCCTTTTAATTGAGGTGTTCACACTATTTAAGTTTAATGTGATTATTGCTATAGTTGGGTCATCTTGAAATTTGTTTCCTAACCATCCCATTTATTCTTTGTTCTACTTATCAAAAGTTGCCTTCTTTTCGGTTAACTGTATTGTTTTTATGATTCCATTTGATCTTCTTTGTTGGCTAATAAACTATGTACCTATTATGTTACTTTTATAATTGCTTTAGAGTTTATAATACACATGTTTCACTCATCACTGTCTAATTCAAATGATATTATGTCAATCCATGTATAGTTTAAGAACCTTATAACAATAGTATGTTTCTCCCTCCTGCTCTTTTTATTACTGTTACCTATTACTTTAGAATACATTGTTATTATTTTTGCTTTAAACATCCAATTATGTTTTCAGGAGATTTAAATAACAATAAAAGTAATTTATATTTACCCACATAAATGGGTAAAGGTGTTCTTCATTTCTTTGTATAGATCCAGATTTCCATTCGGTATGGTTTTCCTTCTTTTTTGCATTTCTTTTAATGTAGGTCTGCTGGTAATAAATTCTTTCACTTTTTGTTTATCTGGGAGAAGTCTTTACTTCACCTTTGTTTTTTTTGTGGTACGCGGGCCTCTCACTGTTGTGGCCTCTCCCGTTGCGGAGCACAGGCTCCGGACGCACAAGCTCAGCGGCCATGGCTCACGGGCCCAGCCGGTCCACGGCATGTGGGATCTTCCCAGACTGGGGCACGAACCCATGTCCCCTGCATCGGCAGGCGGACTCTCAACCACTGCGCCACCAGGGAGGCCCTCACCTTTGTTTTTGAAGTAAATTTTCAGATGAGTTTTTTCTCTCAGTACCTGGAAGATGCTGTGCCACTATCTTCTTTGCATCGTCTCCTGTGAGAAACAGTGTGATTGCTGTCATCCTTATCTTTGATCCTCTGTATGCAATGTTTCTCCCCCTCTGGTTACTTTTCAGTTTTTTCTCGTTATCACTGCTTTTAAGCAATTTCATTATAATGTGCCTTGTAGTTTACTTCATATTTCTTGTGCTCCGGGTTTGTTGAGCTTTGTAAGTTTTCATCTAATTTAGAAATTTTTCAGCCATTACTTCTGCTGTTAATCCCATCCAGTGTATTTTTCATCTCAGACATTGTAGTTTTAATTTCCAGAAGTTTGATTTTGATCTTTTTACATCTTCCATGTCTCTACTTAACATAGTCAATATTCAGTCTTTTCTCTAGCTTCTTGAACATATGGTATATGGTAATAATAACAATTTTAATTTCTCTGCTCACCAACTTTATCATCTGTGTCATCTCTGGATCTGTTTCTATTCACTGTCTTTTCTCCTTATTACGGGTCATATTTTCCTGCTGCTTTACATGCTTGGTAAGTTTTGAGCGGATGCGTGGCTACTAGATTTTTACCTATTGAGTTCTGGATAATTTGTATTCCTATAAATATTCCTGAGCTTTCTTCTGGGATGCAATTATTCGGAAAGTTTGATCCTTTCTATTGTACAGTACCAGAACAGCATTACATCTAAGGCTGATTTTGCCCCACTACTAGAACAAAACCCTTCTCAACACTATTTGATACCCCAG
Organism: Leucopleurus acutus; assembly: GCF_964270905.1. NCBI lineage: Eukaryota > Metazoa > Chordata > Mammalia > Artiodactyla > Delphinidae > Leucopleurus > Leucopleurus acutus. Next base: position 68,236,649 of record NC_139151.1, read on the forward strand.
GAATTATCAGGTTTGACACTCTGGCTGATTAGAATATTCCTGGGCCCTGTTTTAGCTCAAGGTATGGTTCCCTCTAATCCTTTCAGGTAGCTTGTTCTCCTAATTTAATTTTATATTCTCAAAATTCAGCACCTTCAATGCACTATCATTAGGCCATTACATTAATGCATATACATCTAACAATTACTTCATAACAGTTTATACTCTGTTGTATTCCGAAAGAGTGGCAGGCAGGTTCTACATAGTATTAGTGTACCCAAGTTTATGTAACTTTAAAATCTACCCTCCTTTCTTCAAAACAGCACAGGTACCAGAAGGCCTATGGTTTGAAATATCAATCAGTCAAATCAAGCAAGCAATTAACAATAAGTAAGGAAGCCAAGTAGGAAAATAAATCTTTACAGAGCCACCAATTTAGAAAGGACAATTCTTTTTAAGAAAAGTTGACATAAAATTCCTTGAAGTAAAATTACATCTTGAAGTGAAAGAGATATAAAAGAAGAAAAGTAAAAATAAATTTTTGCGACATGTCAGTCTTAATCAATTACTTACTTTACTAATATAATTTGATTGGGGGAGGGAAATATATGTCCTTAAGAATTTTGTTCCTTGTATTTCTGGTCAATTATTCTTTAGAAAGCTACCTTGCCCTATCCCACCTACATAATGCAATTCGGCCAGAGGGAAACAGCAAATGACCTATCTTTATACAATTGAGAAAAATTAATGAATTAATGGTCTAGATGATAAAACAATCCCACGGCTAAGACTGTCTATGTGCTTCATTTATTTATTTTTAAAGCACGGTCTTACATCAGTCTTCCAGGAATCGAGGTCAGCAAAGTTCATACACACATTTCTGGTCAAGAAATCTCTAACCACACATAAAGCTGCTTATGAGCTTGCTGGTGTAGCACTTTTAACGAAGATAGCATCACTACCACCAAAGGAAAAAAATATGACAAGAAGAACACCACATGTACCAAAGCCAAAACACTGTGAAGCCAGAAATCAACAAAAGATTGAAAGCTACACAAACAAGGATTTCCCAGAGGTTCCCCAACCCAGAGAATTTTACAAAGATACCAAATCCTAAGCCTGGATATTCCGGTTTAGTAGGTCTGAGTTCTACCAGAAATGTTTTGTTTTAAACAACAAAGGTGAACCTGATGCAAGAAATTCAGATTTACATTTTGGAACCTCCAGTGGGACTCAGTTCTAAGGCACAAATGAATTATCTGTGAAAATCCACAGTCACATGAGTTTATCTAATACTACCTATTTCTAAATAGAGAAGAGCAAAATGGGAATGACGAGAGCAGCTTTATTAAACAAACTAAGTTTAATAAGAACAGAGTACAACATCTGCAATAGTCACTTAGGGATGTGTTGAGTTAATGAATAACCCTAAGTTTACAGAAGCAAAACTTGTTTTGTTTTTCAAAAATATCTATTATGTAGAAAGAGTCATCATATTAATACCACATCTTGATTCACTGATGCCTTGATTCATTCATTCAGCAACTGTATACTGAGTGCATACCTTTGTTCTCTGTGCTAAGGACAAAACATGAACAAAACTAAGTGGTCAAAACTGAGAAGCCGTCATGGCGCTTACAAATCTTTTCTTTTTTCTTTTTTTTTTTTTACATCTTTATTGGAGTATAATTGCTTTACAATGGTGTGTTAGTTTCTGCTTTGTAACAAAGTGAATCAGTTGCAGACAAGGCACAAAACAGGTGAGGCCAGAGAAGACCCTTACTCTATTGTTGGGGGGAGGGGGTTCTTTTTCCTGGGAGGCTGCAGGGCACATTGTGATCAAGGTACTGACAGATAAGAGGAGTGGGGATTAATACACTTAAGTAATCTATTGTTATAAGTGTAATGGGCTCCTTTCTCGAATTAATGGTGGCCAGTAGAAATTAAGTACCTAACAAGGGGGACAGGAAAGAGAGAAACTGAGGCAAGCCAGGAGAGGTAAAAGGGGGAAAAGCAAAAACAAATTTTTTAAAAAAGGCAAAAAACCATTGACTTCTAGACGAGGCTGAGTCAAGGACAAGGAACTTGAAATCAGAGCTATCATGAAGTCCACAGTCCAAGCCCATACACAGCTGCTGTATGAAATTTCAGAATCAATATGTTGTCATATTTACCTACGTTTACATTTTAGCAAGGGCAAGTAAATCATTTACCCATATTTTCTTCCTATACCTCTGACAGAATAAACAAAATGATCAATGTATCTCTAAGGGCCCAGGTATGTGGTAACACTGCCATTCAAATTCTACAGATCTCTCTTTATTTCGGTGACCTTGTTTTTTCTACTGCTCTGTCATAGTGCCTAGAAAGTGTTCTATAAAAAACTGGATGAATAGGTGGGTGGATGAAGCAAGTCCACAGAGATACAGAAGTCAAAAGGAAATAGGCAAAGTCTCTTCTGGCTGATCTCCCATCCCTGATGTGTTCAGAATCTCAGGAACAGTAGTAGGAATGCCCAGGGCTGACCCACAAATTCAAAGAACATGGGGAACTGGCATTTGCTATGTAAGAGAAAACGGGCTAGAAGCTAGAGAAAGTCCAAAGGGTAAAGCCTAAGACAAAGACAGAAAAGAACAAGCTGATCAGCAACTAAGAGCAAGCCAGACTGGTCACTGACCTAAAGAGATGACCAAAAAGTCAGCATTTCCAAACAAGTGGAAGAAGTTATTATGAGGTGCCTGTGGCCTGTCCAGGATCAGTTGGTAGAGCAAGTAAGGGTGCCAAGGCATTACAGAACATCATCTTTAATTCTGAAGAGACTTCTAAAAGGTAAAAACCTTTAGTACAGCATCTCAATTTCAACTGCACCGAGTATGGCCCTCAAGGCTTGGAGGGGTAAGGCATGTTTGTCTTTGTACATCCAGGACACAGAATGTACACAGAAGAGAGTGTGCCTGAGCCCTAAGACACCCGAGAAAGACAAGGAAGTACCAACAAAAGGAGAGGGGAGGGGGGAGGATGCATAGGGAATGGAGTTCCAGAGCTAAGTAAACAAAGTGTTTCAAAAAGGAAAGTGTGGGCAACTGTGTCAAATGTTACATCTGTGCAAGTGGTGACCTTGACCAGGTGCTATGCCTGCAGTCAGTGCAAACAAGAAAAAGAAAGGAAAGGAAGTAGAGTGTAGATAACGCTTCTAAGGAGTTCTGCTTACTAGGAGGAGCAGCAAAAAAGGTTCTCGGGGAGGAATGTGAGATTAGCTTTTGCCGTGGTTATTACTTTTTGTTTTAAAGGTGAGACCATTGTAGCATGTCGCAAGCTGATGGGAATAATCATGCAGGAGAGAAATGGAACACCTGGATGGAACAATTGCTGGGGTGATGCCCACGAGGAGCAATGGATGGGCTTCAGTGCCTATCAGAGAGGCTGGTCAGGGAGGTGAAGTTTATCCATGCAAGTGGGAGGAAGCAGAATTAATGGGGCATACGTGCCCTTAGGTTAGTGCATGTGGAAGTGGGAACATGTAAAAATATCTCAGTGAAATAGGAAAATACCACTCATCATCAATCTGCTGAGGATGAGGAAGGGGAAGAAAGTGTTATTAATTTAAAAATAGAAAGTAAGTAATAATCATCCAAACAAGTGGGAAATGAATAGACTAGAGAAATGTAGTAGGATTTCCAGTCAGCACTAAAGGCTCTCACATAAAAGTAATGATGATGACCTTTACGCCTGAGTGCAGGGTGAAGGAACCTAGAAAACAGAAGACAAAGCATGGGAGGAATAAAATGTTTCTTTGTGCCTATCCTTCAGAGAGGAGAATCTATAGGAAGGAGCAGAAAAGTAAGCAGTTTTCAGCCATTTGCTTTTCTCCCTTGGATATATATACATTTCAACTTTTCAGCATGTACATAGTACTTAATGTCTATGTATATGTTTTAAAGCAGAGAAATTAAGAACTTACTCCAAGCTAATTGCCTATCTTTAAGGTGATGGAAATATTAAACTTATCATCCCCTATATTGCTTCTTTTACCACCTTGTTCTTATTTTACTCTGAAATCTATTACTTTTATAAAAAGAAAAAACTTAGAAGAAAAATTTATAAATCTATGGTAAAAACAAAGCCAAAGTGCCACAATATGTTAATATCTGCAGACAGATGGAAACCACACTCCAAATACTGGCAATCTTCAATATATAAATGACTTACAAGTAACTCATACAGACCCCTTGCCCCCAAGTTAATCATAGCAAGGCTTGTTTAGTTCTGATGGACATACTCCCTTTCCTCTGTTCTCCCTAATCTTGCCTAAACTATAGAAGGCTCCCACCTCACCCCAGGCCTACCACTTATTCCTTTACTGGAGTTACCACCGTAAAAAAGTTTGAGAAAAATCACAGCAGGAAACATATCTATCTAGCATTAGATAGGGCAAGAACTGCTTGCTCCCTGCAGTTACTTTGCCATTATTCCCCAGATCCAACGACATCTAAAAGTGTTTCTAGTACTAGAAAGGACTGAGAAGAGCAGTAAAAAGGTTCTACTGGGCAATATTTAATAAACATAATTAGATTCAGAAACACTGAAGGAACTGGTCCCCCAAAAATAAAATATAAATGAGAAAAAAACAGATGGGACTGTCTACTCCAGGTTTTAAGATGTGAGCAATGTCATATCCTAAATTGCTTCCAACAGCTTATACTGGTTTGAAATGAAGATTGAATGTTTTCACCTTAAGTTTATAATAATTCAGATTTGAAAGAGGTGTGACAGTAAAATTCATTCTACAACAGGTAAACATTTCTAAACCTTAGCATTAGAACAATATCATGCTCTTAAATTCATGCTTTAAACTTGGTATACCTTCAACAAAATTTACAAATAGAGCACACAAATCAAAGATTATATTTTAAATAATAGTTAACTACAAAATGGAAGGCTATCCTCAATGCTGTTTATCAACCAATTTTTCCTGCTGTTTGCACTTTCAATCAAAATCTGTTAACACAAAAATCTGTTAACCCAAGGTTATATAGAAACAAGAGAACTTAAATACTGGCAAAAATTAAGTATTTAAACAATTGTATTCCAGATGTGGGATGGAGACTAAAGACCTAAAAGAAATGAAGACACCAAAAGAACCCCCAAATAATGCAGAGCCTCCATTAATTTATATCTGAACTTGCTCCCCTCCCTCACAGAAAGAGGAGGCCAATATTTACCAAAAATTTTTTAAATCGTATGTGAAATAAGTGGGTAAAGAACAAGTGAGTATAAACAAGCCTGCAACTAAATACTAAAAATATTATTTTCCTGCAGGTTACTGGTGTTAGAGCTGCCCATGTGAAGAATTAACGGAAAATTCAGTCATTAATGGGACTTAGGAAAAATCCAAATACTGTAATTTAAATCAAAGTCATTCTCTAAATGAGGTAATTTAGCATTAATACTGAATTACAGGTAAGTTTAGGAGTATCTAACTAAATTAGAGCTGTGGGTGTTACCTAAGAAATTACAACATGTGAATGGAGCTGGTGCAAATACTTGCTGGCTTATAGAGTCCACTGAAGTTCTGTATACTATGTAAAAATGTAACGCCCCCAGATCTACTTCCTTTTTATCTGTCACCTATCATAGGACCTCTATGAAATCCAGTGTGCCACACTCAGCACAGTGTTTTTGATCACGGCACTTTCTCATTAAACATATCTGTTCACTCACATGATTACAAATAATTGGCTTCCCAATAGCAAAATTCCTTCTCACCTGTCTCTGATGATCCAGATCTGCTTTATTACCAATTAAAATCATTGGAAACTCATCACGATCCTTTACTCTGAGAATCTGTCTTTGAAACTTATAGATTTCTTCAAAACTAAAAACACAAAAACAAATTAATCAATTTGGTCAACTATCAGAATTCAGAGTCCCATGCTCCATTTACTACTTTATTACTTTTCCTTTTTCTATAAAAATAAGAATGCAAATTCAATGAAACAGTGATCTAGACATGAACAGGAGACCTACAATTGAATACTGATACAAACCTGCCTCTATCTGTGACTGAAAAGACCAACAAGAAACCCTCGCCAGTTCTCATATACTGTTCTCTCATAGCTCCAAACTCCTCTTGTCCCGCTGTATCCAGAACTAAAGAAAAAACAAGAAATGTAATTATGTTCGTGTTTTCATCTTACAAAAATGGCTTCCTCACAAGGGCAGGCCCAGTTAAACTGGGTCCTCTGGAGCACACCATACTTAGTATAATTTAAAAAATGGCATTCTCCTTTTAGTACTTTATTCAATGCTAAAGACAAATATATTCTAATGGCAGACAGTTTCAGAGTTACCTTCATCAGTGCAGGTTGATTTTGTACTTAGACTATATTAGCATAGCAATTACAAGGTTAAGAATATCAAATACACCTAGGCAGACAGTCAGATAACCTCTGAAGTCTCTTGGATGTTTACCTCCTCCATGAAAAGAACTGAAAAAGATACCTGTAAATTCAAGAAAGAAATGCTTGTCCACCCCACCCCCCAAATACCATACTGAATGTACAGATGCTAATGTATTTCTTGATCTCTGTGAATAAAAGAATCATACCAAGTTAAAAGAAAAGGGCTTTCTTTTGTGGAGAGGTGGAAAGTTTAGCCAAGCACAAAACACTATTTGCTAAGGCCTCTGTGCTATAAACTGTAAGCAAGTTAGCAAATGTTGAAGCTTTTCTATATTTACTTCACCCATTTCAGCCTTCATCAAAAGGTAGGAAGAGCCGAAACCTCATGTTTTTTCCAAATGTCCCAACAAACACAACTTCAGCAAGTTACAGTGACATGACCAATTTCACCAGAACAAGCTCAATCCAATTATTTTACATAACATTTACTGAGGAATATTTAAATTGCCTAATATGCAGATTCATCAATCAAAACTAATGAAAGAGATGGGCTTATATTCAAGATCATCTAACATTTCAATTGTAGTATTTAACCTAGCAAAACATCAAAGCTTACTTTTAAAAATATGATACGTGAACCATCAAATAAAGGAAGATTACTTACTATCTAGCCGGGCTGCCCGGTCATCTATCACGCACTGCTTTGTGTAGGAATCCTCAATGGTTGGATCATAATCCGTTACAAAATAGGACTGTAAGAAAAAGAAACTTATTTTAAAATTTATGTTTACCTGCCCAAGTACCAATGTAGCTTTATCCAGAATTAATCAAAATAATTTCATTGTATTAAGGTTTATCCTACTATGTCAATTCCCCATTAAATGAAGTCTATTCCGAGCAGGTTTCAAGTAGAGAAAGGGTACTAAATATCTCTGAATTTTCATACCTGAAATATGCAAGAAGACTGTAAAAGATCTACTGCAGTAGATCTTTTTTTTTCATAATAACTTATATACACCTAAGACTCTAGATCTCTAATTCCAGAAAAACTAGAAAAACACAGTAAGCTATAATTCAGGTCTATCTGCAACCCGATGGCAGGCATCAGTCCTTAGAACAAAGTAGTTTGAAACAAATAGGATAACACAAAGTCTGCCTGATTCAATGCCTCATCTTCTTTTCTCCACTTTTCGCACACCTTGTCTTAGAGTTCCCTTTCAGCTGCCTTGTGTATTATCCTAAGGAAATGATTTCACGATTTTTTTCATCTTTGTGGATCTCAAACTTATTCTTTCACTAATATTTTTGTTAGTTTTTCATCTTAATTTCTATTTCTTCTTCTGTTAGCAAAGCCACCCCACTGTTATCTTATGATATCATCACCAGAAGGAGGGCAGTTAAGGTAGCAGAGTAAGAAGGGAAGAGTCTTAGCGAACCACTTAATGTTTGTATATTACATTTCACAATCTTTTTTTAAAGGTTTTAAAAAGAATCTGAAAGACAACTTATTTCCCCCTTCATACAAAAGGGCACTAACTAGGACACTGACATCAGTTCTGAGTATCTCCTTCGCGCTCGCTCGCTCTCTCGCTCGCTCTCTCTCTCTCTCTCTCTCTCTCTCTCTCTCTCTCTCTCTCTCTCTCTCTCTCTCTCTCTCTCTCTCTCTCTCGACTGACTTCCTCACAGCCTGTTTTGCCACTAGGCTCATTACAAAATCTGAGGGATGACTTGGAAGAAGGCAGCTTGATGCTAGGAACACGCACCAAAGGTGTTCAGTCACTCTTCAGGCAAGGGCTCCTGGAAGCCGGACCTGCTGGCTCCAGGAATACATCATTCTTAAGTGACAACCTCTGCATGGTGAGCTGTACAAACACCAGAAAGCTACTCAAGAAGTAGGCACTCTGAACAGGACAGCAAAGAAACTCCTGGTCTGGCGGGGGGAGGGAGACTGATCTGCTCCCTACCATGACTCTACATATTTATTTTATTTGTGAATGACACTTTCTATTTTTTATTTATATTTTTGGATTAACTTCAATTACAGAATTCGGTATCCATAATCCTATTTCCCTTTTGATGGCTTCATTTAAATGCATGATTTATTAAACAACGTCTATTAAAAACAGAAACATTTACCAACAGGAGCAGCTTCGAGTAGAAAGCCATCTCCATCACCACCCCAGCCCCAGTTAAAAATACACAGATATCAAAACAATCCTGAACTGACTTTCCGGCACCCACACCTCTTCAAAAAGTAAATACAACTGGCAATAACAATATTCTTTGTATCCACTACTCTAAACAACACAAAACAGCAGTCTTTCACCAAGCAAGCTGGATAAAGCATGCTATTTATATCTTAAGATTAGTTTCCTGCAACATGTTTCTCCATAGTAATCTGACACTTCTTGCCATGCTTTCATCTTGTAAAACCTAAGTTTCATTGACTACTCCCAAGTTATGCCTAAACGTGCCAAAATGTCCCTCCCATTGTGTCTGAAAACACAACGGACAAATATTAAATATATATTTTCAAATGTCCAAGTCACGTATAATAGCTAGAACTCTTGCAATGTGATGGGTTTTTTTGCATTGTGATACCAAATTTAAAAAAATAACACGTACAGAGGATGGCTGGTTTAAGCAACTTTGAGGGCAGTTAAAATAAACTGTTTTTCCTTTCTGTGACTGTGGAAGTTTCATATTTTCTTTGGATGTCTTAGCTCTTGAAATACAATCTTAATGTTATAAGAATTTTGCCACTTCACTACCACTGGCATGCATTTATTCCACTCATTAATTTTTAAGACAAATTAATTGTTGGAATTTCTGGATATTGAGGTCTACATTTCATCTTTGTTGTGTCCTATTTTCAAAATTTGTAGAGGCCTTGCTACATACAGATTTTAAAGAGCCATCCTCAGAGCATCATCCTCCCTCATGAAGATCCATCTTAAGGAACATTACTCTGAGGCCTGACTGTCACAGAATCAAAGATCCCTTTCCCTCTCAAAATTCTAATAAGCCACAGGTTATAATGTGCCTAAAAACAGCAATCATCGTGTGCAGGTAAGAAAGATAATCATTACCTCCTACCACAAAGACATAACATTTTTGTTACTTAAACCTGGGCCCCAGACATTTGAGGCAGCAGATCACCAACAAGAAATCAGTCTCTGACGATGGGCAGTCCTGGATTTAATTCTAACTCTGCTACCTTCTAGCTGTAGAACCTAAGGCAAGTTACTTTACCTCTTTAACCTTCAGCATCTGTAAAACAGGATAGTAACAAAACCCCATGGAACAGATAAAATGAAGTAATGAATATAAAGCACCAAGACATGCTGATGATTAATAAATGTTAGTCAGTGCATTGTTTTGGTCATGTAATTAAATGGTATGAACTAACATTTTTATTCAAGTAAAAAGATGTGCTAATACCACGAACAGCTGTTATAATTCCAACCCTAGTTATACCACAGACCAAACTTGGTATTCAAAATGTTGTGTATCAAGATAAAGCTCCCCATCTGGAGTTCTGGAAATATTTTTGGGGTTTGAGCAGTAATTACACAAGTATATACATATGTAAAAACCTCATCAAGCAGTACATTTAAGATGTGTGCACTTTTTTGTACATATACAAATTATACCTCTATAAAATGCATAAATGGTTCCCCACTGCTTATAGGATCCAGCCCTTTTTTTTTTTTTTTTTTTTTGCGGTACGCGGGCCTCTCACTGTTGTGGCCTCTCCCGTTGCGGAGCACAAGCTCCGGACCCGCAGGCTCAGCGGCCATGGCTCATGGGACCAGCCGCTCCGCGGCATGTGGGATCTTCCCGGACCGGGGCACGAACCCGTGTCCCCTGCATTGGCAGGCGGACTCTCAACCACTGCGCCACCAGGGAAGCCCCAGCTCTTTCTTTACACAGTTCACAAAGCCCTCCAGTTTGATGTGTGTCGTTCACCATTCAAAGTGTTATTTTTCACTACCTGAAACCCTTCTGCTGATTGCTCTTGCTCTTGGTTTCATTCATTTGTTCAACAATTATTTATGGGGCATCACAGGGACAGGGTCCTTACTTTCACAGAACCCACTGCTTTTTACACATCTAGCAATTGTGCTGTGACTGGGGGCAAGGGGAATGGGGAGTATTAATTGCATTGGCCAAAGAACAGAAACAGCATGAAATGCGAGTAACATGCTTGTTCGGAAGGCAACAAAATTTAAGCAGTTAATACTGCAGTCACATATAGGAACTATGTGTACAATTCACTTATGAACACAGAGCCCCAGCAATGTGCCTGAAAACAGCCTCTCTCCTGAAACTGAAAATAGTTACCAACCACAGCCCAGAAAGGATATTTTGTAGCAGAAAGCAAGAAAAACAAAACAAAACACAGCACTGCATTGTGGATGACAGTAGAGGCTCAGGCAAGGGTAGGAAAGCACAGTGGACTAGAGTTCAGTCCACTGAAAGGGGGAATGAGGGTCGGGGGTAGAGAAAGTAATGTGCTTTCTTGAAAACACAGGAAAGGATGCATGGAGAAGAATCTCAGCCAGAAAGAAATGGAATGCCTCCTTTCAACGAGCGGGATGCCTTCCAGGTAGTAAGAAGGGCAAATGTGGACCTAAGTCTCTTTAAGGTTGTTAGGATTTATTGGAGAAAAGTTTAAGATTAGGGAAGTTTCCCATTCAGACAGGGAGACTTTTCCCTGATAAACTCTGGTCTGAGTAGGGTTGTCCAAAGCTCTCAGTAACAGAATAGTGATAGCTGGGAATGTTATTCCTGCATATATGCCACTAGGTTGCACAACAGGAGCTCCGCTTGGCTTAAGAGAATTGCCACTTCGTTCTCTTCCCATTCAAAGAAGTTGCCTTAAGGAAGCTAAGGAGGAGCCCAGGGAGGAGCTGAGGCAACTTCTGCATTTAGTGGGCAGGAGTGACAAGTCACTCTCTCCAGACACCGAGCTGCTGGTGAAAGTGTAGTTCCCAAGCACTGCCACAGAGCGGTGCGTGGTCTACACTTTGGGATGGGTAATTTACTGGAGATTCTGGGAAACTCAGTAAATCCAGCTCACTGGTTAAAGTCCACCACCCTTGCGTATAAAAAGGACAGGAGATTAGACCTAAGGTGGCACTGGGGAGCTGTAAACAAATGACAGGGCATTTCTGAGCATAGCGCGATTCTTAGAGGAGTCCTCTAAACACATAGGGTGCAAAAAGAAGAGGGGAAAGGGAGAGAGCAGAGGAAGGAAACTGGTTAAACAGTATGGGAAAACCTTGACAACTACTGAATCTGGGTAATGTGTATACGAGTGTATATTATACTATTCTCTCTACTTCTGCATATATTATTTAAAAGAATTTAAATCTGGTGGTAGCACATTAAATACTACAGGAAGGGTCAAATCAAGGGTAGAATATACTGGATCCTTTTTAGTCCTGAGCTTTCTCCTCACTCTACTCAAGACCAACTAACTCACCTAGAAACTTGAATTTTTTTTCTTGGCCAGACTATTTTGCAGCTCTCTTTATGCTTTATCTTTTCACTTTTATTGTCCATGCTTCCCCCAACCCGACTAGACTATAAGATCCATGAGGACAGAGATTTTTGTCAGAGGTAGAGTGACTTGCCTAATGTTTAAAGAGCAAATCACCGGCAGATCCAGCGCTAAAAGCAAAGTTTCCAGGCTTTTGGCCAATGTTCCTTCTGCTCTACTCACCCTGACTCTCGGAGTTAAAGCACACTCACACGCATCCTCCATTCCTGCTTCCATTGCTCCCATTTTAAAAAATGAAATATTCTCAATCACAATAACAGGAGTCATCATTTATAGAGCATTTGTTATGGGACAAACAGTTTATAACTGATACATATAAAATTTTCCCAATTAATTTTCACAATGGTCCTTTAGATATATATTTCCCTCTTAACAGATTTTTTTTTTTTTAAATGAGGCACAGAATTATGTTACCTCTTCCAGGTCACACAGCTAAAAAGGAGGAGAACTACAATTTAAGTTCAGATCTTATCCTCATGAATGTTTCAGAATTCCTGCTATTTAATATAATTCATAAAATTTCAAATCTTTCATTCCTTTATTGGCCTATAAATAAGGAGTAAAAGTACGATGAAAAATAAGAAACAAGGAAAACCAAGACGAACAACTTCATGTTCCTTTCTTACCTTCCTTGAGATCCTGCTAACCTCTCCCTTTTACCCCCAGCGACACACAGAACCCAGGTCATGAAACATTCTAGACACAAAATTCTGTGGTTCTCTGGCTCCCCTCCACTTTAAGTCAGTATTTTCCTATTATTACTTCTAGCCACAAAACCTGTATTGTTTTTTAAATTATGATAAAATAAACCCAAACAGGAGGTTTTAGGAGGGCTTGCTTTCTATTAATACATGCATTTATAAAGTCTTCACCAGAAGCAGCAGGATGAGAAGAAAACGGATGGGCTACAGAGTTTGAGAGAACTGAAATTCAAACACAGATGCCATTCTACTTCCTCTTAGTTTGATTAACATCTCTAAAGCCCATTTTCTCAACAGAAAAGAGTGAGAACAGGGCTAATTTAAGGAGGGCATGTTCCAGTGCCCACTTCAGATGTGGCACTGAAGGATAAGGGAAAAGGAAAGTCAGAAGGCAGAAAGCGGGCACAAGGAAGGGGGACGGTGAAGGGTTAGGGCTGCTCACAGAGCTGCCCCGAGGGACTGAACAGCTCAGATCACCAGTGATGCTGTGTGCGTCACTCCTCTTCCTGCTTATCCCGGCCCATCCCACCACTGGATCTTGGCGTGCAGCCGCCAGGGAGGCAGCAGAGTGAAGTGGGAAGAGCCTGAGGTGTGAGTCACCGACCAGGATACAACTCTACCACCTTTACCAGATGTGGGAAACTGGAGCACCTCATTTAACCTGCCTGAACCTCAGTTTCCTTGTCTGTAAGATGGAAATAATACTAACCTTGCCGGATTGTTGTAAAAAGTAAAAATAATATATGTGGAGTATTTTTACAGCACAGCCTATATGATACACAGTAAGCCTTAAGTTATAGCTAATGAAGCCCAAACCACATCTTACTTTCTTTGCAAGGCCTCCAGTACTCCAACCAGAAAATGATCTCGGTATGCTCTAAATTCCTCTTACCCTTGTTTAGCAGAAACCAGCACGTGAGTGAAATGGGGGAGAGCCAAGTGGAGCGCTGTGGGTCTGGTAGGCATGGCTCACTCTCAGCAAGCTGTTTGAGCCATGCCTGCCGTCAGTAACTCAGGCTGTTCCCTCCACTGCAGACCAGTGGGTAGTGTAGGGTCACAGTTTACTGGTGAGGAAATGAGCGGGAGGGACAAGAATCCATATTGATTAGAAGAGGAGAGGTCCAGCACTGGGAGACCGGACATAAAGGAAGTCAGAGTAGTTAAGCACTGGCTAAACCCAGGGTATACCTTCCTTTATTCTTCACCAGGTTAGACTCAATTTTTTTTTTTTTTTTTTTGCAGTACACGGGACTCTCACTGTTGTGCCCTCTCCCATTGCGGAGCACAGGCTCCGATCACACAGGCTCAGCGGCCATGGCTCACGGGCCCAGCCGGTCCGCGGCATGTGCGATCTTCCCGGACCGGGGCACGAACCCACGGGCCCAGCCGGTCCGCGGCATGTGGGATCTTCCCGGACCGGGGCACGAACCCGCGTCCCCTGCCTCGGCAGGCAGACTCTCAACCACTGCGCCACCAGGGAAGCCCTAGACTCAATTTTTGTTTTTGCAAAAATGTATTCATTTCTCAACAACTCTATTTTATATTTTTTAATTGAAGTGTAGTTGATTTATAATATTCTGTTAGTTTCAGGTGTACAGTAAAGTGATTCAGTTATATACATATATTTTTCAGATTATTTCCCATTATAGGTTATTACAAGATATTGAATATTGTTCCCTGTTTTACACAGTAAATCCTCGTTGCTTACCTATTTTATGTATAGTAGTTTGTTAATTACATACTCAGAGTTTATCCGCCCCCCACCTTTGGTAACCATAAGTTTGTTTTCTACATCTTTGAGTCTGTTTCTGTTTTGTATATAGATTCATTTGTATTGTTTTTTAGATTTTACATAAAAGTGATATCATATTAAAAAATAAATAAATCAATAAAACAAACTAAATTCCTCTTACCCTTAGTCTGGATTTTCCCAACTTCAAATATTCTACCTTATCATTAAAAGTTGTGATTTGGAAAATACGTATATCAAGCTTTATGTATACCATGTAATTGGTACTTAACAATTTCCTTTTATAATTGCTCATCTTTTCATGTATGTGCATATATGAAGATATAAATGAAACACTGAGCTAATAAACTCAACAGGTTATACACATAAAACATTCCTTCCTTGCAAGGTACAAGTTCTTCCTTGCACCTGAATGAAATCTAAGGCAAATCTCCTAATTTTTTCCAATCATTCTTCAATTATAAATAGTTGTTCAATTACTTTTAACCCCAAGAACATTGTGATTTTAATAATTAAGATGTCTATACAGATGGCCAGTAGGCACATGAAAAGATGCTCAACGTCACTAATTATTAGAGAAATGCAAATCAAATCCACAATGAGGTACCACCTCACACAGGTCAGAATGGCCATCATTAAAAAGTCTATGAATAACAAATGCCAATAAACATAGAAACAAACCTAAATGTCCATCAACAGATGAATGGATAAAAAAGATGTGGTACATATATACAAAGGAATACTACTCAGCCATAAAAAAAGAATGAAATAATGCCATTTGCAGCAACATGGATGCAACTAGAGATTATCATACTAAGTGAAGTAAGAAAGAGAAAGACAAATACCATATGATATCAATTATATGTGTAAGCTAAAATATGGTACAAAGGAACCTATCTACAAATCAGAAACAGACTCGTAGACACAGGGATCAGACTTGTGGTTGCCAAGGGGGAGGGGGGAGGGGGGTAAAGAGAGGGATGGACTGGGAGTTTGGGGTTGGTAGGTGCAAACTATTACATTTAGAATGGATAAACAACAAGGTTCTAAAGTATAGCACAGGGAACTATATTCAATATCCTGTGATAAGCCATAATGGAAAAGAATATAAAAAAAGAACATCTGTATGTGTAAAACTGAGTCACTTTGCTGTACAGCAGAGATTGGCACAGCATTGTAAATCAACTATACTTCATTTTAAAAAACTGAAAAACAAGAAAAAACATAATAATTAAGATTTCTAGTACAGCGTCTTAATTGCATTAGTCAATACTCATCTAAATTAAAGTTTCTTTCTCCCCTTTCTACACAGCTGAGACGTCTGCGATAGGACAGGGGTGGGGGGATAGTTAAGACCAGTCATCTTCTCAGTTTCCCCATCTTATTATGCATCTTTTCTACCCTCAGCAAGGCTGCCTCTGCTCTGGCTCCTTAAGGGTTGGAGCTGAAGGAATGGGGAGAAGTAAGGGGGGTTGAAAAGACCACGCCAATGAAATCTGATGTCCATGCTAACTTTCTCATGAGGGCCTACAGGCTTCCTGGAAGAGTACACCAGTGAGACCCTCCACGTGCAATTCCCAGGACATGAGTGAGTCCTGGCCATTTACACTTCCAACTCTCAATCCTTGGGGTTCCCATGGACACCTCCTGATTCACAGCCTCTTCTAGGTAACCATGCACAGTGTCTCTTTTTAGAAGGCTTTTTAAGCTGGTTCCATCCAGAAACTCAGGGAAACCTACTGTCTTTCAAAGTGCATATTGCTAACTAAAGAGCCCTCTTCCTTTCTCTATGCTATCAATCCACAGATTCACATACTAATCCTTATGCTCTCCAAACACCTGGGAATACATGTCAAGTTCTTAGAATGATTCTATTAGAGCTTCCCCCATCATTAGGCTTCAATGAAGGGGGCTTAAGAGAAGCATCCTCTCCTCTCTGCAGAGTGTGGAGGCGGGAAAGGATAAAGAACACACAGCCTACTGACAGCTCTCTCCAAAAACATCCTTGTCTCAGAACCCTTAACTCTCCACACTTTCACTTCCTGGAGATAAAGTATGGGCTAAATGTGCAATAGCAACTTAAGGCCACCTTCTATGCAAGTCCTTGAAATATGAGAGTCACTTGGCAACTACTGCTTTATTCCCAGCCTTTGGGGCTTCAAGAGAAACTAAAATAGGTTTAGAGTTCCAGTTAAAATCCTGTTATATATGTCCAACTAGATTTGATGAATCCAAGGTCTACCTCACGCCTTTCAGAATTTCTTTGGCATTAAGCAAGGTACTCTGCACAAACATACTTGGAGCCTCAAAATATTTTCTGTTGGAAAACCCAGTAATTAGGAAGATCATAATGAGGAGTTAGGAATTAATTTCCCAGAGCACTATAAGGACCTGGGTAGCTATCAGTAGCCTCTGTTTGCTAAAACAGGAGCAGTGCAAATTCCTCTGGTAACACTAGAGAAGACTACAGCAACTTCAGGCAGCTGTGAGCCAGAGTCGGGCGCTTCCTGGTGTCACTTTTTAACAGCAGCTGTCAAGTCACAGAGAACCTTTGTTCCCTGCAACACCCTCCCTTACTTTCATGTCAAATGTTTCCAATATGCTTGATATTCCTTCACTCAAGTACATATTTTTTTCCTGATTGAAATGAGTATTTCATTTAATCTAACGTATAATTACAGAGATCTCCATAATTTATCCTCCAGAACTCAAATGCAGAATAATAAAAGCTACCCTAAACCCTGTAATCTTTTAGCTTCTTTTTAACAAAACTTAGGCCTTCAATGTTGCTGTCTCAGACTGTCTAAAGCCACCATGTGCCTTGCATGTGACTTCTGTGCAATCTCAGCGATAATATACATACCTCAAGCAAAGTAACTGCTTGCAAATCAATGGGTCCAGTATGCACTAAGAAAAGTACAGTAGGAAGTCAACTTACAAACTGGTTCTATTACAAAAGTTTGTTTCTAAAGTCAGTTATTTGGTGCTCATTTTCCCAGGGAAAAACTCTTCTAATCTGTGTTTAGGTCCATAGGCCAGACCACAAAAACTAACGTTGAAATTTGGTCCTGAGCCAGTATTAACCCTGAGTCTAACCTCTGAAGCAGAGTCGTCTGGCCCAAGAAGAAATGGGAAGAGTTTTGGTTCCTTTCCCAGAGTACAGAGGCAGCTGAAGCCACACTTATAAGGAGGAAAAGCTTGTCTTGGGGCACCCCTTGTACACCCTGACTCCTCATTCTGCCCCAACTCCCCACTACTACACTCTTACCCTAGCTTTAGCCTCCTCCTGAACACATTCTAGGCACGAAACCACTTACCTCTCTCCCCACTGTTCCTTCTACTCTCAAAGTAAAACTAGCAATTCCCTCAGGAAAGCTAGCTCTCACCCAGAGGCGCTAGATAGACAATTATCAGTCCAAATTAGAGCACACTGCAGTATGAGACAGCTCACCCCAACCCTGCTAATGCTTGCTCTTTTTCAAAAGCAAAATTCTAAACCAAAATGAATCTTCAGTAACATTTTTACCTCCGGTTCAAAAAGAAAAAGAAAAGCTTCAGACTCTGTGAAGGGAAAATTATTCCGGGGGGTAAACCGCCATTTCATGATGCCAGCTCCCTGTATTCTTCACAGCTTTCATCCTTCCAAACCCACAGGCTTTAAAAGGGGAGAAGAAAAGAGAAAGGTTGTCCTCTTTCCACTTTCCCTGCCCTCCACCACCCTACAACTTGTAAAGCTAACCTATGGGGTAGACAAGATCACCCAACATTTTCCATTCACAATGCCAGTGAGTGATTTTGAAAACTGTCAGCAACAGGAAAAGGGCTACCACAGCTACAGCCACGATTCATATATATAAACCATTTGCATGTAAGTCAAGCTTGACTCAGGAGCTACCTGACGTAACTGGACAGTCATCCTTTAGTGTTGGCATCATATTTACAAACCATTGAGCAACAATAAGCCAGTGGCCTCTATCATGTAGCATGATAAAGTTTATTTCACTTCCTTGAACTTAATAGTTGTTTGCTCTCATCCCCCAATTACTGTAGTCTTATACAGATAACATATAAAGCCTACAGGAAGTTTTAAGGATAAGAATTAACAATTTTTTAAAAGCACAACGATAACTGGCACAGAAAGTGTAATAGATAAACAAAGAGGGCCATATAAGCCTGTGTATCATATGTACCTCACACCATCCCCATGGGAAATCGGAGTAAATCTCAGACATTCCCTTTTTCACACCAAGGCACAAGTCTTGTGTCTTTCAGTTCTTGCCTTGACTGAAACTTGCACTCCTAGGGAGTTTCCACACCCACCCCATCTTTTTCATCCCCATAGCTATTACCTTAAGTTAGCCTTTCTTACCTCTACCTCATGCGCACCACAGCTGCCTAAACAACGTTATGCTGCCCTCAGTGGGACACTTTGGATGAACGAGGCTGCCCCTAACCTCTAGGGGCACAAAACTGTCCAGGCTTAACCTGGGTCCCATCTCTGCATCCTTCCCCTTCATATCAGGGTCCTCCCCACACTGGAGTCCCTTAGGTCCTCTCTGCAGGCTCAGCCCCACCACACAGACCTCAGGACCAGCTTTACGCAAGAAACATTTTCAACTGTTACAAGATCCACATTCAGAGTCTCAGCATTGTTAGCTCTGTTACTCGTCTGGCCTTGGCACGATACTACAATGCTGATAACTGCTTCTATTTTGCTCCCAAACCCCAATCTCACCATTTCTCCTCCCTTTTAATAGACTTTCCCAATCAACATGTGTTCCAGCTCTTATAATTGGGTTTCTTCTACTCTAAACTCTTTTCCTATACTGATAATCTGCTAAGTAACTCAGGCCCTTCCTAGAACCAGGGCCTCATGTTTGTTTGTTTGCTTGCCTTTAAGAGTGTTATTGGGATATAATTCACATACCATAAAATTCACCCATTTAAGGTAGACTATTCAATAGTTTTTATTAACTTACAAGCTTATGCAGCTGCCATCACTATCTAATTCCAGAACACTTTCACCACCCCAAAAAGGAATCCTATACCCATTAGCAGTAATTTCCCATTTCCCCCATCCCCTCCCATTCCTATGGCCACGAAACGACTAATCTACTTTCTGTCTCTATAGGCTTGCCTGTTAGGGACATTTTATATAAATGGAATCATACAATATATGTGACCTTTTGTCTCTGGCTTTTTCCACTTAACATAATGTTTTCAATATTCATCCATGTTGTAGCATGTAGCAGTACTTCATTTCTCATTCCTTTTTATGATATGCCATCATATGGATATACCATACTGTATTTATCCATTCATCAGGTAATGGACATTCGTGTTGTTTCCACATTTTGGCTATTATGAACAATGCTGCCATGACCATTCATGTACAATCTTTTGTGTGAACATATGTTTTTGTTTTTCTTGGGTCTATAACTAACTAGTAGTGGAATGGCTGGATCATATGGTAACTCTATGTTTAACTTTTTGAGGAACTGCCAAACTGTTTCCCAAAGTGGCTGTTCCATTTTACATTCCCATCAGCAGTGTTCAAGGGCTCTCACTTCTCAATATCCTCACCAACACTTGTTACTGAACGTCTGTCTTTTTGATTCTAGCCATCCTAGTATAACACAGTTATTTCTTTGCAGTTTTGACTGGCATTTCCCTAATAGAATGTTGGGCATCTTTTACACATGCTTATTTGTCATTTGTATGTCCTCTTTGGAGAAATGTCTATTCAAATCTTAGCCCGCTTTTAAAGTGGGTTGTCATTTTATTGTTGAGTGTAAGAGTTCTTAATATATTCTTCATACAAATCCTTTATCATACATACAACTTGCAAATATTTTCTCCAACAGTCCCATTATTTTATAAAGTCTTCCTGCCAAAAATTAATACACAGTTCCTAAATCTCAACCATGAGCCAAAGTCCTGTTACCCACCAACAAACTGCCGTAATTCCAACTTCCATACACCCACATTTCTGGGTAATATCTGCTCCTGTGTTCCATCAGTCATTTGTACTATCCTCCCACTGTGCAGTGGATCTGCTGTGATGTTTGCCTAGAACAAAATTTCCATTGCCATACCCACCTCCCTAACACCCATCCACACCTACCCCAACCCTGAACTTTCCCCATCACGCTGAACTTCCTCTGCCTATGAAATGCCCTAGCAAAGTTCCCTTGTGCAAGTATTTGGAGTTGTCCTACTTCATCAACTCTAAGATGCCATCAATCTGAAGACCATCATCATCTTATATGCCAAAACAACTACGGCACATCTTTGATTATGAAGCAGCTTAATGTCAGAGACACTAAAATGGAGAGGAGAAAAAATGTGAGTTAGAATCAATGAAAGACGGTAGTTCTAGACAACAACTTTATAAGGCTGATGTTATTATTCCCGTTTTGCAGATAAGATCATTTAGACTCAGCAGTTAAGTGACCTGCCAAACGTCACGAGGTCAGTAGGTTGGTGGAAGTGAGATCCAAATCCAGGTCTGGCTCCAAAGCAATACTGCTTCCATTACATTTTCTTTAACCCACCATATTAACATCAAAGCATCAGCATACATCAGTTTAAAAAAGAAATCCTATTACTCTTAAGTTATTTTTTTAACTGTAAACTGCTATTGCCAAATAGGAAAGACAGTTAAAAACAGCTTTATTCAAAATGAAAACACTCCATTTCTACATTAAGAATAAAGGTCTAGGGCTTCCCTGGTGGCGCAGTGGTTGAGAATCTGCCTGCCAATGCAGGGGACACGGGTTCGAGCCCTGGTCCGGGAAGATCCCACATGCCGCGGAGCAACTGGGCCCGTGAGCCACAATACTGAGCCTGCGCGTCTGGAGCCTGTGCTCCTCAACAAGAGAGGCCGCGATAGTGAGACGTCCGCGCACCGCGATGAAGAGTGGCCCCCGCTTGCCACAACTAGAGAAGGCCCTTGCACAGAAACAAAGACCCAATACAGCCAAAAATAAATATACATTAAAAAAAAAAAGAAGAAGAAAGGTCTAGGGACTTCCCTGGTGGCGCAGTGGTTAAGAATCTGCCTGCTAATGCAGGGTACACGGGTTTGAGCCCTGGTCCGGGAAGATCCCACATGCCACGGAGCAACTAAGCCCGTGCGCCACAACTACTGAGCCCATGTGCCACAATTACTGAAGCCCACGTGCCTAGTGCTCCACAACAAGAGAAGCCACTGCAATGAGAAGCCCGCACATCGCAACAAAGAGCAGCCCCCGCTCGCCACAACCAGAGAAAGCCCGCACACAGCAACAAAGACCCAACGCAGCCATAAATAAATAAATAAGTTTATTATTTAAAAAGAATAAAGGTCTAATGGGACTTCCCTGGCGGTCCAGTGGTTAAGACTCTGCACTTCCTTCCACTACAGGGGGCACAGGTTCGATCCCTGGTAGGGGAACTAAGATCCCACATGCCTAGCAGCACAGCCATAAATAAACAAAGGCAAGCCACAGATTGAAAGAATATATTTTAAAAAATAAATAAATAAAGGTCTAAGTATGGCAATATAAAAAAATACAAAAACATATACTCTTTGATCTAGCAATTTTACTTCTAGAAATTTATTTTACTGATACACCTGTGCATGAAAGAAATGACCTGTGCAAGGTCATTCATTACTGAACTGTTCTTAATTTTAAAAAACTGGAAGGGGCTTCCCTGGTAGGGCAGTGGTTGAGAGTCCACCTGCCAAGGCAGGGGACACGGGTTCGTGCCCTGGTCCAGGAAGATCCCACATGCCACGGAGCGGCTAGAACCGTGAGCCATGGTCGCTGAGCCTGCGCGTCCAGAGCCTGTGCTCCGCAACGGGAGAGGCCAAAACAGTGAGAGGCCCGTGTACCGCAAAAAACATAAATAAATAAAAAATTAAAAAATAAATTAAAAACTGGAAGGACTTAAAATGTTCTTCAATAATTGACTGGTTAAATTATGAAACATTCATTCAATATGAATGCAGCCAATAAAAAAAAATTAAGAAGAAGAATGACTTCACGTGCAGCCAATAAAGAAGTAGAAGAATGACTTCACATGCTAATATGGAGTAGTCCACATGATACGTCATTAAATAAACACACACAGTTTAAATATTTGCTTTGTACACATAAAATATCTCTGGAAAGATACACAAGAAACTGTTATTTAACTTCGATTACCTGTGGAAAGAACTGGGTTGCTGGGAGACATGAGTGGGAGGGAAAATTAATTTGCAGGTTTTGAAATCTGAAACATGTGAATGAAAGAAGGAACTAAGGGAAAAGACCCAGACAGATTAAATATAAGGCCTTTAGTAATAAAAGCAGAGCACAGGAGTGTGAGGAAACCTAGACTCTAGTCCCAGTTCGACACCTAGATGAGTGTTCCTGGATGAGTCAACCTCTTTCTTGGCTTTTAGCTGTAAATGAGCAATTTCCTCTTCATGATCTTTTAAAAGATTCCTTCCAGCTCTCTAATTTTATTATGACATATTTAGCTCCCACAGTGTGTCAAATATAATTTGTAGGTGCTATTGAAAATGTCTTTGTTTTAAGTTTGTCGCATAACAGAATATCAGATCTTGAGTCAGGATGGTTTGCTTAAAGCCCTAGCTCCTGCTATTTTGTAGCTGTAGGATTTGTAGCAAATCACATCACTGACACCAAGTTCTACTACCCGTAAAGCTGAGATGATACCTATGTGATCTGGGGAAGGTTATTTAATCTCCTAAATCTCAATTTCCTGACTTGTAACATGGCCATAATGATTCTTATTTGAAAGAGCTACTGTGCAGGTGAAACGACACTGTAAAGTACCCAGTACCCTGCCTAGCTCAAAATGGGCATTTGAAAATTGGTTCTCTTCCTCTCTTAGAAACTTAGAAACAAAAGGCTGCCCTGCAAGCAGGGAGCTGACCAACTCACTCTGGCTGTAACTTTTGCTCCCCAGAGCGTGGGTTGTTACTTCCTTTTTCACTTCCTTTCCCCTCTATCCACTGCTACCTACGAATATCCTATACCCCATTTTCATTTCTCATCTCTTCTAGATCAGAAAAGGGGCCTATAGAAGCAAAACCAGAAGTAAAGGAGGGTGATGACCTTCCCAGCCCACATTCTACTAAACTTTTAAAACTTCCACATGAATCTTCCTTAGGTTCACTCACTAACGCACTCCGTCTACAGATGCTAATGGAGTACCTACAATGTGTCAGGAGCTAAGGATGGAATCCCCGCTCTCACAGAGCCTGCAGTTTTTTGGCGGTTGACCATCAACAAATCAGCAAACATAATGCATCAGAGATGATGAAAACTCTGAATAAAAACCAAGGGAGCTGACAGCAGCAGGATCTAGAGGGGAGGATGTGATAATGCAAAAGATGGCCAAGAAGGCGTCAGAGACAGTGTGACATCTGAGAGAATCTTGCATCAGTTGAGGGAGTGAGCCATGCTGCTACCTGGGGGCAGACCATGCCAGGCAGAGAGGACACGAAGTTAAAGGCTGTGAGGTGAGAGGATGTGTAACACGTCAGAGGACCAGCAAGGAGGTCAGCATGACTACAACACAACAAGCAAACAAGTTCAGAAAGTTCACAGGGAGGCGAGCAGAACCTTGAAAGTCTTGGTAAGGATTTTGGATTTTATTCTAAATGAAATGAAAACTACTAGAGAGTTTGATGCTCTAATCTCATCCTCTATTGGCTGTTGCTTTCCTTCCCAGTCTTACTACACATAATGGACAGAACGGTTATGATACTTTGTTTCAAAGAGATTAAGCCAAGATCCGTCCCACAGAGGGTCAATTATGTCTGAAAATTATTTCAATAGTACATTTTAAAATGTGCTAAATTGTTTTATAGGAACATACTATAAATGGAGGAAAGCAACATCGTAAGCTACCACAGATACACATGCAGATACGCATACACACAAACAAGATGTTCGGGCAGGTTTGTTTGTTATTGTGAAAAACTACTGATAACTTAAATATCCATAATAGGGAACAGTTAAATGAATTACAGTCTGTACATTACAGAATAGTATAGTAAACAGCCATTAAAGGGAATGAGGTAAGTCTCTATGTATGAATTTCAAGAGTGTCCATGAGGGACTTCCTGGTGGTTCAGTGGATAAGACTCCACGCTCCCAATGCAGGGGGCCCAGGTTTGATCCAGGGAACTAGATCCCACATGCATGCCGCAACTAAGAGTTCCCATGCCACAACTAAGGAGCCCAAGTGCTGCAACTAAGGAGCTGGTGAGCCACAACTAAGGAACCCACCTGCCGTAGCTAATACCCAGCACAACCAAAGAAATAAATAAATATTTTTAAAAAGGGGGGTGTGGTGGTGGGATGAATTGGGAGATTGCGATTGACATATATACATTAAGAAGTATAAAACTGATAACTAATAACCTGATGTATAAAAAATAAAATTTAGGGACTTCCCTGGTGGCACAGTGGTTAAGAATCCGCCTGCCAATGCAGGGGACACGGGTTTGAACCCTGGTCCGGGAAGATCCCACATGCCATGGAGCACCTAAACCTGAGTGTCACAGCTACTGAGCCTGCGCTCTAGAGCCCATGAGCCACAACTACTGAAGCCCACGCGCCTAGAGTCCATGTTCCACAACAAGAGAAGCCACCACAATGAGAAGCCCAAGCACCACAACGAAGAGTAGCCCCCGCTCACGGCAACTAGAGAAAGCCTGCGCACAGCAACGAAGACCCTACGCAGCCAAAAATAAATAAAAATTTAAAAAATAAACTAAATAAATAAATAATTGTTTTTTAAGTGTCCATGATACATTAAGTTCACTTATTCAACAAGTATTTTGCCACTTTGAAACTGGAACATAGTCCTGAATGAGAATAAAACTTGACATGGTTCTGGCACTTGCAGAACTTACTTTTCAGTGGAGGAGACAATACATGAGCAAGCAGAATGAAGGTGACAATTTCTGAAATAAGCGCTACCAAAAAACCAGACTCTTCTGGATAGAGAATGGGGGCAGGGGCTTTTAGAAATTACATTGTCAAATATTATAGCTATGGGTTTATAGCATAACTAAACTTTAAAAAACTACCTGAAAGAGCCTATATTGCTGTTGTTTCATCCTAAAAACAGTAAGAACTTAATTCCTCATGACCTTCATATCTCAAAATGGGAGAGAAGAAGGAGAGAATGCTCTCACCAGAGTGTCTCTCCAAACAAACCACATGCCAGGAGGCTGGGCCAGCACTTCTCAGAAAGTGGCTCTGTCTCTTCACACCAAGAACCACCTTGCTTACTTCTGATTATCTAATCCCATTTATCCACCCAGCAATTCTCAGTAGTTTCTGTAAAGTCCCTCCTTGTGGCACACAAATTTAAATCAGACTAGATCACTGGATAAATTTAAACTCTTTTAAGTGGAGACAGACATGATTCATATCAAAAAGAACCATATAAACATTCATCTTACAAAAATACCCAACTATGAAGGTTTAAAAAGCCAAGAGCTAAATGGCCTATGCTCACAGAATTCAAGACTGCTCACACCATTTAAAGTCACAAATTATAACTTGTCTGTATGTGTACAGCCTAATTTCACAGTGAAAGAATGCCACATCAATTGCAAACCACATGAAGAGAAAGTAAACATGCAACTAAATTCTGAATCACATTTATATACATATAAGTCAGATTCTATAACTATTATTCCATTTAGTAAAAGTACAGTGCTTATTAGCAAATTTAGTGCTTCATAGTGCTTATTAGCAAATTCAGGAAGGGGTTTACTCACTGTAGTGGGTTAAATTGTGGCACCCAAAAGGATATGTTTAACTCCTAACCCCTGGTACCTGTGAACATGACCTTATTTGGAAATAGGTCTTCGCAGCTGCAATTAAGTTAAGGATCTCCAGATGAGATCATCCAGGACTTAAATCCAATGACTGTGTCTTTATAAGAGAAAAGAGTGGAAGATTTGAGACACAGAAGGGAAGACCCAGAAGGGAAGACCACGTGAAGGTGGAGACAGAGATTAGAGTGATGCGTCCACAAGCCAAGAGCAGCCAAGAGCAGCCAACAATCACCAGAAGCTGGGAGAGAGGATGGAAGAGATTCTTCCTCAGAGCCTCCAGAGGGAACCAACCCTGTTAGACAATTTGATTTGGGGATTTTGTCCTCCAGAACTGTGAGAGAATAAATTTCTGTTATTTAAAACTATGAACTTTGTGGTAATTTGTTATAGCAGACCTAGGAAAGAAATACACTGACCTATAAAATCTGACCTCCCCAATCTTCCTAATTATTTTCTGTATGTAGCTTATAAACCCAAGAGGGGTGGATGACAAAAGAGAAGTTTTTTTTACTCACAAGCTATTGGAACTCAAATATTGAGCTGTCTTCACAGTACTGGCACTACAACTTACTACAAAGATACATACAAAGATATATACACAGACACATGTAATAACTATTTTTCATTCTCTAAACTTGAGTCTCAGTTATTTAACAAAAACACAAAAAGTGAATGAAGGTAAATGGAGTTAAGTTAAATAGTTCCAAATTTCTAGTAGTTTTGGGAAAGCAGTCAAAAAAATACTTTCTTTTAAAATATAATAAACCAATGGGACTTCCCTGGTGGCACAGTGGTTAAGAATCCGCTTGCCAATGCAGGGGACACAGGTTGGATCCCTGGTCCGGGAGGATCCCACATGCCGCAGAGCAACTAAGCCCATGCACCACAACTACCAAGCCCACGTGCCACAACTACTAAAACCCGTGCGCCCAGAGCCCAAGCTCCGCAACGAGAAGTCACCGCAGTGAGAGCCCACACACCACAACGAAGAGTAGCCCCACTTGCCGCAACCAGAGAAAAAGCCTGCATACGGCAACAAAGACCCAACTCAGCCAAAAATAAATATAAATAAATTTATTTTTAAAAATATAAGCCAAGATTTAACAGTTAAGTTTTTCCTTATTATAAAATAATACATCCTCATTGTAGAAAATTTGGAAAAGCATATGAAAAAGAATTTTAAGTTCCTCTTTAAAATCAAAGCCTGTCTTCACGATTTCTCAACTTAAAATGTGAAACCAGACATGTATTTTCTACCCTGCAAGTTGAATAACCCTTTCTTAAATTGCTCGAATAAGGCCCATCATTAAAGGCCTTTGTTTACAATCAAGTTTGTACGGCAGTTACACAACTATGAAATTGAGAGTCTACAATGGAAATTCTGATCTAATTTTAACATAAGTCTTATAATTGAAACACACAAATGGGAACTACAAGGAGAGCTTTATTGTCATGGGGGTTTCCGAAAAGGTGCTTTCCCTTGATCATTTTGGGTCCTGAACTGTTCTGGTCTCTAATCATAATTTACATATCAACTAAGCCCTCAATTTTAGAAATAATATTTTCATGTGCAGAAAAGCAATAGATGAAGATCAAAATATCAACAAATTTTATTCAAGAGTTTCTGACTAATGATCTCCCGTATTTCCCTTTCATATTATTTTCTCAAAAGTATCAAATAGACAACACAAAAAGCAGGTAAAGAGGAACACCTAACAGCTGCCATGCGATAGCAAAGGCTACACTGAGAATGAAAATAAGCTTGAAACTTTTTGCCAAACCAAATCTCTGAATGCAGGCACATTCCTTAATGTTTTATTTAAACAGTGATGTTTTTGTTAAAAACAAAAATTTCACTAACTCCAGGTACGTTTTTAAACTGTTGTGCCATTAAAATATGTTTATTCAATATCACACAGCATCCCCACACCCTAAGTGTGGGCTGCACATAATGATTTCCCTCCAAAGAATACGGAAAAAAAGCAAGAGGAGATGAGTAACTTTACAGTGGAGAAACCAAACAAATGCTACCTCAGCCAGATGATCAAGGTCAATGTCAACAGTCATAAACCGAGCTGATAGTATGTACGCTTGATGCAATGTGATGTGATGAAAATGGCACTTTACCTCTGTGGTCTTCCTCCCCAAAACCCATAACCCTAGTCTAGTTATGAGGAAAACATCAGACAAATTCCAATAGAGGGGCATTCTACAAAACACTTGACAAGTACTCCTCAAAATGGTCAGGGTCGGGCTTCCCTGGTGGCGCAGTGGTTGAGATTCCGCCTGCTGATGCAGGTGCCCCGGTCCGGGAAGATCCCACATGCCGCGGAGCGGCTGGGCCCATGAGCCATGGCTGCTGAGCCTGCACGTCCGGAGCCTGTGCTCCGCAGTGGGAGAGGCCACAACAGTGAGAGGCCCGCATACCGCAAAAAAAAAAAAAAACAACAACAAACAATGGTCAGGGTCACCAAAAAACAAGCAAGGTCAGTTAAGAGGAGCCTAATGAAACACAACAACTAAATGTAACGTGGTGTCTTGGTGGGATCCTGGAACAGAAAAGGGATATCAGATAAAAACTATGGAAACCTGAATGAAGTATGGACTCTAGTTAATAAAAATGCATCAATGTTGGTTCAATAATTACAACAAATGTTCCATATAAGATGTTAACAATGGGGGACCAGGGTGCCGCCAGTATATGGAAACTTTCTGTTTTATCTTTTCAATTTTTCTGTAAATCTAAAACTCTTCTTAAAAAAATAAAGCCTAATTTTAAAATTTTAAATGGCAGTCATTTCCAGAAAAAATACTAATAAAGGTCCTAGATCAGACTTTTCTAATCCCTCACACATAAAAGCTTAACCTAAGGAAACAACTAGATCCACTAAGCAGTTTCTTTTGTGGCCCCTCCCGCTGTGGAGCACAGGCTCCGGACGCGCAGGCCCAGCAGCCATGGCTCACGGACCCAGCCGCTCCGGGGCATGTGGGATCCTCCCGGACCGGGGCATGAACCCGTGTCCCACTGCGCCACCAGGGAAGCCCCAGTTTCTTTTTTTTTTAATGGAAGAAGCATGAGTAGATTGATTGATTGATTGATTTGTGGCTGCATTGGGTCTTCCTTGCTATGCATGGGCTTTCTCTAGTTGCAGTGCCCTGGGGCTACTCTTTATTGTGATGCGCGGGCTTCTCACTGCAGTGGCTTCTCTTGTTGTGGAACAACTGGCTCTATGTGCGCAGGCTTCAGTAGTTGTGGCACAGGGGCTCTAGAGCGCAGGTTCAGTAGTTGTGGCACATGGACTTAGTTGCTCCACGGCATGTGGGATCTTCCTGGACTAGGGATCGAACCTGTGTCCCCTGAACTGGCAGGCAGAGTCTTAACCACTGTGTCACCACTGAAGTCCCAGCAGTTTCTTCTAGCACCAAGATTACATCTATATTTTGCAAGACTGATAATTAAGGTGCTCAGGGGCAAGATAAAGGGAGGCTAGATCTACCCCACCTTCTCAAGCAAACATTTGGTTAGTTTTTGTTTTTTTATTTTTGCGTTACACGGGCCTCCCACTGCTGTGACCTCTCCTGTTGCGGAGCACAGGCTCCAGACGCAGACGCGCAGGCTCAACGGCCATGGCTCACGGGCCCAGCCATTCCAGGGCATGTGGGATCTTCCCGGACCAGGACACGAACCCATGTCCCCTGCAAACCCATGTCCCCTGCATCGGCAGGCGGACTCTCAACCACTGCGCCACCAGGGAAGCCCAAACGTTTGGTTTTTTATGGTAAGGATATGAAAACCCGGAAGTCTCATAATCACAGAGCTATTTGTAAATCAGATAATTTTAAACTAATGAAAATAACAAAAGAAAGGTATTCAGAAGAGGATTCTTCTAAAGCACAGCCTTGAGCAAGAAGTCTGGCCTTCCAACACCAGGGACTACACATTATGTCCCTAAGCAACTAACTCCCCCTCCCCCCCTCCCCCCACCGTTTCCTCATGTACATAATGGAAAGTGATTTTGACACCATGCAATATGCAAAGGATGCTCAAAAAATAACAGTATATCATAAAAATATAACATTCTTACTCTTACACATCACTGGCATCTGCTAAAAGCAACCAATTCAGGTAAAATGTATGTAATACTTT
This sequence comes from Leucopleurus acutus, assembly GCF_964270905.1. Lineage (NCBI taxonomy): Eukaryota > Metazoa > Chordata > Mammalia > Artiodactyla > Delphinidae > Leucopleurus > Leucopleurus acutus. The sequence goes on from NC_139151.1 coordinate 68,267,044, forward strand.
ATGAGGTATGCATCAGTACTAAGCAAGAGAATCAACCAAAAGAGAAGGGGTGCAAAGGAGGGGAAGTAGAAGTAGCATTTAACTACTTATCAGCAATTACCAGGCCCTCCTTTTAGATGTTTCTCCCTGCAAAAGTGTCCTAGTGAAAGTCTCATTTTAACTAATGTTTATTGAGATGATCTTAAAAATTGCTACACTGTAGTTCAGCAAAAGCAGAGGCTCTAAATGCAAATCAGACATTGGAGATAACAAAAATAAATGAGTATCAGTTCTTACCCTCAAGGAGTCTACTCATCCTCAAGTAGGAGGCAAGACAAGAAAACAAGTACAATCTTTTCTTGACTCAAGGATGCCATCAATTGGAAGATGCATCCTACTTACAAGGATATTAAAATAAGAATTTTTTAATGTGTCTTAGAATGGATAAGATACTATAGTTTCTGAATGATAAGCCTTAGGTAGGTTAGCATAAGAAACTATATGGGAGCACAGATATGAATGTTCTACCACCTGACATTGCTATCTTTATGGGGGCAGGGGGGAGGGGGTTAGGTATAAGCAGTTCCACAGATTCTTAGTCCTATAAATCAATGGGAAAAATAGAATTCAAAATTTATACATCTTGCCAGGAAGAGCTTTATTTATAAAAGGCAAGACAGACCTGTAAAGATGCAGAATACCTTTATTAATAAAAATTATTAAAGCCAACATGAATAAATTCATACTGACATTTCACTAAATTATTTGGGAAACAAAATTCACAGGTAATTTCTTTACCTAAGAAAAGCCTTTTTATCAACGAGATACTTAGAAGATGAGAGAAGTTAACAGTTGTTCCTCTTGATCTTCCGCTATAAAACAAATCACAGTAAAGCTTTTAGCGTATGAAGGGAGACAACCATAAAATAAACTACATTTCTAAAAGAGAATTGGGTTCTTTTCAGAGATAGCAGAAAGAACAAAACATTTTCATGATGTTTTCCCCTTCAGTTAGGACTAAAGCTCTACTTTAGGACAGGAAAACCGTTTTTGCAAAAACTCCTTTAAGGTTATGCACATAAATCCTGGAGAAGTATTTGCTGAATGAGTGAAATCACTAGCCCAATAAGTCCTATTTGGATGTTTACTTCTTTTTAACACTAAAGCGCCCAGAGATGAGATAGCACCTGTTCAATTAGGTGCCCTAATGAGAGAAGTAAAAACCCTTCTTTCATAGCAGGACTCCTGTATCCCGTCAGGTGAGGCCCACACTCAGTCTCCCCTCCTGTGGTTATCCCAGCAAAGAGCCCAGCTCAGCCAGGCCATGGAGCAGCTAAGACGGAAGCAATGTTCCCAGAGGAAGGCAGACAGTGTACAGTAAAGATAACCCAAGCAGAGACATTTTATTGATTCTTACATTCCCCACTTTGGGGGCTATTCAAAAGTAACTTTAAATCAGACTTTTAGAAAAATTAAGTTTCACATTCCAACTCCTTCAGGGAAACACATCTGTACACCTTAAGTCACAATACCTCTATAGAGTTTATTATGTGCCAGGCACTAGGTGCTTTACAAATATGTTAACTGAAACCTCACAATAAGTCCATGAAGTAGGCAGGTACTCTTATTACTGTCTCCATCTTACAGGTGAGGAAAGGGAGACATAAGAGGTTAAGTAACTTGCCCAAAGCCACGGGACAGTAAGTGGTAGGGTGGAGATTGATTCCAAGCAGCCTGGCTCGATTCTATGTCCCAAACCACTACGTTACACTGAGAGCTACCTGCAGAAAACAAATGTATTACCCCTATTTTCTCTATATTTATGCAGTAAAATGTCCAGACCTCAAATTCTTCTCCCCACAGACCTCAGTGAACCCTGACATTGGCAATAAGCTGGCAAACAGGCGAAGTTTTGCCTAGGTACGTAAGTATGACTTGCATTGCAATAAACACAGATATAAACTATCCAGACGCCCTTCTGCCTTCTAAGAAAGAGCACAGAAAGCTGCAAGCTTACCATACATATTGAAAGGATTTCTCCTTCCCCTTTAAAGTATTATCAAAATATCTCACACCCAACACTTAACAGATAAAAGGCCATGATCCTATCCAAAAGGCTTATGGTAGAGAGATGCAAGTATTAGTTTTATTTTTCCTACTGCAAAATAACTGTGTGAGTAAAACAATGAAACTTGCTGGATAAACTAACAAAAACAGATGTCAAAGAATCCAACATGACACGATAAAGGGGGTTAGTTCCACATTGTGAGGCCTAAGATCTCTTACCTTAAGGCGCTCAAAATATGTAAGCTATCCGCCCAAAAGAGAAAAACGAAGAGCTCACTAGAGAAATGATAACAAAATACGACTATAAAAATACTAAACACCTCATTGTAATTGTTATATATTTACAATGAACTGGTCATTGTGAAAATGTTTTAAGAAATGATACCCAAAAAAGAGTCAGTGTGAGAAGAATATAAAGATGAGTTAAATAAAGGCCTTCTTGCATAATTCAATTTATTTAGTTGTAGCATTGCCCACCCACCCCATCCCACAAAAAAGCCACACTCATCTGAAGTCATTTTATCTCTTGCTATTTCCTTTGCAGTGAGTCTGCAAAGTTGTGATGCATGGTGGTGATCCTACTCATTGAACAGAAAGCAACTGAGTGAAACATACAAGCAACTAAACCTCTGGCACCCTGTAAAACCACAAGAGAGAAAGATCTTTTTTTCCCATGTTCTAACAGATTTTTAAAAAGCCCTTTTCTTAAGTGGCAATATACCTAGAATGACTGCATGCTTGTCTAGAGTCACATGCTCTCTACCAAAAGCCAGAAGTCAATTGACACTGAGACTGGAAATTAATCCAGTTAAAAATTTTAAATGGACTTTTAAGCAATTCTCGCTTATTTACTTACAACATTTAGCTAATTTCAATCTGTAAATAAAATAAAAGTATCAGAAAGTTTTTTTTTTCTGTAGACCTTAGCTTTCATAGTTAAAAGAGATTCCCCATTCCCCAGAGATTCCCCTTAATCAAATTTTTGTTTTCAGAAAAAGTTATGCAAAAACATTAGCTAAGAATGGCTTAAGATAAAAGCACAGGAATGGAACTTTTCTAAAAGGCACTAAATATACTGTCAGTTTATATAAAGTATCATGGATTAGCAAAAATAAAAATACCAAATGATTTAAATTTATTTTAAAATTCATCTCTCATGACCCTGACAACCAATCATGAAAAGAAGCATGATATAAAATAGAAAAATACTTTGAAAATGTGAGTTAATGTTTGTAGTAACTTAAGCAACTTAATGATAAAAGATAAACTGATTGTAAACAAGTAAATGCAACGTCGATACTCTAAAATCTTTAGGGAATGTCCATACCATCTCTCCTTCTGCTAGCATGACTAATGAGAAAACCTAAATTTTCTCTCAATTAATTTCCCTTCACGGAAGGGTGGTGGAATGTGGCCGGGAACTCTGCAAGGATGGCAGTGGAGTCCCTCATTCTTTATATTGACACTCTGAAGAATGATCAAAAAGTATCAAAATACCTGATGTCCCTGCTCAGGGTGTGGGTGGAGCCTAAATCTGTTATTTGTTATTTCTGCCCTGTCTTGTCTTCTGTTAGTGCACATTTGCTTGATCATTCGGAAGCGAGTGGGAGTAGAGAGAGCAGGGGGCCGTCAACCTGCTAAGACCACTTTAGCCCACCTATGACCACTTCAGCCTGGTTGGAGGGACCCCTCTTCATGAGAGAAGTCTCAGATTTAGCTCCCTTTCCACCCTCCAGCTTGCTCCTAATTGGAATTCTGACTCGTTCCTGAAATTCTGCATTTCCTGTTTTCTTATCAATAAATGCTCCCTTCTCTTACTTGAGCTCACCCTAGCTTAGGGACAGGGTAATTAGGAAGCGTGAATAATTCTAGGACCAATAAAGAAGGAAAAATTAAGAAACAAAAGAACCTTGTTACACATACACACAAAAAAACAGGTCCAGAAGTTGTAAAAGCCAGTTCTACCAAACTTTGAGGGAGCAGGTAATTCCAGTATTACACAAATTCTTCCAGAGAACAGAAAAGGAGGAAATACTTGCCAACTCATGAGGCCAGTATAACCTAGATACCAAAACCAGACGAGTACATTAAGAAAAATGAAAATTATAGGCCAACCTCAGAAAAAAAACCATAGATACAAAAAAAATTAAAAGTCTGTAAACAAAATATTCGCAAGCAGAATCAATCCAACAGTACATAAACAAGAATATACATTATGACTGATGACAGATGTATCCCAAGAATCCAGGAATATAAGGATACACAGACTTTTTGAAAAAATTACAAACATAATTCACCACATGAGCAGATTAAAGGAAAAACAATATGATCATAATAAATACAGGAAAAGCATGAGAAAATGTCACATTTATCTTAAAAATTCATAGCAAGGGGGACTAGAAGGGAACCAAAGACCTACAGCAAACATTTTTTTTAACAGTGAAACTCTTTAAAATCAAGAATAAGAATGTCCACTATAATGGAGGTTTCTTAAAAAAACTAAAAGTAGGGAATTCCCTGGCGGTCTAGTGGTTAGGACTCTGCACTTTCACTGCCAGGACCCAGGTTCAATCCCTGGTCGGGGAACTAAGATACTGCAAGCCACGCAGTGTGGCCAAAAAAAAAAGAAAACTAAAAGTAGAACTACCATATGACCCAGCAATTCCACTTCGGGGTATATATCCAAAAAAACAAAAACACTAATTCAAAAAGATGCATACACCCCAGTGTTCACAGCAGCATTATTTACAATTGCCAAGATACGGAAGCAATCTAAGTGTCCATGAACAGATGAATAGATAAAGAAGATATGGTATATACATACAATGGAATACTACTCAGCTATAAAAAAAGAATGAAATTTTGCCATCTGCAGCAACATGGATGGACTTGGAGGGTATTATGGTAAGTGAAGTAAGACAGAGAAAGACAAATACTGTATATCACTTATATGTGGAATCTAAAAAATAAAACTATTGAATACAACAAAAAAGAAGCAGACACAGAGAACAAACTAGTGGTTACCAATGGGGAAAGGAAAGGGGGGAGAGGCTTTAAGGATGGGGATTAAGAGGTACAAACTATTAGGTATAAAATAAGCTACAAGGATATACTGTACAACACATGGAATATGGCCAATATTTTAGAATAACTATAAATGGAATATAACCTTTAGAGATTGTGAATCACTATGCTGTACACCTGTAATTTACATGATATTGTACATCAACTATACTTCAATTAAAAAAAAGAAAGAGGGCTTCCCTGGTGGCACAGTGGTTGAGAGTTCGCCTGCCAATGCAGGGGACATGGGTTCCTGCCCCGGTCCGGAGAGATCCCACATGCTGCAGAGTGGCTAGGCCCGTGAGCCATGGCCGCTGAGCCTGCGTGTCTGGAGCCTGTGCTCTGCAACAGGAGAGGCCACAACAGAGAGAGGCCCGCGAACCGCAAAAAAAAAAAAAAAAAAAAGAATGTCCACTGTTACTACATTACATTGGCGATCCTAACCAATGCAATAAGTCAAGAAAACAAAATGATATGAGAGTTAAAAACAGATTACAGTTAGAAAAGTCCTTAGAGTTTCCTGAAAAGACTCTCTCTCAGGCTATAATCCTCAGATCGGTGCGAATAAAATTTTCCATTTCTTTCTTAAACACACACACACAAACGGTCGACCCTTGAATAACACAGGTTTGAGCTGCATGCGTCCACTTATATGTGAATTTTTTTTAATAGTAAATACTACAGTACTACATGATCCATGGTTGGTTGATGGAGGAACCACCTTTACGGAATGCCAACTAAGTTATACCTGGATTTTTCCACTGCAAGAAGGGTCAGCACCCCTAACCCCTTCATTGTTCAAGGGTAAACTGTATTTGATGACATGATTATCTACGTAGAAAACCCTACAGAATACACAAAATAATTATGGGAAATAGAGCTCTGCAAGGTATATGGATACCTTGCAAGGTATTTGGATACTTGAATACCCAAAACTAAATCTACATAACCCCCAGCCAAAAATAAGCCATTTCTGTATACAAGCCATTAGAAAACTTAAGTCAAATAGAAGATCCATTTACAATAGCAACAGCAAATATATGATAACTGGGAATAAACCTAATAAAATATGAAAAGAAACTATAAAGCCAAACAAAGGTCAAAACAGAGGAGGGAGGGAGAGAGGGAGATACACATGAATGGAAAAGCATTCTATGTTCATGGATAGAATTGACAAAACGTCAATTTTTCCTTATCTGATACAATTTAAAGTTGAAAAAGCTCTCAGGTTTTTCATGGAACTTGCAAGCTGATTCTAAAACTTATAAGCAAGACAAATACCCAAGAAATTCTTTACAAGAGTGATCTTCATGAAAATTTTTTGTTTTGTTCAGTGCTATTTTCCCAACACCTACACAATTCCTGGCACAAAGAAGTTGCCCTATAAGTATTTGTTCAATGAAACTTGCATTGTATATGTATAGCTGATGCACTTTGTTATAAAGAATAAACTAACACACCATTGTAAAGCAATTATACTCCAATAAAAATGTTAAAAAAAAAAAAGAAACTTGCATTGAATGAACACAGCAGTGAAGCTCATCCTAACCATTCATGAAATTAAGATAGAGTGGAACTGATACAGGAATAGGCAAAAAGACTAATAAAACAGAAGGCCATAAAAGAAAAATTCCACATATATGAAATTTGATATATAAAGAAGCAGAATAACAAATCATAGGGGAAGGTTAGAATAATCAATAAATGATGCTGGAACAACTGCTCATGCATATGGGGAAAAGTGAAATTGGGAGGAGGAGATTATAAAAGACCTATAAAATCTATAAATACAGCATGCTTTAGCTCTAGAACCACCCTAGAGGCCTCACAATTTTGATTTTCTAAATATATTTAGATGCTATTCTAAATAGAAAATACATAGTACTTTGCCTGGAACAGTAGTGCTTAGTAATGTAAGTGCTTACTACATATTAGCTATTATTACATCTGAGCCCTCAAACACCTTCTTGTGATGCCTTGCTTCAACTACTTCCTAGCTTTCTGACCTTGGAGAGGTTACTTGATTTCTGAGCTTCATTTTATTCATCTACAAAATGAGCTTACACTAATACTTACCTCAACAGAGTTAACTGTCTGGTGGAGTTTTGTTTTTGTTGTTTTTTAGAATGCCGTTAAACTTGTAGATTGACTTCTAGAATTGACACAGTTAAGAACCTGAATCTTCAAATCCAAGAGTATAGTGTGCTTTTCTATTAGGTCTCCTATGTGAAATGTGGTAGCATTCTCAGGTTTCCTGATATAGATGTTATACATTTTTTAAGTACGTGGAAGAATTGTCTCTTTGTTCGCTGTTGTACAACAGATCTCTTCTTCCAACAGAACTTCTATTTGGTTTGGAAAATGATAATTTTTGCATAAAATACCACTGTCCAATTATGAAATGGAGTGGGGGCTAGGGAAGAAGCAGCAATTGATCCCATTGTGAGAGAAGATGGAGTTTAGAATCTCACTAGGCATCTCCCGACTACTTCCTCAAATTTAAGACCTTCTGTCTGGGAATATTACAGGAAAGCATTAGGCAAAACACAGACATATTAGAATCTCTTCAAGAGAGTTTGGTTTTCTTTCCTTCAATAGCACTAAAAATGACCTCATTATCCCATGGCATGGAACATGAAAACATTAGTGAAGGCTTCAAAAGAATATGTGCAAATCTAAAAAGCTCAGGGCATATACCTAATGCTTTACTTATTTTTCATAAAACCAGAAACAGTAATAACTTAAAACTACAAGTAACTAGATTATATACCTTCTAAAACGCTGCTGCTACTAAGTAATTCTGTATATTGAATTTCTGTGCCAGGAAGTATGCAATTGTTAACTATTTTACGTGATGCTTCTATTTTTTAAAATATTTGTTTATTTGGCTGCACAGAGTCTTCGTTGCTGCATGCAGGATCTTCAGTCGTGGCACACGAACTTCAGTTGCAGCATATGAACTCTCAGTTGCGGCATGTGGGATCTAGTTCCTTGACCAGGGATCGAACCTGGGCCCCCTGCATTGGGAGCACAGAGTCTTAGCCACTGGACCACCAGGGAAGTCCCGATGCTTCTATTTTAAATAAAAAGTTATGGGGCTTCCCTGGTGGCGCAGTGGTTGAGAATCTGCCTGCCAATGCAGGGGACACGGGTTCGAGGCCTGGTCTGGGAAGATCCCACATGCCACGGAGCAACTAGGCCCGTGAGCCACAACTACTGAGCCTGTGCGTCTGGAGCCTGTGCTCCGCAACAAGAGAGGCCGCGACAGTGAAAGGCCCGCGCACCACAACGAAGAGTGGCCCCTGCTCGCCGCAACTAGAGAAAGCCCTCACACAGAAACGAAGACCCAACACACCCAAAACTAAATTAATTAATTAATTAATTTTAAAAAAAGGTTATGGCACATACTAGATTAAACTACACCAATTGTTATGAGATTGAAACTTATTTCAGGGAATATATGCTTTCCAATGCTAATAAAGTTTTGGAAAAGACTGTAAATATTCAATATAAAATAATATATTAAGTTTCACTGTTTAGTAAGCCCTGTGAAAGCTAAATAGTGGGTAAGAAAAACAAATTTAAGGGGTAAAAGTTCTCCTATACCTATATGCCAGCTGACGTTGGCATATAAATCAGGAGTTCCAATTCAATTTAGGACACAGCTTCCAATAAAAGCAAAATGTCTGTCCTCTACTGAGCTGCTGGGGGTTGGAAGGGTGGGGACACTTAGCAAACCAAGCAGCTGAAATTCATGTCATATCTTAAAACGAACATTGCAAATCTATTAAGAATATGAGTTCGGCTGTGGAAAAACAGGCATTCACTGGTTAAAAAAAAAAAAACTCAGATAAAGCAGAAATAGCATAAAACAATTAAGCCAAATTAAGTCAAAACAACAGTGGTGTTTTAAGACATACTATGCATGCATGAATTTCATTACAGAAGATATTGTAGTTAAAACACTACTGAGTATACTCAAAGTGACATGTAAAAATAAAAATAGCTGAAACAAAAGGTGGTCAAACCTCAAAACAAGTGCTATAACCACCACCCAAAAATGCAAAATAAAGGAAGTTGTCTTCTTCAGAGTTAAGGGGCGGGGGGGAAGAGAGTCTCATTCTATATACTAACTTTATTCAACTTGGGGGGCAGGGATCAGTTCCAGGGCCTTCCTAAATGTTTAAAGAGCAAATACAAATTGCCATTACTAACACTAGAAAAGGCAAGCAGTGTTGTATTAGGTTCAAAAGTATTTTTATCAGTACTAGAAAAACTGCCTTTTAATTTACACTAATATACTAAAAAGTAAGCAAACTAAGTTTGCGTTGCTTGAGTGTACACACACACACACACACACACACACACACACACACTCGACCTAAAAGGACCCCACAAGGATGTGGGGATTATAAAACCCAGAGAATAACCAGTTATCTTAAAATTCACTTGATTTCATTTGAAAGACAAGTTATCAAATTGCAACTAGAATTATAACAATATAAATTCACGCAACAGAATCCAAGCCACATAAATTCTCCCCTACTTAAGGAACCTCTAAATACTTTAAGGAAAAAGAAAATGTGCAGTACATAATTTTAATCTCTTCCAACCGACTCTTCACATATTCATATATACTCACTACCACAGCTCGTTAGAGTAAGAATTTCACGGATGAAAATTTTATTTACTCTCCCCTCACCCAACACACACACACACACACACACACACAGCCAGTAATAAAAATAGATGTTACTCCTTAAAAGTCTCTGTAAAATAAAGAAACTACAACACATGTCAAACAGAAGTAAGGAGGGAAAAATACAAAGAGGCCAAACTGAGACCAAAATAATCGTAATAAAACTAAGAGGCTTCCTTAAAAAAGAAGAGGCTCAACAGGAGTTCTTTTTAAATAAAACTGAACAACACAGTGCTCAAAAAAATAGAAGGCTAACAATAAAAGGGTGAGCAAAAAAAATGTATCAAATTTAGTCAACAAAGGAAAGCAACGATGAAAACATCATTATCAAACATGGTAAAATTTGTTTGGCAAGAGCTATAATGAGATTTTATAATGTCTTTATGCAATAATGGAAACAAAATTATTTACATAAAAAGTATGTAAGTCAATGCAAAAACTATTAGAAACATGGGAAGTTTAGGAAAACGTTACAGCATGTAATCAAAAATAGAACACAAAAGATATGAATAAAATTAATGAAGTTTCAGTGTACATATACCAAATTTTATACTTTAGAGCAGAGGCAGATTCACCACAAAATGAATGTTGGGTTTTGAGGCCCTTCATTTACACAAATACCTCTTTTCTCATTCTTAACAAATATTCATCTGTGTACATAATTCTGTATTCTTTCTTAAAGAGGGTCTCCAAAATCACATAGGCTTCAGGCCCCTCAACACTTGGATCTGTCCCTACACTAAAGAAAAATATCGTCTCTAATGTCTAAAAATACCAGGTCCCGGGCTTCCCTGGTGGCGCAGTGGTTGGGAGTCCGCCTGCCGATGCAGGGGACACGGGTTCGTGTCCCGGTCCAGGAAGATCCCGCATGCCGCGGAGCGGCTGGGCCCGTGAGCCACGGCCGCTGAGCCTGCGCGTCCAGAGCCTGTGCTCCGCAACGGGAGAGGCCACAGTGGTGAGAGGCCCGCGTGCAGCTAAAACAAAACAAAACAACACAAAACAAAAACCAGGTCCCTAGCCACAATGCCAAAAACAAACCAAAATATAATTAAATCTATTGTACTGAATGTCCAGTTTTATACTCTGCATTTACCTCCTACTTAATGCGTATTTCCTCCTTGCCAAATACTCTCTTAAAAATTAATTTTAATGACATGGACAATTATTTAATCCATCTTTATTATTCATCATATAGGTCAGCGATCCTCAACCTTTTTGGCACCAGGGACCGGTATCATGGAAGACAATTTTTCCGGGGGCAGTGGTGGGGAGAGATGGTTCAGGCGGTAATGCGAGCGATGGGGAGCAGCAGATGAAGCTTCGCTCACTTGCCCGCTGCTCACCTCGTGCTGTGCGGCCTGGTTCCTAACAGGCCTCGGACTGGTACCGGTCCACAGCCCAGGTGTTTGGGAGCCCTGATATAGGCTATTTCCAAAATCTTGTTATTATAAGTAACACTGTCTCAAAACTTTGTATATAAATCTTTGCACCTTATAGCAAATTACTTCATCAGGAAAAATGCCTTGAAAATTAACTACTATGTCAAAATTTATGACATTTAAGACTAATTCAGATTTTTGATTTACAATTTCAGTAGCAATGTGAGAGTACCCATATCCTTATATCTTTAACCTACAACAGATAACATTTTATTAATCTTTGTCAATTGATAATTTTTAAAATGGCTTTTAAAAAAAGTTAACTAGGTTTTTATTGTTTTATTATTTTTTAACATCTTTATTGGAGTGTAATTGCTTTACAATGGTGTGTTAGTTTCTGCTGTGTAACAAAGTGAATCAGCTATAGATATACATACATCCCCATATCTCCTCCCTCTTATGTCTCCCTCCCACCCTCCCTATCCCACCCCTCTAGGTGGTCACAAAGCACCAAGCTAATCTCCCCATGCTATGAGGCTGCTTCCCACTATCTATTTTACATTGGGTAGTATATATAAGTTCATGCCACTCTCTCACTTCGTCCCAGCTTACCCTTCCCCCCTCCCCCCCCGTGTCCTCAAGTCCATTCTCTATGTCTGCGTCTTTATTCCTGTCCTGTCCCTAGGTTCTTCAGAACCTTTTTTTTTTTTAAGATTCCATATGTATGTGTTAAAATACAGTATTTTTCTCTTTCTGACTTACTTCACTCTGTATGACAGACTGTAGATCCATCCACCTCACCACAAATAACTCAATTTCGTTTCTTAAAATGGCTTTTTTTTTGCTAATCAGTAAGGGGTGACAATTTAAAACATTTATTATACTTTGTTTTTTAATTGTCTGTTGCTCACCTCTTGCCATTTTTCTTCTGAAACATAGGAATTGTTTGTATCATCAGCCAATTTTTTAAAAATATGCAACCGTGAGATGCCTAAAATTAACCCCACACTCTCAAGGCCATAAAGAGGCACCCCAATACCCCACTGGATAGTATCAGAGAAGGCCAAGTAGGAAGCCAGGACTTTCATCCCCACCGACCAATAACGAACCTCTCTCACCCAGGAGCATCACTGAAGAACATGAGGGGAGTCTGGACTTCCACCCCACCCAGCAGTAATAAGGAGTGTCTCCCCTCACCTCACGTTCCAGCGGAACCTTGGTGAAGCATCTGGAATGTCTACCTCCACCTGGCAGTAATAAGGCAGCACCTCCACCTTTCTTCTGCCAGAGCAGCATCAAAGAGTCAGCTAACACAGATGGTTTGAGTAAGATCCAAAGCCTCAGAACAAAATGTGTTCTGGTTTCAACAGAAAATCCAAGAACCGGGACTTCCCTGGTGGTCCAGGGGTTAAGACTCTGCACTCCCAATGCAGCGGGCCTGGGTTCGATCCCTGGTCAGGGAACTAGATCCTGCATGCAACTAAAGATCCCACGTGCCGCAACTAAAGATCCCGCACACGGCAACTAAGACCCAACACTGCCAAATAAATATTTTAAAAAAAAGAAAGAAAAAAATCCAAGAACCAGGAGGATCTCAAACTGAATGATAAAAGCGCAATCCACAGACACCCACATCAAGATGACAGAGATGCTAAAATCATCTGACCAAGACATTAAAGCAGTCTGGACAAAAATGTTTCAACAATTACAAGCATGCTTGAAATAAATGGGAAAAAAAAAAAGAAGTGTCAGCAAAGAAATCAAAGAGTCAGCAAACAAATATGTTATAAAGGACCAAATGGGAACTTACAACTGAAAAATAGAATAACCAAAATAACCAGAATGGAAGAACAGAAATAATCAACGGACTGGAAGACAGTAGGTAGAAGCTACCTAATCTGAAAAACAGAGAGAAATAGGCTGCAAAAAAAAAAAAAAAAAGAATGATGCCTCAAGGTCCTGTGAGACGGTAACAAAAGATTAAACATTCATATTATCAGCATACAAGAAGGAGAGGACAAAAAGAGTAGGGCTTAAAAAGTACTTGAAGAAATAATAGCTGAAAAACTCCCAAATTTGGCAAGACATAAAACTATACATTCAGGAAGATGAGCAAACCCTAAAAAGGTAAAAAACCTGAAGAAATCCACGTCAAGACACATAATTAAACTTCTAAAAACAAAGAAAAAATCTTGAAGGCAGTCAGAGAAAAACACCTATCTATAGGGGAAAAACAGAATGACAGCAGATATCTCATCAGAAAACATGAAGACCAGAAGTGGCACAATTTTTCAAGTGCTGAATTATCAATCCAGAATCCTACACCCAGAAAAAATACTGTCTTATGGCAAAAAGATAAAGTAAGTATAAAGAATCTGTCACCAGCAGACTTACTCTTAAAGGATGACTAAAGAAGTTCTCTAAACAGAAAAGAAACAATAAAAGAAGGAACCTCAGGAAGGAAGAACAGTTAGCAAAAATATGGATAAATGCAACAGGTTTTCCTTCTCTTGAGTTTTCTAAAGAATTCCTGAAAGTTGAAGCAAAAATTATATATGGTCTGATGCAGTTCTATACGTATGCAGAAGAAATTTTTTTAAAAAGTATATTATTAACAGGGGAGAGTAAAGAGACATAAAGGGAGGTAAGGTTTTTATACTTCACTCAAACTGGTAGAATGACAATACCAGTCGACTGTGATGGTAGATGGAAATGGTAACAGTACTTCTAGGATTTTAGTTTTGTAGGTGTTCCCACAAGTACTATTACCATCTCCATTATATTGATGAGGATATAAAAGGCTCAGAGTTGAGAAAGTATGCAGATACTAGTAAGTAGTGAACGAGACTCAATCCAACAGTCATCTGGATCCAAATCCTTACTGTATTCATTCATTCATTCATTCTGCATTAAAAAGAGTTTCTTGGGATTAAAACTTCAAAAACGTGGATGGGGAAAATTTTTTTTCACTAACCTCTAACCAGAAATTTAGCATTTCCTTCAATAAACCACTGTAACAGTACCTGTGACTGTCACCAATAGAAATCACAGGTATTTCATATAACAGCTGTTGCAGATAAATCAGAATAGCATTTACACTCAACATGTGTTAAAAAAAAGACTTCTGTTTTTAACAGAAGTTAAAATTTTGATATTTTGATAACTGTATTAAATGTAATTGGTTCTTTTATAAACCTATGTGGTATACATTTTAAAAAACAGTATTCTGAGGTGTCCAGAGGCTTTACCAGAATCCCAAGAGTCCTCTGTACCAAAGAAAAGGTCAAAGAACCCCTGCATGTAGAACATTTTCCAAATTCTGTCTACTACAAAAGTCTTAATGGATCACAGCTTCTACTTGCCACTGGAATGGGAAGAATGGCTCTTCTTATGAGAAGACACCAGAAGAAGAAAACCTATAAAATTAAACCATGCTAGAAGCAAAACATTTTTTCAAGTTTCCAAAAATCAATACCACAAGAGTCCAGTCCTTCCATGACATTCAGAATCCATCCAAAATCACCAAGAGACCCCTGCAACTTACATCATGAGTTCATTTGTAGGTAACACCCCCCCCCCAAGAGATCATTCAAACCTCTAAACTCAAGAACAAGAGCATTTACTCCACCTTCCCCAACCTTCTACCTCTTACCCACTCTACCCCACCCACTTCCTCTTAAGCACACATTATAATCTTTAAATCTAAAGATGCCCTTTAATCACGTTTTCAATCCATTTCTTTATTGTGGGAATTAGCAACATCTAACCGTACATACTTTCACACTGAAGAACAAAGAATTCCTTTTCTCTCCCATCTTACCTCTCCAAAATGCAGAAGTACCCAAATAAAGGCAAATAAAAAGCTTTCATATGAACAACCACCAATAGCATTTTTTCTAATCCTATAATCACCCAAACTTGGAAATATGATTCCTTTTCATTCACAAGGCCATCAAATGGGTAGCATATTTTTAAATAAATAGATAATCCTATCCCCCCAAAATTATCAATTTTTGATGATAATAGTCCAGGAATTATCCATTTTTTAAATGAGTGAATTTCATAAGCAAAAATGTTTAACAGTATAGCACACAGCACAGGTCTAGTATACAATACTCTAGATTTTCTTTTAATCCTTACTCACACCTATCTAAAACCACATTATGTGAGCATTCATTTTTTATATCTACTAATAGTGTAAGAATTTTATTCTGGGAAAAGGTAAAGGTATCAGTTCTTCATACAGGAAATTTAAGGCAAAATGAATCATCAGTTCCTGTAACCACCATGATGAAATCAGATACTGTGCTTTGGAGAAATCTTCAGAAACTGGGTATAGTAGTTTTAAAAGCAAATCACAACAAATACTCTTATACACACACATACAAAAGTTTTACTCACAAACTCAATTATCAACTTTTTAACGTAATTAGAATCGCACTTAAAGTCTTATTTGTTGTTTGAATAGACAGGGAAGAAAATAGTTTCCCACCCTGAAGGAAAACCCCTAAAGAACACACTTGTGTCTTGTCAACCAAGTCATGATACCTTGAACACCAAATGAAAGGCTCAAAGTTTCCATTTGACTACATAGTTAAGTCAATTTAGAGCAAATTCTTGTTCTTAATTAACTATAAAATATCTCAGAAAATGTTATGAAGAAAAAATATTAAGACTATTTATACCTACCTCCCAACTTAGGTAATAAAACATTAGCAATATGACTGTAGACCCTTATATGTCCCTCCACAATCATACTCCCCTCTCCTCTCCTTCCTCACCCCAAAAGGTAATAAATACCTAAATTTGGTGTTTGCCATTTTCACGCATTTATACCACAGTGATACTCGTAAAACAGATACCTCAGCCTCGTGAAGCTACACGTTAGAGAGAGGATGCCATTACACAGCTTGGGCCCCACATTAGCTTTCATCGGTGCCATCATGAGCAGTTTTAGCAGAAATATCAAGTCATCAAGTGTGCTTCTGGTTGAAACCTCACTTACTCTTCCCTTTCTCCACCCTTCCGCTATTCAGTGCTCCTCCAAGATTCATACTGGTAACAGTCACGTAACAGAATTCCATTCATTAAATGAGTATGTATCACTCTATTCAGTTCCCCTCTAGAAAGTGTTGGCATTTTTGTTCCAACTTAACATTCCTAGTTCTGTAGAAAGACCACTGTATCTTAGGAATCAGGAAAACCAACTTAAATCCCAACTTCACTGTTTACCTGCTATAGGACCTTGAGCAAATCACTTCTTCCCAAGCCTCCATTTCCTCAACTACAGAATGGAAATAATGATGCCCATGACAATGTCATGCCGCCTTCCAATCATAAAGGGTTGGTGCTGGTATAAAAGGAAATCATGTACGTAAAAGTCCTCTGAAAACAAATATTACATAAATGTAAATCATCACAAAAGGTAAATGCTAGTTATGACAAAATTCTTAAGGAAGAATTATTTTTAAAAGTTAAAATGTGGCCAATTAATTTTTAATAATTCACTAAATAACCTAATACTTTTACTACAGAACTTAAAATTACTAACAATGTTGAAATAAGGCTCGATTCTTTCAGTCTGTTTATAGCACAGTAACTTCTACAACTAAATAATTTGTTCTAAATTCCACAATGAATCAAGATTCTCACTTCTTTAGAAATCATGATATAATGATTAGAAACTCTGTAAAACCCTCTAAAAGGAAGTATACATAAATCATGTTTTTAAAGGTAATAAACACTATTGTACCGAATTGTTTTTTTCTTCTCTTCTCTTTTAAGTAATTTAGAAAACTCCAAGGAATGACAGATTTATTTATTGACTGTTCTGGGAATGAGTCCCCCACTCCCACCCTCACCCTATCAAAAAAAGAAGAATACCACTTTGTCTTTCAGTCTGGCAAGAGACATTATCTACGTGTGAAGAATATCATGGCCCCAAAGTAGGAACAGGTCGATTACAATCCAAAGCAATGAGACATTTATATATTATACAGAAAGAAGTAGGAAAACAATTTTTTAGAAAACTTAGGGTGGAAAAGGTCAAACAGGATGTAACAATCTAATTTTTTAAAACTCATAAACTCATGTGCTTTAGAATCTGAAAGGATCTTAGATATAATCTGTTTCAGCCACTTCATTTTATAGATGAAAAAAAATCAAGGCCAAGAAAGTATAGATCTTTCTAAAGAATAAAGAAAATGTAGTAACTGGGGGCTTTTGCCCCTAAAGAAAATATGAGTATGACACAAGCATTCTTTGAGAGCATTAAAAAAAAACTCTTGTCACAAAACACAAATTGGAGATAGCAAGTTTAAATAAGAAATGAAGAAGGAAACAAGGAAGGGAGAAAGGAGGGGCATTCAATAAAGAGTAAGAAACACAACCCCAAAAGCTCAAAAATAACTAGTTATTAACCTGGCCTCAGGATCTCTACCCATAAGATGTTAATTACAAAGGGAACAGTAGCAATTTTTCAGCAATTAACTAAGGCATCAGATTTCACATCAAAGGTTATGGAGAAATGTTGCCTCCTAAATAGGATGTACTGGAGAAAGACTTGACTTTTGTGATATTTATGCCAAAACTACACAATTTGATTCTAATGATAAGAAAACACAAGACAACCCAAATTGTGGGATATTTTACAGATAACTTTTAAGACTAAAAGACATGAAAAATAAGCGCAACATGCAATCCTGGATTGGATCCTGGGCAAAAAACATTGTTTTTCTTTCGTTATAAAGGACATTATTGGAACAGTTGGTGAAGTTTGAATAATGTAAGTTAGATAATATCCTGATTTTGATAACTGTACAAAGGTTACATAAAAGACTCTCTTTTTTGTTCTTCAGGAAACAAACACTAACGGGGCATTACTTCCACAACTTACTCTGAAAAGGTTCAGGAAAAAAATGCACAGGATACTATGGAAGCACACGGGAGGGACACCTCATCCAATCTGAATATTCCCTCAGGAAAGGCTCAGATGAACCCTGAGTCACATCTAGAAAGATGACTAACAATTAGATTAAAAGGGCCTACTTGGTAAAGGATACAGCTAGAGTCATGGATGTACACTTCACACAGATCGTGACTAAGTGTGATCAGACTGTGTTTCTCCAGTCATAATGTACTACGTGAGAGCAGGAATTTCAAATAGGTGTGGGGCAGGTGTCTGGGGGTTGCCAGGTCAGGGGAGAGCAGTAGCCAAAACAGCAAGCACAGGAGTAACAGGAGACTGATCACAGACAGGCAGGAGGGAGCAGAGAGGGAGGCCAATAGATACTATTAACAACCCTTCACTGCCTATTCAATCCCAGGTTTCCTAATTTCAACTAAATGGAAAGTGCTTCATGAACCTAATCAAAGAAAAACTTCAGCAAAGACTTCATTGTTAAGGTAACTCACTTAATAAAACATGTTTTATCTGGGCAATGTAATAGAGCATAGTCCCCTTAGGTGCTATGTAATCAAGAAAATATGGCTTCAAGTCCCATCTCAGTCATTATTGTGGGATCTTGAGCAATTTATTTAACTTCTGAGCCTCAGTTTCCATGTCTGCAAAAAAGAAACAATAAATTGTAAAGATTAAGGCAATGTGTGTAAAGCTTTTAGCATGGTATCTAACAGAGAAAATGTTCAATATATATTAGTCATTACTGATTCAAACTACTCTTCATAGGTCCTTGTTCCTTATTAAAAAACAAATCTTGAAGTCCTTAGTATTATAATTCAGTTACTGTGTAAGACAGTAAAATGAATTGAAGTACAACCACCTGCTCAAAAAAAATAAACTGAAGTCTACCTATATAGGTTCTGTACAAACTTTATAAAACACAAAATCACAGCTTTTCATCTTATAATTCTATTGAAGCTTATTAATACAAACACAAGGTTAAAAAAAGAAATTAGAAGATGCCAGTCTCATCATCCAGATGCAACTACTTATTTGGGGACATTATTTAAGTTTGGTGCCTTTTTCAATGTTTAACACAACTTGTATAAATATTTTACATCTCCAACTTTAATTCACAACAAAAAATTACAAAGGTGACAAAGTTTAAATCTGTTACTGATAATCCATTTTAGCATCATTCTAAATAAATAGCTATTGATAGGCATAAACGTGAAGAAAAGTCATTAAAGCAATTGGCAGGATCCATTTTAAGTAATAAACTATAGAATATTACAAGGGGTTCCATTAAAAAAAAAAAGGAATGTGGGGTATTTTGTGACAGGCCAGTAAGACAGCTGGAACAAAGCTGTTGGAGCAACAGCTGTGCACCATGTACTGTTCTCATCTAAAACCACAAACTAAAGTAACCCATGTCAGACAACTTCATTTGACTAATCAGCTCAGCCAATGGCTCCTTCCTGAAACTATCTGCTATAAAGAAATCTAAATACATAATTTGCAATTTGAGGAAGGAAAAAAAATAAACAAAACATCAGTCTGTGTCTTTAAAATGTAAAATTAAAAATTGAGAATCACACTGTAACAATGTAACAGAAGACAACGTTTTCCATACTATTTTACCACCTGCTAAAATTATGAACATAGAACCTATCAGACTTCATGATGGTAAGGAAATAAGCCCAAAACCCAACATTTGATGAAGTATGAATTACTAACATGCAAGCTCACCAATTTCTACTCCATTCTTAACTTTCAACTTTGCACTTTTGATTTATGTTTACCATAAAACACTGCAATGGTTATAAGAAATTTTTAACATTAAGTAACTTAACAATTAAAAAGAAGCTAATTCAAACCAACTTGTTAGCATGGACCATGGCAATATCTGAAAATAATAAATTCATGTAGTACTCAATTAAGCTACTATTATTATTCATTTAAACGTCTGCAAGTCATTAAATTATCACAGACCTACACCTTTGTTTTATATTTTATCTCCATTTTCTGATTCCAAAAACAATGAACCTTTCTCTCACCTAAATTCACTCCTTTCTCATTTTAAGTAAGATACACACCTGTGTGCACTTGCGCACATGCATATACATACATAAGGCAAATTTCCCTACCTTATTTAATTGATATATCTTAATTTCAGAGGCAAAAGAGACAAAATTATAAATTTAATATTTACATATCTTTTCCACAAGATTTTTGAAACTTAAATGTTATATCTATCACAAATCTTCCTTTGCAGTTTGACTCAACTACTTGCTTACTGTTCTTTTCCTTTCAGCTAACAAATTGCTGATTGTTGTAATCTCAACCACATGTCATCATTTAACCAAGGCATTAAGAGAAAACCCACCAGGAAACAAGACAAAAGTAATAAATCTTTAAGACCTTACTCTCAAGCTGTTTTACATTTCCTGAGTCAGAATTTCCAGAGAGAAATTAAAATAGGACAATCTTCTCCAAAGATTATTTTGAATAAAACTGAATGCTGTGGGATCAACTGCTAAAACTTCTAAAACTCAAGATTCAAATGTGCATATGTCACATATAAACAATCTTTTAATTACAGAGAAACTCTGAAATCCAAAATCAGAAACAGTTTAGTTCTACATCCTCTTCAGTGACCAGCAGCTATGGAACCATAATAGATACAACTCATGTTTCCTAAGACCTCTTTTTTCCAATTATTTATTGTGCCCTGCTCAAGACCCAATACTAGCAATTAATAAATACTAATAAATATTTTGCTATATGCTTACTTCTATGTAACAAAAGTATTCCTGGTCTATGACACTCAAAATCTAAATATGAAGAATAAAATGTACAAACAAGTATAACCAAGGAGCAGACATTCAGGCAAAAATTCCAAGCCTATAAAAATTCTCTATTAAAATACTTGTTTTACTTGTAAACGTTCTACTGTTTAGAGTTTAAAATAGTGCCAAAGTGAATCAAACAGAATGGTTATCTTATCCAAAGCCACAGTCACATAGTGGTTAAATCAAGATCTAGAGAAATATCTTAACTTGCAAGAAGGATTCTTTATACTACGTCAAACTGCCTGTTCTCAGATAAGCAGTGTGAGTTTTTCCAGGTCTAGGACATCTTTTTAAAAAACAAAAACATGGCAGCTGTGGAGTTTAATTTCACAGACTACTTATGACTATGACAAAGGCAACCACAAGGAATAAGCTTCTCAGACACAACCTCTACTTTTAAAATAATCTCTTATTGTTTTACTCTCAATGCAGGGGAAATAAAGCAACAAAAACAAAATTAAGTCTGCAAAAACAAAGGTTAAAAGCAAAGAATATAAAATATAAAAAGAGTAAAAAGGATCAAAGCAAATTTATCTAGATTATTTCATAAATACATAATCATATTATACAATAAATGTGAATGGGGTGAATTCCACTGCTAAAAGACAAAGACTCTCAGGTTTGATTTTTAAAGATCACATTACGTATTATTTAGAAAAGCTTACCACAAAATGACCAAAAAAAAAAAAGTAAAACATAAGTGAAATAAATGCATACAAACAAAAAATAGAAAAGGTAACATTAATATCACAGGTTGAAATTCAAAGTAAAATTCTGCACAAGACTGGTACTACTTAATCATAAGAAAGATGTAATCATCATAACATTTTATACACCAAATTATACAACATCAAAACAAAGCAAAATTAGAAAAGCAAGGAAAAAATTAAAACAAATTTAATAAAAATTTCAGAGCTTCACAGATTAAAAATACACGAGAAAAAAGGATACAGAAGATTTGAATAATACAATCAACAAATTCCATTTTAACAGATTTATGTAAAACTTTGCACCTTATAAGCTACAAATAAATACTCATTCTTTTCTCATGTTCTTGGAGTATTTATAAAAATCAATGGTATGTTTAGCCATTAAAAATTCTTAATGTTCCAAAACAGGGAATTTACAGGTCACATTCTTTGACCATAGCCCAACAAAGCTAGAAATCTACAAAGACAGCCACTCAATCCTTCCTCAAATTTAAATCATGTAAAAATTAAGGGAATAGGGCTTCCCTGGTGGCACAGTGGTTGAGAGTCTGCCTGCCAATGCAGGGGACACGGGTTCGTGCCCCGGTCCGGGAGGATCCCACATGCCGCGGGGCTGCTGGGCCCGTGGGCCATGGCTGCTAAGCCTGCGCGTCTGGAGCCTGTGCTCTGCAACAGGAGAGGCCACAACAGTGAGAGGCCCATGTACCGCGAAAAAAAAAAAAATTAAGGGCATATCCAAACTGAAATTAAAATTATCTAAGAATTAATAAAAAGTACAAGATTTCATAACAAAAGAAATAATGCAAAATCAGTTTTACAATGCTTTTACAAAAGTCATTAAGGATACTACAGACTTTGTGATGATGGTAATGTAAGAAACATTCTAGAAAACCTCTTACTAGAAATCCTTTCAAATACCTTTCAAATATAAATTATAGCAGATAAGTTACTTAAAGCACTACTGTGAGAAATAAATGGCGATCAATCCCATTTTTTAAAGAAAGGAGAAAGCACAATAAATTTTATATATGAAATCGTAAAATACAGCATAAAATAAGCATACTTCAGATTACACACACACACACACACACACAAACACACACACACACACGCTAAAGAAAGGACTCCAACTTTTGATTCTAGGCCCTTCTAATTTCTATATCTACAAGAAAAATCTTTGCATTGATCTGCATTTTACAGCTTCACACACACACTCTCCCTCCACTATCTTCCCTAGCCTCTTCTACTTGCCTCAATTCAGAAAGCTTAGATTTGAAGTACTAATAAACTTGAAAACTATCCCTTTTAACCACCTCTAATTCTCCAAAATTATACCTCTCAGCCAAAAAAAAAAAAAAAAACATAAATTTGGCTGAATGTCTTAGCAGATTTCACAGAATTTCATATTTGTTGATACTCCAAATATCAAAGCTCCCTAGTATCAACTTGCCCATCAGCATCAAAAAAAAAATGGGAATCTCAGTGTCCTGCCTGAGGGACGGCCAGTTCTTTATTTCAGCACCAAGAATGGCTAAGATCAACTCATCATAAGAGGATAAATTTAAAAACTACATTCTGCCACTCAAGAAAAAACCCTTCCCTGGCTGGAGTTGTTTCCTTAAGCAGTACCAAGCTTTAGAAAATACCAGTTTTGTGGCCTTAAGAAAAGACAAGAGAACATCACCACTGATTAATATTAGACTGAGATATCAAGGGCATTAAATCTGTTTAAGAGAGTAATTTGATTTGACATCCAGAAAATTTCATCAGTGATACAGAAGGCAAATTTGACAAATTCTTGAATGGAGTCTATCTTAGCCTTCTCACTGATTAACTTAAGAAAATATGGAACAATGATTTCAAAGAATCAATGCACAAGTAGGTATTTCAGAAGATAATTGGGAAAATGACTTCAAAAATGAAGAAGAAAACCTTCCTAGACCTGAGAGTGTTTCATCATTTCTCAGAGAAAACTGGTGATCAGAGAAAAACTTCTAGTCATATCCTGATAAATGTTTCCATTTCCAGTGATAAGAGAAGGCTACAAGCATACAAATAGAAAACTAGTTATTCCTGCAGAATAGAAACTTGAGGCCGGTTAGATAAAGGCAAAGACACGGAAGATAAATAAAGCAGTACCTCCAACTGCTGTAATACAAGTCTCGGGATCCAATAATTTTATACTCAGCCAAGTCATCATGTATCATGCAAAAGTAAAATTTTAATCTTAGACTAAAAAAGTACTCGAAAGTGTTCTCTAAATAACAATTCAAAGTAAAAACTAGCTGCTCATGAGGACTGCTTGTAAGCACTGAAACCAGTTAGAATGAAAGAAATGGCAAATAAAAGCAACAGCTCCTAATGAGAAAGGGGTTAATACCACTGAGTGTATTTACAATTATAATAACAAAATCAAATGCAAAAGACAAAAAACAATCTCTTAAAAACACTGCAGTCACACACACTTTTGGTTGCTTTAAATAAGGATATTTGGGACTTCCCTGGTGGTCCAGTGGTTAAGATTATGCACTCCCAACTCGATAACAATACGTTATGGGCAGATAGTTTGAGACTATGTTAATATCCAGCTACTCTCAAACTTTTACATACTACTTTTAACATCCATTTATGATTGTTACTTAAATCAGTTGCTTGACTGCCAAATGGTGATTTTCTAATTCTACCATTTCCTCTATGTTTATTAGTCAGAATTCTACATTAAGGAAGAACTTCCCTTCCTCCTTCATTTATTTATCCTTATGGATTCTTAGATTCTTACATTATTTATGGGCAATAATCAATTACTGTCATTATTTATTTTGATGATGATACTGTCCCAGAGTTAGCCAATGGGAGTTCTTCCAGGCTGGCTGTGTCTCTTTGACATGTCACCATCATTTTGTTTTCTGAGCAGCTCTTTACTTTCTGGCACTATAAGATGCTCCAAGCTCATCTTCTATTTTTTCCTTGCCCCAGCCCGGGGATCAGTCATTTCTCCAAGGTTCCTTTTAGTAAAGAATGGTACTTAGAAACCAAGATCCAGCACTGGGTGTTCTCACTGTTAATAGGGTGTCACTGTTTCTATGCACTCTCAACAGACAGAGCTGGAAAAAAGATGTATGGATAGATGTGTTTATGAGTATCCACATACACCTATTTCTAGATCTATCTTTATTCTTTTTAAACCATGAGTTCATGCCAGTATGCTCAATTCCAATCAAGCATCAAGAGTTCTTCCTAGCCTTCACCCTTTCCACAATTATAACTCCCTTCTCCAATAGTGAGGAACTTGGCTCCCATTTTCCACAACACATTTACTAATTTACTTAATCCTAGTATAGAAAACTGTTTCAGAATTACAAACCCATGCCTCTGTGATGAAGGGGGGGGGGGGGAAAGCCTGTTAACCAGAGTTCAGTGTTTATTTCGAATTCTTTTTGTCTTTATCCTGAGGACATAGTCCAAATACCGGGTTCAAAAGTTACTTACATTAGTTTTTTTTCTCTCCCTCCTTCAGTGTGGTTATGTTAGTCATCCGATATAAAGTTCAGTTCATTTGTTTTGTTTGTATTCCACCTTTTGATTTTATTGGTGCTTGCTGTTTATATACTATGTGAAACATTAAACATGGTTCCACAAGTCAGAAAAGTATCCTCAGAAGAGTCACTATCCCTATTCCATCGCTTTCTCCTTATCCCTACCTACCCCCATAGCTAACCAAAAATCTCTTTAATCTCAAATTCATCCATTCTGTGCTGTTTTTGCCCCAATGATTACAGTCCTATTTTCTCATTTCCTCTTCTTTCTTACACTAAAAGTAGTATATCAATAATACAGTAGATACTTTTGCACTTTGTATTCTTCACTGAACAATTTATCCTGGAATGCATTTCCCATCAGTTCATAGAGATGGTTCTTATTCTTTTTATAGCTGCACCACTGGGTGAATGTACCATATTCTATTCAACTTCTCTCTATCCTGTAGGTTGTTTCTAATGCTGTGACCTCATGCACATGTATTTTCATACTGTTGGAAGTACATTTTCAGGGTAAATTCCTAGATCTGGGATTACCGAGTCAAAAGGTAAGCACCTATGTAGTCAAATCAAAATCCATTTTATGTCTCCTGATATAATGCACTGAGAAGAACACATCATTTCTGTGCTATTCCTGCCCCCAAAATGAATCTAACCATGAAGAAACAAACTCAAATTGAGGGAACTCTACAAATAACTAACTTGTACTCAAAGATGTCAATGTCATAAAACACGAAGACTAAAGAACTGTTCCAAATTAAAGAAGACATGGAAACAAAGTGCACTGCATAATCTGAGATTTTCTTTTGCTATAAAGGGCACTATTGGGACAAATGGCAAAATCTGAAAAAGTTCTGCATATTACATTAGTAATATATTAATTTCTGATTTTGGTTATACACTATGTTTATGTAAGCAAGTACCCTTGTGTTTAGGAAATATACATGGAAGTATTTAAAAATAAGGCAGCATTGTCTTCAACTTACACTCAGATGATTGAGAAAAAAACAGTGCATATACATGGGGGGAGGAATAAAACAAATACAGTAAAATGGTAGCATGTGGGAAATCTGGGTAAAGTTTTTTTAAAAAGCAACATCAGATATCATGTTGGCATGTATATCCGTACTTTCAGTACTGAACATTTACTAACTTGTATATAAATTCTTTCTCCTAGGAAAAAACACCATCATATGAGGTGACAAGATAAATTGGCTGGCAATATTAAACTACTAATATATACAAACAACCAATTCTGTAACTATAATATTTTTAATTAAACTATGATTTAATGTTATTTAATGTTATGTAACCAATAAACTGGTTTATCACATTGATCTTATAAAATACTAAATCTAAAATATAATTTAGAAGGAACTCAAGTCCAATATAGCTCCAGTAGCACAATTTTAGTCAACTTCTATTTCTTTGCTTCTTTCAGAACCACACAGTAAATAAAAATATATATATATATATATATATATAAAATCTTTGTCTATTTCATAAAGGCCTGAGAGACATTTTTCTTTGCGAAATAGAAATAAATCAAATGGCTACCAAGGACATCACTTTACACTAAGTTTCAATCCCAAACTCAGACTTCACGGCTCTACCCAAAGTAATTCAAGATCAAGGCCTTTCAAGAAGATTCAATGACAATTAACTCTACATTGTTTACAAGCAGAGTCTTTTACTCATTATTACTTTTCAGCAAGGAACTAATACCCTGAAGACACTAATATTTCTCCTCACCAAAAGGGGCAAATAAATAAATAAATAAACGTTCATGCAGCATCACAAAATCTGTTTCTATTTTATGAGATCAATTTTAATTTGAAAAAGGAAACTTTAAAAATTTTTTAAATAATACAGCTTTAAGAAAGTCTCTTTCTGCACTCCTCCCCCACTTTAAAGTTAGCAATTTACTTTCCTCACTGAATTAAACAGACTAGTTTCATTTCAAAGCTTAGGAATGACCCTTGACATTTCAGCAATACAGATGAATTAAAAATCCCATCCCAGTAGGTAGCTGCCTGTCATCACTTTGCCTTCAAATGGTATTGTACCAAGGGAAAGCAGAATTCTTAATCTACTCAATAGAAGTATCCGCACTAAACTCCTGCAACTTCTGCATCCCAAGACACACACACACACACACACACACACACACACACACACACACACACGTTAAAAACGAATGAGTTTTAAGAAACCCTAGGTTAGAATTTCTCCTCTGACAAAAGCAGTCATCCTCTAAAAGAAAGTGTTCTTCCTTGAGTGCCTAACATTTGTATCTAGGAATTACAATGTCTGAGTCATCAGAAACACTTCAGCTCCTTGGGACTTCCCTGGTGGTCCACTGGTTAAGACTCCGCCCTGCCAATGCAGGGGGCGTGGGTTCAATCCCTAGTCAGGGAACTAAGATCCCATAGGACACACAGTGCGCCCAAAAGACTAGGGAAAAAAAAAATCATTACAAGAACCATTTCAACTCCTACCAAAATGAGGAAATCTCTAGTATGTACCACCACTAGGAGGGGTACCTTATTTTTCAATGCTAAGAATTCATTTGTAAATTACTCCGAAAATATAAAACAGTAATTTGCACACTAAAAATAAGTCTACAGTATAGTTTCAAATTCACAGATAAAATTTATTTTAAGTGATTTCTAATGCAGGGCACATGTTCAAGATGTAGCCACAGAAGAGAAATTCAGGAATCTAAACTCACAAACTTCACACAAAGATCCACTAACTTTAACACAAATGCATGTGCCTTGAAATCTCTTCTAGGATCTCTGCCCCAGGAAAAGGCAATGGAAAAACATTCACCAAAACGCAAATTAGGTAAAAAGCAATGTCTGAGTCAGCTCCAGGCTAACAGGTTGTAAGATTGACTAAAACTCAATAATTGAGAAATCAGCTACCCCCTACATAGCTCAAAATCTGACAAACTGCTGAATAATAAGTCAGGATGCTAAATAAATGAAGAACAGAGGCTGGGAAATTCCTCTCCTTAATTCTGTAAAACACATATGGTCTTTTCTCAGAGCTGCCAGAAACCCCAATGGTTACTCCATTATTTCCAAAAATCAACGCTCAACTGATAAAATTTCCCCAACTCAAAATGGGATCAACATTCATTACCTAAATATCATACAAATGTGAGAGAGGAGTATGAGGCTGAGGGGAAAAGGGGCTGAAGACTTAAAACAGATCAGATTACATGTCAAGAAAAAATGAATAAATTACAAATTTAGTTTTAGAGGAACAAGACACAGAAGTAAAAGCAGCAAATTTATTATTTTACTTATTCTTAGATGGCACTGTGCTGAATGATTTGGATAAATTATTTTATTTACTCCAGAAACCCTAAAGGTACTAATATTAGTCTCCCTTTCCATACAGGAAACTGAGGCTCTGAGAACTTAAGAAACTTGACCTAAGACACATACCTAGTTTGTTAACTGAGTAAGAAAGAACCTAGAATTTCAAAGGTGCAGAGATTTGTTCACCCAAACCCAACATTTTATGGAGGAAATTAAGCCCTTAAGAGATTACAGACAATTAAAAGATTCCCCAGCATCACCTGAGTAGGGGGACCTAGAACCCAGATAGTCAAGGCTCTTTCCATTTCACTTTGTACAATGTTAAGATCATTTCCTAATGACAGAATCCACTCATCGTTTAGGGGCTGTATTCACCAATAAAACTTAAGACGTCTTTCAAAAAACTATGAACAGAAACGAGGAGGTCATGCACACACATATACTCTTAATAATATTTTACATTTTTAATCATGGATGTTTTATGATGTGTTACATTCATTTTTAAAGAGAAAAAGCCATCTCAATTAAGTAATTATAGCCTTAATTTCCTAATTTTGTAGCTCTTCATATGCATAAAAGGCAACAAGTAAATTTAAGGTGAAGGAAAGTCAGGGTTAAAGGCAAAGTTGTTTTTCAAGTTCTCCACTCCCAAATGTGTTCATTATATTTTTTCTACTCAAGATTACATAATAGAAAAATACATACTGAACACTGTAAAAAAGTGTCATATCTCAGGAGTCTTACAAAATAAATAAAACCAATTTGTACCATCCTGATCTCCTACAGAGAGAACTAGCTTCCACTCATTAAGGTTACTATCCTTCTGCAGTCTCCTCTCCTTCCAATTACTACTGCGAGACAATCATAACAGAATGAATTTTAATTTCCCAGGAGTCAGACAATAAACAGCAGCTCTATTAAGTGTAGATGATAGTCACCTTAGCTCCATAAGCTAAGATTAATATAGTAACAACAATAATAATAATGTTTGTAGCCTTACTATGTACCAGACACTTCTAGGCCCTGAACATATGTTAACTCATTTAATTCTCACAACTGTATGTGGTACTTTGTATGTCCCCAGTTCACAGATGGGAAAAACTAAGGTACCGAGAAGTTAAGTAATTTACCTAAGATTACACAGGCAGCAAGTGGTAGAGATGAGACTCGATCCAGGTCTGGTTCCTACCTCTCCAGAAAGCCTCCTCAAAGCCAGAGGCATGTTCCTCCCTTTCACTGGCCCCAGGTCACGGGCCTATCCCACTCCCCTCCTTGCCTGCTTCCTCTCTCCAAGCTAGCATAATGACTCCCCCACTCCCCATACTCAGGTAAGACATGTCCTCTCTTCCTGCCATCACGTCTACACAGTACTCTCATCAATCCTTCCCAAACTGACCTTTCCTCGATTCTGAATTCCCTTTGCATTTAAACGTGTTAACAGAAGTGTACACATAAGCTTATAATAGCCATCATTAATGGAGCACATACTAGACACATGCTAAGGATGTTCCCATAATTTAAAGGATTATGAAGACTGCGATCAGACCCATTTTACTGAAAAGAAAATTGAGGTTCAGAGAAGCTAAATAATATTTTCGCAATGTTCTCCCAGTAAATAAATAACACAGCAAGATCTAACACTCAAGTCTGTATGACTCAAAGCTCACACTCTTTCTCTATGTATAAATACACGTCTCTCATGCACACACGCCTTTTACTTCTTTTAAATCTAGAGTACCTAGATACAACACTATTCATAAAGGTGTTTCTTTAACAAATGAATTCTAGAAAATCATTAAGCAGACAGAAATTACGGTTATCTTAATGGTTTCTAATACTATTTCCAAAAACAAAAGGTTCCAATACCTTAACTAAATAATTAACTTAAGATTCAAATACATTTCGATGGTCCCTCCCCCCAAAACACTAAAGAAATATTTGTGGTTTAAATCTTTTAGGTAACACTATGTTTTTTTTGAACACTATTTATTAATACTGGAACCCAGGATTATTCTCTCACTCCTCACCAACCTCCCACCTCCCCCTAACTACAGTTTCCAAAGAAAGACTTGGCTATAAATTGTTCTGCTTTGCCATCAGTTACTTAAAGTATCTCTTGGCCCTATGAGAAATAGCAACATGACGGGCATCTCTGATTCTGCAGCTAAACTGCAGCTAAACTGAAAGGACAAGTTGCCATCTCACCTCTTAGTGTGATTTTTTTTTTAACCCACTAATGAGCATACTGTAAATGCTCACTACATAAACATCTCTTCCTGGATACAAAGGTTTTAGCAGCAGTTTTTAATACTTTGAAATAGTATAACAGCAATTATTGCTCATTTAGTCAATGTGAAAGGTAACAATCACATTTATGTTACAGTACTCGGTATTTTAATGTCACTAGAAACATTAAGTGAAACGAAATACGCTATTCAAGTATGCCAACTGATAGCAAATGGGTCAAACAAAAATATTTCACCAAAGCATCTTAAACAATACTCTTGACATACTGAGAGTATCTTTGTTACCTGTTATAACGCGATACCTTCATTCTCTCCCAGCATATGCCACACCTTGCAGATTGACAAAAGCAGAGAGATAGCTGGGTTTCTCTCTTTTAATAGTCCCAAAAAAGATCACTCAAACCTCCTACCAAGAGCAAATCCTAAGAATCAAGAATTCCACCGCCCTTTCCTTTACAACCCGACTTTCCGCCTCCAGCTACCAGAGAGGATTGGGGGTGGGGGAGAGAGAGGTTGGAACGGACACAGAACGCACGACGCGGTCGGTCATCTCCCAGCCTGGCCCACCCCAAACTTCACCTTGGCACAGCGAGAGGCAGGAAGGCACCAGGAATACCTAGGAAATGGTCTCACCCCTATCGGAAAACATTCTTAACTTCCTCGAGGCCACCATTTCCCTGGGGCATTATCACACACTCCCACCCGGACGTATTACCTAAGAGATTACTTAAAAGAAAAGCACAAACACACACAAAGAGAAACACTGCTTGAAGCGGGCAGCTCCGGCTCGGCGTGCGCTAAGAAGCCCGAAGATCACGCGGAGCCGCGGCCAAGTTGCCACCGGGATTGCACCCACGGTGCAGGAGGCGGCCGGGGCGGCTGGAAACCCAGCGCGCGGGGCTCCAGCCCCACGCCCTACGCCCGGCGCCCCAGCCTCGGGGCAGGAAGCCCGGCGCGGCAGCGCTGCCTCTCCCGAAGGGCTCGGGCCGCGGCCGCAGCGAGAAGGTGGATCTGCGCTTCCCACCCCGCCAGCTCCGCCCTCCCGGACACATTCCTGAGAAGCCCGACTCCCGGGACGCCGAGCTGCGCGCCCAGCAGGCAGGAGCGGGGCGCCCCGACCGCAGGGCAGTAGGGCAGAGCCGGCCGGAGCCCCCCGCCCGCCTCCCGCCCACCCCCGGCCCGCGCGGCACCTCCGGGGCGGGGTCCCCGCGGCCGCCCCGCCACAGGTAGCGCGAGCCCCCGCCCGCCGCCGCCCCGGCGCCCCGGGGAAGGCCCGCTCCAGGCACCTGGATGAACTGGATGGTGAGCGCCGACTTGCCCACGCCGCCCCCGCCGACCACCACGAGCCGGTACTTCTCTTGGCCGGAGCCGTCCCGCCAGCCGGCCGCGGCCATGGGGACGCCGCCGAGCCCAGCCCGGCCACGCCAAGCCGCCGCCCGCCCTAGGCCCGGCTCCGGGGACTTGTGCGGCCGGCGGGCTGCGGGCGAGCGGCCGGGCGGGGGTCCCGGGCGCCGGGAGCTGCTGGAGGGCCGGTCCGGGCGGCAGCGCGGCGCCCGGGCTGGCCGGGTCCCAACCGAGGCGCGGAGAAGCGAGGTGACCGCAGCGGCGAGGGGCTGCAGCGTCCGGGGGGCGCACTCCTGCACACGTCTTCGCAGCGCCTGCCGAACGCAGCCTCCAGCGCAGCTACAAATGGCCGTCTGGGGGCCGGGCCGCCAGGCTGAGGTGCTGCATATGCATGAGGGGGCGGGGAGGGGCGGGGCCGCGCTGGCCTGGGCTGAGATTCGGGCGCTGACGGAGGGCTCAGACCCCCTCAGATGTGCCCCTGCAATCCCTTGACTGTGAGTGGGTGTGTGCACGCGTGTGCGTGTGCGAGTGAGTGTGTGTGACAAAGAGTGTGGGAGTGGGAAGAAGATGGTAGACAGTGTGTGACCATAATTGTATATGTCAGGGATGGTCAGGGATTGTGTGGATAAAAAATACAGTATGTGAAGGCGTGTGTGAGAAATAGAGCTGTTGTCATCTTAATTCAGTTTGTGGGAGGGTAAATATCCTGTTTTAAGAGTACAGATGGTGACCATGACTGTATGAAAAACAGTATATGACAGTGCTTGAAGATTAGAGCTGTCACAATAATTGTGTGTGTGATATGCTTGCAGTGTGTGAGGGATGTCACAGAGACTTAATCACAGTGATTGAGGGTGAGTGGACAAGAGTATATGTGGCATGTGTTGTATCAGGAGAGTGTCTTAGTGGCTGTGTGTATATGTGAAACATGTGCGGTAATTGTATTTGAGGGGTGTGAGTGTGAGAGATTAATTTATGCTTTTTTACACACTACATACCAGGCACTGTACTCAGTGCTACCGATCCTTTTATGAACAGTTCCCTGCCCTCAGGGAACTAAGAATCCAATGGGGAAACGGCCAGGACAACAGGCAAGTTGTCAGGCATAATGATAAGGGCTATAACTAATAGCTCCGTGTGGCCATGGGAGAAGCACTCACTACAGAGCTGGGTGGTCAGGGAAGGCTTCCTAAAAGACCTGAAGAATAAATAATATAGAGAGATGAATAACTGGAAGAAAAGTATTCCAGGGAAAGCAAACCGCATATGAAGAAGTCAGAGCGGAGAAGGTAAGCCATGTGTCACATGATTTTGATTGTGTTGGGGGAGTGTGCTTGTAAATTAAAAGTGATTATCTATATGTATAGCAGTTTAACCAAATGTAGCAGGAGTCACAGCTGTATACTGAGGCAGTGTAGGGCAGTAGATAAGACCATGGGCTCTGGGGCCAGACTGGATTCAAATCCTAGCTCTCTCACTACTGGTATCCTGTTGGAAGCTTACTGACATGTGCCTCAGTTTTCTCTTCTCTAAAATAAAGACCATAAGACTACCTACCTTAAGGGGGTTTTTAGTAAGAATCAAATGAGTTAATACATATAAAGCACATAAAACAGTGCCTGGCATGTAGTAAGCATTTATGGCAGTTTTGGAACATGACTGCAAGCTCTTGGAAACAGCTTAGTGACTCTCTTGGAACCAGTAGAATGCAGCAGAAGAGATGCTGTATAACTTCCAAGTCTAGGTCAGAAGAGGCCACGTGGCTTCCACCTGTTCTCTTGGGATTCTCACTCTGGGAGAAACATCGTAAGAAGTTTGGCTACCCTGAGACTGCCATGCTAGAGAGGCCACATGTAAGCATGCCAGTCAAAGGTCTAGCTGAGCTCCTAGCTGACTGCCAGCATCAACTGCCAGCCATGTGCGACACCTTGGACACGGAGCTCTGTCCAGCCTTCAGATGACTGCAGCCCCTGCTGGTATCTGGCTGCAACTGCATGGAAGACCCCAAGCAAGAGCTACCCAGGTCAGCCCTTCCTGACCTACAAAATCATGAGCAAAATAAAACAGTAAACTGGTTGTGCTTTTTTAAACTTTTTCTTTGGGAATAATTTCAATCTATAAAGTATAAAGACTGACTATTTAGACTGGGGGAATAAGGTATTGGTCCTAAAGCAATTATAATGAATTCCTTAGTATTCTGTGCCTCTGCGTCTGGTATAGGAGCACTCAGGGGGTTCTGAGCCTGATGATAGTTTAACCAGTAAAAGAAAAAGAGGATAAGGTGGTAATGAATACAAGCTTGTGTGCACACATATATTCAGTGACTAGAGTTTTCAGGGAGAAACTTATTTTCAGTAGAACCTATTTCAATCCTTATTTGCTGAGCTTCTTCTCTGCCTGAGTCCTGACCAAGATTTTCTTTCCTTCCTACTCTGTACCACTGCAATCTCTGTGTACAGGACAATTCCAACACTGCAGCCAAGCAAGCAAACCCATGCTGTAGAAACCATGTGTTGGTTGCCTCCCAGGCATCCGTTTCTCCTTCCTTTCACACAGTGCCTCCTAATTTTCTCTCGGTGGTTTGAGAGTGACTGACTCCCACCTGCAGCTCCAGGGATTTACCCTAATTCACTGAAGATTATCAGCCCCCACTGGCCACAGTAATTAGCTGATAGATGGGCGTATGACCTAGGTGAAGCCAATCAAGGACAAATTCAACTACAGAATCAAAACTACAATGAGATACCACTTCACACCCACTAGGAAAACTAGAATCAAAAAGACAGATAATAACAAATGTTGACTAGGATTTGGAGAAACTGAACCCCTCATACACTGCTGGTAGGAATGTAAAATGGCGTTCCTGCTTTAGAAAACAATCTGACATTTCCTCAAAAAAGTTAAACATAGAGTTACCATATGACCTGGAAGTTCCAGCCTTAAGTATATACCCAAGATAAATTAAAACATGTCCATATAAAAACCTGAAAGTGCAAGTTTATAGCAGCATTATTTATAATAGCCAAAAAGTGGAATTAACTCAATTATCCATCACCTGATGAACAGATAAATAAAATATAGGGTATTCATACAATGGAATATTATTTTGCAATAAAAAGGGATAAAGTACTGACACATGCTACAACATGGATGAATCTTGAAAACATTAGGCTAAGTGAAAGAAGCCAGTCACAGAAGACAACATATTATATGTTTCCCACTGTATGAAAGGTCCAGGATAGGAAAATCGATAGAGACAGAAAGTAGATTAGTGGTTGCCAGGACTGAGGGGGAAATGCTCTGTGACTGATAATGGGTATGGGGTTTCTTTTTGGAGATATGAAAATGTTCTGGAATTAGATATCTATGATGGTTGCACAGTTCTGTAAATATACTAAAAACCATTGAACTATATACTTCTTAAAGTGAGTTTTATGGCATATGAATCAAATCTCAAAGCTGTGAGGATGAAAGATTCAATTGCAGGGTTTTATTTGAGCTACTAAGGAAATGTCTTTTTACTTCAAGATATTCCTCATGTCAACTCTACTCCTTTATTTTTAAAATATTTAACTCAAAGTCAAGTGTTCAGCAAGGCAGAAGCCCACATGTTCAACTCCACGTAGACATTCTGTCCCAAAATGCTTTCTTGCCCTTACAAAATATCCCGAAAGCCTACAGCAAAAAGAAATTCTCCTGCAAAACAAACCACTGAAGACAGGAGTATCTGGCAGAGAAAGAACTAGTTGTCATTCATGCCAATTAAAGATGAATTTTCATCTTAATCTAAAAAGTTTCTTTCTCAAGCAGCTAAGAGATAACAGGGAAGTACAAAAATCTTCATCAGAAGAATGACCCAGAACCTTGGAAAGGACACTAGAGATCATGCCCCTAATCTTACCGAAAGAAATCCTGTGACTAGAGAAGGAATTTCTCTCCCAATGTCACCTAGCAAGTTGTTAGCAGGATACAGGTCTCCTGACTCCTATGCTCAGAGTACTATGCCCCATGCCAAGCTGGGTGTTACCCAGAATCCCACAAAGCCTCATAGCACAGAGACAGCGTGATGCTGCCAATCAAAAGAGATGTTGAATGTACCATTTTGATTTCAGTGGAGTGATGGTCTGGCTAAAGGGGTGTCAAGAGACTTCAGTGGGCAGATTCAGGGTCAGATTTGGCCAGAAGATATGTTTTGAATACAATTTTTGAATTGGTTGCTGATATTTTAATTCAGAATATTTCACAAACAAATCTAGATTTCTAACTCTTCCTGAAAAAATTAAATGGAACATCTACCAACACTGGGCCAGCATTATCATAGGACAATGGCTAAAGGTAAGTACAGGCTGCCCTTGAGAAGAGTATGGATGTTCCTGCTCTTCAAAGTAATCAGCACCCTTGTATCACACCCCACCCATTTGATGTTACCTGTCTGGCCTCTGTGGGCTTTAAGAGTTTGCAAATCCTACTACTATATGCCAATGTTCTCCACCTAGAATGCACATTTGAGTCCCCTGTAGTATCTTAAAATGAAGAACCTCGGCTCCACCCCAGACTTAGTAAATAGAAATCTCTATTTGCAGACCAAGAATGTGAACTTGTGTATTTAAATACCCAAAGCGAAATTATTAGAGAAATGCAAATCAAAACTACAGTGAGGTATCACCTCACACCATTTAGAATGGGCATCACCAGAAAATCTACAAACAGCAAATGCTGGAGAGGGTGTGGAGAAAAGGGAACCATCTTGCACTGTTGGTGGGAATGTAAATTGATACAGCCACTATGGACAACAGTATGGAGGTTCCTTAAAAAACTAAAAATAGAATTACCATATGACCCAGCAATCCCACTACAGGGCATATGTCCAGAGAAAACCATAATTCCAAAAGACACATGCACCCCAATGTTCATTGCAGCACTATTTACAATAGCCAGGTCATGGAAGCAACCTAAACAC
Source organism: Leucopleurus acutus (assembly GCF_964270905.1). Classification (NCBI taxonomy): domain Eukaryota; kingdom Metazoa; phylum Chordata; class Mammalia; order Artiodactyla; family Delphinidae; genus Leucopleurus; species Leucopleurus acutus. Next base: position 68,304,109 of record NC_139151.1, read on the forward strand.
CCATTGACAGACAAATGGATAAAGAAGATGTGGTATATATATACAATGAAATATTACTCAGCCATAAAAAGGAACGAAATTGGGTCATTTGTAGAGACGTGGATGGATCCAGAGACTGTCATACAGAGTAAAGTCAGTCAGAAAGAGAAAAACAAATGTCGTATATTAACGCATATATGTGGAACCTAGAAAAATGGTACAGATGAACCGGTTTGCAGGGCAGATATAGAGACACAGATGTAGAGAACAAACGTATGGACACCAAGGGGGGAAGGTGTGTGGGGGTGGGGATGGTGGTGTGATGAATTGGGAGATTGGGATTGACATGTATACACTAATATGTATAAAATGGATAACTAATAAGAACCTGCTGTATAAAAAAATAAATAAAATAAAATTTAAAAATTCAAAATAAATAAACAAATACCCAAAGTGACTCTGAGACATCACCACAGTTGGGAACTCTTGGAGGAGAGTAGACTCACGCATGTCCACTCTTTTTTTTTTCAGGACAAACAATGACCCTCTCATCTGGAATGTTGGTTACTCATCATCTCTAAAAATTACCATTGCCGAAATACCATTCCTGGCCCATCCCAGAGAAAGGATTTGGGGGTGGAGTGGGGAGGGAGGTGCTGAAACTAAGATTCCCCTGACCTCATCTACAGCTGAGTCAGACAGAACCCAGGCCTGGTGACCAAAGAGGGCCAAACTCCCAGATCAGAGAGCATTCGAATCTCATCACAGTTAATGGAAGAGCACCATCCACTTATTTCCTTAATAGGCCCCTGCTTCTAATGTGAATGAATGGCTGGTGGAGAATGAAACAACCCAGCAGGAGCTGCATGCATCTGAGATGAGACAGACGCACAAATCTATTCCTTGTTTAAAGATCATGCTGCTAAGAATAGAAGCTGAAACACAGGCTGGAGCGTGTGCACACACAGCCCTAAGGAAGGCCACAACAGAGCTGGAGGAATCCACAGCTTAGTGGAGGATGATCAGAGAATCAGAGCCTTAAAGCAGAAAAGGGACCCTGAAGTCATTCCCTCTAATGCTCTCATTTTATAGATGGGGAAGCAAAGGCCCAGACAGAAAAGAGCATTCCTCACCATTGCCTAGAGATAGAGCAGAAGCATGACTGGAACTCAGATTCTGTCTCCCAGCCTGTGGCCTGACTTAATGTAGTACACTGCCTTGGGAGCCCAAGAGTCCAGAAGGCTAATCAGGGCCAAAGTCACACCACCCTTCTCAGGCATAACTGCCAGGAAGAATCTAGCAAGGGTGTCCATTATTGCATTTTTTTAAATAATGAAAAATCAAAAACCACCTAAATATTCAACAACGGGGACTTGATTAAATAAATAATGCTATAGCCATAGTATAGAACACTATGTGGCCATTAAAAATATTTTTTATTTATATAGGAAAATGAAAAGAGTGGGATACAAATCAGTATATACAGTATGATTCCGGTGTTACATATATATATATATATATATATAAAAAATAGCTACCATTTACTGAGCAGTTACCATGAACCTGGCACCGTGCTAATCACTTAAAATGTATTATCCAATTTAATCCACAAATCAACCAACTGAAGTGGATTCTATTTTTGTTTGTATTTTACAAAGAAAAGCTTCGGCACAGAGGTGTCCTATAGCTAGTAAATTGAAAAGTACATATTTAAACCCATGAGGTCTGAGCTCCAAAGCTTTGTATTTAATCATTATTAATAGATATTTTTAAAAAAGAAAGGCAGGATATTCAGTTATCTTAGGTTATTTGCCACTTTTCATTTTTCTGTATTTTTTACCTTTTTTTCCTGCAATTTCACATTCCCTCCTACCCCCAGCCCCTGATAACCTCTGGTCTACTTTCTGTCTCTATGAATTTTCATATTTTAGGTATCTCATATAAGTGTAAGTACACATGTGTCCTTTGGTGTCTGTTTTATTTCATTTAGCATAATGTTTCAAGGTTCCTCCATGTTATAGCACATATGCATGCTTCATTTCTTTTTATGGCTGAATAGTATCCTATTGTATGGATATACTACTATTTGTTTATCCATTCATCTCTGTTGATGCACATTTAGGTTGTTTCCACTATTTGGCTATTGTGAATAATACCATCCGCTATGAACATTTGTGTACAAGTACCTGAGTTCCTGTTTTCAGACCTTTGGGGTATACGCCTAGGAATGGAATTGTTGGGTCAAATGGTAATGTTATGTCTCTTTGAGAAACTGCCCAATTGTTTTCCATAGCAGCTACACCATTTTACATTTCCACCAGCAATGTGAGAGGGCTCCAATTTCCTCACATCTTCATCAACATTTGCTATCTTCCTTTTTTTATAATAGCCATCCTGAAAGGTATGAAGTGGTATCTGATTATAGTTTTGGTTTGCATTTCCCTAATGACTAATGATGTTGAGATGTTGAGCATATTTTCATATGCCTATTTGCCATTTATATATCTTCTTTGGTGAAATGTTTATTCAAGTCCTTTGCCTATTTTTTTAAATAAATTTATTTATTTTTGGCTGTGTTGACTCCGTTGCTGCATGCGGGCTTTCTCTAGTTGCGGTGAGCGGGGGCTACTCTTCGTTGCAGTGCACGGGCTTCTCATTGCAGTGGTTTCTCTTGTTGCAGAGCACGGACTGTAGGCACGCAAGCTTCAGTAGCTGAGGCACGTGGGCTCAGTAGTTGTGGCTCGCGGGCTCTAGAGCACAGGCTCAGTAGTTGTGGCGCACGGGCTTAGTTGCTCCGCGGCATGTGGGATCTTCCCAGACCAGGGCTTAAACCTGTGTCCCCCACATTGGCAGGCAGATTCTTAACCACTGTGCCACCAGGGAAGTCCCTTTGCCTATTTTTTAACTGGTTTGTTTGCCTTTTTGTTGTTGAGTTGTAGGAGTTCTTTATATATTCTGGATATTAAACCCTTGTCAGATATGTCATTTGCAAATATATTTTCTGTGGCTCTTCATCCTCTCGATAGTATTCTTTGATGTATAAGTTTTTTATTTTAATAAAGTCCAACCTCTATTTCTTTTTAGTCAAGAAAAATATAAGATTATGTTTATGAACAATTTTTAATGATATGGGCAAAGCAGAAGCCAAAATTGTACCTATATGATTGAACTATGTAAAAATAAGTGGTAGTTAGATAATCTGGGAGACTTAACTATTCCAGGAAGATTGAGAATCAGAGTCAATATATAGAAAATACTTATGTCATTCTCCATCAGTCAGGTTGAACAGTGATGGCTGCTTTCTCTCTTTCTTCCCCACAGCAGCTTTCCAAAGAGAGACATGCCTGCTGCTCTATGGGGACTGAGCCCTGAAAATTGAGCTTCCTCTAGCACCCAGGCCTGGTTTATAGAGCTCCAAACAGCTCTCTCTTTCACCCACACCCCTTACCAGGACTGTGACTATGGCTGTTTTAAGGACTTGTGAAGAACTCAGGAAAGACCGAAAGAGTGGCAGAGAGAAGAGCGAAGTCCTTTCTTCTTTTGAATAAGCTAAGACATCTCTAGCTTCCAGAACAAAAGGATACAACTTCAAATGCAGCTATATGGATTTAGGTTAGACAGCTGGTAGAACCTGATAATAAGGCAAGGTAGACAGCTCCTAGGAAGCTTTTTAAAATGCAGTGGTTTCTAAGCCCTGTTCCTGTCCCCACAGAATTACACTGTTTCAGGAGAGAACTGAAAGGAAATGCTTTGTGATTGCAATCTTCCCTCCTGTGCCCCATGGGACATGGGATACTTCTGTCTCCTGCAGCTGCAACACCAGTGGTCTGGTCAGAACAAACAAGGTTTTCTTTTTGGAAAACTCAGGAGCCCTGGAGTGAGAGTGTGAGACATGGCATCCTAAATGCTAGAAAGGGAAGGGACTTGACAGGTCTACTCTACCTCCTATATTAGTCAGTGTGGGGGCGTTAGGGGACCCAATAAATAACAGCCCTCCTCCCCACCCAAGTTTTGAACCAATTGAGAAATAGGACACAGAAAACCAATAGATGGAGATCCAAAGGTCAGCTTTGTTGCTGATAAGACACAGACTGGAGGATATGGCTTAGACGTGAGGCCAAGTAGGCTTGCTTACACTGTTCCCGGAATAAATGTACCATTGAGTTATAGGCAGGGCTGGAAAAACTGCAGGCCTCATCTTATGGGGCTCTACCTCCGTAAAACTTGTAGCACATAGAGGAACACAGAATAACTGCCCCTTTTAGTCAGGCTGACTCCCAAAGAAAACAAAGGAAGGAGTTAAACAGAGCATGCCCACACCATTCTTCCAAACTCAAGTGGATAGTCAAGTAGAAGTCATACCTTCTTTGTGGAGAAGGATGAATAAGGGATGCGGAGAGAGGCTACTCTGGTGATTTTCAATTTTAGTGGGTATCAGAATCACCTGCAGAGCTTATTACAACACAGATTTCTGGGCTCCACCCCCAGAACCCTGATTCACTGGGTCTCTGGTATGGTCTGATAAGTCTTATTTTTTAACAAGTTCCCTGGTGATGCTGATGCTGCTTATCTTGGGACCACACTTTGAGAACCAGTGCTCAGAGAGAATCTCTCCACTTGGAAATATAAGGAGGAATAAATGATTCCCTTGACCATAAGGACTTGTTTGGTTGCCGGTGACAGAAACCCAACTCAAACTGAAATAAAAAGAACTTATTGGTTCATGTAACTAAATGATACAGTTGTTGATCTAACTTTAAGGACGGCTAGACTCAGAGACGCAGATGGTATCGTCAGGACTCTTTCACTGTCTGTATCTCTCAGCTGTGTTTGTCCCATATGACTCAAGTCTCAAACTGGATTTGCCCTGGTGTTGGCAAGATGGCTCCACTTATTTCTCTTCCCCTGAGTCAGTGTTTCTCAAACTTCAGCATGAATCAGAATCACCTGGAGGGCTTGTTAAACCACAGATTGCTGGGCTCCAACCCAGGAGTTTCTGATTCAGTAGGTCTGGGGTAAAGCCCAAGAATTGGCAATTCTAACAAATTCCCAGGTGATAATATTGATGCTATCTCAAGAATGGAGAATGGATGCTGGAAAGACTCAAACAATAGATGTTCACTACTCTTTGTTTTACAGATCAAGAAACGGAGAGGTTACATGGCTGGTCTGTTTTATCCCATTTAGAAGAGAACACTTTTTCCAAGGATACATTGGTTTTGAAACAAGAAAATCTGACATCAAATCCCTACTGATAAACTGAGTAGTTTAGGGCAGGTTACTAAACCTCTTTACTCCTCTCTTTATTGCTTTAAAATGGGAATAACTGTGACACCTATTCATAGGGTAGCATGAGGGTGTGTTGATTTACTGGAACATGTAAGAGTCCTTTATATTTAGAGAAGTGTTAGATAGACGGTGAGTTTTAAATTATTTTATTTAAAAAATCAATGTGGATTATAATAGACCTGAAAATTAAAACTACATGGAGTCACTATTTTTTGTGTTATTAGTACTATTTTTCCCCTATACAATTGGCAAGATCAAATATTTGATAACACTTTATGGAGCAAAAGTCAGGGGAAACAGTAATTTTCATTCATTGTTAGTTGAGTCCAGTCCATAGCCTGTACTTTCAATGTACTCAGGGACTCAATGCCCCCCAAATTTCATCTCTTTGCCTGAGGAATTTTTCTGAACTGTGGAAGTCTGTTCTGGCCACCAGAAGGCCAGACCAGGGAATTAACACCTACCCCGCTATTCGCTATTCGTATCTCACACCCCCATGCTCCCAGAGCAGCCTTCAGCCAATGACTCTGGGGAGATGCAGCTTCCTCACCTTTGTTTAGGAAAATCCAGAAGCAAGTATTCTGCACCATTTCTCATCATTTCCAAGTGGGATTAAGTTTCAGTCACATACTGTATTAGCTGGTTTCATGATACCTCCCTTCAATGGTTGCCTTCCTTTCCCTGTTTCACTCCCCTTCCCCTCAGCTTTCTGGTGTTTCCTGAGCCTTCCAAATACACTACTTGCACTAGAATTATTGTCACAGAGATACGCTTTTCTGGGGGAACCCCAACCAAGATGTAAACATTCTTTGGGAGTGGGCAATATCTAGCAAAATTACAAATTTACATGCCCTTTGACCTAGCAAATCTGATTCTAATAACTTATTTAATGGGTATATGCATGTAGAAAATAACATACATGAGGCTGTTTACTGAAGCACTATTTGTGATAGCAGATAGCAAGAGACTGACACAATTTAAATGTCCATTAATTCAAGACTGGTCAAATAAATCAAGGTACATTCATACAAGGAGATACTATGCAGAAAAAAAAGAAAAAGGAATTCATACTAACTTGTAACAATCTTCAAGATTTACTTAAATGAAATAACGGACAGTATGTATAATACACCACCATTTGTGTAAAACGAGAGCGTATATAAATGTGTAGTTAGTTGTATCATTGACTTTTTTATTTCTAGAAGGACAAACAAGAAACTGGGAGACTATTCTTATATTATCTATTCAGAAAAACAAATTAATTAGTTAAAAAACTTCTTTAAAATGAATGTGGAAAAAGAGTTTTACACTCAGAAAATTACTTATTACTCGTTTCAGAAACACATTTATTTTTATTTATTTTTTTTTTTTATTTTTTATTTTATTTTTTTTTTGGCGGTACGCGGGCCTCTCAATGTTGTGGCCTCTCCCGTTGCGGAGCACAGGCTCCGGACGCGCAGGCTCAGCGGCCATGGCTCACGGGCCCAGCCGCTCCGTGGCATGTGGGATCTTCCCGGACCGGGGCACGAACCTGTGTCCCCTGCATCGGCAGGTGGACTCTCAACCACTGCGCCACCAGGGAAGCCCCACATTTATTTTTAGAGTTAGATACTGTAACTACAAACACTACAAATTGCAATATGTCTAGAAAATGTTTATCAACAACCACCTAGAGCTTTAAAATGTATAGACAATGTGTTAATTAGCCAGGGAGATATTTTTTTTTTTAAAAAAGGAAAGGAAAGACAGGGAAGGTACTGAAGAACCCTAAATCACACTTGGGGATTTTGAAGCTCTCGTTATAAATAACATCTCCCCTGTCCTTCAAACTTGCTATGAGCTGGGAGCTTTATATGCACATTCTCTTGTGTTCACTGCAGCTACTATCACCCTAGTTTTACAGATGAGGAGACTAAGGCTTGGGGAACTGAAGGGACTGGTTAAGGGCCACATAAGTAGAACCTGAATTTGATCCCAGGTCTCTCTGACCCCAGGGAAAGATATATGCCAACATCCTCTCAGTGCTACCTATTAAAGATGCAAACCTTGATAAGAGCTTTGAAAAAAGGAATCATATTTTAGAGTCATAATACCCCAAGGTCCAGGCTTGAAAAGACCCTAGTGAGCAATAGGGAAAGCCGTTTCCTCTTTGGCCTTTCTGCACAGATTTTCATGCCAGAGCCAGAGCATAGGGACCAGCAAGGGGGTTGTTGATTCATACCTTTCTGTGACTGGAGCATGCCAGCATCTGGGGCCATACTACAGGGCAGGAATGTATTAAAACTAATTTGGAAAATATTTTTTGACAAACAGTTCATTTTGCCTTCTCAGTCCTTCACACAGTGCCTGGCACATAGAAGTTTCTGATAAAATACTTGTTGAGTGAATGAATGAACCACTAACTGGACAGCATAGTGTGAAGTGATGCAAGGAAGTCCAAAGGGGTAAAATACAGTTCCAAGTCATAACTCAGTTGAGGAGACAAGACAAAAATACCGCAATATTTAGGTAAGAGTAGAAGACAGGCCTAAAAATAAGGCCTCAGTGCCAAAGGAAGCCTGAGCTATAGGAAATCAGAGGTGGGAAACAGCCCTTTAGGCTGTGATGGGAAGATGACATATATAGATAAGCAGAGACAAAGGGCGTTCTGGAGAAGACAATTTTTAGTGGAGATGTGGGATAAGCCCAATATCTTGATGCACGGGAAAGAAGCACAAGATTTGGAATTAGATAAGACCAGGGTTCAAATCCCACATCTACCTTTTATTGATGGGTACAATTGCTCAACCCCTCTAATAAGGATAATAATGGGGCTTCAGGACCAGGCAGAGACATTCAGACAATACAGCCCCCACAGGTGGTCATTTTAGATGACTGGTCTTCAGGATCTTGTCCTTCCTTGAATGCTTGCCTGAAGCCAGACCAGAGAGAAGGAAGACTATGAATAGGAGAAAGGAAAGATACTTTCCTCTAGGCCCCTGAGATCCCCCACACCTGGAGCCAACTGGAGAATGAATGGGAATTGGCGTTCTCAATGGACAGACTCAAGCTGGATGGAGCAGCTGTAGCAGAAGGAAATCCCCCATTGCTGCTCCTTGACATCATCTGAGCCTCTGCCAGTCAGTTCCCCAGCCCCAGGGGTCACCAAGCCAAGCTCCAGGCCTGGCCTGAGACACCCAAACCCTCTCCTGCACTGGACCTCCGTTTCTTTTCCTTGTCATCTTGCCCTTTGAGTCTCTACTTCTTTTCCTTTTTCACTCTTTTTTTTTTTTAATAAAGCAAGTTGATTTACAATGTTGTATTAGTTTCTGGCATACAGCGAAGTGACTCAGTTATATATATATATATATATATATATATACATATTGTTTTCATATTCTTTTCCATTATGGTTTATTACAGGATATTGAATATAGTTCCCTGCACTATACAGTAGGACCTTGTCGTTTACCTATTTTATATATAATACTGTGTATCTGCTAATTCCAAACTCCTAATTATCCCTCCCCCACCCCCTTTCCCCTTTGGTAAACATAAGTTTGTTTTCCATGTCTGTCTATTACTGTTTTGTAAATAAGTTCTTTTGTGTCATATTTTAGATTCCACATATAAGTGATATATGGTATTAGTCTTTCTCTTCCTGACTTACTTCACTTAGCATGATAATTTCTAGGTCCACCCATGTTACTGCAAATGGCATGATTTCATTCTTTTTTATAGCTGAATAGTATTCCATTACATATATATATATATATATATATATATATATATCCTCTTTATCAATTCATCTGTAGATGAACATTTAGGTTGCTTCCATGTCTTGGCTATTGTAAATAGCACTGCTGTGAACACTGGGATGCATGTATCTTTTTGAAGTATAGGTTTCTCTGGATATATGCCCAGGAGTGGGATTGCTGGGTCATGCGGCAATTCTATTTTCAGGTTTTTAAGGAACCTCCATACTGTTTTCCATGGCAGCTGCACCAATTTACATTCCCACCAACAGTGTAGGAGGGTTCTCTTTACTCTACACCCTCTCCAGCATTTGTTATTTGTAGACTTTAATGATGGCCATTCTGCCTGGTGTGAGGTGATACCTCATTGTAGTTTTGATTTGCATTTCTCTAATAATTAGTGATGTTGAGCATCTTTTCACTTGTCTGTTGGCCGTCTGTACGACTTCTTTGGAGAAATGTCTATTTAGGTCTTCTGTCATTCTTTGATTGGGTTATTTTTTTGTTATTGAGTTGTATGAGCTGTTTGTATATTTTGGAAATCAAACCCTTGTTGGTTGCATTGTTTGCAGATATTTTCTCCTAGTTCGTTGGTTGTCTTTTTGTTTTGTTTATGATTTCCTTTGCTGTGCAAAAGCTTATTAGTTTGATTAGGTCCCATTTGTTTATTTTTGCTTTTATTTCTATTGCCTTGGGAGACTGACCTAAGAAAACATTGGTACGATTTATGTCAGAGAAAGTTTTGCCTATATTCTCTTCTAGGAGTTTTACGGTGTCATGTCTTATATTTAAGTCTTTAAGCCATTTTGAGTTTATTTTTGTGTATGGTGTGAGGGTGTGTTCTAACATCATTGATTTATTTGTGGCTGTCCAACTTTCCCTACACCACTTGTTGAAGAGACTGTCCTTTCTCCATGAGTCTTCACTTCTCTTTGTTTCTATTTCAGTATCTATTTCAGCTTTTCTGTCTCTGTTTCAGTCGTTCCCTCTCCCTCTGTTTCTAACTCAATTGTCTAAAGTTCTTTCTCCATTTTACTCACATTTGTCTCAATCACAAGCCCCGGCTCCCTGCACAATATTCTTTGTATTACTAAAACTCAAATCAAAAATGCAGAGGCTTGGCTTATTTACAAAAGCATATCAGTCTAAAACTCAGTGTGATCATTTAGATTCATACCTTTATACAAAACTCAAAAATATATCTCAGATGGATAAAAGAGTTAAATAGATGAAAGCCACATCACAGAAAAACTGGCAGGAAATTGAATTCCCTATTTATCAGACCTTTGGTGGAATAATAAGTTTTCAAGCATTGAAGCAAAGAAGAAATCACAAAGGAAAAGGTGAACAGATTTTACTGTGTAAAAATGTGAAGCTTCTGTGCAAAGAAAAGTAACAAAAGGAAGATAAAATAGAATAATGTTTGCAGTAAATATTCAAAGAATTAATATATAAATTATATGAAGTTGATATCATTAAAAAGAAAAATTAAATCTTGAATAAACAGATCCCTTCCATAAATAGAAATACAACCATAAATCAACATAAGGAAATGTGTTTAGCTTCATATTTTCAAGTATGTGCAAATTAAAACACTAATAGGAACCATTTCCCTGCCATTATACTAGCAAAAATTAAAACAATGAGAATACCCAGTGCTTGTGGTTAAGTAAAGTTACACGATTCTTTTGGAACGCTCTTTGGCAATAATTATCAAGAAACTTTAAACAGTTTGTACCTTTGTCCCTTAATTCCATTCCAAGGGGTTACTCCTAAGGCAGCAGATTTTAAACTATGCTCCTTGCAACCCTAGAAATTCCACAGAATTGTCCATGGGACTGCTAGGAAAGGTATGTTTTAGGCAGGGTTTGGATCTATAAGCAAGAGAAATTAACCCTGGCTATCTTAAGCCAAAAGTCAATGCACTGAAAAAACTCAGAGGTTCACAGAATCAGTGGGAAGCTATACAAGCAGGTTCCGAAAGCAGGCAGAAAACAAGACAATTCCAGCAGGCTAGGGAGCTGGAACCACACTACATGTCTCAGAGCGAGCAGAGTCCGGTGCATGCGGCTCTGCTGCTGAGAGGAAAATGACCTCAATCACCCCCATACTGTCACATGCTCCTGATTCAAAGACATAGAAAAGAATGCCTAATTGAGCCTGAATCACATGCCTTGGGTTTTGCAAGAAAGCAGGAGGTGGGGGTGAAGAATATCCGTCTTTGGCTTACCAGTGGGAGATGGGAATTCTCTCCCAAGTCTCCACACATATGGGGAGTCTCCCCAAACAGAAAACTTGGGTATGAATTGCAAGATGATATAGGTGCTGGACAGTTGGAAAGCAGGAAATACCTTCTACTGGGTGATGGGGTGTTGACCACATAAAGCTCTAAGCCCCCATCCTCACTTCAACTAAAGCAACTCCACATTTATCTGCTTTCCGAATAGGCTTCCAGGCAAGATGTTATTTGCAGGAAGCTTTCTGAAGCTTCAGCACATTTGAGAAGCCCTTGTGACAACACCAGGAAGGCTGGTTTAAGGCACATTACTGTCTCGTTTCTTCTTTGCTGCCTCCAAATAAAGAGGTTGGAAAGATGCTTTTGTAGCCTCCCTTGCAGGTAGGGGTGACCTTGTAACACAATTCTAGCCAGACAGACCTAAGTCTATGTCTACTGGTGGTGATTCTGGGATGATAAAAACAAAATGCAGACCTGAACCAGCATTACCTCTCCCTCCTTTCTGCCTTGTATACTGATTTTATGATTAGAGCTTCAGCAGTCATTTTGAGAACACTGACATGAGAAAAAGGCCAAGGGAACCAAAGCCAGCAGTCTTTTGCCTTTGAGTAACTTATTATATGAGAACGATAACCCCTTATTTGAAAGGCCATTTAGAGAAGCCTTCTTTTCCTTGCTGCTAAAAACATTACTAATTGAACACCGAAGAGAAAAATCTAAAAAAACTAAATATATATACTGATAAGCTGTTCATTACAGAATTTTCCAAATTGTTTTTTTTTTTTTTAGAAAAGCCAGTAAATTTAAATATTTAACTATAGGAGATAGTTTAAACAAACTGCAGTCTACCCACTGGATGAACTATTATGCCCATGTTAAGCTGGATAAATATGAAGTCTTTATATGCTTATGACAAAATAATTCAAACACTAGAACACATAATTTATCTATGTTATTGTACTATACATAAAAACCCAGCTACCTATAATAGCTGCTATCACTTTTTTTTTTTAGTCTCACTGGAGCTCAGGTTCCTTACGTTTTTTACTTTTAATTAAAGTACAGTTGATTTACAATGTTTCAGATGTACAGCAAAGTGATTCATTTATATATATATATATATTCTTTTTCAGATTATTTTCCATTACCGCTATCACTTTTTAAGGAACTGGATCACCCACAGCACCTGCTGAGCAGAGTAGCCCAACAACCATGTTCTGTGCCATTTGGCTCTGTGACTCCTCCTCTCCATACAGCCCAATGGCTGGAGGCGGGGAAGGGGCCAACATCCACTGAGATACTTTGTGTAAAACTCTGCTCAAACAGGAGTAAACTGGACCAATAGGTTTCTCATCCCTGGGTCCTGGTGCGCATGAGACCCTGTGTGCGCCCTCCAAGAGTGCAGTTTCTGTTTCCCCCAGTCCCGTGGAATTCCTGCGATCAAACCTCCCTGGCCTTCAAAGCCAGATTCTCTGGGGGCTCCTCTTCCCGTGGCCGGACCCCCAGGCTGGGGAGCCTGACGTGGGGCTCAGAACCTTCACTTCTGTGGTGTAATTAATTTCCAGTTTGTGTGTTGCCCACCCTGCAGGTATGGGATTTGATTTTATTGCGATTGTGCCCCTCCTACCATCTCGTTGTGGCTGCTTCTTTGTCTTTGGATGTAGGGTATCTTTTTTGGTAGGTTCCAGCGTATTTTTGTCTATGGTTGTTCAGCAGTTTGTTGTGATTTTGGTGTTTTTGTAAGAAGGGTGAGCTCACGTCCTTCTACTCCGCCATCTTGTCTCTGTCCAGGTTTCTCATCCTTTGGAGTTGGAATTGGGGGAATACTAAGAGAATCAGGCAAACCACATCAGGGGCTGAAGCTTAAAGGACATGTAGATCACGAGGTCAAGTATGGGAATGAAAGGCTGTGAACATGTGTGTTGTCTGGAACTGGAAAATATTAGGCTGAGAAAAGATACAGAGCAGAGTGTGAGGAAGTCAGCGGGGGGGGGAAAGGAGAGAAAGAGTCGCAGAAAGAAGCAAAAGCACAAAGAGTAGCTAACTGAGGTAAATGACAGAGTGTTGGCATGGATATCAGGAGGTCCGGCCGAGTTCTGGAAAGCTGCCTGAGATCTAGAACAGCTTCTCCAGCTCCAGTCCAACAGACTTACCAGATTCCAACCCCTTTTGCTGAATTTTGGTGGGACTCTTTTCCCTTTTAGCTAAATGGTTTCAATTAGACCCTGAAGCCTGTATGAGTATGCATTCCCAGGAATTATAATAGCCTAACACAGGCATAAACACAATCATGTAAAACTCCTCTCTGAATATGGACAGGAACGTGAGCAAAAAAAAGCAACTGATTTGTCAGAGAAGGAAGTTTGTGGGTGATGTTTCTTTTGAGGAATTCATTATTACTGCTCTAATATTGTTTTTACAGTAAATAAAATTGAGTTTTAAAAGCACTGTAGAACTGGAGTAAAGCTTTATATGTGTGCGTGCTGTCTGACCCTGCAATACTACTTCCAAGAATGTAAGAATATAATCAGAGATAATGCATCAGAATGTTAAGTTCTTGAATACTCATCACAGCATGGCAAAAAAAAAAAAAGTAAACCACTAAAATGCCAAACAAGACTATTGATTAAATAAATTATGATGTATCCATAATGGGATGCTGTACAATCATTAAAAATCATATTGTAGAAGAATATTGGTTGACATAGAAAATATTCATGATCTACTGCTAAGAAGAAGAAAAACAAACAAGCAAAAACAAAAACCAAAGAACCCTACAAAATAGTAACTATTTTGGTGACTTTTTTTTCTGTAGAGAAAACAATGTATGCTATTATAGGCATAAAATATATTAATATGGAAAGACAGATGCTAACATGTTAACAGTGGTTGGTCCTCAGGTTGGGAGGCAGGGATAATTAGAAGAAATTTCTGTATGTTTCCTTCATGCTTTTCTCATGTTTTCCTCCCTTAAATATTATGGAGGATTAGGGAGGTGGGTTTTATTTCCCCCATTTTTTTTTTTAAGAAAAACCTGCTGACTGCCCATATGCCTAGGAAACCATTGCCACAATTCCCAACGTTCTCCACAGCTCTCGAGCTTGGGGAAACCTAGGGAACTGCTCCCAGAGCCAAGAGCGCAGGTAATGACAAGGAGAGAGGAACAGACGACAGAGACAGAGGCTGGGCAAGTCAGAGGAAACGCAGGCCGCAGGATGGCGGGGATGCACTTGGAAGGGTGGCTCTGGAAGGACCCAGGGCTGCTGACCTGGGCTGCTAACAGGCTGTGCTCACAGAGGTATGATGCTTTAAGCCTGTGAAAAGCCCAGCCAACTAGGGGAAGCGGCTCTGCAAGCGCCCCAACCTGCTGAAGATGGTCTTGAGCGCTCAGAGCCCGAATAAGAGCTGTAAACCCAGCGGGGCTCCGGCCAGGCCCCCGGTAAGGCAGGCGTGAGCCTGGGAGGTGGGAACCATGTGCTGCAAGCTCAGAGCCTGGGGCATGCCTCACTCCCTACTGTCCTCCCCTCCGTCCCCACCAAGGCAGGTATCTGTCTAGTTTTACAAACACAAAAACAAAGCAATTATGGTGATACTTGTCAACTGAAAAAAAAAAAAAAAAAAAAGCACAGCATGAGGGCTGTGAGTTAAGTTTTATTTGGGGCAAAATGAAGACTATAGCCTGGGAAACAGCCTCTCAGAGAGCTCTGAGGAACTGCTGGGAGGAGGCAGGGGTGGAGATCAGTATGTATGTGATTTTTGTGAATAAGGTTACGTGCAGTCAAGCATGCATTTGGGCAGAGGGTTGCTGCGACTCATGAGGAGCAGATGTCTTCATTAATGATCTTAGTGCTTTTCTAGGTATGACAAGATGCAAGAATTGAGCTCATAAATTCTTCTCCTGAAAATATCTATCTGAAGCCCTGTTCTGCCAGTTTTTCCCAGAGCACAGAGTGCCTCACTCTTGATCTGAGCCCTGAACTCCTTTCAGGATGCGTTGAAGGTCAGCGACTGCAGTGGCTAGTGACTAATCCTCGTAGAAGAAGATGACGAGTGACAATTTCTCATCCACACACTGAAGAAATATGGAAACAGAAGTCAGACTTAGGTCTGACTCTCAACTCATTCAACCATGAGCAGGTCCTCTTGCTGCTTCATGCCTCAGTTTCCCCATCTATGACGTGGGAATAATGATAATATTTACCCCAACAGGTAACTCTGCATGTTATTAATGAAGACAAAGAAATGGTGTAAGAAACGATATGTGAAAACTGCTTTGTAAATTATGAAGGACTAAGCTAATGTCAATCCCTGTTCATCAGATGTATGCCTTCTAGTTCTCTAATTCTGAATGTGATTTGTATATATCATGGTACCTCACTGCCTTCCAATTTCCACAGCTTGCGATGGAAAGCTCCACAGAGAAACGATAATTTAGATGTAGAAAGGAAATCAGATCCCAAGCAAAGGAGAACACATACCTGCTAATTTAAAGATCAGTACAATTTCTGAGACTGAGGTTTGAATTCAGCTCTGAGTTTTACAATTGAGAAGATGTAAAAGGAACCATTTAGGGGAAATGGAATGTTCCCTAAATCCACATTGCTCAGGTAGCAGTCATTGAGGTACCACTCTCCCATGTTTTGCTGTATCTGTATGCCACCTGTACTTTTAGTAAATGAATACTTTAAACAAGTCTAACAAAAAAAATTTCCTAAGAAAACATATAACACTCCTTTAAGTGCTTGCCTTATATTTTCCTTAATATACTGTACAGAGTCCATCATGGCATGTCCACACTGCCCAAGATCCTAGATCCCAAAGATCACTGGAGATAACTCCCCAGACCATGCCGAGGAGAGCAAGGTCCAGCAAAGGCACCAGACTTGCCCAAGGTCACATATCAGGTTGATATGTGGGAGGGACAGGTTGAGGCTTCCTGACCTCCAGTCCAGTGCCCTTGGCTCCCCTTTACCCCCTGCCTTTCTCTGAGTCCCTCCCCCCACCATCCTAACTGACCCCTCAGTCAGGGTCTGTGCCTATGAGGTCCCATTAATGAGCCCATGTCTGATTCTGAAAGAAGGTGAGTTGATGCAATTTCGGTGACTCCCCAAACCACCTGGGATTCTTTCCTGGTCTCTTTCCCTACATCGTGAGAACCAGGAGGGGAACAGCCATGATTCAGGCGGTTGGTGCGGAACAATAGGAGTGGAGGTGGAGTCCTCTAGACCTCTTGACAAGTGGGTGGTGAATGAGCTTGGAACAAATCGTACAGGATGAAGAGAAATGGCCAGAGGAGGGGAAGGATTTCCGGGGCTCAGAAGTTTGTGTCCCAAAGGAAAGCACCCAGCAGAGGAGGCAGCCCAGGGTCCCCAGCTGAGGCTGAGCCAGCTGAGAAAGGGAGGCTGTTTAACCTGGGCTCTCAGAATGGTTCCCTTTCCCCATTTGTCCACCTGAGAGGATGCCTGCTGTAATATGCCCTACGGTGCTATATGAGCTAGCAGAGCCCCATGTGGGTCCCAGGGACAATTTTATCAAGGACTGCAAGGTGATATGAAACCCAGGCAGGTCCCCTGGGGCCAGATGGGGACATGTCCCCTTCACACAGATGCCCCCGCCCCAGGACCCCTGCAGAGCCAGTGAGCAGTGCTGCATCAGACTAGTAAGAACAACCTGCTGAGCTCATCCAGAGCTCAGCTCTAATACAGATTCGGGCTGGGAAGAGGGGTACAGAGAATCCACTAAGTCTAGTAATCATGCTGCCAACGCTCAAGGTGGACACGGAGGTGCCTTTTCGGCTCCACTTGGCCTCTGCCAGGTGTTGCTCTTGGGAGACAGAGGGATGAAGGAACAAGCCCTGGGTTAGGAGCCAGCAGGCTAGAGTTCCTGCTCTGGCTCTGTGTGATGTCAGGCAAATCCCTTTGACACTCTGGGCTTCCGTTTCCTCATCTGCACAATTATTTTCTTAATTCTTGTCCTGTTGCAAGAATTAGGAAATCTAGGTTCTGAGGTCAGATGCACTTGGTTTCTAGTCAAATTCTTCTAGTCAAAGGAGCTCAGAGTTCAGCAGAGGACATAGACAAAGACAGACAATAGAGACTGGCACAAAAGCAGTAATCTTGCTTCTTGTTCAAGCCTGAATAGACAGTCAGTAGCAGAGTGAGGACTAGAATGAAGGATCTGGACTCTAATGTAAAGACACATCTAACAGATAATCATACAAATAATTAATGGGATAATTAATCATAAACGTGATAGGTGCTGTGAATGAAAAACAGAGGGTGCTGCCAGAGTACGAAACAGATTATAACATGACAGAGAAGCCATGTTAAAGATTTTGGACATTCTCCAGAGAGTCATAGGAAATCATTTAAGCAAAACAGTGATGGTGAGAGTATGCTGCAGTGAAGACTGGATTGGAAAGACACAACAGTAGAGGCATGGACACCTGTTAAGAGGCTCTTGCAATAATCCAGACAAGAGATGGTAATGGCATGGGTTAGGGTAGTGAAGACAATAGACCAGTGTGGTAGAACCATCAGGACTCAATAACGGATTTGATATGAAAAAGGGAAGAGAGAAGAAATGTTAAAGATGTACCCTGGGATAGGGAGGGTGGGAGGGAGGGAGACGCAAGAGGGAAGAGATATGGGAACATATGTATATGTATAACTGATTCACTTTGTTATAAAGCAGAAACTAACACATCATTGTAAAGCAATTATACCCCAATAAAGATGTTAAAAAAAAAAAAGAAACAACAAAATTTAAAAATAAATAAATAAATAAATAAAAATAAAAGTGATTACACTATTTTAAAAAAAAAAAAAAAAAGATGTACCCTGAGTTACTGGAATGAGCAATAGGGTAAATGATGATGCCATCTACTGGGATTGGGGTATGAGAGGAGGGGCAGCTTTTGGGGGAGAAGACCTTTAGTTCAACTTTGGTTGTGTTGGGTTTTCCTGTTGTGATGGTGGTTGTTTTGGTTGTTTTGGTCTGGTTGTTTTGTTAAGTTTGCCTGTGAAATTGAGAAGGCAGTTAGATATGTAAGCCTCTCAGTCAGAGAGGAGGGGCCTTCAGAGTCAACCCAATATGGCAACAGAAGCCACAATGGACAGAGAGAGGCAGCCTGCCTGGCCCTAACACAGAATAGGGAGTAGATAGAGCATAGGCTTTGAATGACACTCACTGGTTTCCACTCCCCCTTTACCATCAGCCATGTGACCTTGGGCAAATTGCTTCATCTCTCTGAGCATAAGACTCCTCATTTGTGAAATGGAAATGATTTTAGCATCCTCACCAAATTATCATGAGAATTACACTATAATACAATTAACAGTTCAAAAGACTTTCATCTGCTATATGTGAGGATATTTCAGACAAGCACCTTGTACTGTATGTTAAAAGCTTGGTGTGAACTCTAATACCCAAACAATGTTTTTTTTAACAAAATAAGATATCCAAAGCACTTGTCACAGTAGAGAGAGAGCATAGCTTAGGTTTCCGCAGCTATTTTAGAGATAGACAACCCGGATTCAAGCCTGGACTTACCACTTCCAAGTTGCGTGACTTTGAGCAATTATTTACTGAGTTTCCTTTTCTGAAAAATTGGGAGAATAATGGAATCAACTTCATGAGTTTGTTGCATGGATTAAATGAAATAATGATGTAAAGTACCTTGCATTTACTATGTGCTCAAAACATGCCAATTATTATTATTATCTGTAATAGATTGTCTGGCACACGGTGAGTATTCATTACATTTGTTCCCCCGCATCCTCCTCGCCATTCCTCCACCCTCCACACGTCCATCTGCACACATTTTAGGTGCACAGGCCTTACTCAGTGTCTCCTTACAGAAGAACCAGAGCTCTCTAAGTCCTAATTCCTCACGGCACCCTGAATTCAGCTCTCTCCGCAGCAATCTATTCTCCCCCTTCATTCAACAAGCACAACAGATAATACAGGACATTGTCACGTTGTTCTCAAGTACCAGCTCCCCTCCCTCACGGGGAATGTAAGAGACAGAGGCTCTAGGCCATATGCTCACATCATCAGCTGTGTTTCCATGACGACCAGTCCAGCATAACTAGATGTTTCAGCAGAGATGAGCTGTTACACCCAGCTCCCCACAGAATGTAGCTGACTAGCTATTATTATATTCCTTGCATTGATCTAAGGGCTAAAGCAGGCTAGATATGGCTCTGAGGGGTGGCGAAGTTTGTGTTTGCATAAGTAAGAGATTGAATTTGGGAATGCATTTGGCTATCCATTGCAGCAGTAAATGCTTTGGCTGTAATAAGTTAAAAGAAATCTGAAACAAAAATTGGGTTCTAAATGCCACAGCAGAGGAAGGTACCTATTGCTATGTGAACCAAACAAAGATACAGACCTAATTCTCCCTGAGAGGAATGAAGAAGACTTCATTTTAACAAAAACTTTGGCATTTGTTAAAATGAGGTCTTAAAAAAAAAAAAGAAACGTACTCTAAATGTATCAGGGTGCTTTCAACTGCAAGTAGCAGAAAACCTAACTAAAGCATTTTAAATAATTATGATATTTGTTATCTTCACGCTCCAGAAAATCTAGCAGTAAGCCTTTCCAGGGCTGGTTAATTCAGTGGCTCCGGAATATCACCAGGATCCAAGTGCTTTCTGTCTTTCCTTAGCATGTCTGCAATATCTGCAATATGTCCCCTCATGGTTAAGAGATAACCAAAGCATTTCTAGATATCACAAACAGACATTTCATCTCCAAAGAAGAAGAGCATTTGCTCCCGTACATCTTATTTGTGTAGTGAAGAAAACCTCTCCCAATACTCGCCCTGCAGACTTCCTCTCAGGTCCTGATGGCATTACTTCATCATGGATTCAAAGTCAAGGATTTGGATATTTATCCTGCAGAAAATGGGGAACCATTAAAGGATTTTCAGCCAGGTGATGGAGTCATAGACTTCTGTTTTCGATAGATCACTTAGAGAGTCGTATGGAGGATGGAATAGAGGGATGGATGGATGAGAAGCAGAGAGACCTGTTAGCAAACTGTTGCAAAATCCATATAGGAGATGATGAGGTCTGAACTAAGTTAGTGATGGTAGCAATTGAGGTGGGAGATAGGAAGATAAATGGAGGGAGTTGGAGCTGTTAGATTATCATGATATTAGACACAGATTGATTGGCTAGAATGCTACTTAGATTTCTTATTTTTGTATCTGAGTAAAAGAGTCTTACGACCAACTGAGCTGAAGAACATCACAGGACCAAATTTGAGGGAACTGATGATTAGCTCAATTGTGTAACTATGGAGTTGGGGGACCACAGTATATCCAGGTAGCAGGACAATACAGAGGCTGGAAGCTCAGAAAAGAGATAGGGAGCTGGGGTCACCAGTATGTGAGGGGTTGGTGTAAATCAAAGGAATGGATGAGGTCACCCAGAGCAAAAAGAGAAGGGTGCCAAGGACAGACCCTGAGTGAACAGCATTTAAGGAAAGGGCCATGGACAGGAATTCAGTGAAAAAGATGGATCCAGAGAAATCAGAGAGGTAGAAAGAGAAGCAGAGAGGGTGGTGTTATAGAAGCTAAAGGAAGAGGACTCCAAAAGAGTGTAACATCTTACAGAGGAGCTAGGAAGATAGGGGACTGGTTTAAGCTTTAATAACACTGATACATTCTCTTTCTACAAGTCTGGCTGTGAAGGGGAGTGGAGAGATAATGCGATGACTGAGGCAGGTGGGGGAGGATTTTATAAACGTGGAATGAGGCTTGAGCATGTTTATAGTCTCAGCATAGGACCCTAGAGCCAGGGAGATGCTATCGTTGCCCTGCCTGACCCAGATACAGGACAATTTTGGAGCAGAATTCCAAAAGCTAGAGTTTTCTCCTCTCCCAAGGCCATTCCAGGGGTCCCTAGGGATGGCTGCTCAACAGGGGGCTGCCAGGTGTCCCTCAGTCTCTGTTCCTTCGATGACATTCATCTACATGCCTGTATTGTTCTTGGAAGATACACGGGAATCAATTATGGTCTCCACTTAATACTGGCTTACTGAGAATTATGCAAAATACCAGCTGTCTCCCAGATCACCTCATTAGTGCCTTGGGGTGGTAATTTCATGGAAATGACTCTGAGGCAAAGTTGGGCTGCCCAGCAGGGAGCCTTTTATGGTAGGCATCTGTCTTCTAGATCTTCTCTGCCTCCTTTGGGGCCAGCCGAATCAATTGTCCCCAGGCCAGACTCGGGGTGGGGAGGGCTGCACCCTCAGCTTCCCTGCTTCCTTCAGACTCAGAGGGCCCTTTGCCCTGGCCAGTCACTCACTGTCCATCCCTTGGTGGCACAACTTGGACTAGAAGCAAAGAGTAGGGGACTGTACCTTGGGAGGATCAGGAGTATGTAACCTGGAAGAGACACAGAAAAGCTGTCAACACTGCAGAGATCCCATCAGAGCCTGGGACACCCAACACTTGCCTTCACAGCCCCAGTGGGACACATTTTGAGGTATTGGCGTCTCTAGAGAAACCATCTGCTTCACTCTAGGAGTTCACTCCCAGAAGCCATGTTACTGCTGCATCACCCTATTCATCATCCCCATCATTGGGTAATTGGTCCAGGGTGGACATTGGGCCCAAGAACTTTTCCCATAATCGTTTCCATTGCAGAATTCCAGTGCTCACCACTGTACCTAGCACAGAGTAGGAGCTTGACAAATATGTCCTGAATTCATTTTTACCTTTGCATTTACCACATCCTATTTGCTTTACCAGGAAGGATTTTTCTCTATCGTTTTCATTTAGCTAATGCCTTCACATCTTTCCAAGCTCGCTCAAAACATCATCAACCCCATGAAAGCTTCAGTGATTCCCCACCTCTGATCTGTACTGTAGTATTCAGAGCTAATCTCTGAGGTAGAATTTTGCACTCTGTATTGCAAATATTTTCTTGCTCATCTGCTACTTTGTCCTCTCTCTCTAGATAGATAAATGATAGATAGGTAGATATATAGGTAGGTATGTAGGTAGGTAGGTAGGTAGATAGATATACAACCTAATGCATTTGAGACTCATCTATGTTGTACGATGTATCAGTACTTCATTTCTTTTTATTGTTGAATAATATAATGCATTTTATTTATTCATTCTTCAGTTGATAGACATTTAGTTCGTTTTCGCTTTTTGGCTATTATGAATAATGCTGCTATTTACATACATGTACAAGTTTTTGTGTGGATGTACATTTTCATTTCTCTTGGAATAGCTGGGTCATATGGTAACTCTATGTTTAAACTTTTGAGAAACTGCTAGACTGTTATCTAAAGCCCTGTACCATGTACATTCCTATCATCAGGGTGTGAGGGTTCTAGTCTCCACATCCTCGGGCAACACTTATTATTATCTTTTTTATTATAGCCATCCTAGTGAAAAAGAAGTGGTATCTTGTTGTTGTTTTGATTTGCATTGCCCTAATGATTAGTGGTGTTAAGTATCTATTCATTTGCTTATGGGCCATTTGTATATCTTTGGAGAAATGTCTATTCAAGTCCTTTGCCCATTTTTTAAACTGGGTTATTTGTCTTTCAATAAGTGTTTGATAACACTTATTGAATTGTAAGTGTTATTTATGTGTTCTGAATGTAAGTCTCTTATCAGATGTATTTTTGCAAATATTTTCTCCCATTCTGTGGGTTGTCTTTTCATTTGCTTGATGGTGTCTTTTGAGGTACAGAAGTTTTAAATTTTGATGAAATCAAATTTATCTACTTTTTCTTTGGTTTCCTGTGCTTTGGGTGTTGCATCTAGAAAGGCTTTACCTAACCTAAAGTCATGAAGATTTATTCTCTTTTTTTTTTTTTAATGGAGTTAGATTCTTTATTACCCAGGGCCATCTTTCAAATGCAGCCCCCATTTTCTTTTCTTTTTTAAATAAATTTATTTATTTAGGCTGCATTGGGTCTTCGTTGTTGCGCATGGGCTTTCTCTAGTTGCGGCCAGTGGGGGCTACTTTTTGTTGTGGTGCGTGGGCTTCTCATTGTGGTGGCTTCTCTTGTTGCGGAGCACGGGCTCTAGGTACGTGGGCTTCAGTAGTTGTGGCACGCGGGCTCAGTAGTTGTGGTACACGGGGTTAGTTGCTCTGTGGCATGTGGGAACTTCCCGGACCAGGGCTCAAACCTGTGTCCCGTGCATTGGCAGGCGGATGCTTAACCACTGCGCCACCAGGGAAGTCCCATGAAGATGTATTCTTATGTTTTCTTCCAGGAATTTTATAGTTTTAACTCTTACGTTCAAGTCTCTAATCCATTTGGAGTTAAAAAGGTTTAATCTTAAACTCATTATTTAAGATTATAGGTTGGGAACTTGATCGTTTAGAGCATAAGTAGGGGAGTGAAATCTAGCGTGAAGATACCTCTTCTCCTGAATAGGGGGAAGGCTTCTCCAGCATCAGTGTTTTCTTTCAAAGTGGGAGAGTTTGGTTAGTGTGACATTCTCCATTTATTTATTCTGTCCACAGAAAGTGGAATGACTTAGTGATTCATAATCTGGATATGTTTGATTCAGTGACATCTTCTCTCCTCATTTTTCTTGGGTGAGAGCCTGCCTGCAGGGAACAGGAGTTCTCCTCTGCTCCTCCCTGTTGTATGTCTTACCTGGGCAGCACCCCATATCTGCAGGCAGCTGTGGTCCAGCACTACCTCCACTGAATGGTGAGTCTGCATAATTTTGGAGTTCAGTTAGCAGACTTATTTGGCTCTCACTGTCAGCTGTATGTCCCAACTTAGCCTTTATCACCAAAAAGGTGATATTTTGCCTACCATCTATCTAACTTATTCTTTGTTTAATTACTCAATTTGTTTAGAATCCAGACAATGGGACGGATTCTCTGATTGGGCCACATCAGAGACTCTAATAATCCTTTTCCCTCTTTAAGCCTCTAGTATTGGGAGATGGGCAAGAAGGAAGGAGAGATTGTCTTAATTTGACTGGCCCTAGCTATAGTCCTCCCTCTGTTGGTTATTGTTGCTTCTCTGGCTGACAGTGATGGTCCATTGATGACCTCTGTCAGGCAGATTTCTAAAAGTAGGCTCTCTCATGGAGAATGTGTGGGAGTTCTTGGAGGGAACTGCAGGAACCTCCCCACTAGAGAGTGGTCTGAAAAATCAGTCAAGACTCCAGTCAGGAAAGAGACCCCACATTCAAAAGAGTAACTGAAGAGACTTTAATGAAGAGACTGTTGGCAGAGGAGTGGACAAGGTTAAGGGAGCCAACCAGGACTGCTGAAGCACCCAAGGGTAGTCAGGGGGAAGCCTGTACCACCACTAGGTTGGAAGGGATATGGGGAAGGAATTGTTAACCACGGGAGAGGGGACACCCGAATGCTGTGGCCATAGGAAGATGAGGGAAGTTATTGTAAAACAGTGGCCCAGCATGGAGGGCATTGGGACAGGGGGATAAATATCTTTCTTTCCTCCCATCCTCTCATCTCTTGCTAGTGTCTCCTATTGCCCAGACCCAACTGGAAACCAGAGGGCAAAGGAGACTTGTGATAATGTCCATAGAAGTAAACCTCCCAGGTCATAGAGCAGGGCAGGGAAGGGTAGGGAATGGAACTGGAGAGGCAAGTGGACAAAACACAGCACATATGACATGGGAGATGGGGCTCTGCTCTTCCACACCCCTCAGCTACCACTATCAGGGTGACAGCAGCAGTACTGCTGTCAAAGTGCTTATGTCTAGTGCATATTCTGATTAAGCAACAGCCATGCCATCCAACTTTGAATATCAACCCTGAGCATACTTTACAGCTTCTTAATGCTGGGGTTTCCTGTCTGGAAGATGGCCCTCTTAGGTAGAACAACAATAAAAAGGATCAAGCCCCCTTACTCTGTGATATTCACTTGACCTTCAAGGAACTCACAGAAACTTTCAGCTCTGAGCAGTGGGTGTGCAGACTATTCCACTGCTCAACTTCTTCTCTCTGGCCTGCCATCCCTCTCCAATTTTATTCTCTCCTGCTCAGTTAGACATGAGATAGTTCAGTAATCTACTGCCTAGGCAGATGTCCAACTGTAGAATAGAATTCTGGTCTCTTCTTGCAGGCAACTGTAATGTTTACAAATGATTCGTTTGGGGCTCCCCCTCCGTGCCCCAGCATGAGGCTTCAGGCAGACAAGAAAGAACCCACTCACCTTGAAGAAATGTTACAGTCTCCACAGGCCAACTATCCTCAAGAAATCTCTGCTGTCTTCCCTACTCTATATTTTAATATATTTTGGAAAGGAGGGTATAGTAGTGGAGAGGTGATAGATGGTGGCAGCAGGGCAAATTCTGTACCAGGAGAAGATTGAAAGGTATGGGGGTATACCTCCAAATGTAGGCTGTTCTTTTTAGAAGGTGAGATATTTAGTTATTTTCTGTTTTTTTTTTTTTCTCCAGCTTTCAGCTTTAGTGTGACTGCAGGGCAGTAAGAAAATAACTACTAACATCCTATTAAAAAAATAATTCCTGGGAATTCCCTGGCGGTCCACTGGTTAGGACTCTGCGCTTCCACTGCAGAGGGCACAGGTTTGATCCCTGGTCAGGGAACTAAGATCCCACAAGCCTCTCAGTGTGGCCAAAAAAAGAAAAAATAAATAAATTCCTGCTCTTGGCAAAATTTTAAATACTGTAAATATAGATGTAATACAGAAAGTACAAAGCTCCCATAATCACAGTTCTCTGAAAAAACACCAGTGCTAGCAGTTTGATAAAATTTCTTTAGACTTTTTTTTTTACAATGTATATAAACTTTATTAACTTTAAAAAACAGGATCTTATAGTGCAAATACTATTTTGTAACTTTCTTTTTTTCACTCAACAGAGTATCCTAGACATTCATAAGTTTTCTCACTGTCAAAGTATGGAGTTAAAAGTATTGAAAGGGGGGGCTTCCCTGGTGGAGCAGTGGTTGAGAGTCCACCTGCCGATGCAGGGGACACGGGTTTGTGCCCTGGTCCGGGAAGATCCCACATGCCACGGAGCGGCTGCGCCCGTGAGCCATGGCTGCTGAGCCCGCGCGTCCAGAGCCTGTGCTCTGCAGCGGGAGACGCCACAGCAGTGAGAGGCCCACGTACCACAAAAAAAAAAAATAGAAAGAAAGAAAAAAAAAGTATTGAAAGGGGGAAAACCAGAATGTAGTGTTGAATTAGGATCGGTGGAAACTGATGAATTTCAACATATGTAGAAATAAATATACTGTACATATAAATGTCTGTATGTGTGCCTACACTCACACACACACATATATACGTAAGTATATTCCCTAGCTGCCCATTCTTAGGGTCTGGAAGGAGTGATATCCCAAACACAATGAGCACAGCTAGCACTCAGTTTTTGGTTTCTAAAAACCATCCTCCACCAAAAGGAAACAGGGTTCCTTGGAGAAATGGTTGATTTAAAGGCTCAATGAGGGAATATACCAGATGAACCTGGAACCTCCTTTTGTATAAGGAAATAAAGAAATGCTCAAAAAACAATGGGGACAGGTAAAAAGGACATAGAAGCAAGCTTGAGGGGACCCCCACCAGGCAAATCTAGAATAATTTGCACATCAAAATAAATAATGATAATAATGGAGTATAGGGGGCTTCCCTGGTGGTGCAGTGGTTAAGAATTCACCTTCCAATGCAGGGGACACGGGTTTGAGCCCTGGTCCAGGAAGATCTCACATGCCATGGAGCAACTGAGCCCATGCACCACAACTACTGAGCCTACCCTCTAGAGCCCGTGAGCCACAACTACTGAGCCCGCATGCCACAACTACTGAAACCCGTGTACCTAGAGCCCGTGCTCCACAACAAGAGAAGCCACTGCAATGAGAAGCCCGCACACCTCAATGAAGAGTAGCCCCCGCTCGCTGCAACTAGAGAAAGCCCGAGCGCAGCAACGAAGACCCAACACAGCCAAAAATAAATAAATACATTTATTTTAAAAAAATGGAGTATAATCCACTATATAAAATATAAACAATGAGTGCATACTGATATAAATAAATAAGTAAATTGAAAACTTGATGAAGGATAGTATATTTGTATGGTTACAAAACACATTCCCACAAAATACTTATTAGTTACAAAAAGGAGAATTGTTGCTCAATGGATAGTTTCAGTATTGCAAGATTAAAAATTTCTAGAGTTCTATTGCACAACAATGTGCATATAGCTAACGCCACCCTACTGTACACTTAAAAATGGTTACATGTTAAATTTTATGTTATGTGTGGTTTTTTAAAACCACAATAAAAATACTTATTAGTTACGAAGGGAGAGAGTACTTTTTCAGTAGAGAGGTCTGGCAGACACCACCTTAATCAAGTGATCAAAGTGATCATTAGTGATGGAACAAATTGAAACCCTATACCACCTGATAGGATGCAATGGGAACACAGCATCATTCCTGTGATATATATGCCAAAGCTGAATCTCGGGCAAATCTAAATTGAGGGACATTTTACAAAATAACTGGACTGTAATCTTCAAACGTGTCAAGGTCAGGAATGTCAAGGAAAGATGGAAGAACATTGTCAGACTAAAGGAAACTAAAGAGACATGACAACAAAATGCAACATGTGATTCTGACCTGGCATGCTTTTCTGTAGATGATCTCATTGGGACAACTGGTGAAACTTGCCTGGGTGTAATGTGTCAATGCTAAGTTCTTGATTTTGATGGTTGCATTGTGGTTAAGTAGGAGATTGTTCTTGCTTTTATCTTATTTTAATTTTAAATATTTATTTATTTATTTAGGCTGTGCAGGGTCTTAGTTGCAGCATGTGGATTTCTTAGTTGCGTTATGAATGCAGGATCTAGTTCCCTGAGCAGGGATCAAACCTGGGCCCCGTCCATTGGGAAAGTGGAGTCTTACCCACTGGACCACCAGGGAAGTCCCTTTTCTTGCTTTAAGGAAATACACACTAAAAGACTCAGTGGTGCTGACTCATCATGTCAGTGCCTTCCTCTCAAATAGTTCAGGGGAGTAAAAGTTATTCCACGTATATTGAAATTCATCAGTTTCCACCAACACCTACATAGGTATTATACTTGCAAACTTTCTGTAAGTTTGAGATTGCTTTTAAAAATTACTATTCTTCTGGAGGAAGAAAATAATGTGGCACTAAAATGCTCATTAGAATCTGCCTAGGGGCAGGATTGTTGATAGAGGGCTTCCCTGTAGCTTCCCCATAGGCAGAAAACTGGCTTGTTCATTGGAGGATCTCATTCCTGCCTTCCAAAGCTCCTGGTGTCTTTCCAATTCCTGAGGGTACGTTGTATGATATGGCAGGGAAAATCAATTTACTTCTTGTCAGGGTCCCCTCTACAAGTTCCTCTGCCTTAGTTTGGCTTCTCCCACAAGCAGAGCCCGAGACAAGAACCTGAGTGCAGAAGTTTATCTAGCAGATGATTCCAGGAAGAAGGAGTAAGGAAGTGGAGAAAATGAAGTCAAGGGAAGAAGGAAAGGCCACCTGCTTTCTCTAGTTCAGACTGTGTCATTAAAGATGGAGTTTCTGTTTTTATTGACCTCATTGTTTATGTGGGCTAATTTCTGAGTAAAGAAGAAGAAAAAGACCTTGATTTTGCTATCTTGTAACCAGAAGTCTACTAATTGATGCTTGTAATTTATTCAATACTTGCACTGCTGTAAGAAGTTCCCAAGCATTGTCCCCAGCCCTCCTGGGTCTCTCATTTCCCAGGGTTTCTCTGGCATTGTTGGCCCATGAAGTGGGATTTGCTCATCCTAGGCAAACCACAGTTTAGGCTCTTTCCATCCAAGAAGGAACACATTACAGGCTCCACAATTTTCATAGAAGCATGTCAGCTCTGGTCCTGATGGTTTTATATTTAAGTCTGTGGATAGCCCTATAGTTATCAAATGGATGCCACAAGCCCCTACCAAGAAGCAAATCTTAGAACTGAGTGCAGACTATCTTCTTACAAGAAGCACAGTTGAAATAAAAAAGCCCAGATGAGAGAGACTGAGAAACAAATGCACCACTCTCAGACAAGGTCAGATCCTCTCTTACGCAACATTCTCCTGTGTAGCATTTTACAATATCACGATTAAACAACTGTGAAGTCAGTTGTCCGATGCCTAGCCCTCCTCCACTATAAGATAAGCTCT
Source organism: Leucopleurus acutus (assembly GCF_964270905.1). Lineage (NCBI taxonomy): Eukaryota > Metazoa > Chordata > Mammalia > Artiodactyla > Delphinidae > Leucopleurus > Leucopleurus acutus. The sequence continues at coordinate 68,333,489 of NC_139151.1, forward strand.
ATGAAGTACAGATGTGTTGTCATCTAAAGCTGTTTCCTCAGCACCTAATAAATAGTTGGATTCCAATAAATATTTGTGTAGTATGTGCTTTCAATTGCAAGTGACTGAAGCCCCAACTGAAATTTGCTTTACAATACATTTAGAGGTAGGGTAGGTTCCCAGGTTGGTTGATACAGAAGCTCAACAATGTCATAAGAATTCTGGTTCTTTCCAGCTCTCAGTATGTCATCTTCGATGTTGACTTCATCCTTCAAGCTGCAAGATGACTTCAAGATGAGTTCCAGGCATCACACAAAATGCAGAGGAAGGAGAGAGAGCGACTCTCTACAGCTCTTTCTTTGAAACAAAGAAACTTTTCCCAGAATCCTCCAGCAGACTTCTCCATTCTCATTGGCCAGAATTGGGTCAGATGCATATTGCTACACTCATCCCAGGCAAGGGGTAAGACTGCCTTTAGACCGGTCAGCCAGGCCTCTCCCTTGGAGCTGGGAGCAAAGTTCACTTCCCCTGATGCACATAGCTGCATGAGGGAGAAGTGGATGGCAGAACAAAATCATGGTTCTGTTAAAATGGAAGCTGAAGGCAACACAGAGTGTCCTCTGTGGGTTCACACACCATGGAGCTGTCGGCATAGCACACTGCAATTCTAATCTGCTAGCCTGGGCCAGACAGCAATCTCTGTAAGAGACATGGGCTGCCCTCACTACCCTCCCTTCCGATGTGGACTTCTCCCCCAAAACATTTCCCCTCTCTCTTTCCTGTTGCCCACCTCCCCAGTGAGTTCTGGAATCAGCCCCAGGGACACAGCTTGTGTTTCCCTTGAGGTTTTTGCTACACTCCCATGGAAGACACTGCTTATGTTTTTGCTCCCTATCCTTTATATAAGAATCTGTGCTGAATTTCTCCTTGAATTACAAGTTTGTATCTGTGGACAAATATCCTCTCACCACACAAGGACAATTATACAATCCATCATCATTCTTTCTTACAGTGGTGAAACTTGGAGCTATGTGTAGAGCTCAATAGCCATAATGATGTCATCCCAGGCTCTTGGTACCATTATGCTTATCCTTCCTCTAATACTGTGTCTAAGATCTGGCTGTTGTTGTTTCTTTATGTAATAAGTTGATTCTGGAAATCCCTGGACCCCAGGATTTTTGAGCCCTTGAGGAGAGACCAACTGAAACTGGACTTAGTTTGGTATATTTCTGCCTGGGTCAGCAATTGATATCCCAGATTACATACCTTAATTTGATTTTAATTTGATTTCTGAAGCCCACTGACAAGGTATTTGAACTGTATTCAAGTCAGATTCTTGGAATTGTCTTTGGAGGACCATAAGGCCAAAATACACCCTTATGGGCATGCAGGGAATAGCTCCTGCAGGGAATGGGTATTGCCACTGTTAATCCTCCTGGCAAGAATTCAGTCCTTGGGGGCTTCCCTGGTGGTGCAGTGGTTGGGAATCCACCTGCCAATGCGGGGGACGTGAGTTCGTGCCCCGGTGCGAGAAGATCCCACGTGCCACGGAGCGGCTGGGCCCATGAGCCATGGCAGCTGAGCCTGCGCGTCTGGAACCTGTGCTCCGCAACGGGAGAGGCCACGACAGCGAGAGGCCCGCGTACCACAAAAAAAAAAAAAAAAAAAAAGGAATTCAGTCCTTTAGCCGGAAGTAAGTTCTGGTGAGCCACCCCATAGGCTGGGGTAAGGGAGAAACTTCCTTCTCTCTCTGGGCGAGTTTGGCTTGGTCTCTGAAGTGGGGATATTCCTGGAGAGGTCCTGGTGATGATGCACATTGACTCCTCCTGAGAGGCCAGGCCTGGAACATGGCAGGGAGATGGACCAGTAGAGGATTCTGAGGAAGAATCTGAGTTTGTGCAGTCATGGGAAGTGATGGTCTTTTGTTATTCTTGCCTTTCTTTATTCTGGAGTCATCAGTCATCACTCTTTAAATGTTATGGGCTGGTCTCTGCTGGGGTATGGGAAACTGAAGAGAAGATTTTGTCTCACATTTGGGCCAGAGAAGCCAAAAGGAGAGCAATGCCCTCTGTGAAACCCAAATATTGTCAACCGGAGTGGCCAGCAGCGGACAGCTGGGCCCGCGGAGCAGCAACCTCAGGGATCATTATAAGAGAGTCAGCAGTTTGGTTGCATGGAGGGAAGGACAGAGAGAAAGAATAGGAATAATTCTCCCTCTTGTCTTCCTTCCCTCTCTTTTCTTTCTTCCTTTTCTCCTCTTTCTGCCTTTTTTCTCTTCCTGTCCTCTCCTTTCCTCTCCTCTCCTCTCCTTTCCCTCCACCCATCTCCTCCATCTTTCCCTCCTTCTTTTTAAATAAGCAATGTAGTCACATGGTTCTAAATGAAAAAGTATAAATGAAAAAAGTATAAAAAGTATATACCCCAGATATCTTGTCAATCAATCCCCTCCCCACCCTCATTACTAGTGTCTTTTCAATTCTTCCAGGGATATCCTATGAACACAAAAGCAAGTATAAATATACATACAGTTGACCCTTGAACAATGCAGGGGTTAATCCACATAAAATTTATAGTTGTCCTTCCACATCCACAGTTCCTCCACATCCGTGGATTCAACCAACAATGGACTGTGTAGTATTTTTTACTATTAAAAAATATCCCTGTGTAAGTGGCTCCGTGTGGTTCCAACCCGTGTTGTTCAAGCATCAACTGCAATACCTATATTGTTCCTTATTCTATAAAAATGGTAGCATAATCTACTTACTGTTCTGTATTTTAAAAAATCCATTTAACAATATACCTTAGATATTGTAGCATAGCAGTACATAAAAAGCTTCCTCATTAAAAAAAAAAAAGCTAGATGGTACTTCATTGTATGGGAACATTATATTTTATTTAATCTTTTCCTTTCACCAAGAGTGCATGTTTAATTTCCCATGTTGGTAAATATATCTATCAGAGAAATTCCTAGAAGTGGACTTGCTGATTCAAAGGGTATGAACATTTGTAATTTTGATATGTGTTACCAAATCGAGGAGGGACCTATTCTTGAACACATATGGAATAGCACCCTGAAACATTCTCAGAAATAATTGGGAGGGGACTTCCCTGGTGGTCCAGTGGGTGAGACTCCGTGCTCCAAATGCAGGGGCCTGGGTTCAATCCCTGCTTGGGGAACTAGATCCTGCATGCTGCAACTAAGAGTTCACATGCCTAAAAAAACAAAAAAACAAACAACAACAAAAAAAGAGTTCACATGCCTAAATTAAGAGTCTGCATGCCATAACTAATAAGTCCTCACACCACAACTAAAGATCCCACATCCCGCAACTAAGACAATGGTGCAATCAATAAATCAATTTTTCTCCCGTTGCGGAGCATAGGCTCCAGACGTGCAGGCTTAGCGGCCATGGCTCATGGGCTTAGCCACTCCGCGGCATGTGGGATCTTCCCGGACCGGGGCACGAACCCGCATCCCCTGTATCGGCAGGTGGACTCTCAACCATTGCGCCACCAGGGAAGCCCCCAATTTTTATTTTTTTAAAAAAGAGATAACTGGGAGAGCCCATAAAGAAAATTTTTTCCTGGCAATTAATTGGTAGGACTTAGTGGCTTAGGCCTAAACATTTGGGTTAACATTGTATCTCCTGAGTAAAGGTTATTTATTATTGTGACAGATACTGGCAGGTATCCTCCCAAATCCATTCTCCCCTTCTTTCGTAGCAGTAGAGGGTAAGCCAGGCAAATGGCCACCTGTTTTCTAGCTAGTTCGCAGCTAGATGTGGCCTTGTGACTAAGTCATCACCAATGGACTGTGAGTGGAAGTGAAGGATGCCACTTTGTCTCATTTGTTTAAAAAAATCACTTGCTCTGGGCTTCAACTCTATCTCCTTCTCACAAATGGAAACATGTATGGGTCATGCATGGCCCATCTTTGACCATGCAGATGAAGACAATGGCATTGAGGATGACAGAACAATAAGATGGAAGAACTGGGACCCTTAATGCTTATACATATTGGAGAGGCTCTGCCACCCTGGCTTGCTTACCTTGGGGTCCTTTTGTGAGAGAGAAATGAGCTTCCATTTTCTCTGAGTCATTATATTTTGGGCCCCTTTGTTAGAGCAACTTAGCCTTTACTCTAACATCCATCCAATATTCTTTTTAGAAATAGGCTCTTTCTTGGAGTGTTACCCTCAGTATTTAAGCCAAATTATTTACTATATATATTCTGCCTATTTAAGAGAACTTAAGACGGCTAAGCAAGGACCCTCCATAGAGTAGGCAATCCCTTTCTTCCTTCTTTTTATAATATTTTTGAGCACGTACTATATAATAGGTACTTTGCTAAGTGCTAGGGATACACTGGTGAGCAAAACAAACACTGTCACTGCCCTCATTGGACTTTCCAATCTGGTGGAAGAGACACATTATTTAAACAGTCACACAAATAAATATAAAGTTACAAAAGTAATGAGTATGAGGGAAAGTAATGTTAGAGGAGATTGGAGAGGAAGTCAGTGGCCAGACCATGTAAGGCCTTATGGGCCATGGTAAGGCTGAGTGGTCTGCACCAAAAAGTAGCTGCTGATAAAGCCAGTCTTCTGGTCAGATTGACTCTGCCCGCACATCCTCATCCCATTTTATTCACTTAACAGGTATTTATTAATCATCTAATTAGCTGATAGGCATGAGGGAGTCCTTCTGGTCTTGGGAAGACAAAGTGCTTAGGTCTTAGGAAAACCTTAGGCACCAATGTACATAATCCTTGGAAAAGGGAAATTCTCCAGTGAAGGCTGGGGACTTAACTGGGAAGGCATGAGTTTCTGCTCACTGGAGGTGTTCAAGCAGAAGCAGGGTTTTTGCCTTATAGAGAAATTAGATTTGGAATTCAGGGATAGAACACAAGGTTTGGGGCCTCAATGCCAAACAATACACTCAAGGTCAGCAAGGGGTGGCAGAGGTGGAGCAGGAAACCGCAGCTTCACACAGTTAATTCTGAACTGGCTGTCCTTGCTAAGACCTTCCCCTCTTCTGGGCTGAGGCCAGAACTGCTGCCACGTGCCCCATCAGCATCCCTTAATGAGCCCAGGCTTCACCACTGCTGGTGCAGCCTGAGTTTAAGAAAGAATTTCCCAGGGCCTGCCAGCTGCATGTAGGTTTTTCCCTAGCCTCCAGGAAGCCCCAACTCAACCTCACCATTCCTCAAAAATCTCCAGGAAGGCTAAGGAGGATGGTGGGTTTTCCATCAATATCACTATCCAGGGAACAGCAAGATGATGCAGCAGAAAGAAAACTGGATGGGAAATCTGGTTATAGATCCATCATGTTGACAAATCACTTTCCCTCAGTTTCCTAATCTGTAAGAAAGGATGTAGAATGGGAGGGGGCTTCCCCTCTAAGACCCCTTTCTGCTCTAATACTTGATAGTGGGGGTTCTCAATGTTTAGTTCCCAGTCCAGCAGCAGGGAACTTGTTATAAATGCAAATGTTCAAGGTCCACCCCTGACCCATTGAATCAGAAGCTCTGGGGTGGTGCCTAGCAGTCTGTGAACCACTGTTCTATAGTCTGGTCTCTATGGTACCCAGTGCCTCCAGAGCCTGCACCCTGCCCCTGGCAGAACGTGTGATGGTGTGGAAGCCTGCTGCTTAAGACTATGCAGGATGTGTTTTGCACAGCTCCAGAGAGTGCCCTTCACATTGTAGACATTCTAGATTTGTAGAGTTATTAAGACAATTTCCTGGAAGACAGTAGTCAAGTACCTTGAAGAAGGGACACATTTTTTTTCCAATTGGATTGGAGGTGAAACTGGCAGGTTCTGGAATTTCAGGTTGGAAGCTGGAGCAGTCTGAGCTTAGCTGTAAGACCATCCCCATTTTCCAACTTTCTGGGCATGAGCCACTGCTGCTGCTCTTACTATTTCAAAGCCTAAAAGGAGAGATTCCAGTGGAAACTTCCTCCTCTCACTGGCTTTCTCCTCCAGAAGGCATTTGCTTCAGGTCCAATGATTCAGAACGGGAACGCCCTTAGAGACTTCCTTACCCAACCTCTTCATTTTACACATGAGGAAACTGAGGTCCAGAGAGGTTAAGCAATTTGCTGAAGGATACAGAGAATTAGTGGCACAGCCAGGGATAGACCTAGGTCTTTAATAGAGGTACATCTGCATTCAGGAGGGCTCCAGCCCCAATTCTGAGCATGTTTCTTCTGTGAATTCCACCTCCCACATCTACCTCCAAAACACACACACACACACACACACACACACACATGCTCCCTCCCTCAGGCTCCCACTGCTCCCACTGTCTCCCTCTCCAAACCAGATAAGAAGGAAGGATGTGAAACTCAGTCTTCCATAAAGCTCATGGGACTGAGGTCAGCTTTGAGGATAGTCTTGAGCATTAAAGAAGTTGCATTTTAATTGGCATCAAAGCCTCCAAAGGTAAAGGAAAGATCTGCTGGCTTATTTTAGGCATTTAGAGCAGCTGGGGAAGGCGTGCTGGGAATGAAAAGTTTCTAGACCCCTCTAACTCCCACCCACATATGGCCCAGTAAAGCCCACTCTGCCTGCCTAGGAGATTCCCAGGGCCTATGCAGCCACCGCCCATTACCATCCCTGCCAAATTTGGGAGGCAGCAGATTTAATTCCTTAACTCAGCCCTGAGTCAGAGGTGGCCCAAGCAAGCTTCAGAGCCCAAGCCAATGCTGTTAGGGGTGAAATTGCAAACTTCTCCCCTCAGGCTCCAACCACATCATCCCTGAATTACTAAGGCCCAAAGCAGAAAATCAGAAATTCTCCAGCAGCCTCCGTAGCAGGCTTCCTCCCAAGGGACAGCAGTTTTTTTCTGTGACTCTGAGCCCCACACGGGGGAAGTGTTGACCTTCCCTCCCTTGTTGAAGCATTTCTAAATTGGGGAGCAGATAGGGGAAGTCTGAGTTAGGGGCACGGGAGGAGAGAGAGGAACGGGTTTGCCTCAACCAAGCAACCATCTGGGACTTCTGGCTGTAAAAAGAGTCAATTCAGGTCACAGAACGAGCTCCCCAGGGCCGAAAACCTCATGGGAGAATCATAGTACCACAGATTCAGGCCCCTGGAGGTGGTCCCAGCTAGTGCAGGCTTTATAGGACGGTATTCAACGTGTCACTTAACTCAACTGTTATACCCACAGTCCCTCTGCTCATTGTAGCTGCAGCCAAGGGTAGCCCTACTTTTACCACTTGATCCTACCCCCCCCCCCTTTGGCTACAACTGACTGGGAAGCGGGAAGCTGAACTCAAGTGTAACAAATCCACAGGCTGGCCAATGACCTACAGAAGTGATGGCACAAAAAGAGGAGTTGGGATAACTGCATTTCCCCATTTAGGAATTTAAACAGAGAAACGCTGAGAGAATGAGATATTTAGCAGCAGGAGCAGATGTTCAGGGGTTCTGATTTAGAGAGAACCAGGGGCAACTATGATGAGCAGGCAAAAGTTGTAAGAAAACAGAAATTATGAAGAATAAGAAGCTGTGAGTGGCGGGGACTTCCCTGGTGGTCCAGTGGTTAAGAATCCTCCTTCCAATGCAGGGGATGTGGGTTTGATCCCTGGTTGGGGAACTAAGATCCCACATGCCACTGGGAAACTAAGTCCGAGCGCCACAACTAGAGAGCCCGTGCACCATAACTAGAGAGAAGCCCATGCACCGCAATGAAAGATCCCACGTGCCACAACTAAGACCTGATGCAGCCAAAAATAAATAAATGATAATTTAAAAAAAGAAGCTATGAGTGGCGATAGTATTGAGAAAATGGAACAGACATGTAGGTGTACAGACTACCTGAGTCACATTCACAGACCAGAGCCATGAAGGGCCATGGAAACCCTATTGTTAAGCTTCCCTTGAGCCTCTTTAGATCCAGAGCAACTTTCCAGACTTTATGGCCCAATGACATAACAGGGGTCCTCTCCTTAGAGTCAATAAGAAATCTGTCTCCTTTTTCATTTCTGTCTCTCACACTCACGTCAGACACACTACTTGAGATGAATTGAATGTTTCTTTATTCCCAACAACCAAAAGAATGAAGCACAGCCTGATCTCAGATTTTTAATAGATAGAATGATTCAACAGAATGAAGGGCAATGTTGAAGGAGCAAAATAAGACCACTTGCCATGCTTCTCCACTTAATAAAGTAACTACCACTAATAGTAGGAGTTTTCAAGTATTAGACACATACTTCGGCATATCCTTGTACACATTTGGACACAACTGCAATTATGGTGAACATACATTTTTATTTTGACTTTTATTGGCTTATTGGGACTTTAGGAGGTATTTAGGAGAAGCATCAGGAAGAAATGAGGATTCAGGGAAGACCTCTACACTTCTGACCTGTGTCATTATATAGAACTATGTTGTTCTAGCCACATGTGGCTACTTAAATTTAAATCTAAATTAATTAAATGAGGTAAACTTTAAGTACCTCAGTTACTAGCCACATTTCAAGTGCTCAATAGCTACACATGGTTAGTGGCTACAATGTTAGCACAAACAGAGGACATTTCCATCATTGCAGAAAGTTCCATAAGACATTGGTATGAGATGTCCATTATCCTCTATCATAGGAGTAGGTAACTTTTTCCATAAAGGGTCAGATAGTTAACATTCTAAGCTTTGAAATCTATATGGTCTCTGTCGCAGCTACTCAACTCTGCCACTTTAGCATGAAAGCAGCCAGACAAAATGTAAGCAAATGACCATGGCTGTGTTCCAATAAAACTTTATTTACAAAGAAAAGGCAGTGGGCCACATTTGGCCCTCCCACTGCCTGTAGTAACCTTGTTCTATCTACCACGTCACCCTATTTGCTTGCTTCACAGCACTGAGCATTTTGTAAGAATTACTTTAGTTTTGAATTGTCTTTGTCCCCACATTAGACTATAAGCTCCATGAGGTAAGCGCAGAGACTGTGTCTATTTTACTCATCACAGTGAATTCCATACTGACAACACATGCTTAATTAATATTTGTTGACTGAATGAATGGATAATGTATTGCCCTTTACTGGACTAGGGAACACCAGAGAAGGAACAATTTTTTAGAGAAGATAATGAATTCCCTTAGGGACATGCTAGTTGTACTATAATTTATTTCTGTTATTCTCTTTGGAGTCCCTTTCACCTTTAGCCTTCTTTAAGCCTCATTAGTCTGGAAGTCAGTGATATTTTTCAGGAGCCGGAAGAGTTAGCGTTTTTTGGACTCACTCCCTGGAAGGCTGTAATCAGAGGCCCAGCCATGGGGGAGATTCCCTGGGGCATCAGCCACGAACCAAAGGAGCAGGATGAGGACTTGGGCCTGGTCTGGCCCTACTGTACATTTGTCAGTGTTGGCTCCAACAACTTAGATCCTTTCCCATTCTGTTTGGACTGAGTGAAGTAGAAAGACCAAATCTGTGACCCAAGGGATTACTCAAAGCAGAATTTTCCAAAATTTCAGTCATTCAATCATGTGCCTCCTTCGCAGTTTTGACTGCATTTACATACCACCTGAAAACATGTTTACTGAATATTTCCAACCCTTTCAAAATCTCTAACATGTTTTTGCATAACTGAATCACTTTGCTGTACACCTAAAACTAACACAACATTGTTAATCAACTGTAATATAAAATAAAAAATTTTAATTAATTAAAGTAAAAATAAATTTAAAAAAATCTTTAACATGTTTAAATCAGGTTGGGTCACTCCTTGCTCAAAAACTCCAGTGACTTCCCATCTCAGAGTTAATTCTAGAGCTCTTACCACAGCCTACAAGAACCGTGCAGTCCCGCTCCTGGATCCTTCTCTGACCTCATTTCTGCCACTCATTCAGTCCACTCCAGCCACATTGACCCCCGCCTATTCCTCAAACATTCCAAGCCAGCTGCTGCCTCAGAGCCTTTGCTCAACCTCCCCAGAAGGCCTCACTCCTCACACTCATCTCCCAGAAATGCCTTTCTTGACCACTTTATATAAAATAGCAGCCTGCCAATGCAGGAGACCCGGGTTCGAGCCCTGGCCCAGGAAGATCCCACATGCCATGAAGCAACTAAGCCCGTGCGCCACAACTACTGAACCTGCCCTCTAGAGCTCACGAGCCACAACTACTGAAGCCCACGCACCTAGTGCCAGTGCTCCTCAACGAGAAGCCACCGCAGTGAGAAGACACGCACCGCAATGAAGAGTAGCCCCTGCTCGCCGCAGCTAGAGAAAACCCGTGTGCAGCAACGAAGACCCAATGCAGCCAAAAATAAATAAATAAATAAATATATAAAATTGCAGCCTTCTTTGCTCTTACAAATACATTTTAGAATCAGTCAGAAAAATTTCACACACATACACACAAACAAATAAGCAAACAAAACCCTGTCCATATATTGTTTGGGATTGCATACATTTCTAGAGTAATCTGGGAGAACTGACACCTTTATAATATTGAGTCTTCTTCCTATCATGCTATATCTCTTCATTTGTTTAGGTTTTATTTTATTTTTTTCATTAAAGTTTTACAATTTTCTTGATAAAGTCCAGGAACACAGCTTTTGCTAGATTTGTTTCTAGATGCATAAAATTATGTTGCTTTTGTAAAGGGTATCTTTTTTTAAAAGTATATCATTTTAATATCTGTTGTGTCAATTGTTATGACCCCATTTTTATGTTTAACATTTATTTGTGCCTTCTCTCTCTTTTTTTCTTTTTCCTGATGAGCCTTACTGGTATTAGAAAGGTGTTAAAGACCTACTAGCACCCAACAGACATTCTTTTTTGGTGTAATCAAGAGTGTTGAAAAGGGGTGAAAAGAGGAATAAATATTATTTAATACTGGTGTTTATGTGGAATCATTAAATCATTTTATGTCCCACCAAGGCTCTCTGGCTACCACACTAGGAAACACTGAATTTTTAAAATTTCACAACCACAGTGAAGTACGTTTTTAGTTATCTGTTGCTCTGGCTCACCTCTGGACCTGTCTTTAGCTCAGGAGGCGATAGATGGATGCTGAGCTGGGAGACGTGGGTGTGGAGGGTGTGGGGGACCCAGAGTCTGGATAAGCTGAGGGGCCTCCCTCCCTGCCCCATCCTGCTGCCCACATTGCTTCTATGAGCAGCTGTGCACATGGATGTATCCCCCAGGGAATGTTTCTGGGGGTGGAGGGGGCAGTCAGTGAGGGCCTCCCTGACTCCTGGGAGGCAGGAAACAGGGGCTTCTTAGAACCGTCGAGGTTTCCTGGAAGCCTATGAGAGCTGAGGCCATCTGGCGTTCTACAGCTTGCTTTATGGTGGTGTTTTGGAACCTGGAGGAGGGAGGCCTCTCTGGGGACATAACCTGTCTAGTTGTAAATGCTGAGGCCCTGGGGGTGTTCGTGCTGGGCTGGAGAAGGAGGCTTTCAGCTGCAGCTCTTCCTCTCTCACTGCTGGTCATCACAACCCCACACCCCTGCGCCCTGGGCAGTCTTTGCAACCTGTGCTTGTCAAATCAAACTACGTCTTCTGAGAAATATGATCATTCTGAGGGCTCCTTCTCTGAGAAACCCTTGAACTGAGGAAGGCAGGAAGCCACAGGCTTCTGGGTGGGCAGAGCCTACCTGGGTTACTCACCCCCTACCTCAGAGGGGAGCGCAGCTGTTCTGAGTCATCAAAGAAGCCTAAAAAATAACACCTTCTTGCATGTTAACACCATCAAAGAGGTCGGTGAAGGCCAGTTTATAGCTGGCTTGAGGGTGCTGAAAAGAATACAGACTTTGGGGCTACAAGGCCCAGGTTCCAGCTCTGGCTCTTTCACCTCCTGGCCCTACTTCTCAGATGACCTCTCTCAGCTGTGAAAGCCAAATGATATCATGCTCGAATGTGTGATCCCATTTTTAAAAATTTTGTATACGTGAATATAATGTAACCTAAAAAACTTGTATTTGTATATGCTCTATTAATTATCGTACCGCTAGCTGTGGCAACAAATAAATCCGCAAATGTATAAAGACCCAAACATAATAGAATTTCATTTCTCACTCACGTTAAATTCATGGTTGTTTGGCAGGTGGCCCTTTTCCCCTCAGTGATTCAAAGACCCGTTCCTTTCATTTTGTGGTTCTGTGGTCCCCCAGAGCTTCAGCAGGCAGGAGGACAGGGTGTGTGGAAGAGTCACGCTCCCTTCCTGAAAGTTCTGGCCCAGAAATGACACACGTCCTTTCTGCTTACATTCCACTGGCAAAGAATGATATGCATGGTCACACCTGGGCGCAAGGATGGCTGGAAAATGTAATCCCTGCCCAGGTAGCTGCTCCTGGCAACAATGTGTATCGAGGAGAAGGAACTGAAATTCTGGAGGACACGCCAAGTATGCAAAGAAAAAGTTCGGGGAATATACACTAACCTATTAAGAGCGATTACCTCTGGGGAGTAAGATTAGAAAAGATGGAGAGTCTTTCACTTTTTACTTTAAACAAGTAATATTTTATGAACACATATTAATTATATAATTAAGAAAAGGATGATGGGCAGGTTCATTGGAAATTTCTGAGCAAACACATGTTATGTGTTGTTACATTTATTATTGTTCTCTTGTCCAGTCCTAGAGTCAGAAAATACCACACAAGGAAAGAAGGTCCCTCTTACATGTCCTTCATTAGAGGCAGACAGGTGTTAGGGTAGGGGTGGCATGGGGGAGATCAGAGATTTTTTTCCCTTAAAAATGTGTTTAACCTATTGTATAGCACAGGGAACTATACTCCATATCATAGATAGATAGATAGATAGATAGATAGAGAAACATCAAACTGAATCACCTTGCTGTACACCAGAAAGTAACACAACATTGTAAATTAACTATACTTCAATTAGGAAAAAACTTCTTTCTAAAGTTAGGTGACTTGCTCACTGTCATGAAGCTAGCAGAATCCAAACCCAAATCTGAGTCCAGACCCACGTGGAATTTTTTGCAACCTGAACTATCTCTTGGCTAACGAGAAATACCCCACCTTTTCTGCGATAACTGAATTTCTTACCAGATCCTCACATTAAAAAGGAAAACGTAGAGAGATCCTACTGTGTGACATCCATTCCTGACATACACTGGGGGCAGCATTTAGAGATGTTTCTGAGTAATATAAGATTGCTTATAGCCAAACTCTTCAGAAAATGTCTCATTGATAAATAATTGGCATATTTGCTCGGCATAGATGTAGATAGAACACACCTATGTTGTAGAGCACACTTCCAAAAAGAAAAGAAAAAATAAAGGACTTTTACACCTAACCCCAGACATTGACGCCCTGTTTTGATGTTAGAAAGTATTCTTTTTAAAACTTCTTTGGTATAATTTGGACCCTCTGAACTACGGCAGCACTGTCCTGGAGTGCTGATGGACGCTCCTGGGGGAAGTGTGGTGAGCTTGATGGAAACAGAAGAATCATTTTGAATGCAACATAGCAGGTCTTACCTGTTAACCTGAGAGCCTAAGTCTTTTAAACTTTTGAAGACAAGGCATAGTAGGAAACACCTCCCAAGGAAGCTAAAATGGAAAATATTTTGCAAATGGCTTTCAGTACATGCTTTGATCTGCAGATTCAATCATGGAGGAGAGAGTGTTCTCCAAACTGTTACTATAATTCAGTGCAAGATGTTTCTAATGTTCTTTGAATAGTGGAAAAAAATTTTTTTCACAAAAGACCAGGCAAGTTTGTTGGTAGCTGCTCTCCTTTTCTCATTTCATTACAGTTTTCCCTATTTCAGTGTTTCACCATGTGTGTTTTACTTGTAAGGTCGTAACTCAGTTAAAGCCTTCAAGTACTTCAACCTTGTACATTAAAGACTATCATCAATAAATTCAAATGGGGTTTAAAAATTTGTTTAATATTTGTACCAAAAGAAACTTTAGAGAGGATACAAATTTAGGAAGCTATGGAGTGGTACACTCATAAGGACCTATAGGGAAACACTCCATATGCATTTCTATAAATACACAGTGTATTTACAACATGTGTAAAAACATAAAGGTAGTTCTCAAAAAACTGAGATGGCATGTCTTAATTCTTTGCCAGATGGAAAGGCCACTCAGATTTTCTAATTTTGTTTGAACACAAATTATTTAAAATTTTGCATGTAGTGAATAAGAGGTAATCCTTAGCATGAAAGGGAGAAGGAAAAGATTTACAATCAACACTGTGTAGAAGGAAAGCAAAATTACAAATGCCAGCCTGCTCTGCAGATGGGTACTGGAGGGACAGGGGGTCAGATGAGGAGGGAATAGAAGGAGAGAAAGAACAGGGGGAGAAAGAAAGGAGGATCTGTGAAGGATGCAACCATTCCTAGGACCCCCAACAGGTGATAGTCTCTGAGGAAGAGCAGAGAAATCTGGGCTGGCCAGAATGATTTATTCATTCAACAAATTGTCATTGTGTGTCTACTACAGGCCAGGATTCTTCTAGGCACTAGAAATACAGCATTGAACAAACCAAAACCTCTATTTTCTAGAAGAAGGAGACACAAGAAAAAAATGAAGCCAGAAGTATAGGATGTATCAGGTGGTGAGAAGTGCTTTAGCTAAAACTAATGCAGGGTGAGGGAGATAGGAAGTGCAGAGGAGAGGAGTGGAAGAGTATTATTTTATGTAAGGTGGGAATGTGTGTGTTTTTTTACGTAACTGGTCTCATGGTCAAGAAGGACCTCACTGGTAAGGAGCCTTTTGAGCAAAGGCCTGAAAAGACCCTTGTGAGCTAGCATGCAAACAATGAAATAGTTATCATTGCAGAGGATGCTGTTGGTTGTCCAGCCAACATCCAGATATTCCTCCCTTCTCTCTAACAGAACCCCTCCCCACTTGCCAGGATGCAACCTCATGATCGGGAGAAAGCTGGACTCCATCTCTAAATCCAGAGGTGGATCCCAGTTAGTCTAAGCCAATCCTGGCAACTCAACCTCACTTACCAGTGACCAGTTCAAGAAGCCAGGCTTAAGCCAGTTAACACAGGGAATCCCCCTGGTCACTGTCATTGGTCCAGGGGCAGGCACATAACCTAAGCTGGCCTAAACAGATTGAAAGAAGGGATTTATATTTCTGTTGGGGGCGGGGGGAAGGAGGTTTGTTCTCTGTTGTGATGAATGTGAACAAGGAAGCATGTTGTCACAGTTGCTCAGGACATGGTGACACGGCCATCTCTAGACAATGAGGGAAGCCAGGCTACAGACAAAGCCAATACAAAGGAGAGAGCAGAGCTAGAACTGCAGAGAAACCAGAGTCAGAGCCCTGATTATCCCATGTCTGGAGGCTGCTCTACTTCAAGCCTTCCTATTATAGAAGATGAAGAATCTCCTTACTGTTTATGCCAGTTTGAGTTAAGTTTTCTGTTCCCTGGTACTTAAAGGTTTCTTAACTGTGACAATAAAAATAATAGCAGCTAACATTTCTTGAGCATTACCTTGTGCCAGGCCCAGTCCTTCGATTTGTAGTTTCAGTTAATGTTCTCAGCAATCTTATGAAGCAAATAAAACTATGTCCTTATTTGTAAGATGTGACTTTCCCCAAGATCATATGGTTAGTAAGTGGCAGAAGCAAAATTTTTCACAGCTCAGTGCCTGCACTCATAATCACTATGATAGTTCAATCAATATTCAAGGCAGAGAAATAAAAAGAGGAAGGGTTATGTGAAGAAGCCGGAGGAAGAGGCAGGGGAAAATCAACTTGCTGATTTGGGGAGAGGGGGAGAGGCAAAAACCAACACAACATTTCCTCCATGGAGGAAATGTACTACACATTAATAATTACATGACAAGGCTATGAGTGATGCATGTCTTAAGAGCTTATAGTCAACGACTAGGTGGGAGAAATGAATCACTTCAAGGACATCTGTCCAGAAACATCTCCTGGAAGGAAGCCTATGAACTAGGCCTTGATGCATGGGTGTGATTATGTTAGGTGAGGAGAAGGCCTTTCCAATACATGGAAAGGGGTGAACAAAAGAAGGGACATGAGGGTCCTTTGGAGATTTTCCTGGTTTGGTGGGAACTTTTGGGAACTAAATCTGGAATTTAGCTGGGGGCTAGATCCATAGATGACAGTCTGCTGAAGCACTAATCCTTTACTCTGATTTTTTCCATTTTTGAACTCAAAGAAGAGAATACTAATTTTGATAGGTCCAGGCGTAGGATTCTTCTCCCCACGTTACCAGTGGCGTAACCCAGGTCCAGTGCAAGAAGGACCTGCAGAGGGGTCATCCCACCCAGAGACAGAGCAGCACAAAACGCCCAGTGTTCTGCCAAGGACTGTGCCCCCCACGGACTGAGCAACCACCCACAGCAAAAGCAAGTCTACGGTTAGAAATCACCAGGACAACAGCTGTGACTCAGCCGCATAGCTGGCCCCCACGGAAACCTTTGGAGGGAACTCTGGGAACAACCATCCAGGCTGAGAGAAGGTATCTGACTTGCATGATGGCTAAGAGCAAAGACTCTGGAGTCAGACAGGCCTGGTTTTGAATCTGTTTCATGACCTCGGATGATACCTTAGACAAATTAAATAACTTCTCAGAGCTTTAGTTTCCTCATCTGTAAAACAAACTGGAGAACAGTACCTACCTCACAGGATGGTTAATGAGGTCTGAATGAGGTCATGTAATGCATATTAAGAATTTGGCACAGGGCTTCCCTGGTGGCGCAGTGGTTAAGAATCTGCCTGCCAATGCAAGGGACATGGGTTCGAGCCCTGGCCTGGGAAGATCCCACATGCCGTGGAGCAACTAAGCCCGTGTGCTACAACTACTGAGCCTGCGCTCTAGAGCCCGCAAGCCACAACTACTGAGCCCACGTGCCACAACTACTGAAGCCTGCGTGCCTAGAGCCCATGCTCCACAACGAGAAGCCACGACAATGAGAAGCCCGCACACCGCAACGAAGAGTAGCCCCCACTCACCACAACTAAAGAAAGCTTGTGCACAGCAACAAAGACCCAACACAGCCAAAAATAAATAAATAAATTTATTAAAGAATTTAGCACAACGTCTATTCCAGAGAGCGTTCCATAAATGTGAGTTTGAGGGTGGTACAATGTGACGTAGGTCCTAGAGTCAGACAGACTTCCAGAGGTCAAATCCTGGCTCCAGTACAACTACTGTATTTCATTAATTCTGTAATGTATGCTCCCCACCCCCACCCCCTTATTTTAAACATCTCTGCATCAAAGCATCTTAGCACTGTAACATGGTTTAATTGCCAATGTCTCTTAGCAGCACAAGAGACAATAGTGAGACTTACAATCAATGTCTTACATTGGGCAGATAACAATCTTTCGACACTTCAGTTTTTTCAGTTGTAAAATGGGGATAACAATAGTATTTACAAGGTTGTCAGGAGGGGTAGATTAGATTTATTCTGCAAATTTCTGGCACATAGTGAGGGCTTAATAAATTCCATGTATTGCTACTATCTTTATGACTATTACCCAAATGAGATAATAGGGGTGGTAGGAGCCACATGGGCTGAGGTGCCAGAGGCAGAAGCAGCCCGAGGGGGTGTGCAGAAGTGAAGGTAAGTATCAGAGGGGCAGTGTCAATTCTCAGATTCAGGAGGGGAGTGTGAGGAGCAGTAGGAAGCCACACAAGAAGCCAATGGGATGCAAGGTGGATCAGGGCATTTGGTTTTCAGATGAAGACTGGAAACAACGCTGGGGTACCCAGGCCCAGTGGGGATGCGATGGTGAGTTAAAAGGGCTGGTCAGGCTGGGCTGCTGCTCTACTTGATTTCTTTGAACTCTCATGTTCTCCAACTATAATAGCCATCATTTATTAAGTGCCACAGTGCTGCCAGGCACTGTGCTAGTTGATAAGTCCTATCTCATAAAATCCTGTTGTCAACTCTATGAGATAATTTTATTAGGTCAATTTTATAGAAGAAACCAAAGCTCAAAGAGGTGCTTTAATGTGTTCAAAGCCACATGGCTATTACAAGCCAGAGCTGGAATTTGAATTAGGTTTTTTGACTTTACAGCCAGTCCCGAAGTCCCCCTGCTATACTGCCTCTTGAACTACACTCTCCACCATCTCTCCGTGTGTTGACAAGTAATTTTCCTCTCTCCTCACTTCCACTCCTCCTTCCTCCCCCTACAGGTCTCCACCTCCCCAGCCCACAAATGCCAAGCTCACAAGTCATCTGTTTTGCCAAAATTCTGTTCTGATTTGATAAACTCTGGCCGGGCCAGCTCACTCAGCATGATTCAGCCAGAGAGAATAGCGAGGCTGCATGCTTGGCATACCCATCGTCTGAGCTCAGGCAGAATGGGCGGCGCAGGAACCTCAGCCTGACAGATGGCTCCACTCGGCTGTCTCCCCGGGCCCGATGCCAGGGGCAGCGCTCGCTCTCTGCAGGGGGGAGGGTGGGCGCCAGGTCCTGTGATTCTCACATGCGTGGCTGGTGTGCGCGCCTGTGGTTACATATGGAGCATGCGTGGGCCAGGCTGTGTGCCACCTAGGCTGCATATTTGTATGTGGCTGGTTTGTGTGGGCATGTGTATCTGTGTGCATGCAGATGAATGTGTGTGCCTGGCTGCATGTTTCTGGGTGTGTATGCAGAGGTGTGTGTGTGCATTTGAATTTTGAGTTTGCATTCATTCTGGTATGTGTGCTCAAGAACGTGAAATGTTGAGAGGGACGGAGAGAAAGAGAGAGAGGACGGTCCTATGCCTTGAGAAGTCAGCCTTTTGAACGTCCCTGCTTGCAGTGGAGAGCTCCTGCACACAGCCCCCTCCAGCTCTCTCCTCATCCCAGAACTGAGTGACATGAGTTGCAGTGGGAAGTCATCCCATTCCCAAGGCGAAGTTTAAGCTCTGAACTGAGCTTCAGGTTTCTGAAAACAACTTCCTGGCTACGGTTTCTCTCGAGGGTAGAGGTACTTAAATTCTTGTGAATCCGGCCCCCTCTGAAAATCTGTTAACTAGAATGGATCTCCTTTTAAGGAAAATATCCTCAAAACATATAATTTCACATATAATATAGAGAGCTCAAGGGGCCCTCCAAAGCCTATTGTGGACCTCTCTGGGAGGGAGAATGCTTAGGGTTTGGAAGGGCTGAAATAGAACCAGGAGAGAGAGATTCCCTGGAGGCTAACAGTGAATAAAATTTTTTAAATGAGGAAGTGATCATTAGTGTCAAGGGCTAGAAACAAGTCAAGTAAGGGGAAGATTGATTTAAAATCATGCAAAATCAAAAGACAGAAAGAAAACTATAAGGAAATATGAAATACACAAAACACTAACCAGAGTTATTACTATAGGGGAATTATGGGAGTTTTTATATTCTTTTTCACATGTGTTATCTAAGTATTCCCAGACCAATCCAATGAGTGTGCACCAAATTTGCACAATAAGAGAGAATACCTGGGGGAAATTTTGGAGGCTATTGGAATAGATGACTTCCACTTCCAGCCAAGATGGCATAACAGGCACTGGATTTAACCTCTTGCCTAAAATAATTATAAAACAAGACAAAATATATGAAATGACTGTTTTTAGATATTGGACAACAAGCAATGGAGGGCACTGATTCCTGAAAGTGGGAGGAAAAAAAGGAGTCCTAATACTAGAAATATATACCAGATAGGACTAACAGATTAGACACTGAGGAAGAAAATACAGACATACCTCAGAGACGCTGTAGGTTCAGTTCCAGACCACCACAATAAAGCGAGTATCTCAATAAAGCGAGTCACATGCATTTTTTGGTTTCCCAGTGCATATAAAAGTTATGTTTACACTCTACTGCAGTCTGCTAAGTGTGCAATAGGATTATGTCTAAAAAAACAATGTACATACCTTAATTAAAAATCGCTTTATTGCTAAAAAAATGTTAACCATCATCCAAGCCTTTGGCAAGTCATATTGGTTACATCAAAGATCACTGATCACAGATCACCGTAACAAACATAATTATGAAAAACTTTGAAATATTGTGATAATTACCAAAATGTGACACACAGACATGAAGTGAGCAAATACTGTTGGAAAAATGTCATCAATAGAATTTCTTCATGCAAGGTTGCCACAAAACTTCAATTTGTAAAATGCACAGTATCTGTGAAGCACAATAAAGTGAAGCACAATAAAATGACGTATGAGTGAATTTGAAAACATAACAATAGAAATTAAACACAGGAAAAATCACTGAAAAAAATATGGAGCATCGTTGAGCTACTAGAAAACTTCCAGGGGCCAAATATATGTATAATTTGAAATCCTGAAAAAGGATGAGAAGAGGACAGAAGAAATATTTAAAGAACGAATGCCCCAAATTTTACAAATTTGATGAAAGCTGTAAACCCACACACAGATCCAAGAAGCTTCATGAACCCCAAAGCAGAAGAAATATGTAGAAAACACACTAAGGATCAGTATCTCAAAAATGATACCAGCACTCTTATATTCATTGCAGCTTTATTCACAATAGCCAAGATATGGGAACAACCAAAATGTTCATTAACGGGATATTATTCGGCCTTAAAAAAGAAGGAAATTCTGCTATTTGTGACAATATGGATGAACTTGGAGGACATTAGTCTAAGTGAAATAAGCCAGACACAGAAAGACAAATACTGCATAATATCACTTACATGTGGAATCTAAAAAAGTTGAACTCATAGAAGCAGAGTAGAGAGGGGGAAATAAAGAGATGTTGGTCAGGGGCTTCCCTGGTGGCACAGTGGTTAGGAATCTGCCTGCCAATGCAGGGGACACCAGTTTGATCCCTGGTCGGGGAAGATCCCACATGCCACAGAGCAGCTAAGCCCGTGGGCCACAACTACTGAGCCTGCGCTCTAGAGCCCGCAAGCCACGACTACTGAGCCCATGTGCCACAGCTACTGAAGCCTGTATGCATAGAGCCCATGGTCTGCAACAAGAGAAGCCACCGCAATGAGAAGCCGGCACACTGCAACAAAGAGTAGCCCCTGCTCTGCGCAACTAGAGAAAGCCCGCGCGCTGCAACAAAGACCCAGCGCAGTCAAAAATAAAATAAATAAAATTGAAAAAAAAAAAAAAAGAGATGTGGGTCAAAGTTTCAGGTGTACCAGGATGAATAAGTTTTTGGGATGTAATGTACAGCATGGTGACTATAGCTAATAACACTATATTGTGTATTTGAAATTTCCTAAGAGAGTAGATCTTAAAAGTGTTGTCATCACTCTCACACACACACACACACAAAAGGTAAGTATGTGAGGTGATGGAGTTGTTAATTAGCTTGATTGTAGTAATTATTTCACAATATATATGCATATCAGAACATCACATTGTACACCTTAAATATTTACAATTTTCATTTGTCAATTATATCATAATAAATCTGGAGAAAAAAAGAAAACACACTAAGGTACAGCATAATAGTTATACCAATGATAAAGAAAAAAGTCTTCAAATGACTAGAGAAAAAAAATGTTGCATACAGAGGTATAAAGATAATGACAACAGATGTCTCATGTGAAATGATGCAAGCCACAGGAGAGTAACATTACATTTTTAATGTGCTGAAAAAAAAGTGTCAACCTAGACTTCCACACCTAGAAAAAATATCTCTCAAAAATAAAGGAAATCAACATTTACTATGAAGCCACAGTTATCAAGAGATGGTGGTATTGGCCATATGATGTCACTTATATGTGGAATCTAAAATATGACACAAATGAACTTATCTATGAAATGGACTCACAGACATAGAGAACAGACTTGTGGTTGCCAAGGGGGTAGGGGGTGGGAGAGAGATGGATTGGGAATTTGGGATTAGCAGATGCAAACTATTATATATAGAATGTATAAACATAAGGTCCTACTGTATAGCCCAGGGAACTATATTCAATATCCTGTGGTAAACCATAATCGAAAAGAATATGAAAAAGAATATATATATATATATGTGTGTGTGTGTGTGTGTGTGTGTGTGTGTAACTGAATCACTTTGCTGTACAGCAGAAATGAACATAACAGTAATTAATAAAACATTTAGTTGTAAATCAACTATACTTGAATAAAATAAATTAAAAAAAAAAAAAAGAGATGATGGCATGAAGATACACATTTAGATCAATGGAACTGAAATAATAGTCCAGAAGTAAAACCTTACATTTATGGTCAAGATCAATTCAGTGGGGGAAAGGATAGTCTTTTCAGCAAATGGTGCTGAGACAATTGAATATCCACATGCAAAAAAATTAACTCAGGCACTTACTTTACACTATACACAAAATTTATTCAAATGGATCATATACCTAGATGTAAGAGCTAACATTATAAGACTTCTAAGAGAAAATGTAGGAGAAAATCTTCATGGCCTTGGGTTGGGTAAAGAGTTTTTAGAAACGACACTAAAATCATGAACCTAAACGAAAAACTGATAAATTGGACTTCATCAAAATAAAAAACTTTTGTGCCTCAAAGACACCATCAAGAAAATGAAAAGACAAGCCATAGGTTGGGATAAAATACTTGCAAATAATACATCTGATAAAGGACTTGTATCTAAAATATATAAAGGGGCTTCCCTGGTGGTGCAGTGGTTAAGAATCCGCCTGCCAATGCAGGGGACATGGGTTCAAGCCCTGGTCCGGGAAGATCCCACATGCCGCGGAGCAACTAAGCCAGTGTGCCACAACTACTGAGCTTCCGCTCTAGAACCCGTGAGCCACAACTACTGAGCCCATGTGCCATAACTACTGAAGCCTGTGCGCCTAGAGCCTGTGCTCTGCAACAAGAGAAGCGACCTTAATGACAGGCCTGCACACTGCAACGAAGAGTAGCCTCCTCCTCTCGCTACCACTAAAAAGAAAGCCCGCATGCAGCAATGAAGACCCAAGGCAGCCAAAAATAAATAAATAGATAAATAAATTAAAAAATATATATATATATATAAAGAACTCTTAGCACTCAACAATAGAAACAAACCAATTTTGAAATTGGCAAAAAATTCTGAGAAACATTTTACCAAAGAAGATAAACAAATGGCTGATGAGCACATGAAAAGATGCTCTATATCATTTGTCAATCGTGTAAAACTTAAAACCACAATGAGAAGCCAATGATGTACTCACCAAAAGGGCAATAATAAAAAAGATATGCAACACCAAGTGTTGGGGAAGATGGGCAGAAATTGGAACCCCCTGCATTGCTGGTGGGAATGTACAATAAAATGGTATAACCACTTTGGAAAACAGTTTTTCTGTTTCTCAAAAAGTTAATCACAGGGCTTCTCTGGTGGCGCAGTGGTTGAGGGTCCGCCTGCCGATGCAGGGGACGCGGGTTCGTGACCCGGTCCGGGAAGATCCCACATGCCACAGAACGGCTGGGCCCGTGAGCCATGGCCACTGGGCCTGCGCGTCCGGAGCCTGTGCTCCGCAAGGGGAGAGGCCACAACAGTGAGAGGCCCGCATACCACAAAAAAAAAAAAAAAAAAGGTTAATCACAAACTTACCACACAACACAGAAATTCTATCTCTATAAATCTACCCAAGATAAATGAAAACTTATGTCCACACAAAGACATGTATGCAAATTTTCATAGCAGTATTATTCATAAGGCCCAAAATGGAAACAATCTAAATGTTCATCAATTGGTGAATAAACAAAATGTGGCATATCCATGTAATGGAATATTATTATTTAAAAGGAATGAACTATTAATACATACTACAACATGGATGAACCTCAAAAACATGCTAAGTGAAAGAAGCCAGAAGTAAAAACTACCTATATGATTGTATATATATGAAATACCTAGAAAGAGCAAACTTAAAGAGATAGAAAGTAAATTAAATGGTTGCCTAGGTCTGAGGTAGAAGTGTAGATTAATTATTAAATGGGCATTGGGGAACTTTTTAAAGTGATGGGAAATGTTCTAAAATTGGATTACGGTGATTATTCCCCTAATTTACCAAATCATTGAAATTTTACATTTCCAATGGGTGAATTTTGTGGTACTTAAACTACACCTCAATAAACCTGTTTCAAAGAAACAAAGAAGAAATAAAGACTTTTGGACATAAAAAAGTGGAAAAAAATCATTATCAGCAAACCAGCACTAGAAAAAAGGTTAAAGGAACTACTCCAGCAAAAGGAAAATCATACCAGGTGGAAATCTGGATCTACACAAAGGAATAAAGAGTAGTAGAAATAAAAATATATGAGTGTATTAGTTATCTATTGCTGTGTAACAAATTACTCCAAACCTTAATGGCTTAAAACAACAAACATTTATCTCACTGTCTCTATGGGTCAGTCTTGGGAGACAATTCTCCATTGCATATCTGCACATCTTGTATCAACTT
This sequence comes from Leucopleurus acutus, assembly GCF_964270905.1. Taxonomy (NCBI): domain Eukaryota; kingdom Metazoa; phylum Chordata; class Mammalia; order Artiodactyla; family Delphinidae; genus Leucopleurus; species Leucopleurus acutus. Next base: position 68,357,778 of record NC_139151.1, read on the forward strand.
TGTTCCATACTATCTTTTTAAGGATGTTTGTATAGTAAAGAGCCTAGGAAGATGGAGAAGGTGTCTTCCTCCATGGCAGAGGGCAGATTTTTTTCCTGTTCCATCTAATAAGAAAATGTCTTTGTCTTGGGCAAAGGTTGAGCTGGTTTGCTGGCAGCCTCCAGCTTTTAACCATACACTATGAATGTCAAAGTTGATTTCAGGATGTTTTTTCTTGTGCGCTCTAAACACAAACTTAAATAGTTACTATTATGTTACTATGCTCCAAGAAATACCTATCCCAGGAGCTGGGGGGTACAAAAATGGAAAAGACTGTCTAGTGGGAGCAAGGGTAAATGTTGGAGGAGAGAACTTCCAAGTAGGGAAATACACTGCATCGCAGGACATGGTCTGATAAAGGCTCTTTGGTGTGCAAGACTGTGGCTAACTTAGCTGAGGGAACCAGAGCTTCCTGTCCCTTGGAGATGACCTGAAGATAGGATTATGCTAAAAGCTGACATGGGTCCTGTGTGACAAGAGAAACCATAGTGTGGCACCCACAGAGCCATTGCCCTACTGTCATTCAAGCTTAAAGGAAACAAACCCACATACAGGTCTTGACACCGGTGATGGTGAGAACATCCTTGGGTGTCCCAACAGCTTGGAAATGAAATTTCCAAGAAGGCAGAAAATAAAGAGAACTTGTTGGTTTTATTATTTTTTATTATAATTATAAAAGTAATTTATAGTGTGCTTATTATAAAAATTTTGAATAATAGAGAATATAAAGTTGTAAATAAAACCCTTTCCCTGCCAATCCCACTCTTGAGAGACACCTAATATAAAACAATAATCCCTTGCCCTGCCTCTCCCCTCCCCATTCCCCTAAGTCTCCTTCCCCAGAGGTAACAATTTTAGACCCTTAGCTGTTTCTTCTGGCATTTATAAATCTCTGCTTTTCCTAAATAATATGTTCTTATTGCTACCTTTTGATTAATCAGTTTTAGACATAGGGTAGTGACTCCTTTTTAACAGGATTTAGCTCTCTTCACCTCCATCCCTTCTGTTTCTTCTCCCCCATCCTTCCAATAGAATTTTATTACAATTTTTGGTTAAATCAGTTGTCATTGTGCCTATGCAAATGCTATTTACAATTGACTGTTGAAGTATACCAAAATTATATACTTTTTCCTACTTTTGCTTTTCCTAAGTTAACAATTGCCTTGTTTTTTTCATCTGCTTAATTTTCTTTGTAATTATTACCTATAGCTAACTCTTCTGATAAATTCCAATAATCTTTCACTACAGTATTCTTCGTGGTCAATGGCATCAGGTAGTCTATCAGTTCAACTTTTTCTCCTGAAGACAGCCCTCTTGGAGACCTTCATTTTCCTATGGGAACTGTTTGCACTCTAGCCCTCATGCTCAGATCTCTTCCTGGGACCTTCCTTCCCGGTCATCCTGGGAATTCTTTTTTTTTTTTTTTTTTTTTTTAACTTTTCCTGAGTTGGAGTCCCTGTTGCCTAGAATTGGTATCTTCCTCTTTCTTGGGCTACACCCCTATTTGGGAGCTCACAGGTACCAATGGCTTCACAAGTTTTAGCCCAGTGAGAGCCCACAATGTTGCTCTTTTGAATCGCCTTGCTCTCATCAGGACTGGTTGTCCTCTACACCTAGTGCAAAGCTGTGATCCTGGGACTTCTCTTCACTGTCACCTCTCAGGTGCTCTTAATCTTCTTCTTTGTTGCAACTTCTGTTTTCTTGGCTAGTATTTTCTTATTTTAATGAGAAAGGGTGATTTCAGACATGGCATGCCTGAAAATGTCTTCATTCTGTCCTCACACTTGATTATAGTTTCACAGGGTATAGAATTCTCAGTCAGAAACTATTTGCCTATAGAATTTTTGCCTATAGAATTGCTCTATTCTGTTCTGGCTTCCAATGTTGCTGTTAAGAATCCTGAAGCCATTCTGATTCCTGAGTGTATGTAACCTATTGTTTCTTACTGGAAGCTTTTAGAATCTGAAAGTACACAATGATGTTCTGAATTTCCAGTTTCCAGTTTCCACATATGGATATATTTTCAGTCAATGTGCTAGATACTCTGTGAGTCCTTTCATTCTGGAAAAATGAGACCTTAAGTTATGGGAAAATTTCTTGAATTATTTCTTTTATGATTTCTTTCCCTCAGTTACTCCTGTTCTTTGAGTGCCTATTATTTGAATGTCAGAATTGTGGACTTGTCCTTTAATTTTCTTACCTTTTCTCTCCCACCATCCATCTCTGAATTTTCCCCTTACTTTCTGGGAGGTTTTTTCAATTTTAACTTCCTGCCTTCCTATTGAATTTTTCATTTCTGCTATCATGGTTTCAGTTTCCACAGGCCCTGTTTTGCTCTCTGAATGTTCCTTTATTGAAAAATAGCAATTCTTCTCTTATCTCTTTGAGCATATTAATGATAGTGATTTAGAAGTTTTCCTTTTCCTGTGTTATCTTTCTTTCCTTTAAGTTACTTTTATCTGCTTGTTCGTTTTGGTCTTTATCTTTCCTGTTAGAGGTTTCATTCAGATGTTTGTTAATTTTTGACTGTCTGCTCTGGTTGAAGAAGGGACACAAGATAGATTCAAAGCTTTGAGCACATGGGTGAGGCTTGCTGGAGTTTCACTGTGGGATGATCTGACTAGGCCATTTGTCGGGCAGACCCCAGTGCCAGCATGCTCTATTTGTTTCCCCTTTGGCTGATCAGATCCTTCAGAAAAAATGTTTTAATCATCTGTTCAGAGGGTAGATACCTGGCTGCTTGTCTTCTGGGAGCCAGGAAGGGAAAGAGAGCTAGGAGGTCTCAGCATTCAGCTTCACTAGACATATATTTATTAGGCCACAACTGTACCATGCAGCCCTTAATACAGGGAGTCTTCTTTTTTTTATTTTCTTAATTTTTTTTTTTTTTTTGTCTGCGTCGGGTCCTAGTTGAGGCACACAGGATCTTCGCTGAGGCATGCAGTTTTCTCTCTAGCTGCGGCGTGCGGGTTTTCTCTCTCTAGTTGTGGTACATGGGCTCCAGGAAGCATGGGCTTCTGTAGTTTGTGGCACGTGGGCTCTCTCATTGAGGCACAAGAGCTCAGTAGCTGTGGTGCGCACGGGCTTAGTTGCCCTGCAGCATGCGGGATCTTAGTTCCCCAACCAGGGATTGAACCCGTGTCCGCTGCATTGGAAGGCAGATTCTTTACTACTAACCACCAGGGAAGTCCCGTTCTTCTTCTCTTTAAAAAAATCCTTTCTAGACTGAAATAGCCCAGCAGTCTTCCTCTAGACTGGAGTAAAGGCAGTTACTCAGGGGGGATAAAACATGAAGGAGACTGTAAGAATCCATTTCTTAGGCAGTGTTCAATCAATTTTCTTAAATTTATCTCTCACTTCCTTTGTCCTCAGTTCCTGAATTTTTTGAAGATTCTGTGGTATAGACGAGGTTAGTTGTCTGCTTTTCCCTCTCTATGTGTAGGATTTCGTTTCTTAGATCTGCCAAGTCAGTTTACTACTTGTCCATGTGCGTTCCAGATTCCAAATTTTTATTCCTGCTGTCTCCTTTCCCCCTAACCTTGTGAATCTCTGTTACTATAAATCCCTTTACTGTGGTTTTAATGGGTTTTCAGGAGGGAGTAAAATTATATGTGTGCAGTCAATCCACCATCTTTAACTGAAAGTTCTTAAACACTTTATGTTAACTCATGGATGCAACTCTGAAGGCTGGAATTATTGTCCCCATTTTACATGTTAGAGGGAAATAACTTATCCAAGATCACACAGCAGGTACAGACTCGGGTGTGTCTTAAACATTTTCTATTTATATACAAGTATATAGAACAGAAGTTGCAACCTGGAAACCTGCAGACAGACAAAGCCTAAAAATCCCCAGAGGATTTTTAAACCCAGGAAATTTCGCAAAAAAATCAAGTGTTTGGCTTTGCTTGAAAAACCCAAAGATCGGGACTTTCCTTGTGGCACAGTGGTTAAGAATCCACCTGCCAATGCAGGGGACATGAGTTCGAGCCCTGGTGCAGGAAGATCCCACATGCCATGGAACAACTAAGCCCACGTGCCACAACTACTGAGCCTGCACTCTAGAGCCCCTGAGCCACAACTACTGAGCCCACGTGCCACAACTACTGAAGCCCGCGCGCCTAGAGCCCATGCTCCACAACAAGAGAAGCCACCGCAATGAGAAGCCCATGTGCCTCAATGAAGAGTAGCCCCCACTCACCACAACTAGAGAAAGCCTGTGTGCAGCAACAAAGACCCAATGCAGTCAAAAATAAATGAATAAAATAAATTAATTAAAAAAAAAAAGAAAAACCCAAAGATCTGGCAACAGTGGATTGCATTCCAGCAGGACAAAATCAGATGGAATGGAGTTGCATCTGCTCCCTTTAAATGTGGGATCCTCTCTCTAGTTTGCTACAGTCCCAGCACATCTTAGGCTTTACTGTTATACTCATATATGTTACCTGCCTGGGTCCTGTTTTAATTTGCACATTTTATAAATTTTTAGTAAAAAAGAAAGATGAGTCTTACTAGACAAACTGTTCTGAACCTTGCATTTTCACTTAATTTTAGTAAGTACCGCTTACTGTCTGTTTATCTGCCCCACTTACAGCTGTTGTCCTCTTACTATGCAAATGAATCAGATACACAAGTGAAGGCCTCCTGCAATCAGGTCCTTGCTACTTGAGCCTTTTTCCCCTTCACCCAGAGTTGACTGATCCAGGGATAGGCACCTAACCCAAGCTGAGACAAATACTCTCCTGGGAATTTGAAAGTTGGACCATCAAAATTACCAGAGCTGCCCTTATTCCTTCCCTACAAGGTTTGGTTATTCAGTAATTCATTAGTTTCTATGAATGAACTGCCCCTTCCAATAAATTTCTTTTTCTTTTGCTTAAGCCAGAGTTGCATGCTCATTTCTTATAAACACTTCTCCCCTTTTCCCTACTGATGTCACCACCCTTTCCAAGCTTTATAAAAGCAATACCATTAACACCTTCAAATTAAAACAGTTTTAATGAGATGCAACCATCATCACAATCAATTGTGGAACATTTTCATCACCCCAAAAGAAACTTTGTACCCATTAGCAGTCATTTCCTATTTCCCCTCAATGCCCCTCCACACTTAGCCCCAGGTAACCATGAATCTACTTGCTGTTTCTATAGATTTGCCTATTCTGGACCTTTCATATAAATGGAATCATACAATAAGTGGTATTTTGTGACTGGCTTCTTGCATAATGTTTTCGAGGTTCAGCCAAGCTGCACTCTGTGTCAGGATTTCATTTCTTTTTATTGCCAAATAATATTCTATTGTATGGATATACCATATTTTGCTTATCTATGTTTTTATTTATTTATTTATTTTTGGCAGCGTTGCTGCGAGTGCGTTTTCCCTAGTTGCAGTGAGGCGGGGCTACTCTTTGTTGCGGCGCATGGGCTCTAGGCGTGCAGGCTTCAGTAGTTGTGGCATGCAGGCTCAGTAGCTGTGGCTCGCGGACTCTAGAGCGCAGGCTCAGTAGTTGTGGTGCATGGGCTCAGCTGCTCCAAGGCATGTGGGGTCTTCCTGGACCAGGGATCCAACCTGTGTCCCCTGCATTGGCAGGTGGATTCTTAATGACTGCGGCACCAGGTAAGTCCCTTGCTTATCTGTGTTGATGGATGTTTAGGTTCTTTCTACTTTTTGGCTATTATGAATAATGTTGCTGTGAACATCCATGTACAAGTGTTTGTGTGAATGTATTTTCATTTCTCTTGAATTTATACCTAGGAATGGAATCACTGGGTCATATAGCAACTTGATGTTTAACTTTCTGGGGAACTGCCAGACATTTCCAAAGCAGCAGCACCATTTTACATTCCTACCAGCAGTGTATGAGGATTCCAGTTTCTCTAATTCCTTGTTAACACTTATTATATCTGTCCTTTTGATTACAGTTATCTTAGTGGGTGTGAAGTGGTGTCTCAATGTAGTTTTGTTTTGCATTTCCTTGATGTCTAATGATGTTGATCATCTTTTCATGTGCTTATCGGCCATTTGTGTATCTTTTTTGGAGAAATGTCTGTTTAGATCCTTTGCCCATTTTTTAATTGGGTTGCCTTTTTATTATTGTGTTGTAAGGGTTCTTTATATATTCAGCTTACAAGTCCCCTATCAGATATATGATTTGTAAACATTTTCTCACATTCCATGGGTTGCCTTTCACTTCCTTCATGGTGACCTTGGAGGTACAAAAGTTTTAAGTTTTGAAGAAGCCTAATTTGTCTATTTTTTTGTCACTTGTAATAAATAACATTTCAACATATACTCTTCCAGATATTTTCTATGTATTTGAACAAGTATGACATGATGTATACTTCGTTGCTTTATGTACTTAATAAATTGTGAACAATTTCCATGACTGTACATCATTATTGCTTCATAGTATACATTGCATGAATTTACCACAGTCTGTTTAAGCGGTTGCCTAGAGATAGACATTTAGGTCATTTCCAATATTTTGCTATTATAAGCAATCCTTGTACAAGCATCTTTGCATACACGCCTAAATTACTTGATGGGTGAAACCAAGACTGAGGCATGTGACAGAGGCGTGATGAAGGTCAAAGAGGAGGAGAGCTCATCAATCTTGTATTGAGTAAAGTGTAAGCTGTGTAAAGAAGAAAACTTGAAGGTAAATCTGGAAAGATAGATTGCAGCTAAATCGCTGATGGTCTCAAATGTCAGTTTGTTAAGCTTAGATTTGGAAAGCCATAGAAGCCTTTTAAGTGGGGTTTTGACTTGATAAGAGCCGTTCGATTTCACTTTGATAGTGTGAGAAAAAAGCTGACCTCCAAAACCTATGTTCTAGAGAAACTGGAGGAAAACCAAGAGATGCTAGTATCATAGCAGCCAGAAGGGAAGAAGCTTCAAGAAGGGAGTAGCCAACTAGGTCATATGATACAGAGAAATCAAATTACATGATTTAGCAATAAAAGAATTGTGCCATTTGTCTGAGGAAAATGTCAGTGGAGGGACTTCCCTGGTGGTCCAGTGGGTAAGACTCTGCCCTCCCAATGCAGGGGCCCCGGGTTCGATCCCTGGTCGGGGAACTAGATCCCTCATGCGTACCGCAACTAGGAAGTCCACATGCCACAACTGAGTCCACATGCTGCCACTAAGAAGTCCGCATGTCGCAACTAAAAGATCCCACATGCTGCAATTAAGACCCAGCGCAGCCAAAATAAATAAATAAATAGATAAATATATTTTTAAAATGTGGATAGAGAGGAGAAGTCTGAGAGCTAAAAGCATGTCAGAAATAAAGTAATTCTTTTAAAAAAAAGCACACAGGAGGTGAGGAGGTAGAGGCAGTAAATGTATTAGTTAGGCTAGGCTATGACGTAGTGACAAACCACCCTCAAATTTCAGCACCTTACGGTGTTTCTTTCTTACACCCTATATATTGGACGGATTGCTCTACACTGTCACTTAGGAGCTCAGAGTGATGAAGGCTCCATCACCTTGCAGTTGTAACTTTTGGAAGACAGACCCCCTCCACAATTGCCTCAGCCATTGAAGAGCTCACTGGAAGGTCACATGCCAGCTACTCTATGCTTTGGTCCAGAATGAGATACCAGTCCTAGTCAAAGGAGCTGGGGAATGTGGGGAGTACCTGGAATATGGGGTGAGCACCACTATCCCTGATACAGGCAGTGTAGACTATATAAAAGTTGTTATAAAAGGGAAGGAGAGAGATAAGGTAGTAGCTAGGGTGGCAGGAGGTGAGTGGATTTTGTTTTTTGTTTTTCTGATTGCAAGAGAATTGAGTTTGTTGACAGGACAGGAGTGGATAAGCAATGGAGCCTGCTACTGGTCCTGGAGAAGGTGGAAGGGGGAACGATGGGCTTCAGAAAGAAGACCTGGCCCTCTTTCTTTGAGATTGGCAGGAAGGAAGGGAAGGAAGTATAATTAGCTTATATGTGGGTGCATGAGCAGGAAACTGAGGAAGTTCACACCTGATATTTTTAGTTTCCTAAGAAGTAGGAAGCAAGTCAATTGCTAAAAGTGGTGCTAGTGGTGATACTGGTGAGAGGAATCAGAAGCAGGTTATCAGCATTTTGGAGTTTGGAGGCTCTTAAATCTATCTCCATCAGCCCTTGAGTGGACAATTACAATAGCTTCTTATCTGGTTTACTTACCTGCACTCAACCCTGTTAACATACTACTAGTGGGTTGACATTTTTTAAAAGACACGACAAATCAGAGGATGTCATCTTCTGCATAAAACCCTACAGTGGTTCAAAAATCCTTAAAATGGCCCAAAGATGTGGCTCACGTTGACTTTTCCAACCTTGCCCTCCATCCCCTTCGTACACTCTCACAAGGTCCCCTTTCATTCACTTCGTCCTCTTGTCTCAGGCCCTTCACAGATACCCTTCCCACTACTTGAAAAGCCCTTCCATTCTGCTTCTGCTCCTTTCAGTAAGCTAATTTGAACTCTTCCTTTAGGCCGGAAATTAAATGTCACTTTCTCAGGGAGACCTTCCCTGACCCTTCAGACTAGGGTACCTCTTCCTATAGTATGCTCTTGTACTTGGAGTTTTTTCCTTTGCAGCACTCTTCACAACCATAATTATATGTTTGTATATAGTGGACAAGGTCTCTCTCTTCCTCTAGACTATAATTCTATGAAGGCAGGCACTGCGTCTACTGTTATATGTTTAACATGTGGCACGTTGCCTGGTGTATAACAGATGATAAATAAACCAGTTTTGTTAATTAATGAATTCATATCTATTGTGACGAGATGACCAAGGTTGCAATACCTCTGAGAGTCTTGTCAAGGATGAAGACCACAGAATTGCTTTAGACCCAATCTGTGTGATTGAACTCAGCACCACAGGTATGGAGGTGGAGAAGGCAGAAGGTTGCACTGATATAAAGTTTAGAGTTTTCAAAAGAGGTATGATGGAAGAAGGAGGGTAATGCTGGCTTTCATGCTGTGCTCTAAAATCTAGGCAGAGTAGGGAAGGAAGGGAAGTATTAAGGGAAGTGATGGACTTGGGAGGACAGAAGCCTGGTGGTATCCTGGATGCCAAGGGGCAGGTGCAGTGGGGTAAGAGTGAGAGAGCTAGGGAGCCAGGAGATGACAGTCAGAGGGTTAGTATACTAGATCTTAAGATCCCTAAAGCGGAGTGGCTCCAGGTCTAGAGAAGGCCCAGGGTATAACCGTGGTGTGAAGTGGTGTTTATTGTTGCCAGCACTAAGGAAGAAAGAGGCTAGGATGTTAAGTGGCTTCACGTGGTACAGTCATCTGGGTGATGGCAGGACTTGAAGTAGAGAATTTAGGGACAGAGGTGGTCAGAAGGTAGCATAAATGGCATGAGCCTCAAAGACAGGCCCTCCCCCTGCTCCTTCCATCCTCGGATCACTCATTCAAGAGTCGAGGCCCCAGGACAGAATGTCTGATGGGCTGAGCTGGATGGCATAAGCCTCGAAGGAGAAGTGAATTTTGCATGTGATAGAAACGTGGTGGTAGGTTAGTGTCAATGGGGAATGACGAGGCTGCCAGTGGAGGCTCCAGTGGAATATGTGAGGTAGCTTCTAATCAAGAGACTGGAAGCGGGGCTTCCCTGGTGGCGCAGTGGTTAAGAATCCTCCTGCCAATGCAGGGGACACAGGTTCAAGCCCTGGTCCGGGAAGATCCCACATGCTGTGGAGCAGCTAAGCCCGTGCGCCACAACTACTGAAGCCCGCGCACCTAGAGCCTGTGCTCCACAACAAGAGAAGCCACTGCAGAGAAGCCCGCGCACTACAATGAAGAGTAGCCCCACTCGCCGCAACTAGAGAAAGCCCGCGCACTGCAACGAAGACCCAACACAGCCAAAAATAAAGAAATAAAATAATTTATATAAAATAAATAAATAAATGCATATGTGAAAAACTACAGTGAAATTTAAAAAGAGAGAGAGAGAGAGAGACTGGAAGAGAACATAGAGGAGGTGTGACCTTGAGGGAGAGCCAAGTTACCACTTAGCAAGTTTTCTTTAGATGAAGAGAGTAATCTGCCATGAACTTACAGTTTATAGGAGAGGCTTTTGTCTGTTTACTTGTTTTCCAACAGATCGAGGGTTGTTCCAGCAGTGAAAGTAAAAGTAACAACATGTAATAAAGAGAGGGCAGGCTCTGGGTCAGAGATCAGAGTTCCATTTCTTGCCCCATCGCTGACTTGTTGAGCATCCTTAGTCAATTTCTTCACCTCTTTGAGCTCAGTTTTCGCATTTGTGAACTGATAAAAGTCATAACCGACTTACTATGAGGATCGAATACAGAATCAGATGCAAAACTGCACTGCAACCTGTAAGGTGTTGCCCACATGTGAGTTGTTATTATCATTATGGTACAGTGAGTTAATGGTAGCCTGTGGACGAAAGTTCTTTAACTCTTGACTCTCACCTTAGAACAGTGTGGGAGGAAGGTAGGGCAAAGGCTCTCTCCATTTTACAGGTTCATCTATTCAGGAAACCTCACTGAGTGCTAATCCCATGTTAGTTACTGAGCTGGAAAGGGATAGTAAGATGAATCAGACACAATCTACACCGCTGGAGTTCATAGACTAATGCAGGAGACAGAGCGGTAACATGCCGAGCTGTGCTATGTGGTGTAATATTGGAACAGAGAGTGTTCTGTGAGCACAGAAGAAAGAACAACTAGGGAGAGCCTGAGAGAGCTCTGCAGTAGAAGTGGCATGTGAGCTGGGCATTGAAGATTAAGCCAGAGAAGAGGATATGCCACGCCCAGTAAGTTAGTGGTGGAAACCCACATAGAACCCGGGGCCACAGACAGGTAGTTACATGCCACCTCCCCAGTGCTCTTGGAAAGGGAAAAAAGGCCTCTTTGGCCCCACAGAGGAGCTTATTCTCTGCTTTGCTAAGGGTCTGGCTGCCATGGGAACAACACCATTTTTGCTTAGTCCCTTTGCAGTTTGCTGTCAACAGCTTACTGTCTGGGTGCAAAGGCACAGCTCAGATCCCCCAGATATAAGGCATCATGCTTGTTTCCGCCTCCTAGCCTCTTCCCAATTGTCTGATGATGCCTGTTACTGGCTGACTGCCCTGCCTTATATGGGAACCAATGAGCGGCCAGCAGGTCAACTTGTGAGCAGTTCTCCCAGGAAACCAGCAGTGCTTTAAACGAATCATGACTTGTCGCACACCCCATCTCCCCTCACTGCTTCCTTCAATAACCTTGAGGAAAAACCAGATCCTGTCTGGTTCCCTTCCTCCTCAATCCCTTATTTCCCAAACTCTGATGGTGCCCTTCTCACTTTTTCAAAGGGCATTGGTGAGGACCAACCTCATTCCCGGAAACTTGGGCCCTTGTCGTGCTTAATAGCCAACAGTAATAAACACCATGGCCTATCTATTTTATAGATGACAAAACTGAGCCTCAGAGAAGGTAAGAGGTGAGGGCCTTAGGGTGGGGGAGCCCTGTTGGAAGGACACCGGAACATGAGACCTGGACTGCAGCCTAAGGCATGAGAATAATGACAGCCAAATTTTGGCTGTCCAGCATCCATTTCCTCCTAACAGCACCTTGATTTCTGTACACACTATATGCAGTCTTGGTGGGAGTGGACATCCAGATGCCTATCTCCACTACAGTCACTGAAGGGCTACAGAGTTCTTGAAGGGAAATAGCAGAAGTTATCGTCCTGCTGAGACTAGCACCACACCTAGCCAACAGTACCTGCTCAGCAGATGTCATTTCTTCCTCAGCTGTCTGTTACTTATTATCTGTGTGGTGTTAGGCAAGTCACTTAACAATCTTTACCTCAGAAATAATGTGTGTAAAATTTACCAGCATCCCTAACCTGTATTACCTACTATGATTGCCATAGTTATAACTTTATTAGTTCTCAAAACTGTGAATAAGTTGAATCAATTGTGGTATATCATCAGCGTGACCGAAACTAAAGTAATGTAGATGCAGACATTGACTTGTTGATTTAGAAATTTATATCATTTATATGAAAAGGTCACATTATGATCATTTTTTGAATAAAATAAAAATATAAATGAATACATATCTGAAACGCTATATCCCAAAATGCTAACCAGTATTTATCTCTGGATGGTGAGACTGTAGACAATTAAAAAAAAATTTTGCCTTTCTTCATTTTCTACCTTCAGTGAGCAGACATTATTTAGCAGTAATTAATTTTTAAATTAAAAAAGGCCACCACTTAGGGGAGAATCAAGGACTCTGGCTTGATTTCAGCCAGGGGAAAATTCAAGGGGGTAGGGCAAGGCAGCCAGTTTTCATGAAAATAGATATGGATTCAGATTGGCAGTCACAGCATACTTCTGGGTGGCACACTTCTGGTTGAAGGGAATGTCTTGGGCATGCCTAGATGCAGAATCCAACCCTTTAGGGGAGCTCGAGGCCCGAGTTCAGAGAACAATTTTTGTCTCTCCCCTGTCTATCTCTCCTACTGCACCTCCACCATTTTATCCCTCTGTTGCAAAAAAAGAAGAAAAAATAGCCATTCGGTTCCTCAGATATGCCAAACTCATTTCCACCTCAGGGTCTTTTTACCTCCTTACTTCTCTGAAAACCCTTCTAAGTTACCCTCCATCTACCAGCCACTAGCTATCCCATTAGCCTATTTATTTCCTTCATAGCACTTATCCACTCTGAAAACACCTTATTTGATTGTTGTCACAAAAATGTAAGCTCGTGAATGCAAAGATTTGTCTGGCTTGTTCACCATATACAAGCTGTGACAAGAATAGACTTGCACAAAGTAGGAGCTCATCAAAATCAAAACTCATCAGGGAACAAAAATATTAAGTAGGGAAACTGAGGCAGAAATCCAATTGTGCTACTGGGATCCAGGAATGTGGGGGGTCAGCAATTGTGAGTTCACCTTTTGGGGCTGGATTCAGAGTCAGGAATATTAATTGGGGCTGGATTCAGAGTCAGGAATGTAAGGAAATAAATACTATTACCTTTGCAAAAAGCAGTTATCATATTAAAAGAAAAAAATAAAAGGGTGATGACACTTCCAGGGGAATATGACACAGTCTGTATGTATGAGTTTATTGGAAGTCTGGGCTAAATGAGTAACTTCCTGAATGATATGAAAAGTGATGAGACTTGTGGCATTCTGGAAAAATTTGACACAAATTGTGCACTAAAGCAATTCCACGGAATGATGTTTGATAGTTTAAATGGTCACTTCATTTAAAAGGTTTTGGCCTGAAGTTATGACAACTGAAAAATTTTCACACACACCAAAATTCCTGGTATATAGCTGTAACTCAGCTTTTCTGGGATGCAAAGAAGCAGGTAGCTAGAGTTCTATGCCACACCCTCTGTGAACAAGTAGGACAAATGAGGAGGGGGTGTGTATGGAAGAGTTGAGACTTATTTGACACCTTTTACATGCCACATACTAATGGCATGAAGTTTCTCATTTAATAACCCTGCAAGGTAGGCATTATTTATTTCCATTTTCAGATGAAAAAAATTAGGCTGAAGCAGGTTGACTTGCCCAAGATCACAGTTAATAAATTACAGAGGAAAATCTGATTCCAGGTTTATTTGACTCCAAAGCCTGCACATTTTCTACCATACTTGCCTCCCTAGCATTCCTGGAAATCCCCTTGATGAAATGTATTGCTCACCTTTAAAAATAAGAAAAGAGAGAGAAGGCAATAATATGGCCTAAAAGGAGGCCAGAAGTAACAGGAAAAACTAAGTAACCCACAAACTATTAGGCTGAATCAAATGACATTGCTATTATTTGGGTTTTTTTTAAAGCTCATAAAAGAGGCAATTTTACATGGTTCAGCCCCATGGTATACGTGCTGTGGATGAAGATCACAATGAAAATACTATTATAACCACTCTGTCACTCATTTGTACACAACTTTACATACTACATTTTATTGCAATTTCAGTAACCCTTTCAGATGGGTAGGGTAAGGATAATCACTCCCATTTTATATATGAGGAAAAGCAGATTTGGTAACCCAGCCTGCCTTACTGGAGCAGCATTTGCCCTTAGGCAAACCTGTAACTTTTTTTTTTTAAGGCTTCTACCTGCCCCCACGCTGTCCCACCCTCCACATCTTATTCTGTCAAAATAATTTTTGATTTGACTCCTATGACAGGCTCTTAACTGGTCTCCCATGATCCCAATCTATTCTCCAAACCATAGCCAGAGGTTTCTCTAAATGCAAATCTGATAGTTTCACTTGCCTTCTTAAAACCCTTAGTACTTCACTCTCTACAAGATGACGTTCAAATGCCTCAGCCTGGCCTTCATGATCTGACCCTTGTCTACTATCTCCAGTCTCACCGTCTGCCCCCAACACACCCTATGTTGAGAAGAACCCGCCTCTGTGCTATGCACTTCTGTGACTTATCCAATTGTTCTGTGGCTGTAATGGCCTTCCTTCTTCCCCATCCCTTATCTGACATTCAGCATGCAAATTTATGCTTTTCAAGGCTTAGTTCAAATGTCATCTCTTTGTGAAAACTGTTTTGACTTTCTTCTGACAGTCACCAGTTTTCTGTGCTCTTATAGCAGCTGGTATATTTTTATGTTATAAGAATTATTAAACAGTCTTCTGATTGGGTGTTTATGTGTCCTTAAAATACGCACCAAATTGTATCTTAACCCTCAGTAACTTCAGGACAACGCACAGCACTAGACATATAGCTGGTATTATCAGTCAGAACCCAGGGGTCCTATAAAGTCCCTGCCTTGTGCCTTAGGTTGGGGAATACGGGGAAAATCTTACTTACAGGTTGAGTGCCCCAAACCAGGGCACACTCTTCCATGGCTTTTCCAGAGTTTTCTACAGTAAAGGCATAAGCGAAGGACTACCTGAACTTGGATTTATACTTCCATTACCAAGGCTTATTTTCATTAAATAGTGTCTATGAGTATACAATCTGTATGAATTACATAAGAACATCTGGATTTTATGTTACATTTCACACAGACACCTAGGCCAGTGATGGAGCACCTAGGAATCAAGTGGTCCTTTGTTGCCACCATGATAGTGACACATTTAATTCAATTTGATGAACAAGGAACAAGTTACTAACAGAAAATATAAAACCACCAGGAGCACATATGGTCACAAAGACGAGCTATTAGACCAAGAACATTCAGCTAGCCAAATATTCCCATAATGCTTCCTTATTACTTTTAAAATTTGGGAGCAGGTTTTAATGTGTTAACATTTATGGAGAAGAAACATAAAATTGACAAAATTCTTTCTACCAAATTTTCTTGGACCTGGGAAAAAAGACCACCATTATTTGATTTTAGCTGTGGGAACACATTGGTCCAGCTTGTGGAATCCTAGTGTACTAGCAGAGAAAGTTTGAAAACCACACTCTTAACAGTCATACCTTTACTCAAAGCATGAGTGATAGTCATACATTTACTGAAAGCACGGGGTCATTAAAAAAAAAAAGTATGACCTTAAACAACTTCATAGAGAGAGAACATTTTGATTACGACTAATTAAATTCACTTTTTTATGTTGTTGGGCTTTAAGAAACTCTTTGCATAGCTTAGTAGAGTTCAGAAATTTTCCTGGACAGACTCCTTGAGCCACATAGCATTTTCCCCACGTTCTGGCTGGTGCAATCCTATGGGTTAAGATTCAGCCTCCACCCTCTTTATAGGAGAAGGCAGTGCTTACTTACAAGGAGATGCTAGCTCTCTGGGTGGCCCAAGACATCAAGATTACAGATCTAGGGCTTCCCTGGTGGCGCAGTGGTTGAGAGTCCGCCTGCCGATGCAGGGGACGCGGGTTTGTGCCCCGGTCCAGGAGGATCCCACATGCCGCGGAGCGGCTGGGGCCGTGACCCATGGCCGCTGAGCCTGCGCGTCTGGAGCCTGTGTTCCGCAACGGGAGAGGCCACAACAGTGAGGCCTGCGTACCGCAAAAAAAAAAAAAAAAAAAAAGATTACAGATCTAAAAATCACAAGAGCTAGAATCAGGGACTCTAGCTAATGAAATATCTTAGCCACACCCAGTGATCTGAGGTATAAGCAACATTTATTTTCAAGATGTTCTAGTGATATGACTGATGTGATTTTTGTTTTTTTATTCACCTGAAGAGACAGGCAGTGCATCTATAACGTATCCTGATTCATCTTAATGTAGGAGACATTCTTACAGTCTTCTAACATTTTTTTAAATTGAAATATAGTTGATTTACAATATTTTGTTAGTTTCAGGTGTACAGCACAGTGATTCAGTTATACATATTTATATAAATATATGAGAATTCTTTTTCAGATTCTCTTCCCTTATAGTTTATTACAAAATATTGAGTATAGTTCCCTGTGCTGTATGGTAGGTCCCCGTTGGTTATCTATTTTATATATCTATTATATATATATATATTTTATACCACATAGTAGTATGTATGTTAATCCCAACCTAATTTATCCCTCCCCCCCTCACCTAACATTTCATAGGCATGTGTCCATACCCTGTTATCACTATAGCTACATTCATTTGGTCACTCAATAAATATTTATCTATCTACTGAGTACTCTGGCACACATCATATATACTTAACATTATTTGCTTATCAATACCCATTTTGGGGTGTCTCAATCATTTTTAATTGTCATTATTTATAATATTAAAATTTTTGGACTTTCTTTTTTTAGTTATGCCTCTCAAAATGGTATTACTAGGGAAAGGTCTGACCAGGTCAAGGAATCATATAGCTACTCTTGTGTGTGGTCAGGATTAAAGTGCAGGTTTTAAATTTAGAATCATATGTAAAGTTTATGGTTAGGCCACTGTAATAGACTACAATAAAGATGACAAAAGTCTAAACCAGACCAATGGTAGTAGGAGTGGGAAAAAAAGATTAGAAAAATACTGAGGAAGGGAGAACATTGGGCTTGGTATCTGATGAGATATAGGGGGTGACTGTAGAGTTAAGGGTGACTAGTGGGTTTCTAGCATAACTAACCAGACAGGGAACACAGCAGTGGAACAAGGAGTGAGAGGAGTGAGATAAGTTCCATCTCATAACGTTGACTTTGAGGTGTCTGTGGGTAATAGCCAGGTGGAGATGTCCCAGTTGATTTATAAAGTTCGTTGAAGAGGTATATGTAAAAACACAAGGCTTTTTTTTGTTTTTATTTTTTTTATTATTATTTTTAAATTTATTTTTGGCTGTGTTGGGTCTTTGTTGCTGCGTGCAGGCTTCCTCTAGTTGTGGTGAGCAGGGGCTCTCTTCGTTGTGGTGCATGGGCTTCTCATTGCAGTGGCTTCTCTTGTGGAGCACAGGCTCTAGGCACGTGGGCTTCAGCAGCTGTGGCTCGTGGGCTCTAGAGCCCAGGCTCAGTATTTGGGGCGCACAGGCTTAGTTGCTCCATGGCATGTGGGATCTTCCCGGACCAGGGCTTGAACCCGTGTCCCCTGCATTGGCAGGCGGATTCTTTTTTTTTGCGGTACGCAGGGCTCTCACTGTTGTGGCCTCTCCTGTTGCAGAGCACAGGCTCTGGACGCGCAGGCTCACCGGCCACGGCTCACGGGCCTAGCCGCTCCGCGGCATGTGGGATCTTCCCGGACCGGGGCACGAACCCGTGTCCCCTGCATCAGCAGGCGGACTCCCAACCACTGCGCCACCAGGGAAGCCCTGGCAGGTGGATTCTTAACAACTGTGCCACCAGGGAAGCCCCACAAGGCTTTTTAGTATGAATTTTTTAAACTAGAAACCCTGGAGGTCAGTTAACTGTATTATTTTATAAGGAGATAGACCCAGACAGATACATCTGTTCTCAGAAAGCTACTCAGAGAACTGAGATTCAATTTAGGAGAATCTCATTCAGGGCTGTTTCAGCCCACCATGCTGCATTTCATTTGTCTGTCTTGTTGGTTTTACAATCAATAAAAAAATACATAGTTTTCTCAGAATCCCACAATTATACACAGAACCCAGATAAAAGGCAAAAATCCCACTTGCCTTCTTTTGTCACTGCATAACTAACTTCTTTTTTTTTTTTTTTTGCGGTACGCGGGCCTCTCACTGCTGTGGCCTCTCCCGTTGCGGAGCAAAGGCTCCGGACGCGCAGGCTTAGAAGCCATGGGTCACGGGCCCAGCCGCTCCATGGCATGTGGGATCCTCCCAGACCGGGGCACGAACCCGCATCCGCTGCATTGGCAGGTGGACTCTCAACCACTGTGCCACCAGGGAAGCCCTAACTAACTTCTTAATCAAAAAGATTCTGCCATGCCAGAGACAGAGAAAATAAAGAGAAAGTGGTCAATTACTAGAAGTGACTTTTGATCTAAGTGAGCAACTCTAAATATTACATTGTTACTGTAATCTGGCTGCACATATTTCTATACTCAGTTGTTAAAGAATCAGTCATTCGATTGTCATCCTGAAAGCAAATAAAAACAGTATGTTCATCACAGACCACCCATGATATGAGGTATATGGGTTGTGACAGTTACATTTAGCTGTGACAACAACAGTTTATAAGCAAAAGTGTTAAAATTAGTTAAAACCTGACATGATACTGTTATAAAGAATTCTTGAGAAATAAAGCTTCTTTTAAGTAAGTTTCTGGTGTTAAAAACAAAAACAGGGCTTCCCTGGTGGCGCAGTGGTTGAGAGTCCGCCTGCCGATGCAGGGGATGCGGGTTCGTGCCCCGGTCCGGGAGGGTCCCACATGCGGCGGAGCGGCTCGGCCCGTGACCCATGGCCGCTGAGCCTGCGCGTCCGGAGCCTGTGCTCCGCAACGGGAGAGGCCACAACAGTGAGAGGCCCGCGTACCGCAAAAAAACAAACAAAGTATTCAAGTAGTGTAAAATTAGGACCTAAATTCTGAGAGAGGTATGAAGATCATGTCAATAGGTTTCCGTCTTCTCTGCAGTGTAAGGAAGGAGAATGGGGAAAGAAATAGAATGAACACTTATTGATTGGCATCTATCATGTGCCAAACATTCATCATAAATACATTATATCATTTCATCCCTCACATCAATTCTATGAAGCAGACATTCTAAGCACCTCACAAATGAGGACACTGAGGCACAAAGAGATGAGGCAGTAGTGTCAATGAATTACTAATTGCAAGGCTTTCATGTCGGATATAAAACCCTGGCTTTATATCTGAGTTCAACTCTTAATATTAAGCCTTAATTGATAAGAAGTAACACCCTCTCTTATGACTGTAGTCATCATCTGTAAATGATGATATTAATAGTATTTGCCTGGTGAGAGTCATTGGGAGGATTATATATGCCATGGAAAAAGCACTCAGGGTTATGCCTGGCACACGTAAGCACTCAATAAATCAGCTACTTACCATTGTCTTAGACCACACAGCAAGTAAGTTCAGACAGGACTGTACACTTTTCTGATTCTAAACTGAACTTCTGCACTATACCCGGCTACCTCTTCAGGCTCCTGAGATTCCTGGGGGTGGAGAGTAGAGTTCGGGGCGGGGGGTGGGAACAGATAACATTGAGAGGGCAGTAAGGCAGGGAGCTGATATGCCTGATCCTACTTTGAGGACAGCAC
This sequence comes from Leucopleurus acutus, assembly GCF_964270905.1. Lineage (NCBI taxonomy): Eukaryota > Metazoa > Chordata > Mammalia > Artiodactyla > Delphinidae > Leucopleurus > Leucopleurus acutus. The sequence goes on from NC_139151.1 coordinate 68,377,368, forward strand.
TCAGAACTGTTAGGGCAAAATAACTATAATTTTAAACCCAATCTTGGTTTAAGGGAAAGGCTATAAATAATTAGCTGACTAAGGACATTTACCAGTGTGGAAGGAAAAGGTCACCAGTAGAACCACTTACTTTATCCAATACATAGCACAGATATTTCACACTTGATAATATTTGAATTTTAAAAAATATTTTGGTTTTCTTGTCTTTTTAGATATCCTGAAGTAAATTCCTCTATCTCCTGTATTATTTATAAATCATGTGGAAAAGTTTCTCACAGCTAGCAAAATATCACTAATATCAATCTCCTTGCTAATAAAAAATTATAGTTTTTTCTCCTTATAAAAATACCTCTATAAACTCCAATCACTTCTAATCCCAAAATGAAAGTAACTGCATATGGCTCCCTCTAGTGTCAAGACAGCAAAATATAAGGGCCATTTAATTTTCTTGTAAGATTTAGTTTTTCATTCAATACATTTACATATTTAGCCCTTACTTGGTGTCAGATACTGTGTTTATTCTCTTACTAGACATCATGGTCCTAATTATATGATATTTTGTAATGTGAGCACATAAAATGTATTTTAGATCCCTATTAAAGGAGCAGTGTAAACAGCTTTTCTAAACAGTGCTGCTATCTCACTCAGTTTACATTTAGCAAGTGTACAAAGCTAATAAAATGCTAATGAAACAACTGTTTTAACTTTTTTCTCTTTGTTCTCCTTATTTACGAATTTAAGAAAATGGCAATGTGAGCCAATCTGATCCGAACAAAAATGGCCAGAATGTTAAGCAGGGAATTTTCTGAGAGTATAAAAAGAGATATATTCTAGGACATACAGAGGCATACATCCTTGGGATTTAAAATGCAGTAATGGTTGATTGTGAATACAAAACCAAAATGTTTAATGTGCTAAGCTGCTTTTCCTGCCTTACGTATTGTCAACAGGTGTTCTATGGAAAAAGGATTCCCCGGTTATGTAAGATTAAGATATGCTGGGTTAAACCAAACTAATCTGCTCTCTTTACTCAAGTGCCTCTCAAAATTTTTAGTATGCTAATGTGCACAGTGAATCTCTGGTACAGGACGGTATAAAGCTTTTCCCGAAGTTACTTAACTATGGAATCCCTTTTCTCTCCTAATATCTAATGACATCAAGGAAGCTATGCTCAGTGGAACAGAACTTGGGAAATGATCTAATCCAAAGTTGCATCAGTTCCTCTGCTCTCATCACAAATCTCCAACCCTTGACTTTGCATCAAACTGATCCCCTTCCAGCATTCCTAGTATCTTGCCCATTTGGTAGACACTGACTTTCCTTTCAGATCTCAGTGCTCTGGAATCTCAAATGCCCTATAGTCCTCTGGTTCTCTCTGATTAGAAAAGCAAGTGGCTTCAAAGTTTCTGACATCATACAAGGTATCAATCTCCTTCACATGCCAAACAAATCATTCCATTCTCACTTAAGTGCTGAAATAGGAGATGCTGCTTTCACTCGTTCACAGACCTTATCTACGGACTCATCCTGAATGCAGCCTGAATCCTAGCTGGAAGACAAAGTATAATAGTTTAGTGTTCAGACTTAGCTAAAAGAGCAGACTACCTCAGTCATCCCCAAGGAAAGCAAGGGCCAAAAGAACAGCACAATCTGACCCTAGGGAACTCAGCTCAGAAAGGCATTTGGAATCATATTGGGATGGTGCCCAGCCCTAGTGTAAAGTGAGGAAAAGGGGAGGAGGGAGTGAGGCATAGAGGCAACATGGAAACAGGACAGCTTTTTGAATCCTCCCAGTGCAGCTCAAGTAACTGGTTGGAATCAATTTAATTCCTAACAAACATAAAAGAATACCCAAAGCTAAAGGTGAATGATTAAAAAATCTATTTCAGATTATCTACTTTTCATTATGATTCAGGATAATTAATAGTGTGTTTATTTTAGTCAGAGTTCATAGTACTCTTTTAAAATGAAGATGGACCTGTTTTCTCAAGGTATTTGATACCATCTTCCTGGACCTAAATTTCAGAGAAAAGCCCTTTAGAACATGATAAGGTATTCTTACAGATGCTGATGTTAGAATATTAAATTAGTAAAAATAAAATATTAAATTAGTAAAAATCAGTCAAGTAAATCAAGGCCTATCTCATTTCATATCACCGCATTTGTAAATTCTCTTAATAAAGTTCATATATTCACGACTCAAACAGCAATTTAAATTTATAACTAATTCATAACTAAATTAAATTTATAACTAATTCATAACTAAAACTATGTAATAACACATTTATTTATAAAACAAAAGATTTAGGAATAGATCTGTTTATTGTACTGTGAAAATGGTCTTGATACATGTGAGAAACATTATATACTTTGAGGACAACATTCAGAACTGTTAAGACAAAAGACAAACTATAATTTTAAAATCAATCTTGATTTAAGGGAAAGGCGATAAATTATTGGCTGGAATGCATTCAGCATGAACTCAGATTCTATATAACATAAAGCACAAAAGAGTACAAAATATGTTAGAGTTCAGTAAGCCCATACCTAAATTTTAACTGTAAAGCTGCGAGGACTTTTATGTTTATTCTTATATACTAGTTTTCTTCTGAGACAAGTTGATTTTATCTCCAAGACTTAAGGCCATTCCCTATAAGAAAGAATGAAGATGTTTATAATTATTGAAACTATGTACAATCAGTAGGTTATTCTATCTTAACCAAGACTCCATGCAATGATACCACATCAACAATGAAACCAAGGATGTACAAAAGAGACTCACCAAAACTTTACTTGGTTAAGTACATTTAGTGCTAGATTTACAAATAGTCACCAGATTTGTAGCTTGGATTTCAAAAACCTCTGAAGAACCCATTTCACAAACACCCCATGGGAATTAATCTGATTTTAAGCAAACAAACAGAATGAGTGGCCCAAAAGGTGGGCTATTTTAATGAAGTAAAGTCATATTTCTATTCAAGGACACTACTATTATGAATATACATGCATCTAATGCATGAAACACTGGTACGACAGAGGATGCTACATATAGAAATAAAGAGACATAAATTATTTCTCTTTTTATTTAGTTCAGAGACCATCTCAAAAAAAACCAACTGTTACCTGACTCTTTGCACGAATTCTTATGTGGCCAGTAACAGGGGCCTCTGGTCCCTGTTGAATCGGCTTCTCAATGCTGACATTTGCAAGTGCATCTTCTCCAAATATGGAACGAGCATAGAGGTTGGCTGCCATAAAGCCACAGTAACCAGAAAGTGCCTGGAAGAAATTTGTGATGAATTCAATACTCTACTAGAGAACTACACATAAGCAAGACCAAATAGCATAGGAAAATTACCACTTAAAACAGGACTTATCATGTGGTAGTAGTTACATGACTGTGTGAATTTGTTGACCTCATAGAACTATAAATGTAAAGAATGTGAGCTTTACTGCGTCTATATTATACCTCAAAAAAAACTGATTTTAAAGAAATAGCACCTATTCTCATTTGTATTTATATGTTCTTTGTTTAGAGCTGTCTGCCTGCCTCCCATACCAGACCCTGAGCTCCATGAAGGAAGAGACTGTTTTTATTTTGTTCTTTATTGTACATCCAGCAGCTCACAGAGTATTGGGCATATAATGTTTGTTGGAGTATCTGTTCAATAGACTAATATATGAATTAAAACCTACTTGTATGGCAGCATTCTTTTATGATTAAATCAATATTACAAAGTTAGCAGAAATTGTATAAAGAAAAACAAATTCCTGGGAATTCCCTGGCAGTCTTCACTTTTTGGTCTTTCTTTCTAGTCTTTTTTCATACATACACAAACATAGCAGAAAATCAAAGTACATTAACAATTCCATACTTGAGCAGATATATTATGACCCACAATCAGAGCCAACAGAAAAGATCATGGACATTTTCTAATCCAGTATCGTGAACTATTGTGGAATAAGCCTTTAGCCAAAAGGGAGAAGACTGAAAAGAAAAACCAATGTGACTATTCAGTTGGGTCACTAGGAACAAGCAACTAGGAACAAGCAGATATTGTTCCTATTCCAGTAGAAAGCAGTAAGCAGATTCATACATTCTATGGGATAACTTCTTTTAGCTAGTCCAGAATGACACTGCTTTTCTCAGGCTAAATAATACCGAAATACACTAGAGGAAATACAAGAAAGCCAAGAATCTACCATCTTACTCTCTATCAGATTTAAGAAGTACAAGGGCAAATTTTACCTTCTCTGGAGTGAGGCATTTCATGTTGGTTGACTTTAATATGTGCTGTAAATAGTCATTTAAATCAACTATATTTGTGTTAACCGTCACCTGTACAGAGGGAGAGAAAAAAGTCGAGGTTATAGCTCTTACTTTAAGAAAGTTGTGAATTTCTTATCTTGGGGTTGAAAAGACAATCATTCGTATGTCATATTAGAATCTCCTTCCAAGTACTTAGGTGGAAAGGGTGGGCAACAAAAAGTAAATGACATCTACAAAATCCAACAAACTGTAGGCTGGTATCAGAACTTTCAGATACAGATAACTTCACAGACAATCAACATGCTGTATATAAAATATTTCTAATAAAAATCAAGGCTTACAGGAACAAAGTTCCCTAGCAGGCACTGACTTTGCAAAGCTTCTACTGGACACTGGATTCAATGGCAAGTTACTATTCATACAAACAAGGGATGGAACATTGTTTATAATGTCTTGAACAATCAGATTAATTATAGAACTGTTACTCTCACCAATTTAAAACCGTAACTTAACCAAACCACTTGCATGCTTTCCAGTTAAAGCTAATTTGTAAGCACAGATATTGAAAGACTTTGCTTTTCACATCTGACACTTATTAGAGGGATGAATTTTATCAGAGAATCCCTCAACACTAGCCAAAAAGAAACATAAGGAGTTCAAGGAAATCTCCCAAGGACTAACTTTGTTCTCCCATTCAAATTCGGCCCACATCTGACGGAATTCAGCATCAGTGCAAGTTGCAGGTTGGATATAGTCCATGATGTCAATGTGAATATCACTGAGGACCACACAATTTCTGTCACTTGCTGCTCCAGAGACATCATAAACTGCAGTATACACATATAAAAAGATCCCCAATCACCAAAGGCAAATTTTAATTTAAAATTTTTAATATTTCCAAATAACAACTATGACATTAGCAAATAGTTTTGATTATATAGTAGGCTCTATGTTTTACAAATTATTACCTATTTAATATGACCATCAATCCTATGTTCTAGTATTATTATTTTCCATCTTATAGAGAAATAAAAACAAAGAGAACTTAATTAAGTGGCTCAAGGTCACAGAACTGGTTAAGTGGTGGAGGCCAGGATTCAAACTCAGTGAGTGCTTACATAGCAGCTGCAGTGTTAGACACTGTAGAAGGATACACAGGTAGTAGTGTTCTCATGCACATGCTTAACTAATATTTCTGGATGAATACTGCTGAGCCATAGTACGTAATGATACAAGACCTTTTCTTCTGTAACTGTTTCGTCCATGGTAGAAAGTCATAATCTGACTGGAGCCTATCTTTTTTTAAGCCTGTTTTCTTGACATTCCCCCACCCTACTTTTGGAGAAAACTAAGGTTACCAAGAATAAGTTCCTTTAATTTTCAACCCCACCTCTAAAAATAAATGTATCTTTCTCTGAATCAACTTTCACCTACTTACCTTTCCTATCAGACAAGTACTGCCTCTGCTCTTCAAGGTTCATACTTGCTGCCATCTGTGATGCCTGCTTTGGTTCAGGACCTCATTCCATCAATCATTACCTCTTTCGTCTTTACCTTCATATTCTTTACTGACTTTCTTCCCTTATAGTTTATAAACATAGTCAAGGTCCTCTCATCGTCAAAAAAAAAATCTTCCTCATCCTTTATTTCTCTTCTGGCTACTGCCCTCTCTCATTCTTATCAAAACCAAGGTCGTACACTCAGAGTGGCCTGCACTCACTATCTTTATTTCTCCACGTCCTATGCAGTCTTCAACCCACCACCACTGCCCAAGACAGGTCATAAGAAACGTTTTATTATCACTGATTGTCAAATCCAAAGGGCCCTTCTCTTAGGGATCTTCTGCAGCTGCCGATACTTCTTCAGAATTTTTCCTTGCTTCTCTAACCACACTTCCTTTGCAGGCTTCTCCTTCTCTGACCAGCTTTAATACTACCCTGAATAAAAACTCCAAACAGCTCTTAATATTGCTGTTCTCTCAGATTCGGTTTTCAAATCTCCCTTCTTCTCACTCTTTATGCCTTCTTTGGGTAATTTCTTCCATTTCTATGGTTTTAAAACAAATATTCATCTCTACTTCAGACCTCTCGTTCAAGTTCCAGACTCATTTCAAACTGCCCTTCAATAACTTAAGACACTTCATTACTTAACCTCAAGTTTAACTTATCATCGCTCTCAAATCTGTCCTTCTCTCCTATGTTCCGTTTTGGTGATTAACATAAACACCAACCCAACATACCCAAGCAGGAAATCTGAGCGTTGCTCTAGCCACTTTCTCTTCAATCAGTAACCATGTCCTGGACATTCTATCTCCTTAAGTATCTATTATATTCAGCCCTTCTCTCCATCCCAGCCACTACTGTGTTGGTTCAAACACTCCATCATCTCTCACCTGTGCTACTGCAAGTCTACTAGTTAATCTTCTTGCCTCTTCCAATCAGTCTTCTTTAGTGCTGCCACAGAAATATTTAATCACGTAACTCACTCACTAATAATTCCTCAATGGCTCCCCTCTATATCCAGGATAAAGTCCGAAATTTTTAGCATGACAAGTATAATATAGCTGCCACTAACCTTCCCAACTTCGTTCTCTTCTACCATCACCCTCTAGTGCACTCTAAACTCCAGGTATATCAAACTACTTGCATTTGTTTTAACTGAATCTCTATCTGTAGACCATTTACTGATCTTTTAAAACCCCACTTGAGCTTCAGCTCCTCCACAAAACCTTTCCTTTACCTTTCCTCCCAACCCCCCACCACTCTGAGAGAACCGACCCAATCTCTTAATAGACTTCCACTTCACCCAGCACAGCCTTCTTTCATAGCACTTACCGTTATGTACTGCACATATCTACTTCACATATCTGTTTTCGCTTACTCAACTAGAAGCTATCTGAGGACAGAGATTTTTTTGTTCCTACCACAGAAATTGCTTTTCTTCTTTTTCTTTTGGTACGTGGGCCTCTCACTGCTGTGGCCTCTCCCGTTGTGGAGCACAGGCTCCGGACGCGCAGGCTCAGCGGCCATGGCTCACAGGCCCAGCTGTTCCGCGGCATGTGGCATCTTCCCGGACCGGGACACGAACCCGTGTCCCCTGCCTCGGCAGGCGGGCTCTCAACCACTGCGCCACCAAGGAAGCCCCAGAAATTGCTTTTTTAAAAAAGAAAGCTTATTGACTTAATACTTCTGTACAAGCTAATCCCTAGGTGGCCCGACAACAAATGCCTATACACAGTTTGAGACTCAGTTCAAATGTTATCCTTTGATAACATACCTTCCTCCTTTATAAAGCCTTCTATACTGTTAGCATTTTCCCTCTATGATCCCAAAGCACATAGTATATAAACTAGCCATTATCACATTGTATTCTAATCTATTATTTATCTGTCTCCTCCTTTTGCTTGACAGTTTGAGGACAGTGACTCTATCTGGTTCATTTCTGTATATCCAGAACACAGTACAACACTGAATAGCATAGCAGATGCCCCATAAATGAATGAATGCATGAATGGATTCAAGTCCTGTCCTCAAGAAATGTCACACAGCTACTCATTACAGAAATTCTGTAATAAAGTATCCAAACATCACATGCTATAAAACAATTCCTTACCTATATTGCCAAAAATTATTCCATTTTCTGTTGACGCTACTTTCACATTAGCTTTAATATTTGCAAAGTCATGTGGAGCAAGAGTCAAAGGAGATGGCTTTTCCACAAGTTTCAGGTCCCCTGAAAAAAAATTTAGACATGGCTAAAAGGACATAAATATTAACCTCTCCAATCGTAAAACCTTAAAATGTATATAGCTCAATAGTTTCTAGCAAAACAAGGAACAAGAGAAGGGTTATGATTCAAATATAAGGACAAAATAAAGAAATCATTTAACACTATTATTCACATCAAAATGCACATTTTCTTTTAAAAGGTAATAGGCTTCTCAGAATAATTCTATATTTAATTCATGTGGGGGGGGCGGGGCGGGGGTACTCTGGGCATACTGCTTTATTTCAGTGAATGGATACAGATGTCTCAAAAGCTTAAGTCTTAAACTATACACTCTATTACAAAGATAAAACAATCTGAAGAAAGGACTGCAAATTCTTAGAAACAGTTCTTTATATAGGCCTCAAGCTATGCTGAGGAAGACAGGGCAGAACTGTTCTCCCTTGATTTCTTAAAGTCCCTTAACTCTTGTTTAAGCCATATGGAATTTCCTAGGGGCAGTGCACTGTTCCTGTATACAATTTATACTTTCCAACTTCAAAGCCATATGTATAAATGACCAGAGAAAGTCTGATTCATGTGTCTATATAAAGAAGGAGAAAAAAAAAATCTCACATTGCTAAATGTGATAATGATGTATTACTTTGGCCACACATGGTATGTATTAGTAATGGGCTCAGAAAATACCTAGTTCTGTACTAAGGCAATTAAAACTTAAAACTACTTGGTAAATCTGTAACTTAAACAGCTCTTATTTAATCTAGAAAAACTGACATATGCTAGATTAAGCTCACTGAATACCAAGAACATAAACATAAGAAAGTCAGTATCACAAAGGTTCAGAAAATTGGAGTAGAAGGAGACTAAATATAAAATGTAAAACTAAGACTTGATTCAAAATGTCACAAAGGGCTCAAGAGAATTCTTATACTAAGACTTGTGCACTTCTCTTAACAATCTGTCATAAAGATTTACTATGTAATGATATCTTTCTGTTATGGTAAATTTCCTCACCCAGGGTAGCTAACTCTAACGTGCAGTTCTGCAAGGTATCACTGGTTTGGTTCACAACAAGTACGTCCAGGACGATATCATACTGGTTGACATGAACATAAGCTTCTGCATATACAGGGTCTGAGAAACCTGTCAATTGGGTGACCTGTCAAACAAAAATAAAGATAATCAAATGACTGAGACAATTTAACCAAACATATCCTAGCCAAATGACTAAGTCTGTTAGGTAATTAACAGACGTGCTTAGATTAGACCAGTCATTTGAAATGTATAATAAAATTGTTTTGTAATGTAGACATGGTAACTGAAACTTAGACATTAAAAATAACAGGTCCTACACTTTACAGCTCAGTAGTAGAAAGACGTTAAATATGTTCAGCAAATGCATTAAACATTATCCTAACTTAGGAACTGAATAGATTTGCATACATTTTCAGTTAAATCCCTAAGCACCTAAACTCACTAGCTGTTACCCAAACTCAGGAAAAATAATTACAAGCAAGAAACACCTGTAATTCCACAAAGATAAATTTTTAGATGTTCCCCCACCAAAAAAAATTTTTAAAAAAACATCCAGAGTATATATAACACTTTGAAAATGTAATATTGTCACCAAAGACATAAGCAACAAAAGAAAAACATGGGTAAATTGGACTACATCAAAATTACAAACTTTTGTACATCAAAGGACACTATTAGCAGAGTGAAAAGACAACCCACAGAATGGGAGAAAATATCTGCAAATCATACATCTGATAAGGGACTTGTATCCAGAATATATAAAGAAATCTTACAACTCAACACAAAGAAAACAACCAGCCAGATTAAAAAATATGCAAAGGACTGGAATAGACGTTTCTCCAAAGAAGATATATAAATGACCAATAAGCACACAAAAAGATGCCCAACATCACTAATCATTAGGGAAATGCAAATCAAAACCACAACAAGATATCACTTCACATCACTAGGATGGTTACTACAAAAGAAATAAAAAGGAAGTGTTGGCAAGGATATGGAGAAATCAGAATCCTTCTGCATTGAAGGTTGGAATGTAAAACAGTGCAGCTGCTACGTAAAACAGTATAGTGGTCCTCAAAAAATTAAAGCAGAATCACTATGATCCACCAATTCCACTTCTGGGTTTAACCCAAAAGAAATGAAAGCAGAACCTCGAAGAGATATCTGAACGTCCACATTCATGGCAGAATTATTCACAACAGCCAAAGGTGGAAGCAACCGAAATGTCCATCAACAGATGAATGGATAAACAAAACGTGGTATATATTCACAGTGAGGTATACCCAGCCTTAAAGGCGAAACAAATTCTGACACATGCTACAAAATGGATGAACCTTGAAGACATCAGGCTAAGTGAACTAAACCAATCACAAAAGGATAATACTGTATGGTTCCACATAAGGTACCTAGAATAGTCAAATTCATTGGGATAAAAAGTAGAATGTGGTTGCCAAGGGCTGAGGGAAGAAGGGAATGGGGAATTATTGTTTAATGGGTATAGAGTTTCAGCTTTGTAAGATGAAAAAAGTTCAGGGGATATAGACGGTGGTGATGGTTGCACAATAATGTGACTATACTTAATGCCACTGAACTGTACACTTAAATATAGTTAAGAGGGTAAATTTGATGTTATGTAAACTTTACCACAATTTAAAAAAATAAATTGAAAAATTTTATCACTGTAATATTGTCAATATCAATTCCCAATTCTAAGGGAGAAAAGTGTTTCAGTAGTTCCTATTCTGCCAATGATCTTACCTTGGTCAACAAAACCAATTTGAGAATGTTACTCATCTAATGGAGGAAGGATTAAACCAGATTTGTAAATTTAACATCTGAGTAGAGAGAGATTAGAACAATTTTCCCAATGAAATCCTATTCGGAACTCAATATATTAAGACTATAAAAGTGTAATTGTCCTGTTTAAAGTAGCAGGGGACAGGAGAAACTTGAGGGCAGGGTGTTGGGGAAGAGGCTAGTGCCCTGCCTTTTAAAAGTTTTAGTCAACCACTCAGGATGCCTCAGCGCTATGTTTCACTTTGTGGTAATTTGACACACAACTGGAACAAGTTAAAACTCATCTCTGCCATCATATAGTAAAGTATCAGGCTGCACCGAGTTTCAATTCATGTTTAATGAACCTATCAATCACAGTAACTTGATAAAAACTGATGCTGTACTAGTTATTTTTCCTTTAAAAAACAGCAAGACCAACAACTTCCTGATTACTACTTTCTTAAGTAGCCAATTTAAATAACTCGCCAGTGTATTTGACATTTTGTTACCTTGTTAAGTTTAGATGCTAGGGGATCTGCTGCCTCTTTCCTCTGTGTGTTACCCATTGCTGCCAGCAAACTCAGCTGAAACTGATCTTCCTTGCAGTTCATTTCATTCTTAGCAGTTAGTTGCATGAAGGAAATGGGGTCATCAGGCTGTACTGTCACATTCCTCTTTTCAGATTCTTTCTGTGTTGAAAATACAATATACCATCTCTCTTTAATATGGGAAAAAAGATAGCTTTTTGTAGGCCTTCAACAGGGACAAGCCCTCACACATGAGGACTGAAAAACCAACAGCAACAACAATAAAACCAAAAAGCACTATTATGGCTTTATCATATATACCTTACCTTTTGGGATAATTTCTCTTCTTCAAGTTTAGCAGATAACATGTGAGAAAGGGACTGTCTGCATTCCTTATTGAAAATGTCATTCATTAAAGGTGAGCATTCAGATAAGACCTTGAGGCACAGGGAAATTCGATCTACATCATCATCTGTAATTGGCTTCTTAGGAAGAGAGGATTTTCCCAAATGCAGGATAGTGGCCATGAGCAACATGGCCTCAGCAACAAAAGACTAGATAAGGAAAGAAATGGCTTATTTATTGTCAGGTTTCTCCAAATGCAATAATGTCACTTTATTATAACTCACAATCCAAGAAATAAACCTAATTTTCACTTCACCTGAATAAGATTTCAAATATTTTAGATTTTATCTCCCTGTTTTTTTGCACCCTTTTCCCTCCTTTCTATTCTAACTGCCACCCTCTAAAATCTTCACTAACCCTTAACTGATAGACAGAAGTGGTTTTTAAACTATTTTCTCTTACTCTAACCCCTCACAGGCCAATGCTATCTTTTATCTTTCCGACTACGGAAAGTTAAAAGAATGATACACTTCACGGATTGTTAACATTCTGCTATAACTGCTTTCTTACTCTACCTATATAGGTACACTTATTTTTTTGGCTTAACATATGAAAGTAAGAACCTTTAATTCATAAACGTTTAGCATACATCTCTTAAGAATCAGGACAGTTTCCTTTATAATCATAACATCATCATCTCACTTAAGAAATGTAACAGTTCCAAAATATATCTACTACACTCCAAATTGAACTAAATCTTCCTAATTGTCACAAAATGTTTTTTTTTTTTAACCCAGGACCAGTTTCATGCATTTTATTTGACTATTATTCTCCTTAGCCCCTTTTAAACTAGACCAGTCCCCTGGTTTTCTGTGTTGTTTTCCATCACAATGATTTCTTTTAAAGAGCCCAAGCTAGCTGTTCTACAGAATGTTCTCCACTTTTAGTTAGAGTACAAGATAGGTAATGTTTTGCATATCTTATTGTATTGCATTAGGAGGCACATAATGTCAGGTTGTCCTGTTACTGGTGATGCTAAGTGTGATTACCTACTATCTTAATCTTTATTGGGCACCAATCATTTCACTCCACATTGCAAATACCTTCAATGATTTCCTACAGCCTTCATGTTGAAGTCCCTATCACTCAGCCTGCTATTCAAGGTCTTCCACCAGTGAATTCGACTTACTTTTTTAGTCTCATGTAGCATTATCCTGACACATGCTTTATATCTTTGTCAAAATATCTTTGGCTAAGTATTGATCAGCATACATACGTGAAAAAACTACCAGAAGCCTGGGAAAGAACCTCAGAAGAGTAAGTGTGATAATCCTTTGAGCCTAGATATTGTCTCCAGAAGGAGGGGAAAGAGGAGGGGGACAGAAAAAAGTAGCTAAAGAAATAACGGCCAAAAAATTCCTGAATTTGATGAAAACTACAAAACCACATATCCAAGAAGCTCAATGAACCAAAAGCAAACAAGAAAACCACACCAAAGCATATCCTAATCAAATTACTGAAACTTGAAATTATAGTGATAAGGAGAAAATCCAAAACAAGCCAGAAGAAAACGGGACACATTCCACACAGAGACACAGGAGCTACCGAAAAGCCAGAAGACAGTACCGAAAGCCAAAAGACAATGAAGACAGTACCGAAAGCCAGAAGCAACATCTCTACAGTACTAAAAGAAAAAAACTGTCAACCTAGAATGCTACATCTGCAAAGATATCTTTCAAAAATGAAGGAGAAGGACTTTTTCAGACAAACAAAAACCAAAAGAATTAACTGCCAACAGACCTGCACTACAAGAAAAGTTAAAGCAAAATCTTTAGGCAGAAGGTATATGATACCAGAGAGAAAGTCAGATCTACATGAAAAAATGAAGACTGTCAGAAAAGGCATAAATGAAGGAGATCCAGTATGGTGATAAACAACCAAACTTCCTTCTGCCTCGTACCAAAGGTCACAAACTTGCTGAACCAGGTATGTTACCAGAAATCCAGTTCTCTTAAGCAGGTATCAGCAAATGGTCTCCCAACTTGCAGAACTGAGATATAAAATGCTGGAGATTTTTAAAAAGCATAATTTAAAGAACAGACAAGACCTGAATAAATAAATAATGGCCCACAGAGAGTTACAAAGTAAATTACTGCCCATAAATAAAATTAGTCAATAAAAAAGAGATAATACATCTTGTAATTTTACCCGACCCTCTAAACCTCATTTATGGATTTATAAGGAAATCTATAAGATGGAAATTTAAAAAAAAATCCTTTGAAAGTCCCTAATCTAAAAAGAAAATGTCTAATTATATGGAGGTTTGAGTAAAGGAAAGAATCGAATGGACGACTATTATGCAGCTATTAAATATTATTATGATTAGGAAGGGTTTAGAATAACATGGGATAAAGTTAAGTGAAACTGCAGTATTGTAAAACACAAAATGATCACTACTAGGGGAAAAAGTGATCATTATTAAAAGCCATAATGAACTCTTTCTGAGGAAGGAAAGATTTTTGTTACTATATCTGGTAATGTAATTCCATCTTTTGATGTTTCTATCTATCGCCAGCACAATATTAACAAGATTTGTACTTCAGTGCTTTAACCATGAGTGATTTTTTTCTCATTAGTTTTTAATACATCACTCATTATTTTAGCAATGTGAAAAAAGATATGAACAAAAATAAAATAAAAACATTCACAATTCTACCACAGAGATTTTTTTTTTTAAATGAAAGGAAAGTAAAGATTTTTTTCAGGCAAATGTAAGCTGAGAGAATTCATCAGCAGCAGAACTACATTATAAAAATAAACAAGTTCTTTAGGCAGAAAGAAAATATCAGATAGAAATCTGCATTTATACAAAGGAATGAAAAGCACCATAAGTGGTAAATATGTGGGCAAATATAACTTTTTTCTCATTAAAAAAAATACTTGGAAGGAAACTGACCATTTATAATGGATGAATGGATATACAGAAACAGCAAAATATTATATAGCCTTAAAAAGGAAAGAAATTCTGACAATGCTTCCATACAAATGAACCTTGAAGACATGCTAAATGAAATAAGCCTGTCACAGAAGGACAAATATTGTATGATTCCATTTATATTAGGTATGTAGAATAGGCAAATTTATAGAGGGAGAGGAGTAGGATGGTGGTTGCCAGGGGCTAGGGGAGGGAGTATGGGGAGTTACTGTTTGCTGGGTAGTTTCAGTTTGGGATGATGAAAAAGTTCTGGAGAGGGATAGTGATAATGGCTGCACAACAATTTGAATATACTTAACGACATTGAATTGTACATTTATAAACAGTTAAACTGGTAAATTTTATGTTATGTACATTTTACCATGAAGAAAAATATGAAAAAAAGAAAAACCCACCTAGGAAGGTACGTGAACTTTGACCTGTTCTCAACTCTCAACTTCTTACAACTTGCTAAGTATGTCCCCCTTCCCTACCTGAGTCTGAACACTAGATAAATAAGAAATGGGAAAGAAATGGTGAATATACACTAAAAGGACAACTGACTATTTAAAGCAAAAATAACAACAATACATCATAGGGTGGATAACATGACATGTAGAAATAAAATATAGGACAATAATAGGATGGTAGTAGGGGTTGGGTGGAATGAAAGTACATTATTGTAAATTAACATACAGTCAGAATGGTCAGACGCTACGATGAAGGTATGAACTGTAGAAACGGGAATACATTTAAGAGGCATTTCTAGGATAAAACAGACAGTAACTGACAGGATGAAGATGCTGGAGGGAGAGACATTTCCTTCACTGGGCCCTGACTAATCCCAGCAAGCAGAAATAACCTCATAAACTCTTGTATCACTTCCACTGGACTAATCACGTGCTATTGTTATTACATTACTTTGTCAATTTTACAATCATTAGGTTGTATATATGTTATGCTATATCACTTTGTCCATTTCCCCAACTAGAGCATAAGCTCTCAAGATTCATTTGTTGGATAAATGTAGGATAAATGAACTTACATTTTGCTTTTTCTTCTCCTGAACCAAAGCAACATAGCGCAAGGCAACCTTGGTCAGAGTTGTGGCAAGCGAGGCAGCCACAAAGAAATCTCCATCCAGAAGGAATCCTCGCAGGGGAGGTCTGCAAAGCAATCAGGGAAAGTGAAAGCCACCAACTTCTCAGCCATCAACGACTCAAGGAAGCCTACTGAATACTCTCAGTGCCACCCTTCAGTGATAGGGATCTCAATTATGGTTCCCTCTTTAGCTCTCAGAATGAAAAAGGAAAAAGAAAAAATCACATGGCTTTAACACTTATCTTCAAATGATAAAAGAGCTAAATGAATAGGGAAAGAGTTAGGTTAAAGGTTAAAGGTGCATATACTGAAACCAATGAGCTACATTAAAACCCCAGCTTATCTACTTATTTATTATGTCCCTCTGGGTAAGTTGCAAACCTCTCTAAGCCTCAAGTTCCTCTATAAAATGTGGTTAATCAACAGGATACTGTCAAAGACTATATGACACAAACTCTTTATTTAGCCCAATGCCTAGTACATAGTAACCATTAAAATTTTAGGCAAATTTTCATCAACTTCACTATAAAATTGAGAACAAAATAAGGAGGAAAACATCAAAATTTTATTCCATCAATTAGAAGTGGAAAATCTTCAAAATATGTTTTCCAAATGCAAAAAGGCAACAAAACTCAAATATCATCAGTTACCTCCACTTAGCACTTTCTACATGAGTAAAATAATTTTAGTGTAAACAGAACACAGTTATTTCAATGAGAACAGTTATAAGGAGCAGAGGATTAAAACTATTAACACAATTTCTGGGGGAAAGAACTTAAAACATCATTCTCCTTTCAAGTATCTTATATGGCAAAAATTTCCATTTGGGTCAAAAGAGGAAACTATCAATTATAAGAAAAAGAAATCCTTTGACTGTTTTAGACACAGGAGTAATCATAGAGGTGTAGCTGGCAGGGCACAGGTGCCACAAATTACCTTTCTTCCTCTTTCTTGGTGGGTCTGGAACTGCTAAGGGCACTCTGTGTTGCATAGGTGCCCATTTCAGTTACCAACTTCTGAACTGGCCCCACAGTTATTTCTTCTTCAGGTTTTAATTCACCAGCTTCTTTTTTAATTTCTGACTCTACAATTGGGATCTAAAAATCAATTGGAAACATCAATTTAGTAATAATGTCAGTAGCAAGCAAAACATATTTAAATATTCAATCATTTCTATAGTTCTCTACAGAACTGTTCCCACAATGGGATTTTTTGGAACTTGGGACTCTGCTTTCAATTTTCATTCCTTCCCAGGGTAATGTAGTGAGAACAGGGGCTTTGGAGTTGGATGCCACTTTTAGTTGTATGGTTCTGGGAAAATTAATTAAACCACTTTGAGTCTCAGTTTCCTAATCTGTTAAATGGAAATCTTAATTCCTTCCACACAAGTTACTTAATAGGAAAATGCTTAGGACACTGACTATAAGACAAAGGAGATACTCACTAAGTCTTATTCTTCTTTTCCATCCCTTTCCTTGAAATACTAACCAAAACCAGCACCCATCCTTCCATAAAATGAAATAAATCTAACTTATTTGTACATAATAACTTCATCAACTTCCTCTTTAAACCAAATGGATACTTTGTATTTATTTCTCAACACCAGTCTATCATCTAACTGAAGAGCTCTAAGAGTCTTCAATCATTATCTATCGACTCCTTTATTATATAGATGAAAAACCTGATGTCCAGTCAGGTTTAGGAACTTATATCCAAAGACCCAAAGCTAATTACTGGCAGAAGAAAGACTGGAATCCAGGCTCCTAACAAGCACTGTTCTTTCTATTCTACCATATGGTTGTTTGGATGAGGAAATACTGCCAGTTTTAGTACATAAATACATATTCTCAAGTCAGCCCCGTTCTTATAATATATGCATTCTTTTTTCATAACACAGAGGATTAAGCAGAGTTTTACAAGTCTTTTTCTTTTTTTAAAACACAGAACCTTTTGTTCAAATAAAATCTTACCCAGAAGGGTAAATAATACAGATAAAAGAACAGGTGTTATGGCTCAATGTAGGGGAGGGCAACTCTCCTAATTTCCCATTGCCCAAAGGCTTAATTATCTGTGAAATTAAATTTTTTTCAGTGTTCTTTAGCCCAAGCACTACCAAATAAAAACACAAAAGCAAATCACCACGTAAAAGTCAGTTTACTAAAGTAAAAAATCACCATATAAAGTAGAATTTACTAAAAGTAAAACATACCTCCCCAAGGGACCTGCGGACCTCAGTCATCACACTCTGAATGTCTTCCTTGGTACTACAGTATTCTCCCAGGATCCATAATGCTCCTCGGTAAATCCTATAGCAAGAATACAAGTTCTGAAACACTGATTCTGCCAACAAATCTTGAAGCAGTGATCTTTCTTTGTGAATTTAAGCTTAAGCAAGAAAACAATATTCTGCAGTTGTGAGGGACTATGGATGAAATATTAAGGAAGAATATAACAAAGACACTACGTTTCTTTGATTCTCTCTTGAAATCACAAGGATTAAAAGGAAAGTAAGCGTCTTATCCATCATTTTTAGGAACATTCTACAACTGGTAAACCTAGTAGTAAAAATAAAATACCAAAATGTTTCCCAGAAAGGTGTTATCTTCCATTTAGGACCAAATTTAAGGTAAATTATCACTACAAAAAATGTATTATTTTAATATAAAAAGTAATTGCAGGAGGCTGAAAAGAACAA
This sequence comes from Leucopleurus acutus, assembly GCF_964270905.1. Taxonomy (NCBI): domain Eukaryota; kingdom Metazoa; phylum Chordata; class Mammalia; order Artiodactyla; family Delphinidae; genus Leucopleurus; species Leucopleurus acutus. The sequence continues at coordinate 68,395,817 of NC_139151.1, forward strand.
TGAAAAAGGAATGCAGAGGATCATAACAAGAAGACCAAAAACATAAAGAAAGCAACAATTTTCTAATTAAAAAATGTTAAACTGAATAAAGTCTTCAGTCATCTTTTCCCTAAGATTTTCATTAAATTTATTCAAAAAAATTCTAGAAACTGAAGCTCTAAGAGATTATGGCTGCCAAAAGCTAAACTTTGATATGTTTTTTTTTTTCCCCAGAAAGGAAGCAAATCTTTCTCACTTCCATAAATATCAATACATCTTCATATCATAAAACCAATTTTGTAGTCCCTTCTTTTCTACACAGGCAGATATACTTGCAAGTCTACTACAGTCTATGAGATGATTTACATGAAGCAAAACTTGGATGCAACCTCCTTTCTCATTAGCAAAGGCTATCTGAAAGGAAACAATTCAGACTTAGGTTGTATTTTCAATCCTTCACTTCAGTAAATGCTAAAGGGGAGATATAAATAATAATGGTATCCCCAAAATGATACCTTTTAAGAATATGTTCCTTAGTCACTTCAGGATTTACAATGTTTTAGAGGAAATGAGAATAGAGAAACCTACCTACATCACATGGACCAAAAATTTTATTTTGTACATAGATTTTGGGTTAACTAAGGGTGAGAGTAGGGGTGACATGTTTCTGACATTTATTTTGTCTTGACTGTGTTGAGACACCTCTCTTCCCCTATATTGTCTATCAACTGACCCTTAAAAACAGAAATTGGGGGCTTCCCTGGTGGCGCAGTGGTTGAGAGTCCACCTGCTGATGCAGGTGACGCGGGTTCACGCCCCGGTCTGGGAAGATCCCACATGCCGCGGAGCGGCTGGGACCGTGAGCCATGGCCGCTGGGCCTGCGCGTCTGGAGCCTGTGCTCCGCAACGGGAGAGGCCACAACAGTGAGAGACCCGTGTACCGCAAAAAAACCCCAAAAAACAGAAATTGGTAAAATGCTTATTTGACTTTACATTTAAACAGATTTTAAACCTACTTGACAGATTTGATAGCATGAAAGACTTCAAGCATTTTCTCAACAATAAGCATTCTCAGGTTATCAAAGCGCTGAATGGCTTCACGAACAAACTCCAAGACATCAGCAGCTGCTGCTTCATTACTGTCACTGAGAAATTCCATTAACTAAAAGAAAAAAATGGATAACGATTACATGTTTTCAGAAAGAAAATTATCTAAGGTTTAATAAGTAAATTAAACAAGTTTACAAAGAATATAAATAATACTTTTCAAATACACAACAAAACGTAAGTTGAGAGACAAGCACCATTATGTAAACAAAGTCATGATGTCTTTTCAGTTTATTACAAAACACATGATAAAACAGAAGCTGGAAATCCACAAGTCAAAATAACTGGACACATCTAAGTTGTAACTAAAAGTAAAATCATTTTAGAGAAAATTCAGAGCTCAAAGTCAAAATTCCAAATTCCAATAACATACCTAATTTATCTGACAATGACAGAAAACAAAATATTCTGGGTATGTTAACTTTTCCTCTAATTAAATCCTTCAACTTTAAGAGATAAAATCCCACTGAATAATCTATACACAAAGAATAATTTTACTTTAGGGAACTGTTACAAACATTAATTGCAATAATATGTGGAAGTATTTTTGTCACTATTTTTTTTTGTTGTTTATTTTTTTGGTGAAGATGTAAGAGAAAAAAGTCAGAGTCCTTATCCTTTTGAGCTTAATAGTAAACATAAAGATCCCTTCTGACCATGAGATTTAGTGAGTACAGACAGTTGAGATTTCCAGAGTTTAACTGTTAAATAACTAGAATTTAACTTTTATTTTTAGAGAATTTCAAAGTTAAGATCACTGGAATTACATACCACAGGAATAACATTTGCAGCCATATCTGGAAATCGGACAGAACAGGAATGCAATGTTCGCACAAGGAGTTGTCTGTATTTGTCAGTATCTTCATGCTCTGACACATTATTTGTTTTAATCACTTCCTTCTTAAGGACAATAACCAGCTATAGAACAAAGTAAAAATAAGTGAGAATGACATCATGTTTGGCTTGACAGCTTACAAAGTGCTGTCAAAGTTTTGTTTTACCTCTTCGACATTCCTAGAGGAGACAAGATCCAGTGCTAACTGCAGAGTTTTCTTGCGTACTTCTAAGTCTGGTGTGCTCAGTACTCTTAGGATGTCCATAACCAGATCCTGAAAAAGAACAAAAAAATCCAGAATTAACACCAGTATTTCTAGTCACAAGAAGAAAATCCTAACTGTAGAATAAAGGATTCTGTCCCTCATGACCTTAATTCTTTGATCTATAATAAAATGACTACTGGTGGAAAAACCAGATAATTTGAGTCACCTGATATAAGGCAATATGAAGTATATAATATCACATATGATGCATTCACATTGAAAATGTTTACTCATGACTCTATCAAGCTTTTTTTTTTTTTTTTTTTTTTTTTTTGCTGTACGCGGGCCTCTCACTGTTGTGGCCTCTCCCGTTGCGGAGCACAGTCTCCGGACGCGCAGACTCAGCGGCCATGGCTCATGGGCCTAGCCGCTCCGTGGCATGTGGGATCTTCCTGGACCGGGGCATGAACCCGTGTCCCCTGCATCGGCAGGCGGACTGTCAACCACTGTGCCACCAGGGAAGCCCTATCAAGCTTTAGCTCAAACTTACAGCTTATAGGAAATACAAAAGTCAAGAGGAACAAGCTAAATGACACAAAGAAAGTAACCAGACACATCCTGAAGGAGACCAGACATTTGGTCTGGTCTCTTGAACAAGTCAGTGTCATGAAAAAACGATACTGCTCAAATTAAGAGACTTAAGGAACCATACATCACAACCACATACATCACAACCAGATGTGATGTTTGGTCATGAACTGGAAAAACAAAACTAAAGGGCGTTTTAGGGACATCTGGGAAAACTGGATAATATTAAGAAATTATTAACAATTTTGTTAAGTGTGATAATGTTATTTTGGCTCTGCAGGAAACTGTAATATTTTAAAGAAGCATACTTAAAAATCTATAGCAAGTAAGTATTTTTAAATATAGCAAAACAAAATATTTTACTTCTTTAAAACTTTCTATTTTTAAAAATTTCTCTGATAAAAATGTTCTATAAATTTTAAGAATGAATTAACTGTATAACCTTCCCTTACATCTGCCAGTTGTTAATATCTTATTACATTTGCTTTGTCATACTCTCTCTACTCCTAAATGTTTTAGTGTATACTCAAGAAAAATTTCTTATATAACCACTGTAAAATTCTCAAATTCAGAGAACTTAACATTGATCACAATACTATTAAATAATAGAGTCTATATTCACATTTCTCCAACTGTCCCAATAATGTCCTTTATAGCAAATTTTTTGTTGTTATTCTGATCCAGGATCATCATTGAATTTAGCTCTATTTGTACCATGGGGCTTTATTTTTATAACAATCATTCTCACAGATTAAATAGGTATGCTGATAATTTTCTAGACTCTAATCATCTTTATTCTCAGTTGGTATAATTATTTTCCAAGAAATGTAAATTATATTAAAATTAAAACAAATATATCTCTACTGCTAAGAACACCAAGTGTAGTACAAATAGAAAAGATAAAAGGTAACATATTAATTCATGTTAGAAATTTTTTTTATAACAAAGACAATATCCCAAAAGGCTATGGTGCTTCAAGAGTTACACCTTAGTTGACCAAAATTTAAACTGCCCAGTCTCCAGGCATGTAAGCTAACCAAGACAGTAAGTCTTAGGAATTATCTCAATTTGAAAAAAGATTTTATTGAGGATTTCTCTCTTTTAGAAAACACCTACCTGTAGTACTCGTTCATGAGCAGGATGTTCTTTCAATTCTATCAATCGATCCAGAACTATGAGCTTTACATTGTTGTCACTCTCCTTAATAATTAAATCAATGTAACACTGAGCAGCAGCCTATATGAAAAGAGAAATATATTTTAAGAACACATTCACCTACCTTAAACACAGAATCTGAAAATAAGAAACAAAGCCTCCAAGAAACCAAGATACATTTACCACTACTGCACTAAAAGTTTATGCATTTTTCCCAGAGGAATGTGTCCCTCTATTTCCTAAGTTCTAACAAATTTCATTATTTTTTTCAAGGTTACTAAAAATCAGAAGCATCACAAATTAAAAGGATGAAAAGGGGCTGTTACAGGCAGAAACACTTGTTAACAGGCAAAAATTAAGGGCTGGGCTTCCCTGGTGGCGCAGTGGTTGGGAGTCCGCCTGCCGATGCAGGGGACACGGGTTCGTGCCCTGGCCCGGGAAGATCCCACATGCCGTGGAGCGGCTGGGCCCGTGAGCCATGGCCACTGAGCCTGCACGTCCGGAGCCTGTGCTCCGCAACGGGAGAGGCCACAGCAGTAAGAGGCCCCCCAAAAATTAAGGGCTGAACCTAAGGAACAAGGGAGAAAAAAGCTGACAGAGAATCCCAAATAGTTTAGCTATTGAGCATCTTTTAGTTTAGGTGCAAACTCTAACACACCTGCATTACGCTACCGAAAACTCAAGTATATAACGATGGCCCTGAGTCATTAAAAGCAAAGGACAAAGGAGCAAAGCTGAAAGAGCTCCCAATAACCAAAGCTAGAACAATTTGATCAACAAAATAAATAATAATATTGGATTATAATCCACAGAATATCCATATTGATATAAAGAAAGAAAGAAGGAAAGGAGAGAGGGAGGGAGGGAAGAAAGGATGAAGGAGAAGGGACAGCTCCTCCTTGCGGAAGAACTCCAAATAATACATGTAGAATAAGGGTAACAGAAAATCACCATTAGAATATCATAGTAGTAACTGTTGTAGAAAAGATTCACCGATAGGTGCTAAAACTAGTTGGTGTAAGTCAGAGGAGAAATAGGATATTTGTACAGTTTCAAAGTATCTTCTCAAGATATTGATTGATTACAAAAGGAAAAATCATAACTCAACAGTGGACAAATCTGGCAGACACCACCTTAACCAAACGATCAAGGTTAACATCACCAGTAAGACGATGTATCAGCATCATATACTCCTAGATATGATACACTGAGAATGGTGCATCACTTCTGTGGTATTTCCCCCTCGCCCAAAGGCATAACCTTAATCTGATTAGGAAAAAACACCAGACAAACCAAAATTAAGGGATATTTTACAAACTGACCCAGTACTCTTTAAAAGTGTCAATGTCATGAAAAACAGGGAAGGGCTGAGGAACTGTCACAGACTGGAGGACGCTAACACATGATAACTAGATGCTACATGGGATCCTAAACTGGATCCTGGGACAGAAAATGATCTTTAGTGGAGAAACTGGTGAAATCTGAATAAAGTCTATAGTTTAGCTAACAATATTGTTCCAATGGTAATTTCTTAGTTTTGACAACTATACAATTGTTATGCAAGACATGAACATTATGGGAAGCTGGGTGAAGGGTAATGGGAACTTTGTTCTAGTTTTGCAACTTTTCTCTACGTCTAAAATTATTTCAAAATAAAAAGTGAAAAGAATTTTGTAAGTATTGGTGGCGAAAGCAGTAAATTCTCCTATTTATACAATCTGGCTTTCTAGAACAGTTCATTCTATGAATATAGTAGGGGTTCTTCACATAGTCTTGATAGAGTAAACTGAAAAAGAGAAATATTTCATTATTGAAAATATTAACTGTAACTTTTTTAGGGTCCATCCTTTAGGATCCAGTATCCATTTTCCTAGATTCAGTTTTTTTTTAGTGGGTATGCGGGCCTCTCACTGTTGTGGCCTCTCCCGTTGCGGAGCACAGGCTCTGGACGCGCAGGCTCAGCGGCCATGGCTCACGGGCCCAGCTGCTCGGTGGCATGTGGTATCTTCCCGGACCGGGGCACGAACCCGTGTCCCCTGCATCGGCAGGCGGACTCTCAAACACTGCGCCACCAGGGAAGCCCTAGATCTAGTTTTTAATGTAACTAAAGTATGGGTGGAGATCTTAAAATACGAGTATCATTCTCCAGAAACCAGAAATACTGCTATTCTCTCTCTTGCTCTCTCCCTATATACATATGAAAGCAGAAAGAAAGAAAAGAAGGAAGGTCAGACTACGTAAGAAATCAAATAATTTTCTAATATTTGTAGTTATTTCTATGCCATGTAATGCTGTGTAACCACACAGTAAACTGCAATGTCACTAAATCATAAGTGATAAGATAGCATATCTATCATCTAATTGGCACCACCCCTCCCCCCCAAAAAAAAAGCAGTACCTTGATTGCAGTAGGTGCACTAGAGAGTGTCACTAATGTTCCAGCGGCTTCATATTTTACAGCAGGGCTAGATGACTGTAGTAAGTTATAGATGCAGCGAATGAAACGAGCCCTTTCTGATGGATTAGCATGACAGACCTGGAGAAGAAAACATTTAGGTTTCAGTTGACTGCAGGAACACTTGCTTTCAAACAGATTTTTAAAATAGATATCAGCTTATGGGATGCTAGTTTTCTTAATCTGAAAGCTAAGAATAGTCTTATAAGGACACCTGAAGATGTCGGCCAATGTCAGATGAGACGCTGTGACACAACACTGGTAATTTCAGAAAGTAATAGGTTTTACTTCAAATAATTGTTACAGCTACTCAATCCATTTATTCATTCAATAATACTTTATATTTCCACTCTTTCTATAAAGATTTTTAGATGGCTCATAATTAAAGATATGCATACTATACACAAGTGAAATAGAAAGAGAAAATGTAAAGTAACAAAGAAAGGACAACACATTAACTAAGTACACTAATATGGGTACTGTAATAGGTATTAAATTTGGTACTACATTTTTATTCCGGATGTCACGTCAAAAAGGGAAACATGATGGATTATATAAATCTCAACAGCTGATAAAAGAAAAATACCAATTCTTAAATAAAGCAAGAAAGATAACCTCTTTTTCAAGTACTGCTACTTATTATTTGGGGCCATATTCAATGTTGGGAAGACAACTATAATTTTCTATCCCGTTCTAAACGCATCTCAATACCTTTACCTGTGAAGCAAATATTCCTTACTTTTTCTCTTTTGAAGTCAGTATTTATGTTAGATTTTCCTAAAATATATAGTCAAATCTCCATTACTCCAACATGACTCAAAACTTCTTCCCTCTTATTATAACCTGGATCCTACCAGACAAAGAAGTCACTGGATAGCAGAGAATCCCTAATTTTGAGACTCTCAGTGGTATCCCTAAACCATACACATGAATTATATTTATATATATTACACATATTCTATTTATATATTTATAGTTCTGGTTTCATCTTAAATGCCAGTTCCAAATGACTGGGTACCCTGTGTTGAAAGGGGCCTCTTTCCTGCAGAAGCAAAGAGGCTGTAATGAGTGAGAGTGTATGCTAGGGGTATTCTGTCCATGCCACCCTATTCAATAAAAGTCATTCCTAACAAATATGTTTGTTGGCCTCCAATGGTATCAATAGCAAAACTGGATGTTATTGCATCTTTTATTTTCTCAGATCGTTTAAGATGCAATCAATTCTTTCGAAGGATATATCAAATTAAAATGTTGCCAATAGAGTACTTCATTTTAAAATCCAAATCTCTAATCTAGTTTTAAACTTTCTGTGAGTCAATGGCTTACAATGTCATATTAACATATTTAAAGTCTTTCTATTCTCTTTTACAAACAGGAACAAAAAAATACTTAAGACTTTTTTGGGTTTGTTTTTAGATTTCCAAAGTAGTCTTGTGTGGGGACTGCCCTGGTGGTCCAGGGGGTAAGACTCCGCGTTCTCAGTTCAGGGGGCCAGGGTTCGATCCCTGGTCGGGGAACTAAATTCCACATGCATGCCGCAACTAAGAGTTCACATGCCGCAACTAAGAGTCTGCATGCAGCAACTAAGAAGTCCCCATGTCACAGCTAAGAGTCCACATGTCACAACTAAGAGAGTCCACATGCTGCAACTAAGAAGTCCATGTGCCACAACTAAGAAGTCCGTGTGCCGCAACTAAAGATCCCACATGCTGCAACTAAGACCTGGTGCAGCCAAAAAAAAAAAGTAGTCTGGTGTGTATTCAAGAAAAGATCTTGACTTTTATTTCAAAGCCTAATTCATAATCTATTCAGTGACTTAGCAGTACACAACAATTTCTTTGCAGCTGTATTGGGTCAAACCACGAGTTTTCATAGAATTCTTTATGGAGGTTTAGAAAGAACGGAAATATTTGGAAAATATGATAAAACAAAGGGGGTGGGGAAGACTTTAATAGGCCATGATATGAAATATTTCTACTGTTAAAACATATTATCCTAGCAATTAAGCAGCATCCCAGAGACTACTTAACCTTATCTCAAACTCTTAATTTTGCCCATTATAGATTAGTCTTACCTTATAAATTAGTTCAACAATAACCAACTGAAGAATGTCTCCAAATGTCTGAACTTGATCAATACAAGTACTTAGGTAATCCAAAGCTCGATCCTGAAAAAATAACAATATATTTATCAAACTCAACCTCATTCAATAAAAGGACTTAATGAACTTTAAAAAATATATACAAATAAATCTAAAACAAATGAGGAAATGAGGGCAAAGGAAAATTAATTGAAGGACAAAAATGAAGGTTAACACATAATGTAAAAGTCAAATATATTTTCTAGAAATGGGCCACAAATCTAGGGTCTGAATTTTCTAGCAGCTAAACCAAGTAGAAAGACATTATGTATTACATGATTCTGGGTATCCACACAATCAAAACAAACCAACTGCTTATGAGCACAGTTACTCCTATTTCTGAGACCCAAAAGAAAAATCTCATTGATTCTCACACACTGAACACTGTGATAGAGAGAACTATGGCCTCAACAACAGCTCTACAGTAAAAGTATCGACAAATTTTATTGAACTATTTCTGATTATGTCCCTTCATGCAGGTAGACAGCAATAACATAGGTCAATAAAACCAACTCTAGAGAACGACAAACACTGTGGCCCAAATAAGCAGCTTTCTTATAATCTTGTTTACAAAGATAAAATGATAGCATCTAGATTTCAGAGGAATGGATAGATTCCATGCTTTCCAGTCTTCATGCATATTTTGATAATAAATATTGGATGGTAAAAATTCCGAGATTAGATCCCACCAAGGTATGCAGAGTTACTGCTAACCAGCGGAAGAATAAACTTTAATCACCAGCGGAGCTGGATGTACAGCTGACATTTACTTATGAAGTTTGAAAAGCCTAATAAAGACATATCTACATTGAAGTCCACCCTCTTTTGAAGCTATGGCTCAGGATAGACCCCATACTATTTTTCTCCGTTAAACAATTTTAGATCTATACTGAAAGAAGGAAAAATAAAGCCCCAAAGCAGAGTGCCACAGCACATGGCCATAATAATTTCAGTCTGGAAGAACTGTAAAGTGGCTGCTATTAAATGCTTCTCTGATGTTTACTTTAAAAAAAAGAGTATATACTTAAGCAATATTCCACAGAAGGAATTTTTTTAAATTCTATTTTTATATAAATTAAGTTAAAAAATCTAAAAAAGTCAAAATATACAAATCACATGTACTATAAACAAAATTATTGACTAAAAACTTGATTAGGCCTCTGAAATATCTTTAATTCTCATTTAAATACAGTGATAAAAGTATTTTTTAAAAAGTACTTCACCTGATCGGCATGAATAAGCATCATAAATGCATTTCTTTTGCAACTTGCATCCTTCTCATTCACCAGAAAATCATGTATCAGTTCAGGAGCATCAGGTATAAGATGTTCAAAATTTCTTGAAATAAAACAGGTAATATCCATATTTAATAAAAGCTACTTTGTTATTTTAGTAACTCTCTGGACACTACCAAAATTAACCTTTATCAAACCTTATAACACTATCCATTTTTTTGCTTTTCAAAACTTTAAATCAATTAGAAAATTTCGGGTATGAATCAGAAGCTTACATCTTCATCTATTAAGTTATCAAATTATATGTTTTCTAAGTTAATACAGAAAAAGCTGATTTATCCAACATACTACCTATCAACTGAATAGCTCTAACAATTCTCTTTCATATACTTTAGGGATATAATGCTGATGCTCATAATGACAACCTCAAGGTACTGAAAGATCCTTCATTAAGAATTATTAGAGAAAAAAGTCCCTTGAATTTTATTAATTATGCACTGTATTTATTTACTTACTCCTTATTTTGAAAATTTAAACTGTTTGCAGTATACAAAACAATGAACACCAGCTTAATAAAAACGGTCACCTAGCTTTAATAATGATTAATTCATAGTCATTTTTTTTTTTTTTTTTTGCGGTACGCAGGCCTCCCCCCGCTGTGGCCTCCCCCGCCGCAGAGCGGAGGCGCAGGCCCAGCGGCCATGGCCCACGGGCTCAGCCACTCTGCGGCACGTGGGATCCCCCCCGGACCGGGGCACGAATCCACGCCCCCTGCATCGGCAGGCGGACTCTCAACCACTGCGCCACCAGGGAAGCCCCACAGTCATTTTTGTTTCACCTACATCTCTACTTGCTTCCTCTCCTCCCATATTATTCTTAAGCAAATCCCACACCTCGTTAACACTTCTTCTGTAAATATATCAGTATGCTTCTCTAAAATTAAGGACTCTTTCTTTTTTAAACTAATATTAATATCATTATCATATCTTAAAAACTGTAACAATTCCTTACTATCATCATATAGAAAGTGTTCAAATTTCTAACTGTCTTATGTCATAATTTTTGTGTGTATACTGTAGTTTAAATTCTGAAATTTGTGTAGTCTGTATGGTAACTTTCAAAGAACTCTACATTATTAACCAGAATACCACTTTTCCTAACAGACAACAAAATCTAATGTAACAGTAAAAGAACTGTGAAATTACTTAACAATCAACTATTAAAGCACAAAGATATTTATATAAATTACATTCTAATTCTAAATAAATTGACACCAGTGACTGTAAAAACCAAGCATTCCAGCCTCATCTAACTCATTCTTTTAAAGTCCAAACTTTAAAACTGCCTTTTTAGAACGGCTTTTAAAGTCCAAAATCTTCAGCTTTCTAAGGACAGGAATCAGCTGAGAATTGCAACCCTTCCTATTAAAAAAAGTTCCCTCCTTAAGGCTTCTAAGTGTAAAAAGACCCACATTCCACAAAAAGAGAATTCTAAAATAAGGTCAAAATCTCAAAGCTATGGGCTAAGCAAGTTAATAAATTAATTAATTGGGCTGGAGTACTAAAATTGAGAATGACAGGTAGTGTCATAAACTGGAAAGTGTACAACCTGTTTAAAGGGGGCCATATTCACTTCCAGCAGATTGTCATTATGCAGAAACCAGGACCCAGTGTTGCCAGATCTTTCAACTTTTCAACGTTAACAACTTAATGATAATAAAGAAAAAATGTTCAGGCTAATCAAAACATATTTGCAAGCTACATACAATCTGCAAGGAACCACTTTGGAACTTCCAGTCTGAAAGACTGAACAGTCCTCACAGAATTAAGCCAAAGGAAGACCTTTATTTACCTATAGATAGTATAGATGGCCAGAACAGCATTTCTTCTAACATAGCTGTGTCGATGCTCCAAACAAGCACGGATAGCTGGCATTAAAGGTTCCAGCAATTCTGCCTCTTTCAATTTGCAAAGAAAACGAAGAGTAGATCCTCGAATAAATTCATTAGGATGTTGAAGGTCCTGATATAAAATTTTAAATATGAAATGTTGAGTCCCAACATTTTACAAAAAACCCACAATTTTTAAATACAAAATTTTCCAATAAAAAAGTCAGAAAGTAGGTTTGAGGAAAAAGACCTAGATTATTACACAATTTCTATCACATTCCTGTTGATTAAAGCAAGTTTTACTTATCACATCAATGTTTTATATTCTATGTGTCATTGTTTTTTATTAATAACATATAAAATGCATGGAAAGTGTCTGAAAAAAGTAACAATAAAACTTTTCACAGTAACTTTTTACAACTTCAGTTCCAAATATCTACAACCTACATCTTACCCAAGATTTAATTTTAAAAATTAAAACAAAGCCCATTCCACCAATTTTACAATTATTTAAAAATCAAAGCAGTATTTGGAAATAATCATGGTTTGGTTTACCTTTCTATATGCATCACATACAAGGATCATTTCGTGTAAAAGTCTCCCATCTGGAGTTGTTTTAGGAACAATTTCCCAAAATACCAGAAGTAATTTTTTGATGGTGTGATCCTGAAGAGGCAGCACAAAGCGAATGATAGTCATCAGAAGTCCAGGAAGCTTTTCACCATTTAGAATCATAATGATTACTTTCTTCAAAGCTTCAGTCTTTGACTTCACATCTCCTTTTTCTGATTCAAAAATTCCAAAAATAGAAGCACAATTATTTCAAAAGAAAATTTCTCAGATAATTTTAAAAGCAATTACAAAATAAAACATTTTCTCACATTATCAGTGGCAATGGTAACAAAGGTACTAACCCAAGTGACAAGGGTTTTCCACCTGGCTTTGACAAAAACAAGCTGTACCACTTTATACAAGTCATTCATCTCTGAACCTCATGATTCTTTACACATAATATAAAGGCACTGGATTAGATCTTTGGTCCCAAACCAATGGAGTTAATGCAGAAGCCATGAATCTACAGGTGCACCAAATAATGTACTGGATTAGTAACCATTATTTACAATAAAGGATGATGCATTTAAGATAAAATGCTAGTTTACTGTTACTTAACCTAAAAATATTTGCTATATGTTATGCAAAACAATCTATAATTTCACATCGTTATTACTGCATACTGAAGAATTTATGGTAAAAATCTTTTGGATCCAAAATTCGAAGACAGAAATATGAGACAAGCACACTCTACTACAATTGTTTAGATCATAAAAATAAACAAAATCTGGGAGAGGGAAGGATGAAGAGGGGTGATAAAAGTCTTTAATAATCAAGAGGAAAAGAAGAGAACTAGAAGTAAATTTTCAACAGTTAGAACATACGTGGCTATAAGAATAGTTCCTGTTGTCGCCAAAGAGACAAGAGACTGTGAATGACTAACTGGTAGAGTTATAGGAAGGATTTAAGGCTCAGAAGACTCGTACTAGGTAAATCAAAAGCTCTTTCTAGCCCCCAAAAGCTATATATCTATTACCAACTTGGTATGATATCTTAACATGTTAAATAGAGAATATCCTCAGGTATTTGGACTGAGAACACAGTGAGGGTTACTGCCAAATTTATCCCGTAAGGGTCAGTATTTTTGTTTAAAACAGACTAACTTCTCAAGCATCTTTCCATGCTTCAGAGTATTATTACATCTCCTGCCACACATGAAAAAATTGTGTGCCATATCAAATCAAGAAATGAACTAATGTAAAAGGATGAATAAGTACCAATCTGGGCAAACCTTCAGTTTTTAAGTCATGAGGATGACAAAAACAAAGCATCAGGAGAGAGGACAGTACTACAAAACTACAAAATAAGACAGATTAGGCAAAGTTCTAAGTGGCTAAAGTTGTATTCACTGAGTCTAAACAGGTTTTCCTCTCTTTGTCCCTAAGCTTCCTTTGTGAATATAAAAAAATTTTTTTTTTTTTACCTAATCTGTTTGATCGTGTAAAGGACACAAAGTCCACAAGACAATACCCTATCACTATAATGCTGATGGCTTCTTTTGTTCCAGTTTTGGGCTACTTTTCATGAATTAGCAAATCTAAAAAGTTTAGCAGGATAAAAATCCACTTGTAACTAAAGGTTAAAAAGTTTTAAAAGTTTATTAAGCAAACTTGTAAAAAATCAACACCATTTATTTCAAGTTCCCCTAACCCCAATTTCCATTTATTCTAACAATTCAAACTGAGGTGAAGAATGCTTCTTTCCACATACTCAAAATTTTCAGAACTTCTTTTCCCGTGTGAACACTATCAAAAACATAGAAATTTTCAAATATCAATTCAATTCACCAAAATATACTCCAAGGAATGTATAGTCATCAGGGCTCACATCCAGTGATTAAAGGTAAAGGGTAGTTAAAGCAACTCACTATTTCACCAAACAAGAGTATTTGTTACTCAAATTGGAAACTACTCCTAAACTTTTTCTCATCTCAACTCTTTTGCGATAAAGTAAAAAATATACAAAAAATTCAAGACTACTTATTTATTTATTTGGTAGGTGGCAGGTAGTTAAGAGTACTTTTACAGTTAAGGACAAGTTTTGTTCCAGCAATAAACAGCAATAAAGTTTACCAGCAGTAAACTTAAGTATTCTGGGGGTTTAAAAATTAAAACTTTTAAATTATGAGAAAAAAATAGTACTGAAAGTTTATTCATTAATTTGCGTTCCATTCTACTATCTAACATGAACATGAAAAAAAAGGAAATACAGTACAGGTGGCTTTTGTAAACTAAGGATATCAGTTTAAATGCCATAAAAAAACATTTCTTTTTCCTTCTCTAAAAACAGACCTCAATAGAAACATAGTACTGAGTAACCTAAATCAGGAGGTATTCCATTACTGCTGATTAAGAGGTGGGAATATGCAAGTAAAACATCATCTCCTTTCAAACTGCAAACTATCTTTTAAAAGATACTCTCAAGGTTTGAAGCATTATTTTCCCTCTAATCTGTTTTAAACAGTAGTTATCAGTTTAAGTTAAACTTATTTTTAGTAGTTCAGTCAAACAAGAATCATTATCTTGGAATATGCATTACCTAAAAAAAATTTTTGACAGAATCATTCACAAAAAGGAGATACAGTATACACTTCTAAAATTCAGAAATATAGTTTTTGTTTTCTTCTTTGTATAAATGCTTTAAAAATGAAAAGCTTAAATCTTTCTGAAAAATATACATATATCCCAGTGTTGACTTACTTGTTCAACAGGTAGTGAACCCAAAGAACAAAGTTCTTTTGGTTTTACAAGCTAAGTAATATGAAGTTAAGTGCACAAAGGAATTAAAACATTCAAATACACATTCTCAACCTGTTATCTACAGAGAACTGTCAGCTACATTTAAACAAGACATTACATTATTTTGAAGAATAGTTAAAAACTAAACCATTACATTTCTTTAGCCCCACCCCACCATGTTATAAGCTAAACTGAGATGTTTTATTTGTAAAAACCAATATTGCAGGACTAAAGGTAACACATTTTCATTTTTAATAAGACAAAGTTCTATTGAAGAGATCCTAAGAAAAAATTAAGACAAAAATTAAGCATTTCTAATTATAAAGGAACTTGAAAAGCAAATGAGCTTTTTATTTTCATTTCATTTTCAAAGTATTATCAAAGTTTACCTAGATCATTTTTTAAGCTAATTTCAGAAGGTGGTTCTGAATCCATTGGCACGTTAATTAACGTATAGCATACGTTCTCAGCAGCCGTCATGGTTTCCGGTTATAGCCTACTCTCGATACAAGATTTAAAGATAACGGATGCCAAAAAAAACCTAGAAAAATAAATACAAGGATATCATCACAAGCGAAAAGACAAAACAAAAGCAAAAAAAGAACCAGTAACTATCGTGATCTTTCTTGTCTTTAGTTCAGTTTGGCTTATGAATTTTAAAGTATTAGAAGAGGAGGATCAATCTACGTTATGTTGCATAAAAATAAATCTTGATATATTAAAAAACACACACTTGTCAGCCTTGGCCTAAGGTATATTATCTCCCAAGGCACGATCCCGTCCCGGGTTCAGAATGCTGTACTGCAGAACTAAAGCCCACAATACAGTGACAGTCCCCCAGCCCCCCAGCCCATCGCAATATAAAAGTGATTTTTAAACATAATACACAATCTGAAATTCTGAAGTTAAAAGAGCCCGTGCACGAATACTCTGCTGAAACCTTAAAGAGCTTTAATGCGTTCATCGTGGGACACTTCCCCGTCCCTTCCCTCCTGCAAAGCAAGCCCCGGCCCGAAATGGCGAGCCCCGGGGCCCTGGGTCAGAGAAGACCCCCGGCCAGTACGCAGGCCGAGATGAGGCGTCCCGCCCAGAGCCTTCCAGTCCCGCGTTCCACTTCGCCAGGCCCGGACGCTAGCGGCCTAGTCGCTCCCCTTCCGAAGCTTCCCGCTAGAGCGCGTTCCTCCGCCTCTGCCCAGCCCAGGACGACTCTCCGAGATCAGGGGCTTGCGGCCCGCTACCTGACTCCAAGGCGCAGCGGCTGGGAAAACCGCGGGACCGTGTCCTCCGGCTCCAACCCGAGACAGCGGCGGCTGACCAGCAAAGTCCTAGGCTGACGTGGAAGGGGGTGGGGAACCGACCCAAGCCGCAGCCACCTTAGCCCCTACGGCAACTCAGAGAGGACACGCGTCTCCGCCCTGCGTCTGCGCGCTGCGAGTACGTCGTAAGCATTTCTAATTCTAAAGGAACTTCAAGTCTCTTCCACTTCTCAAGCCCTCGACCGCTTTAGGCCAAAGAGGGAACTGGGAAACACATACTTAAGTTCTCCCTGCAAGCTTGGGTTAAGAGTTGAGGTTATTTAAACGCTACTTAGAAATTGTATTTTCTTCCAGAAACGGAAACAACCAAGGAGAAGAAGTGTTTGGACAGAAAGTAAAAACATTTTACAGGGCTCTGTGGCCCACTGGCAAAGAACGCTGGACTGGGAGCTGGAATCCCTTTTCTAGCATACCCACTAATAAACTGGGAAAGTAGCTAAAGACAATTTGAGAAAGTAATTTCAGTTCTTCTAATAAGAGACACTGCATTATATGAAGATCCATTTCAGTTCTTAACGCTGTAGTCTGAATCTCAGCCTCTGCAGTTAGGCTGGAGTTGCTTGAACATCACAGTCGCACTGGTATGATTTCTGGTCCTTATTTAGTATCGGTCCCTTTCAGGATCCTTTACAAGCACCTAGATTAAATTTTTTTAATCCTTAAAGGGAGACTAACAGTCACTGTTTTAAAAGGATTTCACCTGTCTCCAAAGACCTAATTGTTACAGCTACGATCAGTCATAGTACCTGCGGTTTTGTCCATTTAAGGTTCCACGTACCCCCCTCCCCCAAAGACGGTTTTCTGGCCAATTAGTAATAAAGTTTTTTTAGAAACCTTAAGCAAAATACTGTGAATACAAAGAGCTCTGACAGAACCCGACCTTATTAACAGGCTCATCTCAATTAGGGAGATAGAACACAAATAGTGCTTCATCTATCTAGAATCCAGTTATTTTGAGATTTCTTCTTTCTGGAACCATCAAGCAAAAAATAAATTCTTTGAGAACGCAAAATATATCGCAAAGGCCATGTGCTCCTCAAATCCTGTACATTCATTTTATTAAAACTATTTTTCGTGAGATAATTGTAAAAATGACGTTAATACAGATATTCCATCTTCACCTAGTTTCTTCCAATGGTAAAAAAAAACTTCCATAATTATAGTACAATATCAAATCCAGGAAACTGACATTGATACAATTCACTCCTCCTCATTCAGATTTTACCAGTTTCACATGCAATTTTACCGTGTTTAGATTTGTATGATCACCACTGGTCAAGATATAGAATAATTCCATTACAAAGCTCCCTCCTGCTATCCTTTTATTTTAATTTTTATTGGAGTATAGTTGCTTTACAATGTTGTGTTAGTTTCTTGCTGTATAGCAAAGTGAATCAGTCATACATATATCTACTTTTTTTTAGATTTCATTCCCTGCTATTCTTTTATAGTCACAGCCACTTCCCTCTTTAACCCCTGGCTACTACTACCCTGCTCCCCATCATTATAATTTTGTCACTTCAAGGATGTAATATAAATGAATTATAGAATATAACTTTTTTTGTTTGTTTTTTGTTTTTGCGGTACGTGGGCCTCTCACTGTTGTGGCCTGTCCCGTTGCGGAGCACAGGCTTTGGACGCGCAGGCTCACCAGCTATGGCTCACGGGCCCAGCCGCTTCCTGGCATGTGGGACCTTCCAGGACCGGGGCACGAACCCGTGTTCCCTGCATCGGCAGGCGGACTCTAAACCACTGCGCCACCAGGGAAGCCCTAGAATATAACCTTTTGAGTTTGACTTTTTTTTTTTCACTCAGTGCAATTCCCTTGAGATCAACCCAAGGTATGTGTACAAGAAGTTCTTCCATTTCTATCTTCATTTTTAATATGGAATTTTCACAAATGCAGTTATCTGGTTCCCAAGCCCACTTATCAAGAAGTGACAATCTATCAGCATGAAAAGAGGACCCAAAAGGCATAAAAACTAGACTTAGCAATAAGAAAGCTCAGCAGTTTGGGTCTGCGCTGAAAATTGTCACTGGCAGTGTATCTATATTATTGTATATTCTGAAATAGAGCTTGTTGAACGGATATCAGGCTCTTATACAGCCTAATTCTTCCTCACTTGTTATAACATGAACTTTTTTGGGGGACTTTTTACTCTAGCATGTAATTATATCATTTTGAACACTATTTTTTTATTGGGGTACAGTTTTACAATGTTGTGTTTGAACACTTTTTAAATTATAAATTGAGAGCAAGGACCTGTCATATACTAAGAATTGAAAATTTTAAATGTTTAGAAAATCAAGGCCTAGAGAAAAGGGACTTGCCCGCAAGATCACAAAATGGTTAAACACTGAAAAAACTGGGATGAGAACCTGAATCCTGTCACCTACTTTACTGTCTCTTATTATTATTCTTATTTTTGCAGTACGCGGGCCTCTCACTATTGTGGCCTCTCTCCCTGCGGAGCACAGGCTCCGGACGCGCAGGCTCAGCGGCCATGGCTCACGGGCCCAGCCACTCCGTGTCATGTGGGATCTTCCCGGACCGGGGCACGAACCCATGTCCCCTGTATCAGCAGGCGGACTCTCAACCACTGCGCCACCAGGGAAGCCCTGTCTCTTATTTTTAACTATACCATTTCTTCAAAGATGTACATATAGATGCCTAATAATTCCAAGTGAATTACATGTTATCTTTATATTAAAGTGATAAGTTTTATGAGGACATTATTAGGAATTTTACTGTTTATTTAATACAGACTAAATGGAATGCCTGAGTATAATACACTAGATAAAACATGAAAAGGCATCAAAATGAACGCTCTACAGATAATGGAATTGAATCTTATCGGGGTGGGGAGGATTTTAAGTTCTAAAGTCAGTGTGTCAGACTAAAATTACATATTGAAAAAAAAATTACTAAAATTTCCCCCAAAGTACAATACAGATCAGTTTTGTTTTTTTTCCGGCTGAGTGTCAGCAAAGTAATTGGTTTACATTCAGGGAACAGACACAAAAATCTCTCTCTCTCTCACACACACACACACACACACACACATTTAAACAACAGAATTACTCAACAAAGACGAGGCTCACACAGTGAAAGGCACATGGGAAGGGAGACCTGCTTGAGGAAAGAACAGATTATGAAATTTCTCACTTATGCCCCCTTGCCCAGACTGTATGCTGAGTCTGAAGGCAGGTAGGAGGACTCCCTCTTTCACTGTTTTGTGTTTGTGAGTTACATATCCTTGATGCGACTACATTGTAGGTCAAATGGTACTGGTGGCCTCATGGCAAGCTCAAATGGCAGACTCTTGAGGCTGATTCCAGAGTGGAGACCAACATCTCCACATTCCTGTATTTAGTCAGAGGTCATTCCTTCAACAAGGTTGCCAATTTCTCTTACCACTCTCCTTTCAAGAAGTCACACAGAGATTTAAACCTACTAAGTTTCACATAAATTTTCCCACTTAACCTTCACAATAATTCTCCAAAGGATTTCCCTAAGGGAAGGCTAAGTAAATTGCTCAAAGCCAATAGCGGCTAATTAGTAGAATTAGGTCAAAAATCCAAGTTCCCTATCTATAAACAAACTGCTCCTCTCTAGAAAGATATGAATCTCAGAAAATAATTCTTCTAGGCTTCTTAGCAGCAAAATTCTTGATTACTGGCTTTGTTTTTTAAAACAGATTTCCTCTAATTTCATTTTGCATGATCTAAGATAAAAATTGTACTGCAATATTTACATACACAGTTCATAGGAATAATGGAAGGCAGCCTAAAGATTATGCTGAAGTAGGGCTGGGCAGGATAAGAGGAAATGATAGCTTGGGATTAAATTTCCCTTTTGCTATTTTTGCAAAAATTCCCTACACTGAGACCAGACTAGAGATATCACTACTGCCACCTGCTGGTTGGAAAGAAAAATCGTTCCTATGTTAAACTTCCTACTACTATTGTTAGAAAGTGGTAGTTTCTTAGGTTTTAAGCAGAATCTCCAGGGTTGAACCCTAAAATTTGTATTCTGGACCAAATCTCCATGGATTCTCATGCAGCCAGTCCATACACTGGGGCATTAGTATAAGGCTGTTATAGATAAGAGGTAATATTTTTCCTGTCACTAAAAATAAGGCAATTTAATTTGGCAAACATGGTGACCACACATGATGATGACAGCTGTAATCTCAGACTACTATTTAGAGTTGAAGCTGCTTAAAAAGCAAAACACCAATACATCAGCAGGTGAAACAATTTTATTTCACAGTTGTCTTTAAAACCACAAAGACAATATGTTCTTCATATAAAAACGTTAGTTCAGATAACTATACTTTCTAGAAAATGATTATAGAGACGCTCTTAAAGAAAATGCACCCCATTATATGGTTTTGGTGAAGTTGCTTGGAAAAAACTCACATCTGGACTGATTCCTAAAACATACCATTCCACCATTCTGCATCTTTTGGTTCAAAGTATAGGTTATTGTCATCAATACGTGTTCCTGCATTCTTACATGTATGATAATACATATATAGACTGGTTTATCATTTAATGTTCCATTGGTTCATCAGCCTTTTCTGCAGGTTCATCAGCAGGTTGAGTAGGCTTAAGAGAGGAAGAAAAAAGAAAATATGTAAAAAGAACACTTGACCAATATATACTTTTAATCATAAACATTGCATTATAAAAAAAAATTTATGAGAAAAGGAGTTAGGAGACATTTTGGATACTCAATTTTGGTTCACTGCCCTATTAAAATTTCTGAACAAAGGGTTTTAAAAAAATAGATACAATTTTACAGTTCTGAAAACCTAAGCATCACTGAACAATTCCAGCGTTTCATCGTAATTTGTCTTGATCAAGAATAAAGGCTTTCCTTTTATTATCACTACTAGCCTTAAAATACTGGCACATTTTAGACATTCTTTTCCTCTTTAGCACTAATGAACACAGCAAAAATATTTTCAAACAAAGCAGTTGTATGGTACTCCACTGCGCTCTTCCCAACAGTGCTGGTTCTTACCAATAGCAGTTAAATAACGCAAATCTTGCTCCTCCAAATACCAACATGTTAAAAAAAAAATTCATGCTGTAGAAGAAATTCATGACCTTTTTCTTTTCAATTACACAGCTATCAAAAAAGCATCTACAAAAGCAAATGTGCACTCTAAACATTCAACAAAAAAAGGCTAGTATTTAACCTGAGATTCACCAATACTTTTTGATCCTTTTCTCAATATTTGTGAAGAGCCAACTTAGTTTCCCAAGCTGGTCCCCAATGAATTTTCTCTCAGTCCCCACTCTGGTAGGATCTTGGCTGGCCCTATGACTTGTTTTAACCAACAGAATGTACAGAAGTGATGCTGTGCCAGCCCTGGGCCTCAGCCTTAAGAATGCCTGGCAGCTTGTACTTCTCAGTTTTTGAACTTTTGCAACCTCTGAGCTGCTACCTTGCTAGAGATACTCTGGTGAAGGAGAGGCCCTGAGACTACGTGGACAGAGGCCCAGCGATCCTAGCAGAGGTCCCAGCCATCTAGCTGTCCCTCTAAGATACCTAGCAAGTATGAGTAAAGAAGACACGTGAGTAAAGCCATCTTGGATGTTCCAGCCCCACTCCCTCAACTGACTGGAACGTTTGAGAGACCCCAAATGAGATGAGCAGAAGAACTATCTAGCTAAGCCCATCAACCCACAGAAGTGAGAAACTGCAATGGGTAACCAAATCACCCTTTTTGTGTTTTATGGAGATCACTGACCCCTCAGTATTTTACTTTAGTCAGTTCTTAGTTTTCCCACTGCCACATGAATTATGAGCCTATCTCAATAATTAAAGACAAAAGTGGTAGATTTACACAGTCATGGCAGGAACAATAGAACTGAAGTCTCTTGCTTATAATTAGTTATATACCTGTGTCTTTCTCTGTGGTCTTTCTTCAAGACCTTCCAGGAATGGAGACACATCATCATCATCATAAATCGTAAACTCCAAGTCTTTACCAACAATTCCAATGGAAACATTCTGAGGGGAAAAAAAAAAGGTAAAAATTAAAACTCAAGAGAATTTAGGTTGGAAAAACGCTTATGATAAAATGTTGCATGGAAAAAAGCAGAGTAAAAATTTATATAGCACTTGAATGAGACTTAAAAAATACTTGGGGAAAAAAGGAAGAAGAAAACTAGTAAACTTTTGTAATTTGCAGATTTAATATTCACTTTTTAAAAAAAATTATTTATTTATTTGGCTGCGCCAGGTCTCAGTTGAGACATGTGGGATTTAGTTCCCTGACCAGGGATCGAACCCAGGCCCCCTGCATTGGGAGCACGGAGTCTTAACTGCTGAACCATCAGGGAAGTTCCTAATATTCACTTTTGATAATCATGAATAATTCCAAAGGTCTATGTCACCTAGAAATTTGCAACTTTGTTCATAATGGGAATGCAAAGACCAGTGTGAGGGAACAAACCGCTTTGCTAGGAAGTAACCCTAACTTCTAAGAAATAATCTAATTTGTTTCATGTGTAAGTTAAGACATGATAGTTCTTAGGGAAATAAATTTTGGGTTCTAAAGTGTTGAATTTAGGGGATTGGAACTATGTTCTACATGGAAAAATTAAAAAGCAATTCTTAAAGTGTTCAGTGAATGCTAACCAGTGCAAAAGAGCTCCCGTAAGATTAAAATTTCAGCAAAAACTTGAGGCATTAAGGATATATAGGGCATTCTCTATGATTCAGTAAAAATGTGAAATCAGGAAGCCAGATACCTGAGCAACCTTTTCCAAGTTGTAAATGTCAACAGTCAACTGTATACCCAAATTTTAAAAGACAGTCATCTTGGAGTGATGGCATTATAGGTATTTTAAACAAATTAAAAAAATTTAATGTACTTTCCTAATTTTTTTGAAAGAATATTATTTTCATAATAGAAAAAAGTATTTAAAAAGATTATGCAGGCTATAAAGTCTTCATAGACATATTAAATATTAATTATCCATTCATTATAACAAAATGGATTTTATAATATGCTGACTGATCTCACTTTAGTTAACGATCATTAACCTCAAGGAGGCCTTTAGTGGTTGTTGTATTATACGGGTCCCTAGGATCATTCAATCTCCTCTTCCCTGGACAACTCTAATATTCTCCATTCTCCTTCCAGCTTAAAACCTTGCTCCTATTTCACTGAGAAAATAGAAGCAATCAGAAGAGAATGTTCACAAGCTCCCACAGTATTCACTCTTTCCTGTATCTATGTCCCTAGATTCTCTCCCTTCCTGTTACTGGGAATTAATAGCCCAATTTCCTCTCTAAGGCCTACCTTTCCACCTGTGTGATGTTCAAGGTAATTGGTCTAGCAGTTTTTCTCATTTTTATCTTATATAAATGTTTTTCTTAATACTGGATTATTCTTATACCCATGCAGCAAACCTGCTGTAATCTCTCCCATCTTAAAAAATCAAAACAATAAAAAAACCACTTTTTCACTACATTCCCTTCCAGCCACCACCCTATTTCTCTGGACCCACAACAGAAAATCTCTTCCAAAGAGCTGTCTCCAATTTCTCTCCTCTTATTTTCTCCTGACTCCTTTCCTATCAGGCTTCTACCCCACCGTTCCATTAAGATCGTCAAGTTCCAGAGACATCACTGCTAATCTAATGGTTAATTCCCAGTCCACATCTTCCATGGTCTATTGGCAATTTTTCATTCTCTTCTCTTTGAAAGACAGTCGGCCCCTCTATCTGTGGGTTCTGCATCCTCAGATTCAACCAACCATGGATCAAAAATATTCGGGGGCTCTCAACTTCACAGTAGTTGAGAGTCTGCCTGCTGATGCAGGGGTCCGGGAAGATCCCACATGCCGCGGAGCGGCTAGGCCGCTGTGAGCCATGGCCACTGAGCCTGCGCATCTGGAGCCTGTGCTCCGCAACGGGAGGGGCCACAACAGTGAGAGGCCCGTGTACCGCAAAAAAAAAAAAAAAAAAAAAAAAGCAAAACAAAAAATATTTGGGAAAAAAAAATTCCAGAAAGTTCCAAAAAGCAAAACTTGAATTTGCTACGCACTGGCAACTGTTTACATAGCATTTACATTGCAATTACAACTATTTACATGCCATTTACATTGTATTAGGTATTATAAGTAATCTACAGATGATTTCAAGTATACAGGAGGATGTGCGTAGGTTAAGATGCAAATACTATGCTGTTTTATATAAGGGATTTGAGCATCTGCAGATTTTGTATCCAAGGGGGGGGAGCCCTGGAACAAATCCCTCCCCAGATTCCAAGGGATGACTGCAGTTTCTTCATTTGCTTTTAAGGATGCCTCACTTTCCAAGTTTTCCTCCGACCTTCCTCGTCACCTTTCTCAGTCCTTTTTGCTGATTCCTACTCGCTTCCCAACCTCTAAAGGGTAGAGTGCCCTCAACCAAGTCTTCAAACCTCTTGTCTAACTATTAGATTCTTTTAGAAATCTAATCCAGGCCAGTCTCTAAATGCCATTTCTACACAAAGACTCCAACATTTGTACTCTAGGACAGACCATTTGGTGGAGACCAAACTCTAGGGGGTGAACATCTGATATCTGTTTATTCTTTATCACCAAATGGACAAACAAGAGGCATTTCAAATCCTGTTAAGTCCTAAACTAACCGCCTGATCTTCCTCCACAACCTTACCCCAAAACCTGTTCTCTAACTGTCTTATCCACCTCAGTAAATCATAAATCTCTCCTTCCTCTCATCGGGCCAAAAACCTGATTTTTTTTTATTTTTATTTTTTTTGCGGTACACAGGCCTCTCACTGTTGTGGCCTCTCCCATTGCAGAGCACAGGCTCCGGACGCACAGGCTCAGCAGCCATGGCTCACGGGCCCAGCCGCTCCGCGGCACGTGGGATCTTCCCGGACCAGGGCACGAACCCACATCCCCTACATTGGCAGGCGGACTCTCAACCACTGCGCCACCAGGGAAGCCCCTGATTTATTTTTTTAAGCTCACACCCCACAACCAATTTGTTAGCAAACCTTTTTGGTTCTAATTTCAAAACATAAGCAAAACTGAACTACTTCTCATCATCTCCAACTCTTATGACTCTGCTCTAATCCACCACAATCTCTCACCTGAATTACTGTAACAACCTTGAAACTATTTCCACCCATGTCCCCACTACAATCTGTTCTCAGAACGGCAACCAGAGTGACTCTTTTAAAACCTAAATCAAGCCATGGTATTCCTCTGTTCAAACTCTAACAGCCCACTGGGAGTAAAATCCAAAGCATCTACAATGGTTTATAGGACATATGCAATCTGGCCTCCATTACCTCTCTGACTTCATTCCTTCTCTTCCTCTTGATCACTGACTCTGACACTACCGGCCTCCTTGCTTCAAACACTAGGGACATTCTGGACTCAAGGCCTTTGCAATTATACTCCCTGGAAGAATACTGATCTAGACATCTGCATAGCTCACTCACTCACCTCCTTTAGATCTTTCCCTCAAATTTCACTTTCTCAGTGAGGCCATCCCTGACCACTCTATTTTAAATTATACCCACCACACCTCCTTCTTACACCCTATTGGTCACTCTTACTCCTCTTAACCTGTTTTATTTTTTCTATAGCATTTATCACCTTCTAATATCCTATATAATTTACTTGTGGTTATACTGTCTCTCTTCCCCCACTTGGATGTATGTCCCAAAAATGCCAAGATGTTTGTTATGTTTACTATATATTCTCAACGCCTACTGCCTACATGTGGTAAGTGCTCAATGTACATATTTGTTCACTGAATTAAAAATATGACGATATTCCTACCTCTTGAAGAAATGAAGAATATTGTACCTCAGACATACTGCTTTTATTGCTTTATACCAAAAAGAAATGTTTAAAAATCATTTCAAAATCAGTTCCTTTTAGTGAACATCTTAAAGTGAGAGAATGAGCCAAGGCGACCAACTCGCAAATTGAAGAACTGTAAGTACACAAACTTCTCTATTACTTACATTTATGTGATAAATGATTAAACCGTAATGTTAGTATCTACAATTGGGAAATGTGATATTTACCTTTGTAGTTAGGTCCTGTTCTGCAGGAAGTGTCTCCCGTAAGGCACGCAGACCATGCTTAACCAGTTCATTCAAATTGCCTAAAATATAATAGATTAATAATTATTTCTTAATTCCATTTTCATGCTAGGCTTCTTTTATTTGGCAGCCCTATAGTCTGAAATCATGGTTTTTGTCACATACTAAATACATCATAATACAAAAACCCAAAAGTCTAAAGTTTGGCCATATAATCTTTTAATAATCTATTATTAGATTGCTATTATTTTATTTAATGAGAGGATAATTGATTTTTGTTACTGAATTTACCTTTTTCTTATGCTATAAGTTAAATCAAAATCCTGATTCACAAATGATACAGATCAAAGTTTCATATAATGTATTCTGTGGAATGCTCACCACTGTATTTGCTCTTTATAAAAGGAGCCTCCAACTCCTTGTATGTGGCCAGTACAACTATCCTTGTGTAGTTTTGGCCCTGATGCCAAAATTACACAAGGATACCACAAGAAAGTAAAACTACAGATTAATATCCCTTATGAACATATACACAAAAAACCTCAACAAAATACCAGCAAACTGAATCCAGCAACATTTATGTTTATATAAACATTTTATATATATATATATATATACACACACACACACACACACATATATATATATATATATATATATATATAATTTATATTATACACCATGACCAAGAGGGATTTATCCCAGGAATGCAAAGCTGGTTTAATGTTCAAAAGCAATGCAATACACCAGAATAGAATACAGGGGGGAAAAAAAACATATGATTATCCCAATAGATGCATAAAAAGCATGTGTTAAAATCCAAGAGCCTTGCATAAGCAAACTACTCAAAAACCTGACCTATCACCACACCTTACATCTTTTACCTTTCTTTCCCACAGCTACACTGACTTCTTATTTATTTATGGACTACTTAATGCAGAATGTCTGTGTGGCTAAAAATAAGAATCTCAGAAAACTAAAAGTTGTAAACAGAACTTACAACTGGTAGCTAGTACAGTAGCTCTCAACTCTGGCTGGGGCACACTTTCTTCAGACCAACTGAATCAAGAATCTTCAAGGTCAGGGACACATATTTATATTTTGAAAAAGTTCTACTGATGATTCAAATTACTGTGGTAGCCAGAGAAAGTAAAAGCTAGCATGTGTGACAGAAATAATATACACTTCATGGGTTTAATCTTTTTAAAAATTCTTTCTGTAAAGCAGATATTTTTCTTCATTTAGAATACTATATTTATTCACTACATAAAGACTGGAGGGGACAAGAAAAAAAAATCACTTACACTCCATAAACTCTGACATATGTCTCTCCAAGTAAGTACGAGCTGACTGAGAACGGGCTCCAATGGACATAGCTCTGCAGTCAAAATAGTTAGCAGATGGACAAGTTTGGAAAATGTGAGGGCCCATATCCTACAAAGAGAAGAAAAATACACTACATAATTCTTCACTTTGATTGAGCTAAAAATTAGAAAACTTCTAGTCAGTTTTTAAAAAATCATTAAAATATAACAATACTCTACGAACTTACATCATAACCAGCAATAAGCAGCCCAACACCATATGGTCTCCGGCCATATCTTTGTGTTGGTATCTGAGTTTCTTAAACTAGTTAAAGAGCCTGTTCTAACAAGGTATAAAGTACTATCTTTATTTTCAAATTAAACATTATTAACAAAGAACTCTGGTTTCTTAACTGCTGCATAATCCACCACAAGAAGAAGAAAATAAAAGAAATATTTATTTGGCTTATTATAAAAAAATGTTTGGCTATCCACCAAATCCAAAGTGAGTGCTACCTAAATGACTTTCTCTGATGTAAAGAATCTCATTCATTTTGGATATAAGAGGCAAGGATTTTTTGGGAACATCTAGAACCACCAATAAAAAATTTTAAATCTCTAAAAATGATGCTTAGTTTTTCTGAAATTTGGCTTATCTGTATCTGGAAAATATTGATTGCTTATCTATAAGGGCTGATAAAAGAGCAGCCCAATTTCTTATTTAGACCCATTCTTCCATGGTAAAACTTCCTACAACTCTCCTTCTAAAAATTTTAAACATTCCGCTATTGAAAAGTGACTAACCTTAAAGTTTTCACAATCTTACCCATGTTATATATTATCATATCCCTAATAAGTAACATAAGGATAAAGTATCAAAACCCTTTAAAGTCCACATCCATAAATGCTAAAATAAATGCATAAATAAAAAGGATACTGCTTCCAATTAGAGATACAAGACGAGACACAGGAAGAGGTCTGTCAAATACAAATCTGGAATCCAGACACTCCTGGCGCATAAAATTACTAAAAAAGAAACAAGAAAAATTAGTAATTTCAAATCACAGAGAGTTATTCTAAATAATTTCATTTCTTTTTGCTTTCTTCCAGACATTTACATGAATTACATCCATACAAGGGAACCACAAAGACATGGCCACAAGCATGCATTTTTATACCAACTCTTCCTTCTAAATTTTAAATGACTAACCTTAAAGTTTTCACAATCTTACTATGTTTATGACTAAAATGTTCCTTAGTTCTAGATAACCTTTGTCTCAGAGCACTTTATAGAATAGAGAAGAAAAGGCTGAGCAAGAGAAAAAGAGCAATGTCTCTTCTCTTACCCTTCCCACTGTTAACAAGACAGTGCTTTTTTTCTTGAAAGCTGATGAAAATTTCCCCAATAAAACAAATACAAGAACTAGAATCCATAGTACGGCACTGTTAACATGTCCTGCCAACGTTACTTCTATCCATAAGCAGCACTCTAGAGGAGATACCAGATACTAGACTGTTGAGTCTCACTCTTAAACCTGACAAGATTCAAGCAAGTATAACACAGGGGAAAAGGAAATTCATGCCTAACTATTAAAGCTAAGAGAATAAACAAGAAATGGATATGTACTTTTCTTTCATGCTGCTTTGTCTAGTTTATGTGTATGTCACATCTGATGATCAAATGTTGGCTGCAGGAACCAAGCTACTTGTTCTCTACTTTCGTTTAAGTCCATTTCCCAGGGCTGTCTAAAACTGCGTTGCCCAATATGGCAGGTACTAATCACATGTGACTAGTGAGCACTGAAAAAGTGGCTAGTCTGAATTGAGATGTACCATAAGTACAAAATATACATGAAATTTCAAAGACTTAGTACAAAAAAACAACGTAAAACATCTCATTAATAAAGTTTTTATACTGATTACCTGTGACACAACAATATTTTGGACAGATTGGGTTAAATAAAATGTTTGACGGCACAACATATATTACATTTTCAACAGCTAAAAGAAACCGTCACTAATAATGCCGTCACTATACTGCTGACCTAAGAGAGCAGGGGGCTTGCCAGATAACTTAAAAATTTTAAACATTATTATTTCCCTTAGTGTTTATATTCCTTCTTTCCTAATTAAATCACAGACTTAAGAGATTACTTTTGGCTAACTACCTCCCACCTCCCAACATACACAACAAAAGTCACTGTGTTAAGTGTTCTACATGTCAGGCTATTTATCAGTAACCTTAGAAAAAACACTAAAAAAATTGAGAGATTAAGTGACTAGATCAATATCAGACTAAGTGCTGAAAGTGCGGACTAAAGACTGTGTGATTCCAAAGCCCCACCTCTTCATTTACACAATGCCCCTCAACTAGAAATAATCTTTATCTCCTCTGGTCTCTCACAGAAATACACCAGTTACTCTCCACTTTCTACCTTACAGATATTCTACTAGATTTTAAGTTCCTAGAAGATGAGATCTATGTCTGATTCACTTTTGTATACCCTGCAGTACCCAGTATTGAGCTTTGCAAAAAATAAATGTCAAATGAATACTGATGTGTTAAAGAAAGCAAGGGTAGTTCAGCTGATCCTTAGAAACCTGAAAAAAGTGTCAAGCTCTTCTCAGACCTGATATCAAACAATATATACTGAGTTATCAAGTAACACATTATTCAATGACTTCTCAAAAGCGTTAATATTAATATGATTAATTCTATTAATACTGCAGTGATCAAGAAATGGAATACTTAGTAACTGACTCCAAATCCATTAAGGTATTCATGATCTTAACTTATAAGCACTCTGGCAGACAACTTCTTAAAATATCTGCATCTTTTCTAGAAATGTAATCAATTATGAATCAAAGGGATGTTTCTTTTGTTTTCCACGATCATACTCACCATAACAATCTAGCATCAGCAGTAAGTCCCGCAATTGAGATACCAATATGGTTATCAACATGGAGAATTTTTTTCTGATGAGCTGCAAGTTCTGACTGTGCTCTCTAAATAGAGACATTATTTAAGACAGAAAAACAAGTTTGCAATTTTATTTTCTATATAGTGAAAGTTACATTTGACAGTTGTTTTCTAAAGGAAGAAGATATATTTACTGCTTTACTTACCTTTAACGCAACTAACACTGCATGGGTTTTTGATTTAAGACCA
This sequence comes from Leucopleurus acutus, assembly GCF_964270905.1. NCBI lineage: Eukaryota > Metazoa > Chordata > Mammalia > Artiodactyla > Delphinidae > Leucopleurus > Leucopleurus acutus. The sequence continues at coordinate 68,426,633 of NC_139151.1, forward strand.
ACTGTGGCTGAACCTTGTTTGACAGCTTCCATTGCATATTCAATTTGATGAATCCTGCCCTAAAACAAAAAAAAAAACCCAACATACCTTAGAGTCATCTTACAAGACCCTCTTATATATTTAAAATTAGAGATCCCCAAAATCAGGTGAACATAGTTGAACTAGGAAACTTGGGACTTCCCTGATGGTCCAGTGGGTAAAACGCCAATGCAGGGGGCCCGGGTTCGATCCCTGGTCAGGGAACTAGATCCTTCATGCGTGCTGCAACTAAGAGTCTGCATGCCACGACTAAAAAGATCCTGCATGCCGCAATTAGGACCCAGCTCAGCCAAAATAAATAAATAAATAACAAACAAAAAAACTAGGAAATTTACTTTTATGATACATTTAGGTTTCAGAAAAGTCTAAAGTGATTATATTCCATTTTCTCACTGCCCACAATCCCATAAGTTTCTAAACACACTGCAGCCACCAAAAACCACTTCATAGAAATAGTATAAAACATTTTACCTGAGGGCTCCAAACAGTGACATCATTGTCATACTGGTTGCGAAACTGAAAGTAAATGAAAAAAGACTTATTAACACGAGAACATTACAAATCCCAAATCTTAACAAGATCTATCATTAAAAAATGTTCTTCCATCTGTTTTCATCTAACATTAACAAAAGACTGTTATTGCAACCTCATTGGAAGATTACTACTGTACTCAGCTGCAAACCAGTTTTACATTTACAAAGAGCTAGTTGGGTAGGGGAGAGCAAATCTAGATGGGACTTATGCTCCCAACCTATCTTACAATTCTAACACTGTCCATAGCACCCGCTTTAGGTTCAGTCAATTACTAAAGTTCCTATGTGTCCACTTTCCTTCCTATCTTTGCTTATGCTCTTCCCTTATACCAGACCTTAATAAATGGTCAAAAGCATTACTTTTCCCTAAACTAGCTCAAATGTCTACCTCCTAAAGTCTTCTCCATCTTTCCTCCCCAAATCCCAAAACATACTCCCACCAGTTCTTTATCTACGCGTCCCTTTCTGCTTTATATTACGATTAGGGACATGTCTGATTTATCTTTGAACCTTCACTGTGCTTAAAACAGTGCCTTTGAAACATTCGTACTGAATGAATGAACACAATGTGCCCCGGAAGTTAGAAGCGGACACAAATAGCCACAGCGACAGACCCATTACTGCTTTAAGGACGGTATTAAAACAAGTCCACCAGCACAGTACTTGGGAGACTAATCATGGTGGTGAGCAAGCTGAAGGCTGGAATGGCAGACATCGGTCTGCAAGCCCTGAGCCCTATATTGTAACCCTGATTCCATCACTTCTATCAGCTTCGGTTCACTCATTTGTAAAACTAGGTGACTGGACACAGTGATTGAAAAGGGCCTTTTCTGATCGAGCTCTGAGGGAGAGATTACAGAGGGACCCACCTGGAAAATGAACGCGGTCCAGGAACCCAAACCCTGGGGTCAAGTCCGCACTTGGCAGTACAGGCAGATCTCAAGTCCCCATTTTCCCTTTCTCCCACACAGAGCACTAGGGGCCTCTCTGGACCGCTCGGAATCTACTCGACTGAAGGAAACTGAGGGGCGAACTCGGCTAGTAGTCCGAGGAGGTACTGTTCAAGGCCCGGTGGAAAGCGAAACAAACCCCGGGAAAAGGCCACACCAACTACCGACCTCCCCTCTCCCGGCCAGGCCGGAGATGCTGAATCACTGCCTGAACCCTCCACTCGGCTAAGGTTCCCATGGCCCGGGGCCTCGGGCCGCTCTAAGGATGACAGGCGAGGCGGCTCGCCAACCCCAGCCAGCGGACCTCTGCCCAAACCCAGCCTGACCTCGGAATCCTACTCACCATGGTTCCGGCGCGAGGCTGGCTTCGGCCTCCTGAAAACCCGCGGACCGAGCAGCGCTGCCTAAACTTCCGCTAGGCGATCTACAGAGAAGTCTGCGGGACTTTGAAGGCGGTGGCGCAGGGTAGAGCAGTCTATTCCAGAGATGTCGATAGGCTTCCCTCGCTCCCCCGCCCTCAAAGCTCTCAGCGAGCTCGGGAGTGGGCGGGGCCTGGGAAGCAGGAGGAACTGAGATAGGCGGGAAACCCCGGGACAGGTGTCCCCGCGGCAGCTAAGAGCTGCTAGGCGGCCACTACCAAGTCGCCCTTCTTGGGTCCTCAGTGAAGTTCCCTGTGTGTTGCAGATTCCCGCCAGTTTCTCACCGACCAGGCCAGATGCACCTGAGACTCCGGGTGAGCGAGTGTGCGGCTCAACCTCTCCTTCAGCTTCCACAGAGATGTGGGGTGTTGTGTAGTGTGAGAAGAACGAGACTGCAAGAAAGGCCACAAATAATGGTTCGTTTCTCTGTGTGAACCATACTCTTCCTCGAGTATCTTGTTTGTAGACATGTTTTTCTTTCTACTTTGGAATCCTTTTCCCTACTCCTTGGAGAACTCATCTTTCAAGGCTTTGTTGTCGTTTAATCACTCTTTAACGTCATTACTGGTTCCCTCCGCCCAAGAGACTTTGAACTCTTCGAGGGCACTAATGTCTTTCTGTGCCCTCAGAATCAAGCGCGATGCCTGAAAGATTAGGCTACTAAGGAAAAAGGCGGACATTTTCTTACAAGACACGTATTTTCTCTTTTGTGAGCAATCTTTTAGTAAATCCCCAAATGAAATAGTTTAGGACAGCTCTGCAATAAGCTGCCAACCTAACATTTACCGACTCCCAGTGATGACTTATTTTCTTTATAAAGAAGAAAGGATGAGTACCTAGACTCAGGAAAGGTAAGAGTTGAGAGGGTCCTTAAGTATCTAAGCTTTGCAGATGAAGTAAGAGACTCAGATCATTTAAGTGATTTGCTCAAGTTCCGAGCAGTTTAGTACCACACTCTTGTTTTTAAACCTTGTCACTTGTATATTTTGGACATTTTTTCCTGTTAAACATTTTCTAGGTTAAACGTGACTCCCTAGTATTCTGCATTGTGAACATATGATACTTTATTTATCCAAATCCCCATTGTTTAATATTTAGGTTACCCCTCTCCCAAGCAACTCATTTATGAGCTGCTTGACATTTTTTGTGTGTACATTTATACTCCTTTAGAATAAATTCCTGAAAATGGAATTGTAGGGTCAAATGAAATGGGTATTTCTAAGTCTTTCATAAAAAGTGCTAAATTACTCTCCAGAAATGTTTTACCAACATATATTCTCAACAGTAGTATAGGAGAGTGCTCCCCTTCTTAAACTCACCAGTACTGCTTGTTGTCATTTTTCAAAATCACTATTAGTTTAGCAGATTGAATTAACATTGTTTTCTTTTGTTTTCACAGCACCTAGCATAATGCCTAGCACATATTAAGAGCTTAATAAATAGTGTTAAATGAATGATTAAATAAATGATCATTTAAAATGATTATATAGCACATAAACATTTTGATAGTTCTTTTCTACATATCTCTATATATTCATGTGCCTCACACATATATATAATAAATATATCTTTTTTAAAAGTAAAATCATATTAAACTGTTTTATACTAGACATAAAAAGTTGTGGCCATCTTCACATGTCCATAAGTAATAATCTATATTATTTAAAATAGTTGTGTAGTATTCAGTTGTGTGGAAATACAATAATTTACTTAACTATGGGTGGGCAATTAGATTATTTCTAAGTTTTTGCTATTATAAAAATACTGTAGGGCTTCCCTGGTGGCACACTGGTTGAGAGTCTGCCTGCCGATGCAGGGGACGCGGGTTCGTGCCCCGGTCCGGGAAGATCCGACATGCCGCGGAGTGGCTGGGCCCGTGAGCCATGACCGCCGAGCCTGCGTGTCCGGAGCCTGTGCTCCGCAACGGGAGAGACCACAACAGTGAGAGGCCTGCGTACCGCAAAAAAAAAAAAAAAACCAAAAAGAACAAAACTATAATGAATATTCTTGTACATGCACACATTTTGTGTACTTTCCTGATTACCTCCTTATGATGAATTCATGGAAATAGAATTGCAGGTCCAAAGGGAACCCACATTTTCAATCATGATATATATGGCTAAATAGCAAAAAAAAAAAAAAATGAAAAGCTATATCAGTATATTTTCTAGAGTGCCTGAGAATACACTTTCTTTATACCTTCACCAATACTGGATAGTGTACGAACTTTTTACCTTCCTCAAGTTGATAGGCAGAAAAAAACCCCAAAAAAACTCTTGCTGTAATTTTAGTTATATTTTTTTATTACTAATAAAAAAATCTTTTCATATATTTCTTGGCTCTTTATGTTACTTTTGTGAATTGCCATTTAATTCCTTTTCTCAATTTATTATTTTCTCATTTTCTCATTGATTTGTAGGAGCTCCCTGCCAAATGAGATATGTAGGGTGCAATTGCACAAAACTTTCCCACCACATGTTAAAACACATACTGTGGAGTTATTTCTTCCCTGCTCTGTGAATGAAATATGGCACAAATATCATGACTCTTCTGACATTCAAGTAAAAAAAAAGTTAACTAGGCAATTCAATAGCCTCAGATCAGTAGTTAATAAGTCCAGCATAATAATAACTGGCAGATAATAGCAAAGCCCTTTCCCTCCTCTAACCAGCTTGAGCCTGCCATGGTGAAAGGGGAATGGTTGACTTCTTCTCTATGTCCCAGCCTAAAATCTCTCTTCATGCCCCCTCCCACCACCACCAACTCGGTGGCCTTACTTCTCCCCAGATGAAATAGAGGAAAGGGCAAGAGAGTTCTTAACATGGCTAGTACAGTTCTGTTGATGCTCTCTGAGATCAGCAGGTGTTTACACTTGACTTGTTACTTTATGCATTCTTTGGAAACACTTCCATCCCCAGTGAGCAAATGTAAACAGTCCCTCACTTGCACTTGGGTAAATATATGTCATCTCGTCTAAAGTTCAGTGTCAGTTACTAGCATCTGTTGTATACACCTCCAGCTTCTTACTGTGGAGGTCTCCTCACACTTCCACTTGATCCTCGCCGGTAGCCCATATCTAACCGAAAGAAACACCCACGGAATGGCTTTGCCTCACATCTATGGGAGTATAGACTTTGACAAAATTGAAAACTCATCTTCACAGTTAGCCAACCAAAATTTCTTGCTGCCTAGATTCCACTAGAATGTTAGCTCTATGAAGGCAGAGGATTTTCATCTATTTAGTTCACCTCTGTAGTCACCTGTGCCTAGAATAGTGTCTATACTTAATAAGTGCTCTATAAGTATTGAATGAATGAGTTCCTCAGATATAAGCCAGACACTAATCCACCACCGTGACGCCCAGCTTAGGGGTCCTATATCTAATTTCCATTAAAGCCTCTCGCCCTAGGCATGAAGTGAGGAAATGGGTAGACAGTTAAAAGTGGCAAAAGCAGCCCCCCTCTGTTTTTTAATTTCTAATTTTGGTGGTCTTCCACTTTACTGTGGAATGTGGGAATAGTTGGCACTTTACTTTCCTTAGAGCCTCAGCCAAAACTGAGACAGAAAGTCCCATTTTAACATCCTGCTACACACATATAACAATAGTACTTATTTATTTACAGTTTGTCTCCATCTAGTAAATCAAGCCCCTGGAGGACAGGGACTGTGCTATATTTGTTTGTATAATATATATATCTAATGTATCATACAAGCTAGGTACTCAATAAAGTTTAGAATTCGTGGATGAGTAAGAGTACTTTAGCAGTAGCGATAATTCCAAATATATTGCAGATATTCCAATTCAAAGATTAAAGTACAAAACTCTGTTTATAGTACTCTTCTAGTAGAAATCTTTAAATTTGGAAATATTTATAGCAAAATGACAGATTTACTTGTACTTTAATGTCACTGTGCCAGATATTCTCTGCTGCCCCTATAGATCTGTGTCACCCTTTAGAGGTTACATCAGCAAGTTCCCTTCCCCTCTGGCTTCTGGTTGAGCTCAGCTGATGGAGAGCACTAGCAGGAGATCAAAAGGCAGTAGGAGACAGAGATTAGTGTATTACCCTCTCTCCCTCCACGTTGGCCAGGTTGGGATAATAAATACACTGCATCATCTCTTGCTGTTTCCCTCCTCACATTCTGATTATATCCTCTCAGTTGCCCCTTTTGAGTGTGCCATCTGTTTCTTGCTGGGACCCTGACAGATACAAAAATATTTTCAGTTTTTACAGGGTGCAGGAGGTATACACCAGTTTTTTTAATGTGAGAAAAATCTGTTATCTTTTCTTGAAGTTTAGTTTATATTATACTTCTAAGCACGTTAATATTGGTGGCTCTGAAATAGCTGGAAAATAGAACCTAAAATGATATATGCCCTTTCCTGTTTCTACCTGTTCAAATATATAGGAAAGAAGTCAGCTTACAGTTGGTTTTATATTTTTCCAATTATAAGAGGAATATACATTTATTTTAATTTTTTTCAAATGCAGACAGTATGAAAAATAATCCCATATAATCCACTAGGTAGAGAAAATTACTATTAGAAATTTAGTCATTTTCCCCCTACAATAATATCTATCAAAGAAGGGAGGAAAATTATCCTGATAATACATTTTCCAATATTTATAATATATAGTACATTGTCTTTGTGTGCATATGCATATTGTGGGGTGTGACTCATTCCATAGAAAGAAATATTGCATTTCTTTAGATCAACATGAATCTAACCCTGAGTTCTCATCCTGCCATGTTGGTAAGAAAGTCAATCTCAGTTATTATTGAGCATTTCCTCTCCATCCAGGATTGTACAAAGTTTCTAGGGCCTTAGTCATTGTGGAAATACCTGGAATTACCTCAAATTATTTGGTCGTCTGTCCACATTGATTTACTGCTGAGATTCCCTTTTGTGCCATCTTCCCTTCAGGTCTGAGGACTCCAGTATTTCTTACCACCCTGAGAACTCAAGAATCCGGAATCAAGTGAGTGAATTTGGCACCCCCTGCACCCAGGTGCAGCCTTCCTCTCTGAGGTTTTGTCACAGAGCAAGACAGGAGTCTTAGATGTTCACTCAACTTATGGGCTTCCATCTCCTAAATCCTGAGGAATCTCTCTTCCACGTCATCCTCAAAGGCATTCCTTTCTTTTTTTCCCCTTCTCATTTCACAATATAGGGAGAGCCTATATTTGTCTCCATGCAGCTTTTGCTTTTTGCCTTAGAGGAATCTGAGGTCTGGATACCTGCTTGAATGGGGTCAAGAAGCAGGGAGATAGGAGAAAACATAGAATTAATATCTCAACAAAATAAACTGCCACAAAAATTTGTATCCAATTATATATGCTTATTTTTAACCTGCTTTTTAATTTAAACATTACATCACAAACATTTCTTCATGTCACATGCTTTTAAATGTCTGTATAACCGGAAGGTATTCCATCATAAGAATGTATCATAATTTATTTAACCAACATTTGATAGCCTTTAGATAGCTCACTCTAAAGGTAGCCTTATCTGTATCCACTACAACCTTTTTTTTTTTTTTTTTTTAAATAGATACTCAGAAGCTAAGATTCTCTTTGGGTAAGAGCTAAAGCTTGGGATAGAGCAAATTGAAATTAATAGACATAATTTGGAAGATTAACACTTTAGAATTCTATTTAAAGTATATAAGATAATTTTCCTCCTCAGTGTGTGTGACCAAAAGACAGGCCTGTACAAAAGCCATTGGCATACTTGAGTTGTTGAGAAATGCTTTTTTTTTTCCAGAAATTAAGAAATTATTACAGAATGTCATCTAGATAGTTGAGTAACAATAAATGTTACATGTGCATAGGAAAGTTTCAACTTGGCTCTTATTCGAATTTATTTTTATTTAATTCTAAAAAATCCTGAAGTGACTAACAATGGTCTTTAAACAGAGTAGTGCCACTTTTCTGGCCTATTCTTTCTGCAAAATACCCTTACTGATCAATTTTGCAACTGCTGGTTAAAAATCAGGATGTACCCTGAGCCAAATCTTTAAATCATGCTTAAAGGAGCCTAAAGCCATTAAAACCCCAAGAGATCAAAATGTTTCTTCTATCCGTCTACAAGTGGGGCTCTGATACAAGAGCCACTGTGAATAATCCAGCCAATCACCTTCAACTCACAAAGCCACCAATATACTCATAGAAGGGAATGATGAAAAGGAAAGGTTTTCGAGTCAGATATTTCTCTTTAATTCAACAAATATTTGTCGATTACCTTACTATATGCCAAGCATTATTACTAAGATGCTGAGAATACCTCAGTAAACAAAACAGACAAAAATTCCTGAGGAAGAGTGGTATGGGATGAAATCAGAGAGGAAGTGGTTTGGGGGCTGCAGACAAGATAGGGCCTTTAGGCCACAATAAGGACTTTGACTCTGAGTGAGATAGAAAGCTACTAGAGGGTTTTGAACGGAGACATTTCAGGACTGACTTTATAAAAGGGCCAAGGAGGTTAACAAGATCAAGCCTACAGTAATCTAAGTGAGAGATGACAATGGCTTGGACCAGAGTTGTAATGGTGAGATTGTAGGAAGTAGTTGGATTCTGGGTATATTTTGAAGACAGAGCCAACAGCGCTTTGCTAATGGATTGGATGTGACATGTAAGAGAAAGAGAAGTTTCAAAATGGCTAACGTTTTTGGCCTGAGCAAATGGAAGAAAAAAGTTGCAATGAAATGTGACAAAGGAGAGATGGGAGGAGTAGGTTTGGGGGAAAAGATGATGGATATGGTTTTGTATATTTCAAGTTTGGGATGTCTCTTAGACATTCTAATGGAGATACGGAGTAGTAAGTTGGCATATGAGTTGGAGTTTAGTGGAGAGGTCCAGGATGGAGATCCAAAATTGGGGGTCATCATCGTAGAAGATTTATTCAGAGCCATGAGATTGGAGTGAGAATAGATAGGAGAGAATTCCAAGAACTGAAAGCTGGGGCATTCCACTTTTAAGGCAGAACTGGGTTTGTATTTAAGCCTAGCTACTTACAAGCTCTGAGACTTTCAATGACTTATTTCACCTTTCTGAACTTTTGTTTTGTTGTTGTTCTTGTTCTCGTTGCTTAAACCTGTAAAATCGAGATCATATTGACCAGTATCTTTTATGATTATTGTGATAAGTGAATTTCTCATTTAAAGTGCTTAGCACACTGCCTGGCACATGGTAAATAGTCAGTAAATATTACCTACTATTATTATTACTTTTAAAACCAGCATTTGTCTTCCAAAATGTTGCTGACTTCCTTAGTGATAATATGCTCATATAATCAATATAGTGGCAATGCCTGCTATTTATTTGGATAAAAAGTGACAAATTGGAAGTATACAGTGAACCACTCCCTCCCCCCATATCTAATACCTTAAATAAGATACACTTTTAGCCAAGAGTAAAGCCGAGAGGTTTTTCAACTTGTTAGTTTTTGAAGTCCTCTTAACTGTTTAATTTTGCATTAATCTCTTTTGAAAAATTTTAGGTACTTTTATTTAGCTGCCAAGATCTATGAAACACAATTATAGAGACTCTCCTTTAAAGTTTTGGCATTTAGTATGGCTGACTGCTACAAAAATAAAAACATGGTTGGTGAAGTTTGAAATAAGGACGCCCTTCTTTAACACATTTGAATAATCATTTGATCTGGAAATTATTTCATCCTTTATTTAAAAACGTCTTTTAATTTTCAAAATAGATGGCATCTTATTGCCCTAACAAAATAAAATATATTCTGATCTCATTTTCATAGAAATAACTCTGAGATTGTTTGGAAAACTACTTTCTATATTAAAAACAGGCATTTCTTCCTTTAATGGGCCAAAGCCAGCCTTTTTTTGTTGTCAGAGTGGCTTCAGAATTTCTTTTCCTTTGGCCTGTTGCTGAGGTGGCAAGGGTAACCATTGAGAAACAAAAGAATAGAGACATTTTAGAGTGGAAAGAGCATTCTTATAAATAAGGCAAAATTTTTCACTTGTTATAGTTCTTTTTCTTTCCTCGCTACAAGAGAGAAAAAAAGTCAATCCCTAGTCTACCAGTAGGCTAGTAATTCCTTAGATCATAATAAAAGTAATGTGCCCTTTAACACCAATATTTTCTAGAGTTGAAGTCCAAAGTTATGTGCGCAATTCCCTCCTCTGCTGCTAGGTGGCAATTAATGCCTTGGAGAGAAAAAAATCCCCACCCATCCCTTCCCCCCTTCACCTTCCCCACCCAGAAAGATACGTGCATTTTCTTTTCCTTAAGGTAAGAATTCTCTTAAGGATAATATTCTCTTTCCTGCTTTGTTTTGTCCAAGTGAATTTACATTCACCTTTTCCTTTCATTGTTAAGAGTAACACATACAAATCCACCACAGACTGCTATAGCTAGGGAAGAATAGATCGTATCTCTTAAAGAGGGTGGTTTCCAAACAGAGTGTATGTTCGTGAGTGATATAGAGTAGGAAGTTGCTATAATTTCCCTGCAGAGTTTTGTTTTTCTCAATTTTAATAAAGAAAAATTTCCTGTGAAAGGAATTACAATTGGCCCACGTTAACGTTATGCCAAATGTTATATAATTAAATAGAAAATAAAAATGAAGAAAGAAGATAATTTTAAAGACCTAAAAGCAATTTCAGTGTGGTGAAACTGCTTTTCCAAGTGAACTATAGGAAAAACAAAGAATTCTTCATGAGAGTCACAGAGCGGTACTATATAAAAAATAGAATTTTTTTTTTCCTCAGATAACCTACCCAGATTTATCTATTCCTAGCAAAGTTATTTAAAGACTACACATAGCTTCTATGTATTTATAAGTCTAGTGAATCTGGTCTACATCCTTTTTAAAATATGTTTAATCGAGGACGTTGCTTTTCATGACCTTCTTTGCTGGAAGAGTATATGTAGTGGGTGTTTGTTTTATATAAAATTCAAAATATCAAATCCCTGTTCAAAGAAGACTCTCAGTTTGGGTCTTAAACCAAAGAGACTCTCCCCAGGCTGAACTTAATGAAGCCAAACACCAAAAAAGAAAAGCTGCTTCTGGCATTCTAGGCCTTCCCTGCATCCAGATGGCCTGTCTGTAGCCTAGCCAGAGCCAAACCCTTCCTGCTGCTGGCCTTGGATGACAGCCCCAGGCTACACCAGCTTCCATACCCTTTTAACTCTTCAGTGTCCAAGATTTTTAAGAAAAGATGGGACTTCCAATGTGAATTGGGCTGAAAGGGTAAATCAAGTTTTCAGCTTGAAGTTTAGTTTATAAAATTTTTATCCACATCCCCTCCTCCCTCCCCTCCCATAGGCTCCCTGCCACAGTAGCTCAGTCAGCCATCTGGCATCAGAGGAGCACCGTTTGGAAGACAGTGTGTGTGTGGGCAGCCTGCAGGTGAGGACAGGGCTGCCAAGGCAGACCATGCGGTTTGTCCTGTGCCTACACCCAATACCTGACTTGTGCCTTTCCAGAGCATTAGTATACACACAGCAGTCCTGCTGTTTAGGGTGGGGGTAATTTCAAAAAGTATTTTTTAAAATAACTCGTTCACTAGACTTAAGTTCAGCAAACAAGCGTGCATAAATGGGAGATATAAAATGACCATGCATGGATTTAAGTGAGAACTTCTCTGAAGTCGTTGTACCAGAAAAACAAACCTACTCTGTTTTAAAAGTATCCTTGGAAGTCTTTCTAGAGGCAGCCATTGTTTTCATCTTGGGTTTTCAAAGGTTTGGGAATTTCACCAGAAGGTAATACACAAAGCAAACTTTACACTTGAAGGTAGAATTTCCCTATGGTTTTGCTTTTCTCTACATAGAGAGATGTAATTAACTGATTTGTAAGGGTGCTTCTCCGTTGGCCAGAATAGATATTTTCAGATGAAAGCCTATGTCACTTTCCTTCTTATTTTTGAATCTCATTTCTGTGCTTACTGTTATTTTTAATTATTATTATTATGCCTGTTGCCAAGCTATTCCACTTTCCACAGAGTTGATTAGAGACCTGAGAAATCCAGGCCAACATAAAGTCCTGGTTTCCAGATCAGACTACATGAACAAAGAAAAACAAAAACAAAAACAGCAAAAGTGCTAGTTTTTACAACACTCTTAAAGAAAACAAAATTTAAAAGTCCAAAAAGGAGCCTAGAGCTGTAGAGGATGGAGTTTAAAAACAGGAACCCGCAAACCGGTTTGCAGGGCAGAAATAGAGACACAGATGTAGAGAACAAACGTATGGACACCAAGCGGGGGAAGTGGCGGGAGGGGGGTGGGTGGGGTGTGATGAACTGGGAGATTGGGATTGACATGTATACACTGATGTGTATAAAACTGATGACTAATAAGAACCTGCAGTATAAAAAAATAAATAAAATTGTAAAATTAAAAAAAAAAACAAAAACAAAACAGGAACCCACAGAAGGAAGAATGAAAGGATAAAAAAACCATGGAGTACTGAGATGAAAATAAAGTATATAAAAGAGAGAATAAAAATAGATCTGATATATCTGGTGCTTTGCAGCGTTTAGCCTGGAGTGCTGGGTGGCTCCTCCGAGCAGCAGAACTGACCTCAACAGCTGACATAAAAAGGCACTCTGGGGCTTCCCTGGTGGCGCAGTGGTTGGGAGCCCGCCTGCCGATTCAGGGGGCGTGGGTTCGTGCCCCGGTCCGGGGGGATCCCGCATGCCGCGGAGCGGCTGCGCCCGTGAGCCAAGGCCGCTGAGCCTGCGCGTCCGGAGCCTGTGCTCCACGGCGGGAGAGGCCACAGCAGTGAGAGGCCCGCGTACCGGGGGGGGGAAAAAAAAAGGGCACTCTGGCACCTGCTTCCGGTTTGTGGCTTCAGAACCAAAATCCTTCCCTTGACCCTCTCCATCCGCCTAGCTCTGTTCAGACCTTCACTCCCCTGGTTTCAGCTTTACTACTTGCTTCTGTGCATTTGCCTGGCTCTCAAATGCAGAAGGTTGTCTTCTGTGCCACGACCTTGTCTCTCTTCAACTAAGATGATGAAAATTGGGACTCGCCATCCAGCTATGTTGTCTCAGGCCATCTTGGGCAATATTCCTCCCCGTTGGACCCAGTCCTCAGGATTCTCCCTTCTGTGAAGAACACAGTGAGCTAGACAGGCATTTTGGAAAGATCTGTCCTCAGGGGCGATAGGATATCACTTCTGGTTTAATGCACATTTCCAGAATATAAGCTGAGATCATCTAAATGCAGAAAGAGCAAAAAGGTCCATCAGTTCTGACCATAAATGTCTAATAACTGATAATAATAACTGATGGATTGCAATTGGATTTTCACAGAACAATAAAATACTACTCCCACCAGAAAGTAAATGTGAGAAAAAATTTTACAAAGGAAAAAAAGAAACTGACACATGGAGTTAGATGTCAACTTTTCTTCTTAGAAAATCTGAAGAAAAGTCCAGTTAAAGGGGAACATCATTTAGAATAAATCATCTAATGTTAGTTTAATGCTCTTTTTTTTTAAATGTGCATTTTATTTCTGAGAAAAGAATTTTACTTCCCTTTTCAATTTGAGGAGGGGGGCAAAAACTTGGGAGCATCATTCCTGTGTTCTAGTGTCAAAAGAAAATTGTTGGCATGAGAAATGTTACGAATTTATGAAAAACAATAATTTTCTCCCCTAATTAGAATGTGGTTTTTCACTGTTTTTCCCCATCACCGAGAGAGTATATGTATAAAAACCCAGCATCCTTGCACACAACCCTTTGACTAGATTTCACAACTCTAGTTCTATGCTAATAAGAAGTCTTTATTTAGTTTCAGTCTTTCCAAATAAGCCTGTAAGTTTCTGAAGCAGCACATGCCAGTTTGGTCCTCTCTGTCCTCTCTCCCTTGACCCCCGGCTGAAACCTGGCCTGTTCACCTAAAAAGGTGAAGCTAGACCCTGTTCTACAGAGCATTTTTGTCTTTATGGGGCCCCATAAAACCGTGGGGACTCGACTCCAGCCCAGCGAGGAGATAGAGACTGGCCGCCATCTAGTTCAGCTGGCTCAAGAGAAGTCAGCTTCCTCGTCCTCTCACAGACAGTCCCTTCCGTGCTGACCTTTGACTAACTGGCAGGGCTCTTGAGCTCTGACTCTGCTTCCTCTCTGCCCACACTCTTTTTCCCCACATTGTCAGTCGGTCCTTCTTGGAAGGGGGAAGAACCTGAGGAAAAGGTGCTGGGAAGAGGAAAATTGGAAGTCCTGACATTCAAGCCCCTAAGGATTATTTTCCCTTCCTTGATTAAGGTTTACTGTTCATTTAAATGGATATCAACACAAGACTTGCAAAATTTGGAAGGAAATCCAGAAAAGAGGGGATATATGTGTACATATAGCTGATTCACTTTGCCGTACAGCAAAAACTAACACAACATTGTAAAACAACTATACCCCAATAAAAAATTAATTAAAATTTTTTTAAAAAAATTAAATAAAACTATACCCCCCAAAAAAATTAATTAAAAAAATTGCAAAATTTGCAGAAACAGAGAATTTAGCATGTTCTATGCATCAGGGTAGATAGCTTACATATTTCAGGAGACTATGTTAGCCCTTCTGCAAATATCCAATAGTATTTTATTTATTTTTTTCAACACATGGATTCTTTTAAATTGAAGTATAGTTGATTTACAGTGTTGTGTTAGTTTCAAGTATACAGCAAAGCAACACATGGACTTTGTTGGAACACAATTCAGTCCATAATATTACTTAATACAGTGGCAAAGATACAATTTCACATGCTTTCTGGTCATAAGCTAGGTGGTTTCACTCTGTTATCTAATTACAAACTCACCAACAGGCAAATTTTGATTTTTTTTTTTTAAATAGACACTTTATTATTATACACAGGTGATAAAATCCCAGACTTACTATAAGGCACATAAATATACACCCTGCTAAATATTTAATATTATCAAACTTGTACAGCTTGAGCATCCTGTAGTCTTTTAAAAATGGCATATTTAATGCAAATTTTGCAAACATTTTGCTTTCCTTTTATAATTATTATGATCTGTAGTTCCACTGTGTAGAAATAGATTCCAGGAAAAATTACAATGCATATAGACAATGGTCAAATAGCTTAAAGAATTTGATGCTGGGGCTTCCCTGGTGGCGCAGTAGTTAAGAATCCACCTGCCAATGCAGGGGACACGGGTTCAAGCCTTGGTCTGGGAAGATCCCACATGCCACAGAGCAACTAAGTCCATGTGCCACAACTACTGAGCCTGCACTCTAGAGCCCACCAGCCACAACTACTGAGCCTGTGTGTCACAACTACTGAAGCCAGCATGCCTAGAGCCTGTGCTCCGCAACAAGAGAAGCCACTGCAATGAGAAGCTCACGCACCGCGATGAAGAGTAGACCCCGCTTGTCGCAACTAGAGAAAGCCTGCATGCAGCAACAAAGACCCGTTTAAAAAATTTTTTTAAAGGTAAAGAATATAGAGGAACAATCGTAAAATTGTAAAAGTCCCTTTACAATTGTAAAAGCAAAGATCTGATTGTATTTTCCTGATTTTTCTTCCCCTTTGATGACTTCACTGTTGGTGCCTCAGCTGCATGTATGGCATCTCTCCTCCTGCTGACTTTGTACAAAAAAATTCCCTCCCTCATTTGGGGATGTTTGTAACCCTTTCATCTAGCCCACTCTATTTACCTTCCAAAAGCTGGCATTCAGCTGAAACCAGAGGAAAAAAAAAGTCTTTTCCCAGTTTGTTGGCAACTTGTTGAAGGCAATTGACTGCTTTTCAATAGAAAACATTTCCTTCCCCTATCGTGTCACCTCTACCCCTTAAAACACTTTCCAGAGCTCTGGCTGAGCCCTCCCTGGATTGCCAAACAATGGTTTCCTTTTAAATAAAGCAGCTGGTGTCATACATAGGTATTTTCTTAAGAAAAGAATCATTGATTTCCGCCCATAATGTGTACATAGTAAAGAGCACCACAGAACTGGAAGGGGCTTCCCAATTCAATCCCACCCATGAATTTTACAGGGGAGGAAACTGAGACCCAGGGAAGTAAGGGTATAGTCCAATTTCTAGATCAAAGATTCCTCCCTTTTCTGTAACCTGGATCACCTTGTCAAACTGGTGAAGCCTGTGGATTCCCTCTCAGAAGAATGTTTTTAACAACATAAAATAATGTACAGTACATGAAGATGGACCCCTTCCTTATATCATGTACAAAAATAAACTCAAAATGGATCAAAATCCTAAACGTAAGAGCCAAAACAATACAATTCTTAGAAGAAGACATAAAAGTAAACCTTATGACTGTAGATTAGGCAATGGATTCTTTTATCTTTTTATTTTAAATTTATTTATTTTATTTATATTTATTTTTGGCTGTGTTGGGTCTTCATTGCTGCGTGCAGGCTTTCTCTAGTTGCGGTGAGTGGGGGCTACTCTTTGTTGCAGTGTGCGGGCTTCTCATTGCGGTGGCTTCTCTTGTTGCAGAGCACAGGCTCTAGGAGCACGGGCTTCAGCAGTTGTGGTGCACGGGCTTCAGCAGTTGTGGCACGTGGGCTCAGTAGTTGTGGCTTGTGGGCTCTAGAGTGTAGGCTCAGTAGTTGTGGCACACGGGCTTAGTTGCTCCGCAGCATGTGGGATCTTCCCGGACCAGGGCTCAAACCCGTGTGCTCTGCATTGGCAGGTGGATTCTTAACCACTGTGCCACCAGGGAAGCCCCTCTTTTGTCTTTTTAAAAACATCTTTATTGAAATATAATTCATATGCCATAAAATTCATCTATTTAAGGTATGTACAGTTTTAGTACATTTACAGAGTTGTACAACCATCACCATGATCTAATTTTAGAATCTAACTTTTTTTTTTAAACAATAAGGAGGATTTATTGGTTCATGTACAGGGATAATCAAACAATGACACCAAGGTGTGGATTTTTCTAAGCATGTCTGTTCTTTTCTTCTGCCATTTTTTTTTCTGAAGAAAAATTAGATCTGATAAGGGACTTGTATCCAGAATAAAGAACTCTTGCAGCTCAATAATTAATTAAAGAATGGGCAAAAGATTTGAATAGGCATTTCTCCAAAGAAGACATACCATGACCCATGGCCCATAACCATGTGAAAAAGTGCTCAGCGTCATTAACCATTAGGGAAATGCAAAGCAAAACCACAATGAGATACCACTTCATACCCGCTAGGATGGCTGTAATCAGAAAGCCATGCAATAACGAGTTGGAGAGGATATTGAGAAATCGGAACCCTCAAACACTGCTGGAGATGATATAAAATGGTGCAACCACTTTAGAAAACAGTCTGGCAATTCTTCAAAAGGTGAAACACAGAGTTACCATATGACCTAGCAATTCCACTCCTAGGTATAAACCCATTAGAAATGAAAACATAGCATATATCTACACAAACATTTGCACATGAATGCTCATAGCATTTCAGCTATTATTCATGATAGCTAAAAAGTGGAAACAACCTAAATGTCCATCAATATGAATAAACAAAATATGGTATAGCCATGCAATGAAATATTATATGGCAATAAAAAGAAATGAAGTCCTGGTACATGATACAACTTGGGTGAACCTTAAAAACATGCTAAGTGAGAGAAACCAGTCACAAAAGACTCATATTGTATGATCCCATTTATATGAAAGGTCCAGAATAGGCAAATTTATAAAGACAGAAAGTACATTAGTGGTTGCCAAGGGCTGAGGGATAGAAAGGAAAAGAGTAGGCAGTGACTGCTATTGAGTACAAGTTTCCTCTTGTGGTGATGAAAATATTCTAAACTTAGATTATAGTGATGGTTGCGTAATTCTGTGATTATATTAAAGCCTTTGAAATGTGCACTTTAAATGGGTGAATTTTATGTTATATGTATTATATCTCAATAAAGATGTTTTAAAAATACATAAGAATCCAAAGGAAACCAATTCCATCAAAATATAGTTATCAGAATATTAAAAAACAAATATATGATATAGTAATATATGTGCTTCTTTTTTAACGTGTTAAATTATAAGACGTAGCAGCAAGTCTATTAAGTACCATAATTTTGAAATAGTGATGAATAGATATTATATCTTGAGATATCTGCAACAAATGTGAAAGCAATAAGAAAATGTCTGACTTCTCGTGGTGAAAAATCATAAGTACTGCTAACACTCTGTGGTTTCTTGTCTACATTAATAATCAAAGGACTACATGGGCAATTTAAGCCTACAAATGGGAGGAAGTGAAAGATAGGGCAGAATTGGGAGAGCTCTTGAAGGAAATGCTAAATTTCAATTAGACATCGATGAAAATAATGATGTAATTTTTTTCCCCTTTTAAATTCACAGACATCCTGAATTCTGTCTATGGACAGAATGGACCTCCTGGGGATCCATCAAGAGAGTTAGTGAGAAAGCTGGTTTAAAATCCATGCCTCCTGACTTAGCTAAGTTCTCTATCTAATCCTACTCTTTTTTTTTCTCTCTTAATAAAGGGGATTAGGTGGAAAAGAATGAATTTTATTTAAACTGCTAGAGTGAGTCAGTTCTAAAACGAGAGGGACCCAAGGGTTGCTTGTGTGGAAGTTTCTAAAGAATAAAAAGGTTTTGAACTCTGACCCTCCCCTTCCTACTCCATTCCTGCCCCACACACACAACCACCACCACCCATGCAACCCATATACACCACAACTACAAAATGATAATATAATTACTATATTTCAATAGTAGACGTCGATTTAGAAAAGTAATTGTTGTTTAGAGCTCTAGTGGAATTTGACGTTTTCTCAGAGGGAATATTTTTAAGAATTCACTTTTGAATGCCTGGTGAGGCAGAAAATCTGCCAGCAGAGATTGAATCTGTTGGAAATAGAGTGGGGTAACTGAGCTCAAATCACTGATTTTAGATTTTGCAGAAATTTATTCACTTTTCAATTTAGGGAGGAGCTTACCAGGGCAGACCATCTTAAGAGATAGCTGCTGATACACACGTGGTCACTAAGAAGTGGAATGGAAGAAAACAGACACAATCAAGTTGTTTGTCTTCATTCTATTCAAATGACTGTAAATATCAGATGATTACAATATGTACACACAGATGGAGTAAATCATTTTTTAAAATGAGAATAGAATGTGTGACATTCCGGCCATTATTTGAAACCTGGGGCAAGGAGGTTTTTGGGTCCTCCTTTTAACTGTGCCTTCTTTCCAAATCGCCTCCACCATGTAATGTAGTACTGCCTGATAGAGTAATATATAGAACCTGGACCATGGTTTGCAACTGGGCATTAAGACTGGTGGTCACTTGAGTATGGGAACTTATTAAAAGGTTAGATAAACCCTGATTATATTTTCTGAATTAAAAAAATAAAAAGGACATATTTTGCCTATGGGATTTTATAGTTCTCTCTGGTGTCAAAAATTCTCTCGGAAATATACTTCATATACCAAAACACTAGTGTCTAAAGGACAAAATATTTAAAATTGACACTATCTGGAAAACCCAGGTTGAATGGCCATCATAGTTACAGATATCCCAGATCAAGTGAATTGTAAGTGCAAAATGGATAGGAATTGGGGACGGTCCAGAACAAGATCATCAGTCAGGATTCCAAACCATTGCAAAGTCATGAGATTAGAACCCAGCAGTCAAGGTCCAGAGATCCAGGTTCTCATTCAGAGCAAGGATCAGGCAAGCCACTGGTCAGAAGCCAATAGAAGAGAGGCAACTGCTGAACTCAAAGACTCTGGGGAATGAAGGTAGGTAGCTAAGTATCCAGGGTAATGACCCAGTAAGGGGAGCTCTCCAGGCACTGATAGAGAGGGGTAAGTAGGTAAGACAGACAACCTGAGATGTGGTAACAGAACAGCTCCTGCCTCAGGTCTAAAGATTTGCTGATTCTGACTGGGAAAGAACTTAGTCCCTACAAGGCTAACCTGAACCTGCAAATGGAAGGAGGGGAGAGATGGGGCGGAGGTTGGGGAGTAGAGGAGAGGAAGGTGGAGCATCAGCTGCTTTTGGTGGGCAAGATCTTGGCAAATTACTATATATACACATGGTTATTTATAAATAATAATGTTAACAGCAGCAACAATTATTATAGCTGATATATAGCTCTTAAGTGTTACTGTTGTTAGCACTTGACATATGTTAATTTATTTAACCTTTACAACATGTCTATTAAGTGGTACTCTTCCTGGAAGGGGGACCTGCTCCAGGGCCCGAGAGTAGACTCTCGTCTAACACTTGGAAATGAATTGTCGGAGGAGACACATGTGCTGACAGAGCGAAGGACTTTACTGGGAAGGGGCACCCGGGCAGTCAGAGAGCAGCAGGGTGAGGGAACCAGGAGAACTGCTCTGCCATGGGGCTCACAGTCTCAGGTTTTATGGTAGTGGGGTTAGCTTTCTGGGTTGTCTCTGGCCAATCATCTTGCCTGTGCCCATATTTGCTCGAGTTCAAGGCCCTTCCTCAGTCAGGATGGGTTCCAGTGTGAGTGTTTCAAAAACGTTGGCAGGATATATTGTGGGCTGGCGTCTCCTCCCTCCTTTTGGCCCCTTCCAAATTATCCTCGTTAGTTTTTGGTGGCAGCACCATGTTCCTTATCAGGACCTCCTGTTGTGAGACAACTCATGCAAGCGGTTATTATCGTGCCTGGCCAAGGCGGGTGATTTCAGTAAATGGTTCCCTAATAATACTATTATTATGTTCTTTATGCAAAAGAGAAAACAGACACAGAAGAGTTAAGTGATTCCTCCAAGTTCAAATAACTAGTGAGTGGTAGAAGTGGGATTGCACGGGTTTCAGTCTTCCTCACTACTCCATAGCCCTCTCAGTTGTGTGTGTAGATGTATATGTGTTTGTGTGGAGTATACATACCTATACACACAGGTGTGTGTGTGTGTACACATTATGTGTATATTTACATGCACACACACATGCACATTTATAGACACAGTGGTGTGCTGGAGCCAAATGTACACACCTCTTCCAAACTCCACGTTCATTATCATCATATTGGTAGCTTGAAATTGGCCATGGTAGGAGTATGTACAGCAAGGAAATTCACAAAGGCAATAAATCAGGATTTATTTGAAGGGCTGACTTACCACCATACCACAGGGTATACATATCACATAGATACACCCATATCATATTGATAGGCATATATAACATATGTAACCAAAAACATAAATAAATTCCTATTATAAGCCACAAATATGTTAAAAATAGTCAAATGTCAAGCAAAGTATAAAAATACTAAGTATAAGACTGTGTAATAACTTTACTTTCCCTCACACCCAGCCTGTATTGGTTAAAAGATCAAATAAAAAGATTTCTTTAGAAGATACTTGCTATAGGACTGCCCTGGTGGTGCAGTGGTTAAGACTCCACCTGCCAATGCAGGGGACATGGGTTTGATCCCTGGTCCAGGAAGAGCCCGCATGCCACAGAACAACTAAGCCTGTGCTCCACAACTACTGAGCCTGTGCTCTAGAGCCTGCCAGCCACAGCTACTGAAGCCCGTGTGCCGCAACACTGAAGCCCACGTGTCTAGAGCCCATGCTCCGCAACAAGAGAAGCCACCGCAATGAGAAGCCCGCTCACTGCAACGAAGACCCAACACAGCCAAAAAATAAATTTAAAAAATGTTTAAAAAAAGAAGATACTTGCTATACAATGTTAAATTTTGGTATAGAAAAATGCTTTGGTACTACTATGTAGACAACATTACGTGATAGGTCCCTGTCAGTCCTAGATCCGCTATGTTGCTAAAAGAAAAATACTGATTTAAAAAAAACCCAACCCTGATGTTCGTGATTACTGTTTTTCAATTAGACTCATGACAGAATCAGTACTGAAAAAGATACATTACAATGTCTATGGCTTTTAATGAAATGTGCCTATGGGTTGCTGTGAATTTTAATATGAAATTCATTGCCTGGGATCTGAACAACTTTTGTTGTTTAACTGGATAACATCCTTCAGATGGGGATTAACTTCTTTTGCTCAATATTTATTATTGTTTCATCCAGAATGAAATGGGAACTGTAAGCATTTTGATAAGTGGACTAAAAGGCTTCTAAATCTCACTCTAGCCTCTTGGAATAAGCCCCATTATGTGCAGTAATCTGATTTTATAATTTCAGGCAGTGAAAACCAAACCAAAAGAGATGTTCTTGCCACCTCATACAACACGTAGGCAACAGGATCCAAGGGCACACTCTCCTGCGCCCTTGGATCCTTCTTGCCAAATGAGTTTCACAGAGTGTGTGCAATGCTGGAGGTCTGGCCATGAGGACGAGAACAGGTTCTGTCCTGATGCTCCAATTGCAGTAGGATGGAGTCAGTAGGTGACATGGGACTGGGTCTTTTTTTTTTTTTTTTTTTTTTGTCTTAGCAGAACAAAACATGTTAATTCTAAGCCTCATGTTCCTCTAATGCCTGGTGTTCTGTCTTTAACAAAAATGTGTCTTGGGTGAAATGGTCATCTGAACAGATTCTGAGCACAGTCTTTACTTGTTATCATGCTGAGAGGCAGTGGACACCATATGACTGCCCTCTGGGGCTATAACTGCATCTCTTCATCTCAAAGGACAGAACTGAACACAACTAGCTTATTATTATTATTTCAAGTTTACATAAATACAAAAAGCGTTGTTATGCATGAGCGGGAGGAAAGCAAATCTCAAAGTAAATATATTCATGTATTTCATAAACATTCATGTGCTTCATAAATAGTCAAGGAATCAAATAAAAATAAAAGCACAACTTGATAGAAACATTATGTTAAGTTTTACTCCCAAACCAGTTGACATGAACTTTAAAAACCTTTGTTTTCTCATATACTGCTTTGGAATCCTAAAATTATACTGGAATTACTTCAGAAGTCCTAAGATGCTATAGCATATCCATTTATCTTTTTTTTTTTTTTAATAAATTTATTTATTTATTTATGGCTGCGTTGGGTCTTCGTTGCTGTCAGCGGGCTTTCTCTAGTTGGGGCGAGTGGGGGCTACTCTTCGTTGTGGTGTGTGGGCTTCACATTGCGGTGGCTTCTCTTGTTGTGAAGCATGGGCTCTAGGCGCATGGGCTCAGTAGTTGTGGCTCATGGGCTCCAGAGCGCAGGCTCAGTAGTTGTGGTGCACGGGCTTAGTTGCTCCGCGGCATGTGGGATCTTCCCGGAGCAGGGCTCAAACCCGTGTCCCCTGCATTGGCAGGCAGATTCTTTTTTTAAATTTTATTTATTTATTTAGTTTTGGCTGTGTTGGGTCTTCGTTTCTGTGCGAGGGCTTTCTCTAGTTGTGGCGAGTGGGGGCCACTCTTCATCGCGGTGCGCGGGCCTCTCACTATCGCAGCCTCTCTTGTTGCGGAGCACAGGCTCCAGAAGCACAGGTTCAGTAATTGTGGCTCACGGGCCTAGCTGCTCCGCGGCATGTGGTATCCTCCCAGACCAGGGCTCGAAACCATGTACCCTGCATTGGCAGGCAGATTCTCAACCACTGCACCACCAGGGAAGCCCAGCAGGCAGATTCTTAACCACTCCGCCACCAGGGAAGTCCCTATCCATTTATCTTGATAGAGAAAGCTATTACAAAATCATTCATGAGGCTACTTGGCTAGTGTTTTCTCTGGCTTTACTGGACATATGAATTAAGATTGGGAAGATCTTATTAGTAACGATGAGTACCCTGCTTGTGCCATTTTAAGAAAACTAGAGAAGAAAAAAATGATTGAAAAGAGAAATAAGACAAGCAGAGGATACTAGAGAATACAAAGTAACTAAACAGAGTTTGAGGGAGCAGGCTCAGTCTGAGTTTTATTCTTGCTGCCATGGGTGATGTAACTTGTTAAACTTTTTATAGGAAAAATGACTGTGAAATCTATTATTATTATTACTATTATTATTAACTATATTTTCTTATTCTCCTATAAAATAAAAAATAGGATAATAATTCTTGAGGTACACATAGATATATAGGTGAGGAATTACCAAAAAGATTGCCTTTAAGCACTTTGCAAATTCAGAGTACGATACTTTCACTAAGACATTCATTATTTCTCTGCAAAGAGTGGGAGAAAATGCCATGGACTTGCCTGTACTGTACTAGATTATGATATGTCTGAGGATTAGATATCTCACCATAGCACACATACAATAATCCAGAAAGGTATTATTACCCACCCAAACATAAATACTCAGGATCTTTTACAGTGAGTCCACTCCATACTTAACAGTGTACACTCAACCTTAAAAATCTGACTTCAGTGATCCATTATTATTGGATCATTTGCATCCAGCAGATTTCACCCATCATCATTCTTGCTGTATGAAACAATTAACTATTCTTCAATGGTTGGAATGATGTCATTTTTTTTCTAGTGTATTCAAGATCCATTTATTCTCTAGTTCTGCCCACATGGAGACATCCTCCTTGAAAAGGCGTTAAATCCACTTTAACACCTTGTGCTGAAAACACGTGTTCCAAGGTTTCAACTACGAGATACACGTTCTTAAAGCCCTAATTCTTAAACCTCATCTAGATTTCTCCCCTTGGATGGGGGGAGATTACCCAAATACAGCAAAGAACAGCTCAGGAATGTGGGCTCTGCTCGCCCAGAAGACCTTGCAGCTCCCCTGACCACCCAGCTGGAGCCAGAATTAGAGAGATGAGGGGCACCTGCTGGGCTGCCACCACTGCAGATGGGACGCTGCTGCTTTCGGGCGCCTTCCTGCAGCCACCGCCCCAGGCCCCCAACTCCTGTCCTCTTCACTAGGCTTGCTGTCACCTTTAGTCTCCCTGGAGTTTGGGGATTCCCAACGGTCTCTGCTCATACTTCTGTATCACGCCTGCTGCCTCAGCACTGCTGATCCACACCGAGGGGGAAAAGCACACAGAACTGCTTTTCAACACACCAATGTTCCACACAAAAATTATTTGATAAGCCTGCAGGTTCTTTTTCATCAGAGGACATTCCCAAGGCCATGACTTCCCCCGGCTCTCCACTGCCCTTGCCAGCAGACTGGATGTGCGTGGCCACCGTGCTGTGTCGAGCACTGCAATGATGTCATTTTAAATGCATAATTACTTTTACATTATTTAAGATAATACTTTTGTTTAGGTGCATCTGATATTTAGAATCCCACATTGAAGATCTTCTAATATAATTAGTTTTATATATACCAGTATCAGGATGTGGTGGGTATAGGAAGGCTAACCCAAGAACAAAGAAATTACATGGCTCTTTGAGAATTCAGTTTGAAGTTCCTATGCAATTGATTGGAACAGATCTATGCAAAATCATCCAGAAGAGACATGCGTCATAGGCCAGAAGGACTGGGCTGTTATTTGACGGAAGAGGTTGTGGAAGCATAGAAAAAGGACAGTCTCTAGGACAAATGTTGGTAGTGTTCATCCAAGTGCTCTCCTGGGAGACAAAGTCCCAGCCAAATGCCTCTGACTATTGCAACTCCACTGGCAAGAACATTCTCAAAGTGAACATGGATCCAGGGGATTATAGTCAATGAACTTCCAGTGTTTCCAGCTCCCTTAGTATGACTTGAGTATCCCTGTTGTGGGATTGATACATCAGGCTAAGACAGGCTGTCCCCTTTAAATGTTGAATTATTCTAATACCTCTAGTTCTGCTTCCAGGCTCACCAAAAAACAGTCTAATTAGAATCTTGCATATCTACTTTGAAGAGGGGAGAAATGGCTAGCCACGTGGATGTGACCTGTTGTGACATTCATTGCTCACTGCAAATTAATAAAGTGGCTTTTCCAGTTCGATGTAGTTTTAGTAGAATGATTTGTTGAAGTATTAATTTTATTCTGTTCTCCCTATATTTCCCCCCACATTTTGAAGGTAGTAAGCCTTTATAATTCTTTACCATAGGGATTTTGGTAAGACCAAAAGTAGAAGCAGCTTCAAGTTAGTGGGTTTTCCCACCTTCTGGGAAAGCAAAGCTGATGGGTCATTTGATGCTGGGTATCTGGAGGACAGGGGGAGAAGGGATCTTAGGGAAGTAAGAGGCTTCTCTAGGAGTTTCCCAGAGGTTGGGAAGGAGGATATATCAGAGCCTGAGAAGATGTAAGACAGAAGACAAAGTTGTATGGAGTGCCTGGGAGGCTGGATCCTAGGCCCTAAAGACTCTCTGAATCCCAAGCATCATAAAAACCTTGCAGTCACTATTCCTAGGAGTACCCTTCAGACTATGAAAGTTGGTATCTGGACAGTAATCGGACCAGTGATGCCTTTGCAAAGAATTGGTTAGGCTGGTATTCCTCCAGGTTGTAGGATGTGGGTTTGGAGTTCAAAGTAAGTTATTTAAAAAACAGAAAGAAACTTGGCTTTTCTTGTTTATCTGCATGTGGCTCAGATGGTCATGTATGGCATGCCAGTCTTATGAGCTCAGTTAATGAGAATCCATGCTCAGTCGGGCAAGAAAATCTGGTTTTTGAACTAAAAAGCTGAAGGTTAGACACTGGTCTATGAAATAAGTGCCATTCTGTAAGGACATTTGGAAATGTGCTACTTGCCTTCAGCACCTCTCTTTCTACACACACACACACACACACACACATACACACACACACACCCGGCTCCTTGCCTTCACTATTTTATTTATTTATTTATTTATTTTTATTTTTGGCTGTGTTGGGTCTTCGTTTCTGTGCGAGGGCTTTCTCTAGTTGCAGCAAGCGGGGGCCACTCTTCATCGCGGTGCGTGGGCCTCTCACTATCGCGGCCTCTCTTGTTGCGGAGCACAGGCGCCAGACGCGCAGGCTCAGTAGTTGTGGCTCACAGGCCTAGTTGCTCCGTGGCATGTGGGATCTTCCCAGACCAGGGCTCGAACCCGTGTCCCCTGCATTAGCAGGCAGATTCTCAACCACTGCGCCACCAGGGAAGCCCCACTATTTTTTGAAAGAAGCCCTATACTCAGATGAATTTCTACAATTTCTACCAACTCTTCAGATGTTTAAATTATCATTTTATACAATCTATAAAGAAAGATTTTGCTGAATAAAGGTAACTTTAATCCCCAAATTAGAAAGATTTTGAAGTAGGATTTACCTAATATTTTCATAGTATCTATTTTTTTAAACTTTCTTTTGAAATAATTGTAAGTGCAGAGGAAATTGCAAACATAGTACAGCGAGGTCTAGTGTACCCTTCACCCAATTTCCCTCAGTGGTAACATCTTACATAACTATAGTATAATATCAAATCCAGGAAACTGACCTGGGTACAATCAATAGACTTTATTCAGATTCAGAGTTCACCAGTTCTACATGCCCTTGTATGTGTGTGTGTGTGAGAGAGAGAGTGTGTGTGTTTGTTTGTGTATAGTTCTATGCAATTTCATCATATGTGTAGATTAATGTAACCACAATCACAATGAAGATATAGAACTATTCTATCACCACAAAGATCCCTCGTCCTACCCCTTTATTGTCACCCTCTATGCTCCTCCCATCCCCAAACCCGAATCCCTAGAACCACTAATCTGTCCTCCATCTCTGTAATATTATCATTTTGAGAATGTTATGGAAATGGAATCATACAGTATGCAAACTTTTGAGATTGGCTTCTTTTCACTCAGCATAATTCTTTTGAGATCCATCCAAGTTGTTGCATGTATCAGTAGTTTGTTTCTTTTTATTGCTGAGTAATTTTCCATGATATAGACATATTATAGCTTAACTATTCACCCATTGAAGGATATTTGGGTTGTTTCCAATTTTAGCCTATTACAAATAAAACTACAATAAACATTCCTGTATATGTTTTTGTGTGGACTTAAATTTTCATTCCTCTGGATAAATGCCTAGGGGTGTGATTACTGGGTCAAGTGGTAAGTGTATGTTTAGTTTTCTAAGAAATTGCCAAACTATTTTGCAGAGTAGCTGTACCATTTAATATTGCTACCAGCAATACATAATAGAACCAACTGCTCTCTCAGCATTTGGTTTTGTCACTATTTTTATTTTAGCCATTCTTATAGATGTATAATGATGTCTAATTGTGGTCTTAATTTACATTTACATAATGGCTAATAATGTTGAACATATTTCTATTTGCCATCTGTATATCATCTTTACAGAAATGTCTCTTCATGTCTTTTGCCCATTTTCTAATTGGATTGTTTGTTTTTTACTGCTGAGTTTTGAGAGTTCATTATGGTCCTTTGCAGATGTTTGGTTTGCAATACTTTTTGTAGTACTTTTTGGTTTGCAAACACTTTCTCCCAGTTTGTGTCTTTTTTTTCATTCTCTTACGAGGATGTTTTGTAGGACAGAAGCTTTTAAAGTTTGATGAGTCCAATTTATCAAACTTTCTCTTATGGATTATGCTTTGAGTGTCACATCTAAGAGCTCTTCACCTAGCCCTAAATTCCAAAGATCTTCTCCTTTGTTTTCATCTAAAAGTTGTATAGTTTGACATTTTACATTTAAATCTATGATCCATTTTGAGCTATTTTTGTAAAAGGTGTGAGGTTTCAGTTAAAGTTCATCTCTTTGCCTGTGGACGTCCAATTGCCCTAGTACCATTTGTTGGAAAGACTTTCTTTCCTCCACTGAATTATTTTGCAGCTTTGTCGAAGATCAGTTGGCCACGCTTGTGTGGATCTATTTCCCTGTACATCTCCATTGATCTATCTATCTATCTATTCACCAATACCACACTGCTTTGTTTACTGTGGTCTTAACATATAAGATCCATTAAAAAAAGAAAACACCTCTCTGAATAATAACTATCTTTTTTTTTGAGTGCTTATATATGCCAGGCATTGCTTTAAGTACTTCACATGCATACACTTATTTAATCCTCACAATATCCTAGGAGATGATCATATTTAGGCCCATTTTATAGATGAGAAAACTGAGTGCAGAGTAGTTGAGTATTTTAAGAACAGATTTGGAAGCCAGGCCCACATACTAGCCACTATGCTTTATTGTCTCTCTAAAGTGAAGAGATTTTTATCTTCTTGCAGAGTTGCTTTTACTGAACTTTGCATTGGCATTTTGCCATCGAACCATGTTGCGAGATATGATAAGAGAGAGCTCTATAATCTTATTGCATCTGCTTTAGGCAAGTTGATGAGGATGTGGTTCACTACGTCACATGGTGTCCTCTTTAGGAGGACAGATGGGAAAATTGTCTCTCAGATCTCAGTACCAGGAATAGATATATTTCTCCTGACTAAGTAGTTTGTTTTTATCTCTTGGACATTGTGAAACTGTATAAATGATTACATTTCCACTTTGTGTTGGCTGCTAAAAAGCTCAGAACCCAATTTTCAGCCTATCTTTAGCAATGGTGTATACTGGATCTAATATTACTTCTGACTTCATCTTATTTTTCTACAATAATTTTCTCTTCTCTCTTATTTCCTCCCTAACTCACTTCTTTTTGCTTTAGTCTTTTTAAAAATCAGATATATGAGCACATAGTATAGGAAGTCAAACCCAAGGCTTTTACCAAAAGCAGCAAAATAAAATGACAGTCCTTTTGCTCACTCCTCCCCACCTCTGATTTCCACTCTATGGGGCCAACTATAGTCACATCTTCTAGCTATTTCTTCTGGTGTTTATTTGTAATTGTTTCTCCTTGACTTTTTCTACCCTCCATAATAGGAAATCAGGAGATAATACTTTTTCAGTTTACGTATTATCTCCTGCTTCCCTATTATGGATGGTAGAATTTTGTTTTCTTATGGTACCCTCTACCACACACACTTCACCTATAACTCTCCTCCCATTGTAATTATATCACAATTTTGATTCGACCCATTTTCAGTGTTTACATTATTATGCTTATGGAAATATTGTTCACAGGTGAGCTGCTTGCTGTTCACTCTGTATCTTATATAATCATTTTGTTTTCCCTTAGGTTAATAATTGTCTTTTTTAAACTTCTGTTTCCATAGAGCAATCACTAATTTCTGCCCAAGCCCTCTGACAGAATTATAAATCTCTCACTCTATCAGTTCTGTTTGTTTTCTCACAGACGTCTCTTCTGGATGTCATCCTGGAGCTTTTCATTGTCCAGCTCCGGTCTGGACTGGTTGCTCTCTAGGCCAGCTGCCCAGCCGTCATCCTTCCACTTCCCTTTTTCATCATTTTGGGAATTCCTTGTACATCTCTCTTTTGTTCGGTCTCCTGTTTCCTAGAACTCATATTTTCCTCTTGGTTTGCTCACTTGGTTTGGTGGAACTCATCCTGCAATAGCTTCCTGAGAAAAAGTTCATGAAAGGTAAATTTTTTTTAGGACTGGCATGTTTGAAATGCCTTTATTTTAGCAGCACATTAAATGATAGTCTGGGTATAGAATTCTAGGTTGAAAATAATTTTCCCTCAGAATTTTAAAAACTTTGCTTCTTTGTCTTCTCGCTTTCCATATTGTTATTGAGAATTTTGACACTAGGTACGTCCTGTGGGGCTTGAGGGTTTTTTTCCTCCTCTCTGGAGGGTTTTGAGATCTTCCTTTTCTACCTAACATTCTGAAATTTCATGATGATGCACCTTAGATTAGGGTCTTTTCTCATCCACTGTGCAAAATGAACCTCAACACCATGGGACTTTTCAATCTGAAAACACATTTCCTTCAGTTTTGAGAAATTATCATGTATATTTTTATTTTAGTAATTCCCTCCCCTCCATTTTCTCTGCTCACTCTAGAACCCTTGGTTCAGTTGTTGGATCACTTGAACTGATTTAATTTTCTTCTTATCTTTCCTTTTTTTTCTGGGAAATTTTTTTTGTCTTCTAGCTCTTCTATTGAACTTTTAAATCTGCTATCATATTTTTATTTTCTAAAGCTCTTTCTGGTTCCCTGATTGTCCCTTCCCTCCTGTCTCTGTTTTTGTTCTGCTTAGTTTTTAAATGGCATCCTGTTCTTATTTCATGGATGCAGCATTTTCTCTTACTTCTCTAAGGGCATTCATTTTAGTGCTTGATGTTTTCTTTTATTTCCCGCATCATCATGTCCCTCTGAACTCTTTTTGTTTGTATTTACATTTTTGATTTTTCATAAATGGTTGTCTATTCGTATTTAAGAGTGAGGCACTTAAATGCCCCCTCTGTGGATGGGACAGCGTACTGGACTGTTGGCCTTCACAGTAGTGTCACATTTGGAGGTGGGACAGTGGGAAGGACCTCCAAATGGCATTATTTGTAGTTACTTTCTCTTAGCTGGCTAGTGAGTTAGTCAAAGAAATCCTTTTGCAGGAGAGTTTATGAACCTGGCTTCTAGCCTTCTGGGAAAGTATCAGGGGAAAAAGGCTGGAGGGTGGGGGTAAGGGG
This sequence comes from Leucopleurus acutus, assembly GCF_964270905.1. Taxonomy (NCBI): domain Eukaryota; kingdom Metazoa; phylum Chordata; class Mammalia; order Artiodactyla; family Delphinidae; genus Leucopleurus; species Leucopleurus acutus. Next base: position 68,457,848 of record NC_139151.1, read on the forward strand.
AGGTCATCATTCCTTACAGAGACTTCTGTTTAATCCCCCATCTTTCACTACATCTAGTGCACCAAGCCAAGAGCCTTTGACCCAGCCTCTCAAGAGAATAAACCACCTACCTTCTTCTAGGTAGTCGCTTGGCTGTGCCTTTGGGATGAATCTGGGGATCTGATAGTTATAAAGACTTTCAAGCAATCTTTTCTTTCCACCCACACCCCATATTCCCATCTTCAGAGGCACTTGGTGCCTTTAATTTCAGAAATTTCCAGGGTTCTATGGTGCAATTTACCTTCCTTCTTTCAGCTTTCTTTGATTTGTCCCAGTATGAGGGAGTCTGAATCCTGACTCATGAGCAAAACAACAGTGTGAAGTCAAAGTCAAAGAAATGGTGCCAAAGATGAACAAAAACCAAGAAAGATTCTGTAACCAGAGGAGTAAGCATATCAAAAGTCACAATTTTTGGCTACCTTCTATATATTTCTCCATTTGAAAAGACAGTACTTTGAGATAATGTGGTGAAGAGGAGCAGTAGTTCCCTCTGCTGACCCCACGCTCTGCCCTGAGGGAGAGTCAAGGCTACATATGAAGAATGATTGCAAGGTCAGAAACCTGGACGTTGTAGAAAAGTTGAGAAGTGTGTCCAGACTTCAGGACTAAGGTCAACAGCAATGTGAGGATGGAGAAGGTCCAATTTTATGTGGCTCTTGATTTAAAAGTATACAACAGGGCCTCATGTCTTAAAGCAGTCACTTGGAAGGGGGCTGGGTTATGATTTCCAGCCTCCCTCTCCAGTTGGCCTTTGAGGACTGGCTGGTTAATAGAAATCTACTGGTTAGGGACATTTCACTTTACTAAACTAAATATAGTGGGCCTTTACAAAACTTGGAGGTCTTCCTACACAAAGAGAATACTGTTAATGTACTTTCCATCCAAGGTCATGAGCTCTGGGTTGTTGTCCCAGTGGGATGTGCTGCAAGATTCAGACAGACCTGCAATCTACTGCTAAGTTTGGCCCCTAGGGCCATCTCAAGAAGGAATGGTTGTGTCCCTAATATCACATTTATAACCTTAAATAAGGTTAAGTATAGCCTAGCTTCACTTAAGAGATGACTCACAGTTGGTACCCAAGAAATTTACTGAAAGGAGGGAGGGAGGAAGGAAGGAAGGAAGGGAGGAAGGAAGGAAAAGGCTTAGTTTTCATTTGTAGCTTTGTCATTCAGAACTTTTAAAGTGTAATAATACAATAATAATAATAAAATTGGAAAGTATAATGTGGAGATTTACTATAAAAAGGTGTTGAATCACAGTAGGCAGAGGGACTTGAAGATAACGTGGAGTAAGTAAGTGACTTAACTCTCTGATCAAGAGAGAAAAGCCATGGGGGCAAAGGAAAGAAACAGAGAAACAAGATGATGACTGCCAGCCAGAGGAACTTAAGTTCACCTCCTCCTGGTGACACTGTAGAGATTCCCACAACTATGTCAGCATCTAGAACTTATTTGACTGTGGGTGGAGGGAGACAAATGCCAGCTAATGGGACCAGTGGCTTCCTGGAAGGATGGGATAGAGAAGCTCAGAGTCTGACACAACCAGAGAGCTGAAGAAGAAAGGAAATGACCTTTAGACAGAAGTGGAACTGAAAGATTTCTTGATTGCTTCTAGTATTCTGCACATGCAATGGAGCCCCAGGAAAACAAAGTCTCCAAAGGCGAGGAAATAGTGTCAGTGTTGCTGGGGAGGTAAATGTACTTTCCAGACATAGATCACCCAGGGATTCTTAATATCTATATAGACATAGTCTTTTCTGTTAAAAAACAAACAACCAAACAACTAACTGTTGCGTATTGAGTCCCCCAGAAACCGACTCTGAGATGGATATTTGCATGCAGGAAGTTTTCTGGAGAGTGCCCAGGGATTCAATACCAGCAAAGAAGTGAAGGAAGTAGGATTTCATAGAAGGATGAGTTGAATTGCAGAGTGGTCACAACAAAGGTCTTCCCGCCAATCCTGTGGGGAACTCTGTCCTGCCTTGTATCAAAGAAGACTGGGCCTTCATACTTGGGGAGGGACCAATCATTAGATGTGGGCTGCCTATGAGCTTGGGCGAGGTGACTCTCTTCAGCTGAGGACAATATCAGAGGAGAGACCTGTCTGAGAGCCATCAGCTGCCAATACTCCTAGCAGCTGAGGGAATGATTGCCTCAATTCAGAAAGGAGGATCTGAGTGACGTACCATAGCATCCATTACAGCCAACCATTTGCACTGGATACACTCAGTTTCACTATAATAAGTTCTGGCAACAGCTCCTCCAGGATTCTGCTTGGTCTATTTTCGTGGGGAAACCTACAAGAGGAAGGTTAGTGGAACAAACTACAGCCCCTGGTACTATTTCTGCTTTGAAGGTTGCAGTTGATACTCATTGTCTCCCTGCTCTACAATCCATTTTTATTTCCCTCACCCTTGGTGCTGTTGTGTATGTGTTTTACCTGGTGGGCCTCTGGTTACCATGCCCTTCTCAGGCTGCTCCATTTACCATCAAAATTGGGCAAAGAATTACCCACTCAATCACCAGGGCCTCTAAACACAGAGTCCAGGGTTGCTGGGACAGGAAGTGTAAATACTACAATTGGTCACTGTGAGTGAAGGTAAGCAGAGCCCAGAGCCTCTCCTATTTCCTTCCCTTGGATTCCAGAATCATGTATTATACTGACTGAGAACACAGTCACATATAATAATTGTTGATTTATGGTATATGCTGCATCTTGGAAGATGTCACTCCATCTTTGCAGGGTATTACCTCCAAAGTAGTACCACAGTTGCACTTTTAAAAGGCTATTTTATCACTCTGTCAAGTTGACAGCTTCTGTGTAGTATGATATAAAATAGAAAGTTTGGATCCCTTGATCATGTGTCATGTTGCACCTTCTCTGTTTGAATTGGGTTCCTGGGTCCAATAAAAATATTATAGGATTCCGTGTTGGTGGATCAAACACTCCATATGCCCTCAGATAGTCGTGCTGGCTGAGGCCCTAAGGTCAGGAAAGGCAAACCCATACCCCAAATATATATTTATTCCAGTCAAAATTAATCGCTGCCCCTTCCAGTATAATCAACTTGCCAACAAGTTGCTGGATGGTCTCCTGGAAGAATGGTGCCATATTGAGGGCTCAGTGTTCGTCTCTCTTGGTGGTAGGTTGAACAGAGGGAGGAGTAAACAGTGATGCAGTTGCAACGAAGGCTCCCATAGGGCACCCATCCTTGAGGCAAGGAAGTCTGGCCTGTATGATCCTCCCCTCCATCACTGGCCAGTCATTAGGAGTTGCTGCCCCCAAGGAAAGGAGCCTGACCTTGGGCAAGGCAGCTTTCTTCAGTTGAGGGAGAGCAATTCTTGGAGAGACATTCATTTGAGAGCTGTCAACCAACTCTCAAAGCAGGTAGGGGAATGAGTGCCTCAGTCCTGGAGGGGAGATCTAGGTAGGCAGTGTACTACAGAATCCACTACAATAACGAAATGGTAGGAATTTCCATTCTAAATTTCAGCTGCTCCTAGGAGTTCTAGAATGGGGATGGGTTGGAGGAGGGTAGAGAATTGTGAGATATGTCATCTGCCAAATTTCTTAGTTGATTATCCAGGAAAATTCATTGAAAACTGTATATATTGTGGTTTTATGTGTATTTAACCAAACCAAATTTTATGTGTGTTAATCCAAGCAAAAAGTTTCTAAACAGATCAACAAAAAGCACAAAGAATGCCTTTATCGTAAAATATCCACCATTTACAAGATTCTGCTTGCTTTCTTTTAAAAATCGTTATTATTGTACAGATATAATGTTTACATATTCATATCAAGAAGTTATTTTCATACCATTTAAATTTCTATTTTTTTATTTCCATTAACACACATTATTCATAGATTTATTATTTTTATAAGCAATTCAATATTCTACCATATTAATGTATTGATGTTACCAGGATGACTTAATCTCTCTTTTTGGGACATTTGACTTGTATCTGTTTTTTTCACAATAATGAGTAGTACAGATATAAAAAAATAGTTTAAAAAGATCTCTTTTTTCTTCCCCAAAGTGGGATTAAAAACTCTATTCCCAGGTTGCTTTTAGAAAGATTTTCCTAATTTGCAGTACTATAGCAATGTTCAAGGGTCTATTTACCAATTTTTTGGATTTTTCTCACTTTACCTTTGATAGTAGGGAGAATTTTTACCTCATCATTGTTTTGTTTTGTTTTGGTTTGGTTTTTTTGCCATACGCGGGCCTCTCACTGTTGTGACCTCTCCTGTTGCGGAGCACAGGCTCCGGATGCGCAGGCTCAGCGGCCATGGCTCACGGGCCCAGCCGCTCCACTGCATGTGGAATCTTCCCGGACTGGGGCACAAACCCGTGTCCCCTGCATCGGCAGGCGGACTCTCAACCACTGCGCCACCAGGGAAGCCCCCTCATCGTTGTTTTAAATTCATTTTTCTTAATTATTAGTGAGGCAAGGAATTTTCCCAAGTGTTTATTTACTTTTTGTATTTTTTGTTATTTACATCTTTTGGCTATTTATCTCTCTGGAAAGGGGAACTGATCTTTCATATTTTTATCAGTCCCTTATATATTATAGAGAACAAACTTTGACATTTATTTTCAGTGGTTTCTCATTCCATTGCTTTTTATCTTGAATTCACTTTTTAATTAAATAGTTGGCTTTGTGTTTTATAGCATAAAACCCACTGACCTTGACATTAATGATTTCTTTAAATTCTTCAATATTCCAAAATTGATATGTTGTTTTCTGTTAGGAAAGGTATGTTATTATATTGTATTATATATTTTATGATAAATCTTTGAAATTTTTATCTTCAAATGACAATAGATTTCTGTTTTTAATACCTCCAAATCTATTGTGGCATATACTATAAAGTATGGTCATATATATTGCTTCTTGGCCTTTTGGCTAGGATCAAGTATAAAGTATGGTCATGTACTTAGATTCTTTTAAATGATATCTAGTTTCTCCAATATTGTTTAACAGAGATTCATTTATTTGTTGCTTATTTCACCAAATTTTTCATGTATTAACTTATTGTGAGTTTTGAATTTATTTCTGATTTGGTCAATAGGTCTACTTTAAAAAAAAACAAAACCTAGTATTATAAGATTCTTCCCTCTTACATCCCCTTAAGAAGTGAAGTAATTTTGGTTTTAAACTATGTGTATATGAACACAGGTATATGCATATGAATACAGAGGCATAAAAAGAGGTCTGGAAGGTTAACCTTGGATGGTTGAATTACAGATGAACTTTATATTTTTCTTGCCATTTATCTATAAATTTTAATATATGTTATGTTACAATGGACACATATCACTTCGATGCTTAAAAAAGGAAAAACTCTGCAGATAGAATGAAGAAGAAATATTAGTAGTAAAATAAAAGGCAATTATTAAGAAAATATAAAGAAGAAGAAGGGGCAGGTTAGGGAATATGTCACCTTAGGGGCAAACTCAGATAAATGGCGATTGCTCTCAAATCCCTTTATGTGACTATATTTGACACTGTTCGGCCCTCTGTGCAAGCACGTCTCTGCATATCTGTCCCTGACATTTCTGAAATGCCCACTTTTGTTCCAGTCTGTCTAAGTCCTGTTCCTGGAATCTACTCCCTGTGACTGCAACTGTACCTGTACCTACCTTTGGCTTTCAACCCCCACAGTGACTACCTGTCACTGATTTCTTTCTGGATTTCTGATTTCAGACTTTGCTCTTTCTGTGTTTGGTTAACTCTGCTCAAGTCTCTTTGTAGTCCTTCCTCAATTTTCTGTCGTCTCCACCCCCAAACTGCCCACTCACACCCAGGTCCACCAGCTTCTGGGTTGTCCTATTCTCAGCTGCACCAGAAAGTTTGGGGTGACAGACCATTTGCTGAAAATAGCCATGCCCTGGACATGGTTTTTTGGACCAGACGTGGATACCTGCTCACAAGAGAAACAGCTTGTGATTTGCACATCTGGCTCCAAAAAAAGCAAAAAACAAAAAACACCAAACTAAGGTCAGCCTTGGAATTGGCAATGTAGCAATTGGGGTCTAGTCAGGAAAATAGAAACCACTGTGGACATGTTAAACAGAAGGGATTAAATTTCAGGGAGTTTGTTAGGCAGCTGTTGGAAAGCTGTAAATACAAATAAGGGGAAGCTAGGAAAACCAGAGATTTGTATTTCAGGAAGCAGCTACTACGTATAAGACTGGGAGAATAAAATTGAAGAGGTGTTTTGAACATCCTCCAGGGCTGCCACTGCTTTGGGGAGATGGGACTGCAGGGCAGACAGGAGGTGGGGTGAGGTGTCACCCAACTACTGCTCAGACCTAGTGAGTACTAGGGGGGCATCAGGGAGGGTTCTTGAGATATGGAGAGAGTTGCCTTGGTTCATAATTTTAGTGCAGTGAGGTCCAGCTGTTCTGTTTCCATCCTTAGATGTGGTGAAATTGCTTGTTGCAGCCTTAAAATAAGCCCTCTTTTACTTGAGCTACCTTGAAGGAGGTCCCCGTGTCCTAGCAACAAAAAGCCCTCCCAAGACACCTATTGCCTCTGACTGGTCTTTAGAGCTGGCCTCTTCCCTCACCTCTTCACCATGCTAACTCAGAATAGCCCCTTCAGTTGGGAATTGAACTGCCCAAGAGTTTTGATCATCACTTCTGTACGATATCACAATGTGTTTAAATCCAGGAAAGTGATGTTCTGCAGCATTATCTTGTCTCCTCCCAGAGCACTAACCTTTTTGTGTGCTTCTCTTCAGGTGCATTTTATAATTATTTTGTCAAGTTCTTTTGTAAAATTCTTTATGCCCCATTAATTGGCATTGCATTAAATCTGTAAATAGGAAGTGTTACTGTATCATTTGTTTAGTCTTTCCAGTCACGAGCAGGGATAGCTCTCCATATAGTCTGATTTCCTTTCAATGTGTTATTAGGTTTTGTAGTTTTCTTTACAGTTCTTGGAAGGTTGACACTAAAGTATTTAATGGGGATTTGGGGTCTTGGTTGCAAATGAGATTGCTTTTTCACACCTTAGTTTCAATCTGGCTATTGATTGTAACAACTATTTTAAAATCTGTTTATGTTTCCTTCTGACCATTTGAGGAAATGAGGAATTGCCCAGTGTGAGAAGGCGTGCTTAGCAGAGATAGATTTGCATCGGCTGTTTGCTTTCACATGTTTGTGTCTCTTGTGGATAATGTTTGAGTAGTGCCTGGCCCTTGGGAACCATGGGGGTGGTGTACATTTACGATTTTCCTCTATGAATAAGCCAAGTTAATTGATCTGTACTGGGACAAAATCCATGTCCTTAAGCCCTCTGAAGGCACAAACTTGCTTTCTATAACTCTCATTTCCAATAATTACAGTTGTCTGGGCTGCTTGGGGAGGTATTGATTTCTATGATGTGAATAGACTGAAATAACTAGTCGTTTGGGGATTGGTTGCAGGATTTTGAGCAATGGATTAAGGGTTGATCTAAATAATGTCTTAAAAATATGCTGTGCTTTGAAAATTACACAAGTAATACGTGTTCATTGCAGAAGAATGAGAAAATGCAGATAAGCTAAAAACAAAAAGAGAGAGAATGCCTAAAATCCTACCATTTAGAGGATACTATTTTGGTATCTTTACTTTCATGTGGTTTCCTATGTCTGATGTTTATAATTATACAAATAAACATGCACACTTAATATATTTCTGAGTTAGTTTCTAAGATATAACTTTTTCCACATTTTAACATTTCTAAAACGAGATGCAGTTTTACAATCAATTAAATTTAATAAAGTATTTCTCTTCTCCCCCTACCTCCCAGATAGCTATTACTAAATGTAGCCCATGGTATCTTAAAATAGAAAGGTATTTTTAAATTAAATCTTTTATTTTCAGATAATTATAAATTAGCATGTAGTTGTAAGAAATAATACAGAAAGATCCCTGGTACCTTTTACCCAGTGTGGTGGTTAATTTTATATATCAACTTGACTGGGCTAAGGGATGCCAGGTAGCTGGTAAAATATTATTTCTGGGTGCATCTGTGAGGATGTTTCCAGGAGAGATTAACATTTGAATCAGTTGACTGAGTAAAGAAGATCGTCCTCACCAATGCAGGTGGGCATCATCTAATCCATTGAGAGCCTGAGTAGAACAAGAAGGTAGAGGAAGGGTGAATTTGTTTACTTTGTTTGAGCTGGGACATCCATCTTCTCCTGCCCTTGGACCTTGGTGCTCCTGGCTCTCGGGCCTTTGGACTAGCACTGAGGCTTAAATCACTGGCCCCCTCATTCTCAGGCCGTTGGACTTGGACTCACCCTACTGACCTTCCTGGTTCTCAGGCCTTAGTACTTGGATTGAATTACACCACTGGGTTTCCTGGTTCTCTAGCTTGCAGACAGCAGATCATGGGACTTTCAGTTTCCATAACCGTGTGAGCCAGTTCCTATAATAAATCTTTTCTTATATATCTATATATCTTTGTCTGTGTCTATGTCTATTTCTATGTCTGTGTCTGTATCTATATCTGTATCTGTAATCTAATATCTATATATCCTATTGGTTCTGTTTTTCAGGGAACCCTGACTAATACACCCAGTTTCCCCTACTGTTAACATCATGCAAAACTATAGTACAGTATCACAACTAGGATATTGGTATTGATACAGACCATTTTCTTCACTACAAGGATGTCTATGTTGCCCTTTTATAACCATATTCACCTTCCTGTCATTCTCCTCACCCCAGCCCAGGCTATTAACCTCTGGCAGCCATCAATTTGTCCTCCATTTCTGTAATTTTATCATTTCAAGAATGTTCTACAAATGGAATCAGGTGATATGTATTTTTGGCTTTTCTCACTCAGCATAATTCTCTGGAGATTGATCCAGATTTTGTATGTACCAATAATGTGTTCTTTTGTTGTTGTTGTTGAATATTCCATGAATGGATATACTCAGTTTGATTACCTATTCACCCCTTGAAGTACACCTGGGTTTCCAGCTTTTGGCTATTGCAGGTAAAGCAGCTATAAACATTAATGTACAGATTTTTGTGTGAACATAAAATTTCTCTGGTATATACACCCAGGAGTGCAATTGCTGGGTTAAATGGTGATTGCATGTTTAGTTTTAAAAGAAGCTATCAAACTGTTTTCCAAAGTGGCTGTTCCATTTTGTAGTCCTACCCACATTGTATGAGTGGTCTGGTTTCTCTGGTTTCATCCTTACTTTTTATTTTACCCCTTCTGATAGGTAAGTAGTGAATTTCATTAATAGTTCTATTTTCTTGAATAGTGCTATTCAAACTATCTATTTCATATTGGGTGAGTTGTGTTAGTTTGTGTTTTTCAAGAAATTGGTCGATTTCATCTACATTGTCAAATTTATGTATATAGAGCTGTTCATAGTATTCCTTTCAAATTCATTGATTTCTGCTCTTACATTTGTTATTTCCTTCCTTTGGCTTTGGGTTTATTTTACTCTTTTTCTAGATTCTTGAATGGGAGCTTAGATTATTGATCACAGACGTTTTCTCTTTTCTAATATGTATACTTACATGTATAAATTTCACTGAAAGAGATATTTTATGTTGCATAGAAAAGCTTTAGTGTACCTACCATGTTTATAGCTCCCTACCGAGGAATTCAGTTCAATTCAGCAAATATTTATGGAGTGCTTGGGCCAGGCACTATTCTAAATCCTTAATATACATCAGGGGACAAAATAGACAAAGATCTCTGTCTTTGTGGAGCTTACATTCTAGCAGGAGGAGACAGGCAATAAATAATAAGTGTAATTTATATAGTATGTTAGAAAGTGATAAGTGCAGGAACAAAAAGTACAGCAGTGTAAGAGGGAATGGATATGTGGGGAAGTGTAGTATTTACTACTGCAGAACTTACTGTAATGTATTTAGTACTACAGTTGTATTGAACAGATTGGTCAGGCAGGGCTTGTGGAGAAAGTGAGATTTGAGTAAAGATCTAAAGGAGTTAGTTAAGCGAGTAACTGTAGGAAGTGTGCTTCAGACAGATGGTGCAGCTAGAGCAAAAGCCCTATGGTGGGAGCGTGCCTGGAATATTAGAGGAAAAGCAAGAAGGCAGGTGTGGCTGAAGTGGAGTGAGCAAGGGGGAAAGTGGGAGAGATGAGGTCAAAGTATAATGGAGGCTAGGTCTTTAGCTCTTCCTCTGAGTGAAATGGGGAGCCATTGCAGGGTGTGAAGCAAAGGAATGATATGAACTGATTTAGGTATTAAAAGAATCACTCTGTAGCATTGACATATATACACTACCAAATGTAGAATAGATAGCTAGTGGGAAGCAGTTGCATCACACGGGGAGATCAGCTCTGTGCTTTGTGACCACCTACAGTGGTGGGATAGGGAGGGTGGGAGGGAGACGCAAGAGAGAGGGAATATGGGGTTATAGCTATATATATAGCTGATTCACTTTGTTATACAGCAGAAACTAACACACCATTGTAAAGCAATTATACTCCAATAAAGATGTAAAAAAGAATCACTCTGGCTACTATGTTGGGAATGGGTTATGCATAGAAGCAAATGGCTACTGAAGTAATGCGAGTGAGAGGCAGAGTGGTTTGGAGCAAAGTGGTAGTAGTGGGAATGGTGAGAAGTGATTACATTCTAAACATATTTTGAAAGTACAGCTAATAGGATTTCTTCATAGATTGGATTTGGGGTGACAGAAAAAGATAGGCATCTGGATAACCAGCTTGACATAAAATTTTAAACATAGGTGACCACATTTAATACCATATGCTCCCCTCTTACCCCTACAACTCTGCCCAGCTTGTTGGACAGTGGCAGGCACTTACCTGGGAGCAGCTGATCAATAGGCTGGACATTAGCCTTTAGAGTATCCTGGCATGAAAGTTTTGCCCGAATAAATGGCAATTAACTCTTCCAATGTTTTTTTTTTCTTTCAGGAATCAGAATTGGAGAGAAAAAACCATCATCATCATCATTAGTGAGAACAGAAGCTGAAAGACATGGAGAGTAGGCAGTATCCCGACTTCATGGGTAAGCGGAAACCATGAATAAACAAGAGCTCTGAGCAAACAAAAACCACGAGGCAGCAAAAAGATATACAGAGTAATGACAAAAGTGATAGAAGATACCTAAGAAAGCATCAAATTCTCAGGAGAGAGAGTCAATGGCCAGGCCTGGGTCACAGGCCAATCCTGGAACTTGATGTACAGTGAGCTCCTCTGTTAACAGAAGTGGGAGGATGGTGCTAGACAGGCAAAGACTACAGGTATGCACCAGCCATGTGGAGTCAGGCAGGAATCAGCTCTGTGGAAGCCAGAACCACACATGAGCTAAAATTATGAGGGTGTAAGGAAGCCAGAAAAAGGAGAAGAAACCTGTCTGCTGAGAGAAGCAAGAAAGTACAGCAGACACGGAGAGAGAAGCAGGGATGGCAGATGATGCAACCATGTGAGAGCTGGGACTACATCTAACCTTCCTGTTTCAGTCCCATCCCAGGGTGTCCTGGCTGTGCTGACCCCTGCACGTTAGTGCCCCCAGAGAGTGCCTTTTGTTCAAAATACCTCCTTTTCTTTTTGCTTTTTTTAAAATTGGAATATAGTTGATTTACAACATTATATTAGTTTCAGGTGTACAGCTTAGCAATTCAGTATTTTTATACATTGTACTCCATTTAAAGTTATTGGAAAATAATGGCTATATTTCCCTGTGCTGTACAATATATCCTTACTGCTTACCTATTTTATACATAGTAGTTTGTATCTCTTAATCCCCTACCACCCTGTCCCCACCTGTAACCACTAGTTTGTTTTCTATATCTGTGAGTCTTTCTGTTTTGTTATATTCATTCGTTTTATTTTTTTAGATTCCACATATAAGTGACAACATAGAGTATGTGTCTTTATCTGTCTGATTTGTTTCACTAAGCATAATACCCTCTAGGTCCATCTACATCATTGCAAATGGCAGTTTTTCATTCTTTTTAATGACTAATATTCCATTGTATATATATATACCACATCTTCTTTATCTTTCATTTGTTTTGTGTTTTTTTTGTCTTTTAAAAAATCTTTATTATGAGATCTTCAAATATCCAGAAAAGTAGAGGAACAGTACAATGAACTCCTGTATGCCCATCATCATCTACCTCTTCACAACCCATTTATCCCCTCTAGTCCTCTCCTGCACCCATTCTGGCTTCTGCCTCCACTGCACCATTGAAACTCATCAAGATTCCCAAAGACATCCTTGAATCACAGTCCAGTGGATGTTTTCCAGCCTTTTCCAATGTCATTCTTCTGATCTATCTGAATCTCCAGACACTCTTGAGAAGATTCTTCTAAGATCATATTAATAGGATAGCTACCATGCTTTGAGAACTTTCTCTGTGCCAGGCACTGTCCTGAGCACTTTTAAAAAAATTTTATTTAATTAATTTATTTATTTTTGGCTTCATTGGGTCTTCTTTGCTGAGCGTGGGCTTTCTCTAGTAGCGGGGAGTGAGGGCTACTGTTTCTTGTGGTACATGGACTCTAGGCGCACGGGCTTCAGTAGTTGTGGCACACGGGCTTAGTTGCTCCGCGGCATGTGGGATCTTCCTGGACCAGGGCTCGAACCTGTGTCCCCTGCATTGGCAGGTGGATTCTTAACCACTGCGCCACCAGGGAAGTCATTTCATTTAATCTTCAAAACACTGTTGAGGTAGGTATTATTATGATCTCCATTTTCAAAAGGAGGAAACAGACTGGTAAACATTTTGAGGAAACAAAATGAGGCATAAAGAGGCTAAACAGATTTGACTGGATTTATCATTCATTTGTTGATGGGCACTTAGGTTGCTTCCATCAAAATACCTCCCTTTCTACTTGAGCTTGTGTGAGTAGTTTTTGATTTATGCTCCAGGGATAAGAATGGCACATTCGACAGGAAATCTCTTGGTATCTACTTATCTCTGTGGATTGAGCATGGCCGACAAGGTACAGAAGGTGAAAAATGCAAATATTTTGAATAAAGAAGAACCAACTGGAATCATGTGAAGCATTTGACACACCTTCTCTCATTTAATCCGTAGTGTGAGGGAGGTACCATCACTGAGGTTCACAGAGGGTAAGTACAGTCCATCCTCATTATTTGTGGGTTCTGTATTTGCAAATTTGCCTACTCACTAAAATTTATTTGTAACCCCAAATTTATGCTTTTGGCACTTAAGTCATTCACAGACAGTGCAGAGCAGTGAAAAAATTGATTTGTCCAATGTGCTTGTTCCCAGCTGAGGCAAGCAAGGCAACGCTCCCCCTTCTTGTTTCAGCTCTGACGCTGTAAACAAGTTTCCCTTTTGTAGTTTACTTAGTGACACGTTTTTCACCTTTTTGTGCTGTTTAATGGTGATTTTGCTGTTTAAAATGGCCTTGAATCATAATGTTGAAGGGCTACCTAGTGTTTCCTAAGTGCAAGCAGCTGTGATGTGCCTTACAGAGAAAAACATGTGTTAGATGAGCTATGTTCAGGTGTGAACAGCTATAGTGCTATTGGCTATGGGTTCAATGTTAATGAGTCAACATATATTAAATAAGGTATCTTTAAGCAGAAGCATACATAAAACAAAGTTATGTAGTTATATATTGATTGGTTGCAAAAATGTTGTGACTGAGGCTTGCAGGAACCTAACCCTGTATTTCCCCTATGAGTAATAGTTCAGTATTTGCTAATTCAGTGTTTACAGAGATTTATAGAACATAACTACCAAGAAAAACAAGAATCAACTGTGCCAGGTGCAGGATCAGACAACTTGTGGAGGAGTGGAATGCCTGGCTCTGAAGCCTTGCCTCTCTGATTCTGGACACCTCATTCCATCCCATCAGCTACCTTTCAGAAGAGAAAGAAAAGCTCTTCTGCTCAGCTTCCAGTGCTCCTTCCACGGTATGATGCTGCCTTCCCTAGAGCTTGTTGCCTAGCTGGGAAATGAACAGGTATGCAACAACTGTGAAAAATGTACGATTATCCACCTTAGGCTGGGATAATAATTGTAGCACATTTGCCATCACTCATTCCTTAAATATATGTGGCAGACGTGGTTACTCTATCATAGCGCCTTTTCCTGCTTGAGCCCAAATGGAGTTTCCTGATCTTTCTTAACACAGGACCCTGGGCAATCACTACTAGTCAATCAGAGCTTGCATCTAAGATGAAACCTATATCTTCCTTGCATGATGGCCTGGGTCCTTATAAGGTCAAGCATACACTTGGAGGATCTGGGTTGCCAGGCTTAAGGAACTTTAGAGTTTATGTGAGTGCTTCAGTCTGTTTCAAAACCTAGCCTGAGTATCTGGCTGTTTCTGCTTTAGAAAGGCTTTCTGGATTCCTTTACATAAGACTTTGCTCCTGAAAGATTCATTTTGGTGAGAACATCCTTCTTGTTCATCTCTCTACCGCCTGTGCCTAGAACACTGTCTACTCAGTGGTGCTCAATGATTTTGTTGAATGAATGCCTGGGCTCCTAGATTGACATCTATTTTTTCCCAGAGAGAAGAGCTCTGATGTAGGCCAGTGACAGAATGGAATCCTTAAGGGCACAAAGCAGGGGCCAGTATGGCAGGGATGGAGCTTTTCAGCAGAGGAGGAGATTTTTGGAGGAAGCAGTCAAGAAATTGTATATGAATTTGAACTGGAGCAGCATTCTCTTGAATCTCTCTGCCTCTTTTCTTCATTTTTCTTCACGTTCTCTCCTATGGCTTACCTCTTTACCTCTGGTAAGATAGATCCGGAAAACCCAAGCAGGAATAGGGTCGAGTCATACAGGAAGAGAAAGCATGGGGTATGGCTGCTTAAGCTGGGAACTAGTCTTGACTCTGAACTAAGGACCCCAGCCTTCAGCTTCTAGACCTGTGGGCACCAGTGCTGTCCATCCTCACATAGGGCTCAGGATTCTTACCTTTCTACCTGCTCAGTCTAATTCCTCTTCCTCTACCCTATCTCCTTTTTCTTTCTCTCCTCTGCTAGTCATGGCAAATGGGGTTTGAGAGGAAATAGGGAAGAGGGGATGGGAAGTTAGATGAGGAAGAGATAGATATATTTGACTGGGAGCCTAAGAAGGGAATGTCACTTAGTGCACCAATGTGGCGTGAGAGTTAGAGTTGAAAGAATGTTGTTAGATTTCTGAACCATGTTTGTTATTTTATTATTGGAAGTGATTTTCAGTCAAAAATCTCTGCCCTGGTGTTGGGAGAACTACAGGAAGCTGGAGCTTCCCATTCTGCAGCTAGTTCTGGAGCAGTGTGGTACTCAAGGCCCGGGAAGGCAGTGATAAAATACCTAAGTGCATGGCTTTGGAGTAAGACTGAGCTGAGTTACCACCTGCTAGGGCTGTGGTTTGGGGCACGCTCCTTAATCTCTCTGGATTTTAGTTCTTTTATATGTAAGATGCAGATAACAACAGTATGCACCTTATGGGATTATGATGATCATGATGATTAAAAAAAGTGAGGTCTGTATCATTTTTGTGAAGTGTGCTTAGGAAACTCAAATGTTATCTATTGTTATCATTAATAATGCTATCATCTTGTGGCATTTTCTTGCACCTGGTGAAATATTTCCTTTTATTCTCAGCTCTGAGGATGAAAGCAAAATACACTGAGTTTCCAAGAATCTGTAAGAGGAAGACAGGTACTCACAGGAACATGTGAGTCTGTGCCTGAGAAGCAATCCTGATAGTGTAAGTGTCAGGACGCCTGCTGGATTCCCCAACAGGGACTATAGTGGGGGCTCTGGGGGCCATTTGTTCCCAGGATCATTTGGTGACTGATTAGGAAAAGCACGAAAGTCTTACTTTGGGAAAGTGTGCCCACAATGCCTTTTGCCCTCCTTCTGCAGGCTTGAAGGGGTAAGGAGTGGCCGTCTCCAACTTACCCAGGAAATGAGCCAATGAGCCAGAGAGATCACTATTGTTAGCCTTGACACATTGGACTTTACCTCCCCAGCTTCTGTGCTATTTAGTTTCCCACAGCTGGGCTCATGGATGCCCCTCCCCATTGCCTTGTATAATCTCCCAGTGTTTGCCCATAACCCATTGTATTAGTTTTCTAATGTTCTGTATCAAATTATTACAACCTTGGTGGCTTAAACAACTTTATTACCTTAGAGTTCTGTAGGTCAGAAAACCAAAATGGGTTTCGGCTAAAATCAAGGTATCAGCAGAGCTGTGTTCCTTTCTAGAGGCCCTGGAGGGGACAGTGTTTCCTTACCTTTTCCAGCTTCCAAAGGCCACCTGCAGTTTTTGGCTCCTGGCCCCCTTCTATCTTCAAAGCCAGCAATGGGAGGTTGAGTCCTCACACTGAAACATTCCAACCTCTACTTCCATCATCACATGTCCTTCTGACTCTTCTGCTTCCCTGTTCCACATTTAAGGACCCTTATGATTACATTGGGCCCACCTGAGTAATGCAGAATAATCTCCTTATTTTAAGGTCAGCCAATTAGCAACCTTAATTCCATTTGCAACCTTGCCTTAATTCCAGAATTCCCCCTTGCCATGTAATATAACATATTCATAGGTTCCAGAGATAGGATGTGGATGTCTTTGGGGGCCATTGTTCTGCCTTCTTCAACAACCATTATTCATTGTGCTCTGCTCTCTGATTCTAGAATTAGGACTGAAACTAGTAAACTCCTTCAGATACCAGGCCTGAGCCATCCTTTTAGTGATGGGATTCATGAATCCCATGCTGAGGAGCTGGTCTCTGGCCTGACTGGCTCCCTCCCCCTCACTTGACCTTTATATAAAGTGACCCAAAGTGCCTTATACTGAGCATGAGGGTACTCTGGCTGCTCTGCCCAAACAGACTTCCGTGGTGGCGCAGCGGTTAAGAACCCGCCTGCCAATGCAGGGGACACGGGTTCGAGCCCTGATCCGGGAAGATCCCACATGCCGCGGAGCAACTAAGCCTGTGCGCCACAGCTACTGAGCCTGTGCTCTAGAGTCCGTGAGCCACAACTACTGAGCCCTTGTGCTGCAACTACTGAAGCCCACATACCTAGAGCCTGTGCTCCACAATGAGAAGCCACCACAATGAGAAGCCCACACAACATAACGAAGAGTAACCCCTGCTCACCTACTGGTGGGTAGGAGAAACTATTCTTTATTTCTTCAGCAGCATTCAAGAAACTATTCTTTATTTCTTCTTTATTGTGATAGCCAGGCTAATAGATTCAATTTTTCTTTGATTCGTATTTTCAAACAGGGACTTCCCTGGTGGTCCAGTGGTTAAGACTGCACTTCCACTGCAGGAGGGACGGGTTCAATCCCTTGTTGGGGAACTAAGATCCTGCATGCTGCGTGCCACCACCAAAAAAAAAGAAAAAAAAAAATGTAAGAAGCCAATCCATTCAATCTACCTCACGGCCTTATCTGTTAGTACTTTCATTAGCTCTGTTAATGCCTGAGGACAGTTTTCACAAACTACAGTAATCATTAGCTTCCAGGACCTAAAACTACCCAACAGTGGCCTGTACTTTTTTAGACGTGTGCATAAAGGCACACTCATCTACACACACAGTGGTCAGTGTGGTGGGCAAAAGATGTTAAACATCCATTAAAGATGTGCTAGATGTCATCTTACCTTAAGGGGAAGGAAAAGAAGAAAGGGAGCTAGCATTTATTGAGAACCTACTCTGTGTTGGGAACTTTATATTCATAAACCCACTTTAAGTCTTATTACAATGCAGGAAAGCAGCATTCATCATCTCCATTTTACAAATGGGAAAATTGAGGCCCAAGAGTCACACAGCTAGTAAGATCTCAACATGTGACACGTGGACTGTCTGATTGTAAAACTTTTTTCTTTCCCCTTCGCACGACCAGCTCTTAAAGCAAGAGAATTACCAGAATAAGGATGTTCAAACTGAGGTTAGTAGAGTGAGCCCTGGAGTTCCTTGGAGATACCCAGGGACTTCTCATGTAGGAGCGAAGGTGCTTGGTAAGAGGCAAGATAGGTAGGCTGGGCTTTGGGCTCTCCCCACATTCAATCAGATCAACTCTGCTGTTATCAGTTTTACACATTGAGATACAATGTAATATTTCAATAGGAAAAAATGGGAAGTGGTTCTGCTCTTGAAGGCTACTAGACTGGAATCTGACCTCCATGTCCTTGCAGTTCTGGAAGTCTGCTCTAGTTGTGCTCAGTTAACTGATCAATTCTTCTAGTGCCTTGGTTATCCACTCAATGTGATCATGGGCTTTGGGAGGAATGGTGTTCTCTAGAATGAAAGAGACCATCTCAGTTAGTGAGTGATGCAAGAATATTGCGACAGAGAAGAAGCAAGAATCTTCAGGAACTTACTGCACCACAGACAGACTGTAAGCTGCTGGCAGAGGGGAAGTCAGATTCATGTTGGAGATGGTGCTAATTGGGCAGTAGACAGTGGAAGTTTCTACAGAAAAGGAAACACAGTGGTGATGTGGGTATGAGGAGGTACACAGATCTTTTGAAAGTCCTCCCTTTCAGGGACTGTATCTGGTTAGGTTGCTGGTATGCTCCCTTCTGAGAGTCTGCCTGGACAGGACACTGATTGGCTCAGAGTGAGTCAATAAGATACTTTCAAAGTGAGCCGAGCCCTAGAAAGTAAAGGAGATAATAACTTGGAAATTTTTAAGTCAGCACCTCATAGGCTACAATGTCTGGGTGAGTCATTATCTTAACAAAGGATAAAATGAAAGCCACATCTTCTCTTCGTTTGGGGGACACTCTTATTTCTGCTTCCCTGAGTTACTCCTTAGTAATCCCTCAAGGGAGAATATTAAAAATAGCCAACATTGGGCTCCCCTGGTGGCGCAGTGGTTGAGAGTCCGCCTGCCGATGCAGGGGACACGGATTCGTGCCCCGGTCCGGGAAGATCCCACATGCCGCGGAGCGGCTGGGCCCATGAGCCACGGCCGCTGAGCCTGCGCATCCGGAGCCTGTGCTCCGCAACGGGAGAGGCCACAACAGTGAGAGACCCGCGTACCAGAAAAAAGAAAAAAAAAAAATAGCCAACATTTATTGATGGAGTATCTTAATCTTTACAATAAGTAACTTATGTAACAGAGCCTCAAAATGTCCCCCCATTATTCCTTATCCCTTTCGCAGTAGCAGGATTCCCAATTTTTAGCTGTGCACAAGGCTGCCTGGAATTTCCCAGTCTCTCTTGCAGCTAGATGTGATTGTGTCTATGGGATGTAAGCAAAAGTGTTGTATGGCAGCTTCTGGCAATTTTCCTCAAAATTGGTACATGCCCATTACCCCTTCTTCATCCCTTTGTCCATCCTGCTACCTGGAACACAGATGCAATCTAGTCACCATCTTGGGCCATGAGGGTGAGGGCCACACAGAAGGAACGGAGAG
This sequence comes from Leucopleurus acutus, assembly GCF_964270905.1. Taxonomy (NCBI): domain Eukaryota; kingdom Metazoa; phylum Chordata; class Mammalia; order Artiodactyla; family Delphinidae; genus Leucopleurus; species Leucopleurus acutus. The sequence continues at coordinate 68,477,252 of NC_139151.1, forward strand.
CAGTGAGATGACTCTGCGTCCCTGAGGACATTGTGGAACAGCTCTGTATTTTCTACTTCCGGACTTTTTTTTTTCTTTTCTTTTTTTTTTGCGATACGCGGGCCTCTCACTGTTGTGGCCTCTCCCGTTCCGGAGCACAGGCTCCAGACGCACAGGCTCAGCGGCCATGGCTCACGGGCCCAGCCGCTCTGCAGCATGTGGGATCCTCCCAGACTGGGGCACGAACCCATGTCCCCTGCATCGGCAGGCAGACCCTCTACCACTGTGCCACCAGGGAAGCCCTCTACTTCAGGACTTTGAGGTGAGAGAAAAATTTTAAAAATATTTTGAAACCCCTTATATTGTAGTTCTGTTTCTTACAGCCACTACGATTCCAAATCGATGTACCCTATATGCTATGTACTATATTATTCCAGTTTTGCAAATAAGAAAACTGTGGGCTAGCCAGATTAAATCATTTTCCAAGGTCACCCACCTAGTAGATGAAGGAGTCAGGATCTGAATCCTGATTTTTGCCAAAGCAAAATGTGTTTTCCTCCTTTTCAGTGTTCACTTTCAGACCCTGAGGATGAGAGACTCTTGACCCTCTATGATAGGCAAGAGCCTTTCAGCAAAGCCCCTGACAGTGTCTGGTCATGGAACTATAGTCTTCAACTTGCCCCTCCTTCCTCTCTTTCAAAAATAAAATTCATGAGTCACATGGGTCATGGTGAGGCTCAACTCCATGTCGCCTTGAGAGTTCTGGGAGATCACAGCCACCACCAGGGGTCGATTTGCATGAAGACTCTTAGGCCTTCTAAGAGAAATGGTAAAAAGGACCATGGAAACTAATGATTGGGACCCTAGACAGATGGATGATACCTTTGAATAGAGAGGGAATGATGAAATAGGCCCTAATCCCAGGGGGAGGGCAGAAGCCTGGTGCTGGAAAAGCAGAGGACTATATGGGTGAGAGTGGGGTGATGGTGGGCAGTGGAAGGACATATCCATCTCACCATGGGCACAGACCAGATAGGTGAGGGAGGCTGAGGTAAGCGGTATCACAGAATGAGTCCCAGTCCAAATGTTAGTTAATTAAAAGAGGTTCATGGCCATCTGTATGAATCCAAACACACTTGTTCAGATGCCAGACTACCTAAGGCTTGTTGAAAAAGGTTTCACTCTTTTTTTAAAAAAAAAAAAAAAATATATATATATATATATATATTATTTATTTATTTATTTTTGGCTGCGTTGGGTCTTCGTTGCTGTGCGCGGGATTTTTCTAGTTGTGGCAAGCAGGGGTTGCTCTTCATTGAGGTGCGCAGGCTTCTCATTGCAGTGGCTTCTCTTGTTGCGGAGCACAGGTTCTCAGTGTGTGGGCCTCTCAGTAGTTGTGGCACGCGGGCTCAGTAGTTGTGGATCGCGGGCTCTAGAGCACAGGCTCAGTAGTTGTGGCGCACGGGCTTAGTTGCTCCGCGGCATGTGGGATCTTCCTGGACCAGGGCTCGAACCTGTGTCCCCTGCATTGGCAGGAGGATTCTTAACCACTGTGCCACCGGGGAAGTCCCAGTTCCACTCTTTAGAGCAGCAATTTCATTCCATTTTGGGGTTAAAGAGGGCTGTGGTGTGATCAAGTAGAGCTAACATTGGTAGTGGTGATCAAGGCTGGGGAACAGATATATGTATATGTATAGTTGATTCACTTCGTTATAAAGCAGAAACTAACACACCATTGTAAAGCAATTATACTCCAATAAAAATGTTTAAAAAAAAAAAGACTGGGGAACAGAGGAGGCAAATTGGCAGCAAAAGTAATGCAAAGGGAGAAGGTGCACCCCTTCCTCTTGCCTGCATTCATCTCCCTCAAGGGAAGAATAAGAACCCGTGATGGATAAGCAGCAAGTCGTTGGTTTACTTGCAGAGCTAGTCGAGACATGACCTGGGGCACATCTGACATGTTCCTTAGGAACTTTGAGGGGATATTAAAAAGGTATGTTTCATTAACCAGGCATAAAAGGAAAAATATTTCATCATTCCGCTTATTTGAGGTACCTAGATTAGTCAAATTTGTAGAAACAGAAAGTAGAACAGTGGCTATGAGGGGCAGGTGGGAGGGGGAAATGGGGAATTGTTTAATGGGTTTGGAGTTTCAGATTGAGATGATGAAAAAGCTCTGGGGATGGAGAGTGGTGATGTTGCACTACAATGTGAATGAGTTTAATGCCACTGAACTATACACTAAAAAATAGTAAATCTTATGTACATCTTACTACACACACATAAAAAAGGTATGTTTCCATGTGCAGGGCAACCTCTACCTCTCACTGAGGAGAGGATAACTTAGCCACGTGTAACCTAGCACTGTGGCTAGAAATCCAGTACCTTTTGGCCATTCCTCCCTTCACCCTGTCTTCTGCTATGTTCCCGTATTTAGTTGCTTCTGAAATTGGGTCCCTTCTTCCATTTTTGGCCATTCCTTTTCTCTTAGTCTTAATGTGGATTTGGCTTCTAAGGTTCAATTGCTGACGTATATTCCTGGAATACATTTGCTTTTTCCTTCTGTCTCAATTATATTCCAACTGCTCTAGGCAACCCTGTACCCCTGCTCCCCAAAGCTATTCCTCCCTCCTGCACCCCACTTTTGCCTAAGACCCTGCCTGGCCTAATCTGGCCTCCCTCAAGGGCAAATCAGATACCCAATCACCCAGGGCCCTGCTGCTGTCCCCCTTCTCTAAACCCTTAGACTCTAGGACTAGAGCACTTATCATCCACACACATCCTTGTGACACCACTTGGGAGGGATGATAAGAGCTGAGACCAGAGCTGACCAGGCCACTCTGGGGATGAGAGGACAGGACATAAACAGACCAGCCCCAAGAGACCAGATAGGCTAGCAGAGAGGCCCGTGAGTGGACGGCGGCTCATGCAGCCAGTCTAAGGGTCAGTGAATTCAAGTAGCAGGACCCACAGGCCATTTTATGTTTTGCTTTCTTTCCTGCTGTAACCCAGATGAAAGTTGAGGTCTCCCTAATCAGTGAGAGCCCAATGAAACTGCCTCAACTACTTGATTCCACAATGTGGAGTAACACAAAACTTTCCTCAGAGTTTTGGGCATTTTCAGCCGTTGATGCTCTCCTGACTCTCTCTGCCTCCAGGCATCTGTGTTCAATCATACTGGCTCTAATTTACCCCAGGACAGCCCAAGTTTTCCCAAGAGCTAGAAAACTCAGCTCTTTCACCAGTTCCCCCCCAACCAAAAAGCCTGTAGGTCTTACTTAGTGGTAAGTAACATTACCACTGTTTTACAAAGGAGGAAATTGAGGCACAGAGAGGTTAAATAACTTGCTCAATGAATATTTGTAATTTGGTGAACTGTATTTGACATTTTTTGGTGGGGGGTGGGTGCTGTTACATTGTACATACTCAGCCCACCACCATCTTGCAGAACGTCTTTCCCCTTTCCTTTCTCTTCCCTTTTTCCATCCCAGAGCCCATCCAAATCTCAGATTCATCTTCCCTTTTACACAGAAAGGATTTTCACTCTCCCTTTTTTCTGTTTTTTTTTTTTTTTACTATTTATTTAATTTATTTATTTGGCTGCGCTGGGTCTTAGTTGCGGCACAACGGGATCTTCGTTGCCACATGCAGAATCTTTAGTTGCGGCATGCGAACTCTTAGTTGCAGGATTAGGAACTCTTAGTTGTGGGATTTAGTTCCCTAACCAGGGATCAGACCCATGGCCCCTGCATTGGGAGCACAGAGTCTTAGCCACTGGACCACCAGGGAAGTCCCACTCTCACTTTTGGATTCTAGCATCTATCAAAATATTTCTTCTCAAGCAGTTAATTCTCCCGTAATAGGAACACTAGTATTAACCTTTAACATAATACGATTTTCTCTACTCTTACATTCTTTAAGTTTTAAATTTTCTTAGATCAACCAAGCCAAACACTTTCAAAATAAAAACTGTCAGAGTCACTCAGAATAAAATAAGTTTAAAACTTCCCAAACAGACCCTATATGATAGCTTTTCCTATATTTAAACCACATGGATACCCACTTTCTCCAGCCTCCTTAGATCATGCAGCATGGCCTAAACCTGGCTGTATACCTGGCCTAAATCTGTCACCTGGGGATCTCTGGGAGATAGTCCTGGACCAAACTGCAGAGATTCTAATTCAGTAGATGAAGGTAGGGTCTCGGATTCTGCATCTTAACAAAATTCCTCAGTGATTGTTTAATAACACTGATTACACTGGCCTCATTTCAAGGGCTCAATAGCCACGTGTGCCTACCATATCGGACAGTGCAGATACAGAACATTTCCATTACTGCCTAACGTTCTAGTGAATAGTGCTGGTCTAGACCATTTATTGTCCATAGCACCTACTGTGACGTTTAGCAGTGTGGCTCTACCCCCATCTTTTCTCCATCTTCCAGACTCCTCCCACACTCCATGTGGACTGTCACTCCCTAGGCAGGAAACTCTCCTACGGCCTCAGCCCCTTCTCTGACTGTTGCCCCTAGCTCTTGGCCTTCAGGGCCAGAATATGATGTTGGGGTCCTCTTTGCTCCCTGTAAGTGCTGTCACACTCTTGTGAAAGACTCAGCCACTTGGAGGCTAGTGCCATTTGGCTATAATCACTCTCCTCCTCCTTACTTCGTTATTACCAGCCTCCTGGTCATCTCACTCATTTATTGAACACTCATTCATGTGAACTGGTTCACAGTGTTCCTGTTTACCTCAGACTTTGCCATCATCTCGGATAATGCCAATTTCCGACTAACAATTGGCCCCTCAGTTCTTTGACCTTCTCATATCCAATTAAAATGTTAAGGATAAGAGAACACTTGCTATGTGCCAGGCACTAGTCTGAGAAATCAGCATGTCATGTATTAACTCATTTGATTCCATGACAGCCGCATAAGATAGGTCACTGTTATTATCATCTCCATTTTACAGATGAGGAAACAATTAGATCTGCCTGTGGTTGTGCTGCTACTGAGTAGCGAAAGCAGGATCTAAACTCAGGCACTCCAGTTCCAGACAGCATATGCTTTACTACTGCTCCACTTTCTCCTTCCAATGATAGTCTTCTATTCAGCCTCCACTACCCATTTCCACTGTCATATACTGAACTCTACCATCCCCTCTGCCTCTGCCTGTATCATCTTCAAATCACTCATTCGGGCATATCATCCTCTGATCAACTTCCTTTTCCTTGAGCCGGTCAATAAAAACAACATAGAAGTAACGGTAATACTAGCAAACACTTATATAGTCTAAGTGCTTTTCACATGTTAACTCATTTACTCCTCACAACATTTCTATGATGAAGGTAGGTATTATTACTACTATTTTACAGATGAGGAAATTGAGGCACAGAGAAGTTAAGAAACATGTGCAATGTCACACAGCTCATTGGTGGCAAAGCTAGAATTTGAATCCAGTCAGGCTCGAGAGTCCACATTCTCATCTCCTGTGTTAAGAATAATAAACCTGGACTTGTGGGCAAAATCATTATAATCTGGGGTTTTTTTCCCCCAAAATATCCATGCCTATCCTCCAGTTCCAAGTGTTTGCTTGTTTGTTTTTTGTTTTGAAAGAGCCTCTCAGGTGATTTGGACATTTATTTCACATTGAGAATCACAAATTAGGTCATCTCAGCAGCCTTCCAACCTGATGTTCTGGTCTAGTTTGACTCCCTGCTATCCTGCCGGCCTTGGTCAGGACTGCTTCACACAAACAGGTGAGGGCTGGGCCTGAGAGTGGAGGCAATGTGACCAGCACAGTTGAGTGAAAGAAGCCTCAGTATCAATAGCTTGGAGGGGCTGAGGCAAGCAGGGCTGGACCGATTTCTTGATGCGTATGTAATTTTTGCTATTTTTTTTCTCATGTCCATCTGATTCAATCCAACAGCCAGGAAGAGGAGCAACTGCTTAGCTGTGGATTGCTCAGAGCAGCAAGAAATTTGTCCTCATTAATGTGACAGCTTCTAAAACAAGAAGAAAGCAGAATGAAAGTAGGAAAGCAGAGAAGGTAGTCTTGGCATAGGTCCAGGGGAAATGCAGTCTGGCTGAAACTGTTCAATTCCCTTGGCCAGGAAGCAGCAATCTACGTAAACAGGAAGTAGAGAAGGTTGAGGGAGAGGGCAGTGGTTAGTTGGTGAGAGCAAGAGCTGACACCAGATGGGTGTAAGTGGTTATATGCAAAAGCAATTCTGACATAGGCCAGGACTCTGCATGTGAACTATCCCAGCTCTCTCCTGAGAGGCCTTGTTTCACCAGGGTGTCTGTGTAGTAAGTATTGTGTCCTGTTCTCAAATGGATACATCTTTGAGCACCTGGCTTTTTTGCTAGTTGTCTGCTGGGCATCATTTATCTCATTTAATAGTCTAAACACTTTATGGTGATGGAATTATTTCCATGTTTTTAGGTGAGAAAATTGGCCCAGAGAGATTGTTAACTTGCCCAGATTCATTTGCATTATACCATGTGTAACATAACCATATATAACACTTTTGAATGTTGTCTTCTCTTCGAAAAGTGACTGTTAAGCATAACCTATTAGAAAGAAGTTATCCAAGTTTTCTAAGGATGCCATAACAAATTACCACAAACCTGCTGGTCTAAAACAACAACCAGCTTGTTTATTTTCTCATCATTCTGGAGGCCAGAAGTCTGAAATCAAGGTGTTGGCAGGGCCACACTCCTTCTGAAGGCTCTAGGGGAGAATACTTCCTTGCCTCCAGCCTCTTCCGTGGCTGCATAACTTCAATCTCTGCCTTATTCTTTGTCCCTGCCTCTTCTCTTCTGTCTCTTATTAGGACATTCATCATTGGATTTACAGCCCACCTAGATAATACAGGCTGATGTTATCTCAATACCCTTAACTTAATTACAGCTGCAAAGACTCTATTTTCAAATCAGGTAACATTCACAGAGGCCAGATGTAAGGACAAGGACATAACTTTTGGGGAGCCACCATTCAACCATCTACCAAAGGTATCATTATTAATATATTCATGCAGATTTTGTAGTGTTTTAATAACAACCACAGAATTGATATATATATATATATATATATATATATATATATATATATATATATATATATTTTTTTTTTTTTTTTTTTTTTTTGCAGTACACGGGCCTCTCACTGTTGTGGCCTCTCCTGTTGCGGAGCACAGGCTCCGGATGCGCAGGCTCAGCGGCCATGGCTCACGGGCCCAGCTGCTGCGCGGCATGTGGGATCTTCCCAGACCGGGGCACGAACCCGTGTCCCCTGCATTGGCAGGCGGACTCTCACCCACTGCGCCACCAGGGAAGCCCGAGAGAGATATTTATTAGACACTTATTTGCATGGCCAGATCCACATTCTTTAAAAGAATAAACTTTTCAGGCTTCCCTCCCTCCAATACTTTGAGAGCTTTTAGAAAGAACCATGTCATATTCATCCCTAAATCCCCAGTGCCTAGTAGGTGCTCAATAAATATTTGCTGAATAAATGGAAGGACTGATCAACATGGCTTCAAGTCTGAGACACTTGTTTTGGTGATAGTGGACCAATTGAACAAGTTACTTAACTTCTATGTGCCTCAATTTTCTCTTTAGTAAAATGGGCATGTTAATAATAGTGCATACACCGTAAGGTTGCTTGTAAGATACAATGGATTATGCAAGCCCTTAATGAGAGTGATCAATAAGCATTATCTATTTATAACTATTAAGAGGCAAGTACAAAAAAATGTAATTTTGTGAAGTGGTAGATACATTAACTAACCTTATTGTGATAATCATTTTGCAGTAGATACTTGTATCAAATCAAGTTGTTACACAATGTTATATGTCAATTATATCTCAATAAAGCTGGGGGAAAGACTCAAATACACCAATGAACAATTCTCTGAACTGAAATAATAGTAGATTTTTTTTTCTAGACCTGCATTAGTCAAGACTCTTTCAGTTACAAATGACAGAAACCCAACTCAAACTAGCTTAAGCAAAAAAGAGGGCTTAATTGACTTGTCTATCTGAAAAGCCCAGGGTTATGTATACCAGCTTCAATACAACTGGTTTCTGGGGCAATAAGTGACATGAGGACTTGGCTTCTTTTTAATCTCTCAGTTCTGCTTTCATCTATGCTAATTTTATTCTTAGGCAGTTTCCTTTTGTAGAAGCAAAACAGTAATGTCAAACTTTCATTCCCACAACTTAACAACCATGGTAGAGAGATCCAGCAAAAAGTCTGACCCCAATTCGCACTGGCCCAAATTGGATCACATGCTTTTTCCTAAACCAGTCACTTCCTCTCTTTTTGTCTAGACCTGGATCCCGTGCCTACCACTGAGTGAATAGTAGGGCCTTTCCACAAAGACAAATTAAGGTGTGGTGACCAGAAGAAAAGCCATGGAGGCAGACAGGGACAGATTCAGGTTTTGTGGAGCCCGGAGCTTCGTAATTTTCAGCCTCTCCTTAATAAAAATAATACAAAATTACAAATTTGAAAATAAGTATGAAAGTGAATTTGTTTAGAATGAGAAAATAAGTCGCAACAAGTCACTGAAATATTGGAGATTCAGTTCTTTTCTGCTGAGGTCTCTTTAGGCAATTGACCAGAAATGCTTATGTTTAAATGCCTCTTGATTGTAATGTGGTTTCCTCTCCCCATCTAGAGCAATCTCTAACTCCTAGAGTCTCCCAGCCCTTACAGGGACCCATGCAAGTCAAAGGCTCTGAAGCTTCCCAATAAATCCACCTCGGGACCCAGAGCAAGAAAAAAAATAACAGATGTCTATTTCCTAATAGCAAATTCCTTGTTTTAAAGAATGAACATATATTCAAATAATTCTGCTCAGGCCACCACGTCTGGGGAACCTTGGGTCTTGGCAGAGCAAGTGATCATCATTTTGTACTTTGTGGCACTGGCCAAACCCAGCTGGATTTTTGCTACACTGATTTTAACAGCTCTGCACTCACGTAATTCAGTGCTTTAAAAGGCCATGTTTCGTTTGGCACTGATGCCTTCAACAAACTAACGAGGACTGTTGGCCCCAGGAGTCAAAAGCTGAACCTGTCCTCCCACAGCTCCTGGCCATTTCCTAATTTCCTCTTCCTTCTCCTTCTCATCTACCTGTTCTCTCACTTCCTACTTCTCTTCCTCCTCCTCCTTTTCCTCCACCTTGTCTTTTTCCTTCTTCTCTTCCTCCCTGACTGTTTTGATAGCTCTTTGAGTTCAGACAGTACATCACACATGAGGCCCAAATTATGAGCAAATTCCACTGACGTCAGGCCATTTGTCCATCCAGCGAACTTGGCTCGTTTTTTGGCATCTCTAAGCTGTGTCCATTGGAGACACAGACAAGTGCCTTCAGGGCAACAGAGGCACTCCAGATGGTGGTGTTCAGATAGGTTCCCGGCACACTGCCTCCCATCTGGGCCAGAGTTCTGAATGCCATAGGCCACCCTCGGTACATCCCCACAGCTGCTGTTGACTCTTGGAAGGAGCGTAGCAAACATGCTGTGACTTATCAGGTGAAACCTGCAGATGATTAACTCTGGGCCCATTATATGCTGCATTTCCACCCAAGTGGACTCCAGGCTGGGGGTAAAAGCAGGGTAAGAGAGAGGGCAGACAGAGTGGAACACTGGGAGTTTGGCAGCAATTGTAAATGTTTTCCCCAGCAAAGGAGACACATCAATAGGAGGGGAAAAAAAAACATGGTTTCAGGTCCCTGCTATTTCACTCATTACCTGTGGGAGCTTGATAGATCGTGGTAGATAACTGCCAAGCATTCTTTCCCACACTTCCACTTCTGGAAACAGCAGCTTCTTTCCTTTGGGGATCTCCTTTCCTACTCCATATGGCCTCAGGGCTCTGTCCTCCTACCCCCCCATCCCTCCTCTCTCCTACCCCTCAGTGATAGAACGCAGCGGGGCCAATTACAGTGTCACAGGCCCTTGGACATAGCAAATAAGCACATGAGTTATGCCAGCCCATTGTAGTCCTTCCTTGAAAGTTTTCGAAATTTCTAAATTGGATCAAAGTTATATAAGGATATTAATATAGTTTACAACTCCAAAATGAGGGAGAAAGGAAAATAGCTGTCACTCTAGCTGGGAGAAATGAAGTTAAAAAGCTATGCCTCCACTTTTCTGAATTACTGCTGTAGCCACCTAGATTTATGGGGGCAATGTGGGATTACATATATGTGAATTTTCCTGGCAGCTGAAAGTTACCCTTCAACGGTAAAAGGACCTCTTTTTTTTTTTTAACCATATTATTTTCAGAGTTTTCTAAAATGTTTTATATACTTCCCTGACTTTTGAAATGGGAGATACCACATTTAACCTCTTCTGGATGGCTCAGGGTCATCAAAATGAACTTCAGCTAATGGGCTGTGTGATAATATGGTTTGGGTTTTTTTTTTTTTTAAAGATTTGTCCCACTCTGCATTTCCTAACTCCTTCCTGCTCACCCAAGCACCATAGGGCGAGCTCCCAAAAAGAATGAGGCTCATTCATAGGCAAAGCTCTGATTCTCTTCCTGTCTTGCATACCCCTTCCTGATGTGTTCTTGCATGCCTCTGGTTCCTGAACTTCTGTTTGCTTCCTGCTTTTAGTCCAGCAGTTTCCCCTTAGATCTCACCTGTGATACAGCTGCTCTGTGACTGACCTTTGGTCTTCTTCCTCATTTGCCATTCTGCCTCTGCCCTTGGGCCCTGTTCTGTCTCCAGCTGACACTTGTACTGAGCCAGGCTAGGGTCCCATGACAAGGGATCAGATGTTAGTGCTCCTGACTCCTTTCACATGGTTAAATGGACTGGGATCATTTACCATAGAGACAAACAACCTTACACACCACCATAATCCCAGAGTAAGACTTAAAATAGCTGGGAGTGGAAGAAGGGTTACAGAAAATATTTGTACTACTGCAGAGGGCATGTTGTAATTGGGCAGTGCAGATATCAGTTTTCTGGGGAGGGTCAGTTACCATTTTTACTGGTTAATTGGGTTAGAGTAGCTTCTTTGGAGTTGTCAAATTTCCAAGCCTAACAGCTAGGCTTGATCACTGGCCCCTGTCTTACCCAGGACTAGCTTTCTCTTGTCCTCCCCCTGCTGACCCATGAGCCCAAGGACACCCAGGTTATAACATTTTCTTCTGCTTCAACAGACTCATCTCTTCATCTCCATAAAAATGGTTTAAAGATGAGTTAATAAAACAAGAAAATGTATATATATATATATATATATATATATATATATATACATGTTGAAAATGGATCTTATACTTCCCAAGGGTTAAAGGAGCTTACACACTAAAAGTATCATTCTGAAGGAATGGACGCTCTTAGTTAAAGCTATAGGAAACGTTGCAAAGGATGAATCATGCAAAATTAAACACATCAGTATAAACTGCTCAGTCCCGTATTAAGAACTTAGGAGAACGCTGACCAATCCCATGTTCTCAATGGCCCGCTGAGCAGCTGCTTCTCCTCCTTTACATGGAGCTGACCCATCTGCCTGTCCAGCCACAGAAAGCACTTAAGACCCCAGCCTGGAGGCCCCACCTCTGATATGCACCTAGAAATTTCCCCTCTTTCCACCTCTCCTGCTTAACCCGTGCTCATTTCTGCTCACCCTGGCTCTGGGATCTCATAGCATGCTTTTAATGCAGTGGTCCTCAACCCTGGTCACACATTGGAATCATCCACAGAGCATTGAAAACTTCTGATGTCCAGGCCCAAACACAAGCAATTATATGAGAATCTCTGAGACTGAGGCCCAGGTATGAAATTCCCCCCCACTCCCTAAATTTCAATAAGAAAAATTTCAAACATACAAGAAAGTTGAAAAAAATTTACAGGACACCTATATATCCACCACCTACATCTTAGCATTAGCATTTTATTATACTTGACTATCCATCTCTTAACATTTCATTACCACATGTTTATCCATCTATTAACATTCATCTAACTAACCATTAATCCATCTTATTTTTAAATATATTTTATTTTATTATTATTTTTATTTTTTGGGCTGCACAGCTTGTAGAACCTCAGTTCCCCGACCAGGGATTGAACCCGGGCCACGGCACTGAAAGCCTGGAATCCTAACCACTAGGCAACCAGGGAACTCTCTAAATATATTTTAAAGTAAATTAATTAGCAGGGAGAGGACAGATAGCAGAAGCAAAAAGAACTACAGTCCAGCAGCCTGTGGAACAAAAACCACATTCACAGAAAGATAAAGATGAAAAGGTGGAAGGCTATGTACCAGATGAAGGAACAAGATAAAACCCCAGAAAAACAACTAAATGAAGTGAAGATAGGCAACCTTCCAGAGAAAGAATTCAGAATAATGATAGTGAAGGTGATCCAGGACCTAGGAAAAACAATGGAGGCAAAGATCGAGAAGATGCAAGAAATGTTTAACAAAGACCTAGAAGAATTAAAGAACAAACAAACAGAGATGAACAATACAATAACTGAAATGAAAACTACACTAGAAGGAATCAATAGCAGAATAACTGAGGCAGAAGAACGGATAAGTGACCTGGAAGACAGAATGGTGGAATTTACTGCTACAGAACAGAATAAAGAAAAAAGAATGAAAAGAAATGAAGACAGCGTAAGAGACCTCTGGCACAACATTAAACACAACAACATTCACATTATAGGGGTCCCAGGAGAAGACAGAGAGAAAGGACCCGAGAAAATATTTGAAGAGATTATAGTTGAAAACTTCCCTAGCATGGGAAAGGAAATAGCCACCCAAGTCCAGGAAACACAGAAAGTCCCATACAGGATAAACCCAAGGAGAAACATGCTGAGACACATTGTAATCAAATTGGCAAAAATTAAAGAAAAAGAAAAATTATTGAAAGCAGCAAGGGAAAAACGACAAATAACATACAAGGGAACTCCCATAAGGTTAACAGCTGATTTCTCAGCAGAAACTCTACAAGCCAGAAGGGAGTGGCATGATATACTTAAAGTGATGAAAGGGAAGAACCTACAACCAAGATTACTCTACCCGGCTAGGATATCATTCAGATTCGATGGAGAAGGCAAAAGCTTTACAGACAAGCAAAAGCTTAGAGAATTCAGCACGACCAAACCAGCTCTACAACAAATGCTAAAGGAACTTCTCTAAGTGGGAAACACAAGAGAAGAAAAGGATTTCTTTGTTTACAAAAACAAACCCCAAACGATTAAGAAAATGGTCATAGGAACATACAGATCGATAATTACCTTAAATGTAAATGGATTAAATGCTCCAACCAAAACACACAGGCTTGCTGAATGGATACAAAAACAAGACTCATATATATGCTGTCTACAAGAGACCCACTTCAGACCTAGGGACACATACAGACTGAAAGTGAGGGGATGGAAAAAGATATTCCATGCAAATAGAACTTGAAAGAAAGCTGGAGTAGCAATACTCATATCAGATAAAATAGACTTTAAAATAAAGAATGTTACAAGAGACAAGGAAGGACACTACATAATGATCAGGGGATCAATCCAAGAAGATATAACAATTATAAATATATATGCACCCAAAATAGGAGCACCTCAATACATAAGGCAACTGCTAACAGCTCTAAAAGAGGAAATCGACAGTAACACAATAATAGTGGGGGACTTTAACACCTCACTTACACCAATGGACAGATCATCCAAAATGAAAATAAATAAGGAAACAGAAGCTTTAAATGACACAATCGGCCAGATAGATTTAATTGATATTTATAAGACATTCCATCCAAAAACAGCAGATTACACTTTCTTCTCAAGTACACACGGAACATTCTCCAGGATAGATCACATCTTGGGTCACAAATCAAGCCTCAGTAAATTTGAGAAAATTGAAATCATATCAAGCATCTTTTCTGATCACAACGCTATAAGATTAGAAATGAATAACAGGGGAAAAAACGTAAAAAAACACGAACACATGGAGGCTAAACAATATGTTACTAAATAACCAAGAGATCACTGAAGAAATCAAAGAGGAAATCAAAAAATACCTAGAGACAAATGACAATGAAAACACGATGATCCAAAACCTATGGGATGCAGCTAAAGCAGTTCTAAGAGCGAAGTTTATAGCTATACAAGCCTACCGCAAGAAACAAGAAAAATCTCAAATAAATAATCTAACCTTACACATAAAGGAACTAGAGAAAGAAGAACAAACAAAACCCAAAGTTAGCAGAAGGAAAGAAATCATAAAGATAAGAGCAGAAATAAATGAAATAGAAACAAAGAAAACAATATCAAAGATCAATAAAACTTAAAGCTGGTTCTTTGAGAAGATAAACAAAATTGATAAACCATTAGCCAGACTCATCAAGAAAAAGAGGGAGAGGACTCAAATCAATAAAATTAGAAATGAAAAAGAAGTTACAATGGACACCGCAGAAATACAAAGCATCCTAAGAGACTACTACAAGCAACTGTATGCCAACAAAATGGACAACCTGGGCTTCCCTGGTGGCACAGTGGTTGAGAGTCCACCTGCCGATGCAGGGGACACGGGTTCATGACCCGGTCCAGGAAGATCCCACATGCCGTGGAGCGGTTAGGCCCGTGAGCTATGGCTGCTGAGCCTGCGCGTCCGAAGCCTGTGCTCCGCAATGGGAGAGGCCACAACAGCGAGAGGCCCGCGTACTGCAAAAAAAGAAAAAAAAAAAAAAGGACAACCTGAAAGAAATGGACAAATTGGTATAAACTTCCAAGACTGAACCAGGAAGAAACAGAAAATATGAACAGACCAATCACAAGTAATGAAATTGAAACTGTGATTTAAAATCTTCCAACAAAAAAAACTCCAGGACCAGATGGCTTCACAGGTGAATTCTATCTAACATTTAGAGAAGAGCTAACACCCATCCTTCTCAAACTCTTCCAAAAAACTGCAGAGGAAGGAATACTCCCAAACTCATTCTATGAGGCCACCATCACCCTGATACCAAAACCAGACAAAGATACTACAAAAAAAGAAAATTACAGACCAATATCACTGATGAATTTGGATGCAAAAATCCTCAACAAAATACTAGCAAACAGAATCCAACAACACATTAAAAGGATCATACACCATGATCAAGTGGGATTTATCCCAGGGTTGCAAGGATTCTTCAATATATGCAAATCAATCAATGTGATACACCATATTAAGCAATTGAAGAATAAAAACCATATGATCATCTCAATAGATGCAGAGAAAGCTTTTGACAAAATTCAACACCATTTATGATAAAAACTCTCCAGAAAGTGGGCATAGAGAGAACCTACCTCAACATAATAAAGGCCATATATGACAAACCCACAGCAAACATCATTCTCAATGGTGAAAAACTGAAAGCATTTCCTCTAAGATCAGGAAGAAGACAAAGATGTCCACTCTCACCTCTGTTATTCAACATATTTTTGGAAGTCCTAGCCTCGGCAATCAGAGAAGAAAAAGAAATAAAAGGAATACAAATTGGAAAAGAAGAAGTAAAACTGTCACTGTTTGCAGATAACATGATACTATACATAGAGAATCCTAAAGATGCCACCAGAAAACCACTAGAGCTAATCAATGAATTTGGTAAAGTTGCAGGATACAAAATTAATGCACAGAAATCTCTTGCATTCCTATACACTAATGATGAAATATCTGAAAGAGAAATTAAGGAAACACTCCCGTTTACAATTGCAACAAAAAGAAAAAATACCTAGGACTAAACCTACCTAGGGAGACAAAAGCCCTGTATGCAGAAAACTATAAGACACTGATGAAAGAAATTAAAGATGATACCAACAGATGGAGAGATATACCATGTTCTTGAATTGGAAGAATCAATATTGTGAAAATGACTATACTACCCAAAGCAATCTACAGATTCAATGCAATCCCTATCAAATTACCAATGGCATTTTTTACTGAACTAGAACAAAAAATCTTAAAATTTGTATGGAGACACAAAAGACCCCGAATAGCCAAAGCAGCCTTGAGGGGAAAAATCAGAGCTGGAGGAATCAGACTCCCTGACTTTAGACTATACTACAAAGCTACAGTAATCAAGACAATATTGTACTGGCACAAAAAGAGAAACATAGATCAATGGAACAAGATAGAAAGCCCAGAGGTAAACCCATTCACCTATGGTCAACTAATCTATGACAAAGGAGACAAGGGTATACAATGGAGAAAAGACAGTCTCTTCAATAAGTGGTTCTGGGAAAACTGGACAGCTACATGTAAAAGAATGAAATTAGAACACTCCCTAAAACCATACACAAAAATAAACTCAAAATGGATTAGAGACCTAAATGTAAGATTGTACACTATAAAACTCTTAGAGGAGAACATAGGAAGAATGCTCTTTACATAAATCACAGCAAGATCTTTTTCAATCCACCTCCTAGAGTAATGGAAATAAAAACAAAAATAAACAAATGGGACCTAATGAAACTTAAAAGCTTTTGCACAGCAAAGGAAACCATAAACAAGACAATAAGACAACCCTCAGAATGGGAGAAAATATTTACAAATGAATCAATGGACAAAGGATTAATCTCCAAAATATATAAACAGCTCATGCAGCTCAATATTTAAAAAACAACCAACCCAATCCAAAAATGGGCAGAAGACCTAAACAGACATTTCTCCAAGGAAGACATAGCTGCTCAACATCTCTAATTATTAGAGAAATGCAAATCAAAACTACAGTGATGTATCACCGCACACCAGTTAGAATGGGCTTCATCAGAAAATCTACAAACAACAAATGCTGGAGAGGGTGTGGAGAAAACGGAACCCTCTTGCACTGTTGGTGGGAATGTAAATTGATACAGCCACTATGGAGAACAGTATGGAGGTTCCTTAAAAAACTAAAAATAGAATTACCATATGATCCAGCAATCCCACTACTGGGCATATACCCAGATAAAACCACAATCCAAAAAGACACATGCACCCCAATGTTCATTGTAGCACTATTTACAATAGCCAGGTCATGGAAGCAACCTAAATGCCCATCGACAGATGAATGGATAAAGAAGATGTGGTACATATATACAATGGAATATTACTCAGCCATAAAAAGGAACGAAATTGGGTCATTTGTTGAGACGTGGATGGATCTAGAGACTGTCGTACAGAGTGAAGTAAGTCAGAAAGAGAAAAACAAATATCGTTTATTAACGCATATATGTGGAACCTATAAAAATGGTACAGATGAACCAGTTTTCAGGGCAGAAATTGAGACACAGATGTAGAGAACAAACATATGGACACCAAGTGGGAAAGCGGCAGTGGGTGGGGGTGGGATGAATTAGGAGATTGGGATTGAGTTGTATACACTGATATGTATAAAATTGATGACTAATAAGAAAAAATAATAATAAATGCAACTCCAGTGGAAAGGGGATTTAAAGCTTCAGTAGTCATGTTCCTGAGTTTCATTTGCATGGATTAGAAAGCTAGTAGGAAGCGGCCGCATAGCACACGGATATCAGCTTGATGCTTTTTGACCACTTAGGGGGTGGGATAGGGAGGGTGGGAGGGAGACACAAGAGGGAGGAGATATGGGGATATATGTATATGTATAGCTGATTCACTTTGTTATAAAGCAGAAACTAACACATCATTGTAAAGCAATTATACTCCAATAAAGATGTTAAAAAAATTAATTAGCAGGGCATAAGGAGAGAGGGGGGAGCCATTGCTTAATGGCTACAGAGTTTCTGTTTGGGGTGATGAAAAATGTTCAGAAATCGATAGTGGTGATGGTTGCACAACATTGTGAGTGTAATTAATGCCACTGAATTGTATGACTGGTACACTTAAAAATGGCTATAATGGTAAATGTTACCATACACAGACGTATGTATGCATATATATGTATGTATTTTCTAAACCATAAAAAAATTTTTTAAGTAAATTGCAGATAATGGTGTATTACGTCCTAAGCCAGGATAGTGTGTATGTGTTTGGTTTTTATTATTCTTTTTTTAAATTTTTGGCTGCATTGGGTCTTCGTTGCTGCACGCGGGCTTTCTCTAGTTGTGGCGAGCGGGGGCTACTCTTCGGTACGGTGCGTGAGCTTCTCATTGTGGTGGCTTCTCTTGTTGCAGAGCTCGGGCTCTAGGTACGTGGGCTTCAGTAGTTGTAGCTCACGGGCTCTAGAGCACAGGCTCAGTAGTTGTGGCCATGGGCTTTGTTGCCGCGCAGCACGTGAGATCTTCCTGGACCAGGGATCGAACCCGTGTCCCCTGCATTGGCAGACAGATTCTTAACCACTGTGCCACCAGGGAAGTCCTTCATTATTCTTTACAATGTACACATATATTACAGTTATTGCTGAAAAGAAAGATTTTTTAAAAAACAATGAATAGTATTCTTTACCTGCAGGAAAATTCTTAAGTGGTTCCTTCTTCAGGAATGCCTTCTCTCTTTTTCTTTGCCTACAAGAAATCTTCCTTTTTTTAGGAATCAGTACAACTTCCTCCTTCTGAGGAGTCTCTCCCTTGCTACTGCCGCCACCATTAATCTCCCCTTCTTTTGAATTTGCTTAATATCGTTACCATTCTTCCTAGCCCCCAATTAAATACTATTTCATTTCATCGTTCTTTTCATTTCAGGTGGAGAGAGAGCATGCTTGCCCTGGTTTCAGACCCACTCCCATGCTTCTCCTGCTCTGCTCTCACAGTCTCTCTTGTTCTTTGGTTCTTGATAGGTTAAAGCAATACGAAGCACTGTCAAAGATTGGAAGCAGAGGAAGGGAGAAGTCAGGGTAGTTCTCACTCTTTCTTTCCCTGCTTCCTGTGGAATCTGGCAGGGTCCCTGTGGACAGCCCCTCCCTTCCTGGCCCCAGCTCTCCCTTGGGCAGTTCCCCCCCATGGTTCTAGCTTCCTCTGCCTGACAGCCTAGGCTTCTGGACTCTGGTAACATCATCTTCTCCCAGTATCACTCATGCAACAAGGGGAGCAACCTCCCAGTTTTGCTAAATCTCTGAGCTGCTTCACCATTCTCTATTTGGTTTCTTCACTCTTCCATTCATCTGTGTAACTGATCCTCTGTAAAAAAAAAAAGTCCCTTCCTCTGAAAGACCTGTTTATTTTCCTGGCTAGATCCCAGCTGATACAAGTATAGTGAAAAGAGCACAGGCTTGGAAGGTGGAGGGATCTAAGCTTGAATTCTGTTGTTTATTCTATGAACTTGAACAAGCCATTTAACCTCGTTCTGTAAACTGGGAGTCAGAACACCTACTTCACTGTGTTGCCATGAGTGTTAAACGGCACGCCTGTACCATAGTTAGGATTCAGTCAATGGTAGCTGCTATTATTGATTTATGAACTCCTTGACAGTATGGCCATGTTATTATTCTCTTTGAGTCCTAGTGCTTACATAAAGCGCTTGGCACATTCCTGCCTTTTAAATTTCATTTCATCAGCAGCTTATTGAGCACCTGCTATATACTAGCAAGTGTGCTAGGCACTAGTTCTAGAAAACATGATGAAAATAAAGCCCTGGCTTTCAATGTGCCTACAGTCTAATGGGAGCAAGAGAGGGGACAACAACTAAGTCTACAGAAAAGTAATCTGACGAACACACCAAACAGAGGCGTGAATGATACTGATGGTACGTGGCTGAAGGAGTGAGGTACTGACTCTGCTAAGGGATATCAGGCACAACTTCAGAGGAGTGGGAACTCTGCTGGCTCTGAAGGAAGAGAAGACGTCCAACAAGCAAAGGACGCAGGGAAGGGGAGCTCAGGTTGAGGGAATGGAATGAGCTTAATGGTAGAGCTCTGATCAAGTGTGTACACTCAGTACAACTTGTACATTTAGCACCTTTAACAGGAATTTGTGGAGGGACACCTCGAGGAAGACCTTGAAACCCTTGCCAGCTGCTGGACATGAATTTGATTCTAAGAGTAAAAATAGCAACAGAAAATTTTGAGGAGAGGAGTGATTTGATCCAACCGTAACTTAAGAAATAGTACAAGAGAGTTTGGAGGACTTTTAGCAATTTCCTGCTATAGTCCTACTGTAGTATAATTCATGACACTTGGGGATTGCTTGATATGGGAGATGAGCAAGACAGTGAGTTAAAATTGGCTCTAAGGCAGCATTTCTCAATCTATGCAACAGAATAGTATCTCATGAATAACAACAACAGTTTTAGCTAATTTTTTTCAGTGTACTTAGAAAAAGATATATGTACATTCTTTACACTGGCCTATACTTATAACATAAGGTTCTACATGATCTTGATCTCAGAGGGACAGCAGTGAGCAGTCCTGAAGTGAGATCTTAGTTCCCTGCCCAAGAATTGGACCTGGGTAGCCTGGATGAAAACCTGGAATCCTAGCCACTATACCACCAGGAGCTAGAGGCTGGCAGCAAATTTCCCCTGGCTCTTACCCCCATTTAAAGCAAGAATGTTTCAAGGAGGCAAAAACTGTAAGAACAGGTACAAAGTTTATTATTAGAGACACAGCATAACATGTGGGAGAGCACACAGTGAAGCAGTTTGTTTATTTAAGGCAGAAGCAAGGCAGAAATACACACCCAGAGAGAAAGGGTGTGGGTGACCTCTCTGATGAGGAGGAGTGCAGTAAAGAGGTGATTTAAATCCCTTATATAGGATAGTTCTTCCAGGTCTTTGTTTACATTTAGCCAATTATCTTGTTTCTTTTTTCACACCTGACTGGTCCTAGGACTCTCCCCAACATGCATGTGCAACTTTTTGCTAAGATGGATCCCATTGCAGATGCCTGTGGGGGGTATGTCCGCACTTATTATGAGGTGGCAACTCCTCCCTTTTTGACCCCCAAGGAGCCTTCCTGCGCATGTGCAGACAGGGAAGTTTTCCTTGACCTCAGGAGTGGTCATCTTATCTCTTTATTTCAGCAGAGCTCAGCTTCTGCCACTAGCTTTGTCCTTGGAGTGTCTGGGTTAGAACAAAGCTTCAATGTTACTCCACTTGACAAACACCAGCCGTCCAGCCTAGGGGCCCATATATCTCCTACCTCGATCTGACCTGGATGACTTCTTGGACCTTGCTTGACTCTTCCCCTTTCTCAGTATGCTTCAGCTCTATCAGTCACATTTTTGTTGCTTGAATAGGCCAAACTTGGTCCTGACTCAGGACTTTCACAGTTGCTGTTCCTTCTGCCTGGAAGGAACACTCCAGACTTTTGCTTATCCTTACATAATCTGGCACATGTTATTATTATTATTTTTAACCACTCCCTCTTTTACTTACTCTCCTTTAGGCATTCTAACCCCTTTGCTCCTCCTGGAATCTATCACACATGCTCTTGCCCCAGGACCTTTGCACTTGCTGTTTCTTTCTGGCTAGACTTATCTTCTCCCAGATTTCTGAATGGCTCACATCCTCATCTCTTTCAGGTCTTCCTTTGTTTATGTGTTACCTTTTCAGAGAGGGATCCCTGAAACTTTAAAGCTAAGATTAAATATTCTTGGGAATTCCCTGGCGGTCCAGTGCTTAGGACTCCACGCTTCTACTGCAGGGGACACGAGTTTGATCCCTGGTTGGGGAACTAAGATCCCGCAAGCCGAGCAGCCCCAAAAGAAAAAAAACATGAAAAAAGAAAATTAAATATTCTTTTCCCTTTTTTTCCTGCCTTTCCCCATAGCACTTAGCTACCATTTAGCACACTATATATATTTCTTTTCTTTTTCTTTTCCTGTACCAGAATGTGAGCTCTGAACGTGAATCTGTTAGGGCAGATATTCTTATCTAATTTTGTTTATTGCTCTATCTTCTGTGCCTAAAACACTCCTGACACATAGTTGGTGCTCAATAAATATTTGTTGAATGAATGGCTGAATGAATAGTAAAGGACTCCAGTCTCCTTCTCATATCTCAGGTCTGAAATAAAATGCCTTCCTCAGAAAGGCCTTATCTCACCCTCCCATCTAAAACTGCCTTTCAGGGACTTCTCTGGCAGTCCAGTGTTGGAGGCTTCGCCTTCCAATGCAAGGGGTTCAGGTTTGATCCCTGGTTGGGGAGCTAAATCCCACATGCTTCAGGGCCAAAAAACCAAAACATAAAACAGAAGCAATATTATAACAAATTCAATAAAGACTTTTAAAAAAATGGGAAAAAAACCCCTGCCTTTCTCATCCTAGTTACGCTTTATAACGTCATCATGTTTTATTTTACTGATAGTACTCATCATCATCTGAAATCTTTCTATTTATTTACTTGTTTATTGTCTGTCCCCTCCCTCCCCCATTAGAACGTAGGCTCCATAAGACCTGGGACCTTGACACACAGCAGGTATTCAATAAATATTTGTTAAATGAATGAAAAGATCTGTGCTAAAGGCTTCACATGGATTATTTCACCTCCTTCTCCCAGCAACCCCCATTAAATAGTACCATTCGACCCTCTTTTTCTCAAATGCCAAACAGGGGCTTAAAGAGCTTAAACAGCTAGAAAATGATAGAAGCCAGAACTGAGCACAGGCGGTTTAATTCCAGAACTCATTCTGAGTCAGTTTATTTAACAGTAGCACTTTTCAGAGCCTCTCAATCTGTAATCTTCAAGAAAAGGAAGCCATATGCGACATTGCCCAAACTATTTGATGGCAGAATCCTCTTTTTTTGTGGCATATTCCTAGAGTTTTATGGGTGTATTTTGGAAAAGTTGCCATAAAGTTTCTAGCCCATTTGACTGGGAAGTTGGTAGACCTTTATTTACAGGTCAATAACATAACTCTGCTGTAATCCCTTATGGCCTAATAAGCCTAAGAGATGTGGTGGGATGAAGGAATAAAAGTCTTCTCAGTGGCAAAACAAAGGCAGCCCAGGGTTACTGTCAAAAGAGCAATAGAAGAGGGAGAGATCTAAGTGAGAGAGATCAAAAAAAAGAAAAAAAGTCCTAGTAAGAGAAAGGCACAAGATCACTTTTCTTTCAGCAAAATCTGTGAATGTTTGGTATGTTGGCCTGAGTAAGTAAGGCTGCAGAAAGTTAAGTTTGTTCTGTAACACAGAGGAACCTGCAGATCCTCTATGGAGGATGAGTAGACATTGGTATTGTTTACTCAACATCTGTTCTCTTTCTTCTTCTTTCTAACAGAACCCCATGTTTCCCCTTGTAATCTACCCTCTTTCACTCAGCCTTGTGCTTCCTTAAGCCAATCGCTTTCCTCACCCGTGAACAGTGTAGAAATGAATAGGTCACCTTGTGCAATTCTGGTCAGTGAGACATAAAGGCAAATCCACTTGGGGGCTTCTGGGAAAGGTTTGCCTGTTTATGGAAAAGAGACACATGGGGAGAGGTATTGTTGGTTCTGCATGTGATGCCTGGGACTAGACAAAGTTAACGTTAATAATGAGAATGGTAGAGCAGAAAAATGGAATATTCCCTCTTTAGTTCTCTTATGTGCTGCTTTTTTTAAAAAAAAAAAAACCCAGCTAACCTGGGGGCATATTAAAGGGATTACATTTTAGATAAGGAAATAAGTCACTCATTTCCACGGAATAGCATTATGCCATGCATTATTCCGTTTTAGAGTTTCAGCTTTTTCAGGTGACTGTCAGTTGACTGTTTCAGGAACGAGAGGCTGGGCCTCAGTTACGCATGTGGTTTGCACAGGGTGTTGCAACAGAGGAGGGCCAGTGCCAGCTCAAGGATTGCTGCTAAACTGGTAAAAGTGGGACTTTGTTGGAAAAGATATGAGGAGAGTAGCTGTCAGATCCATGGTGTAAGACTGGAGTAAATATCCCCAAACCACTGTAGCCGAGGATTTTAGGGATCCTTCGTGTTCCTACACTTGGTTCTCATCTCTGGATGTCCCCAGCTACATGGCTGTCGGTGGGTCTTGTGAAATTCCCACTTGAAACCCGCAAAGTCTGCTGTCCCTCCACCTCAAAACATGAGACTTGCTGCCTGTGTTCTTGCCTAAGACCTCCAGAAACAGCCTGGAGAAGATGTACATCCTGTCAGACTCATCTCCTGAGTTGTTGGTTACTCTTGGGGAATGGAGACTCAATAAAAATAGAAAGGGGGGGATGTCTCTTCGGCCAGATAATCCTGTCTTCATGCTCCCTGTAAAGCTATCAGACACCCATGGGCTTCAGAGTCTGATTTTAATGGATTTTTAGATTTCTTTAAGGAGCAGAAGTGAGTACTCCTACCCTTATTCCATGAACTTGCTCAGGTAACTTGTCCAAGTCCTCACATTTAGTAAGTAGAGGAGTGAGGATTAAAATCCAAGTTATCTACCTCCCAACATCTGTGCACATAACCATTATGCTAAACAAGACCTGTCAATGTTTGTACCAAGTAACTTCATGCATGAGAATATCCTGTGAAGGGCTTGCAGTCAGAACAAGATAATGAAACTGATGCCCTCCCCACCCACCACCATTCCCCACCTTTCACTTCTACCCAAATTTTAGTAAAGCATCTCGCTCTCAGTATAGAGCACAGATTGCTCACGAGAGATGCATAGTTTCATGCTTCACACCCAGCATAGCACAATTAGGTAAGTGTGAGACTATCTCAGGCTCAAGGAGACCATCTATGTGGGCACATCTGTCATTTAGATACGTCCTAGCAGACGCAGAGGCTCCCGCAGGACGGAGGAACCCATGAACTGCTAACAGTTTATTGGACAGGGAATCTCAGTTACTATGATGGGAATGATTTCCCAGAAATGGGCACTTGGGCAAAGCTGTCTTAGGCAATGAAAAGGCTCAGCTGTCATCAAGCTATTTGTGAGTAGCAAGGAAAGTTCTTATTTATCACCACCTCCGGGACATTTGTTTGAGAAAAAGGAGTGAACCTTGTTTCATACTTTCATCCTTGACCTGGTATATTCATTAAGTAGAGAGCTCCATGCCAGGCTTTCCTGCTCCCTTCCAAGGCATGAAAGAATGATAGTTATAGAAACTTGTTTATGCATATCATTTTATATTTTATAATTTTATATATAAGTATATGCTATAAATATATTTATATACTGTAACTATAATATTAATATAAAGATTTTATATTTTGTTATTTTACATATATAACTGTTATTATCTTGTAAGTTTATAATCTACAAAATGCTTGCAATGTGACACTTTTTTTTTTTTGGAGGGGGGAATGGGAAATCATGCTTACAAACTTGGAGTAGCCATATTTAGACAGGTACTAAAAATGACCGTTGGTGATGCAATGGATGAGGTGGTGATAAAGTTTAAACAAACAAACTTGGATCGGCAAGACAAGAAGCTGTAGCTGTTGGTCTAAAGTGCAGAGAAAGAGAAAGACAGAATGCAGCCTGTGTTGAGTGCTAGTTGCATATACAGTGAAAGCAGGGACAAAGATTGTGGGTGTTTTTCATGGATTCAGTATAGGCTCAGCCGAAGAGAGCTAACCTGGAACCATTTCAAATTTCACTCAAGAGTTCTGCTCAGAAGGGTGAAGTGACCCAAACAGAGGCTTGGTTTGCCTCTTTCCCACTGCTGTGGGAAGAAGCATAAGTGACCAGATGGAGGTAAATGCTTTGCCTGCAGCATAGGCAGTTCAATGTGGGAGCCTCCAAAGTACCCAGGAAACCACCCATGAGAAGGAGTCAGCTTTGAACATCATCATCCAGAAAGAGAGAGCTTTTAAACTTTTGACAGCTAAAGAAAACCAGTGCCAGGGTCCCTTGGTGCCCATCAGGTAAGACAGTTCCTGCCCCTTAGTTCTTATTCACCTCCTTCTTTTTTTTTTTTTTTTTTTGGGGTACGCGGGCCTCTCACTGTTGTGGTCTCTCCCGCTGCGGAGCACAGGCTCCGGACGCGCAGGCTCAGTGGCCATGGCTCACAGGCCCAGCCGCTCCGCGGCATGTGGGATCTTCCCAGACTGGGCCACGAACCCGTGTCCCCTGCATCGGCAGGCGGACTCTCAACCACTGCGCCACCAGGGAAGCCCCTGACCTCCCTCTTCTAACCTGGGAGGATGGGGAGGCAGCCTGATGGCAAGTGGGGAAGGAGGAGCATAGGCACCAAGTAGGGAAATCAAGAGGAAACTGAAGCTTTCTCATTGCAAGCACTTTGTCAAGGGTTCTAACACCATACCAGACGTTCTATATATAGTTTAAACACCAAATGTACCTCAGAATGAGTTTCCTAAAGTAATGTCTTACTTCAAATTCTAGCTCTCTCAGCTTACTGGAAAGGAAAGTAGTCAGAAGAAATGTATTTTAATGTTGGGTAGGGCTTGCTAAGGGTGATTTTTCAGGGGACTTGTGGGGAATCAAACACAAGCTCATGCACTGACTTACTCAAGAGAAAGTTAAATATCCATCTTCTTTTTCCCCTCATAGAGGAATCAAGCCACCAGCTCTATCCCTGTTAACAGAGTTATAGAACTAAAACTTCTCTTTGCATTTGGATTTCTGGACTATCTCTTGATACTGATTTCCAATTTATGATTTTATGGATCCACATCTGTTACTACATCTCTGCATTTTGAACAAATACTTAAAATTCGTTTCTTGCACTTGTAATTAAAGAGTTGACCAGCGTAAGTCCAATAAGAATTTAATTGAGGCCAAATATTTGCTGCTTTTAGCACGCCTAATAATTTCGATCTTTGTCTTACTTGAATAGTCATAAGTATTAGCATTTTATTTTTCTGCTTTCCGCTCATTTTTATAAAATAGGCTTAGATAAAGCATTCAAATCATTGCATCAATCAACAATGCTTTACAGATAGTAGAACAATCCAGACCAAAGAGAACCAATGATGGACAATGAATTCCTGGGAAGTGTGGAGTAGATTTGTAAGTCTGATGAATTTTGCTTGAATTTTAAGATGAGTACTTTATCATTACAATTCTACTTCCTTGACTATTATGTTCAGGCTATTTGAAATATTCAAGCCTTTCCAGGTTCCCAACACAAAGATGAAAATATTGGAGGCAAACATAAGTTTGATCCACTCCTTGTCTTGTGCTAGAGGTCACATGTGAGAACAAGATAATTAGAAGTTATGTTCTCCTTCAAATAACCTCTTTGGAAATATTTGTCAAGACATTTAGTGAGAGATTTCAAATGTGACAATTTAAAGTTTCAAAACAGTCCAAGATAAATAAATGCAAGACTACAGGAACAAATCTTATCAACACTACTAATTTATTCACTAGTTGAAGGTTTCTAATTTTGTGTGTATCAAAAGCTCTCATCACGAAAATAGAACTATAATAAGAAATGACAAAGTGAGAAAGCACAGAAGCTAAGAACTCAACTTTTGCTTGAACTGTTATTCTGCCACTTGTTAGCTGTATGATCTGGAGAATGTTGCTTGGCTCACTGTATCTCAGTTTCCTCCTGGATAAAAAGGAGAAAATAGTACCATCTCCCTGCCAGAGCTCAGAACAAATTATGAGACAGAAAAGGAGAAGGCAGATGGTGATGAAAATATCACCTGCTAAACTTCTAAAGGCTAGAATTGAAGATGTGGCTTAGATGTATTGCACTTATAGGCTTCCTAACATGGAACCCCTGTCATATGTTAGGAAGTGGAACCTGCTGGTCTCCCCACGCAGGAGCCTGCCACTGCAATTATATGGCATGAAGGAGTAGGAATGAGTGCATGATGTCTGTGGATCCCAAGTTAAAATGAAACAGGAAGGGGCTGAGATAAGCATTTAAAAATTCTTCTCTCTAACTCATCAAGAAGAAAAGTCTCTTCTCTTTCCCTGGGGAGGGGAAAGAGGAGTTGGCAGAGAGTGGACAGTGAAGCTCCTTCCACAATGAAAACATCAGAATGGGGTGAACAAAGTAGTACCCCTAAACACTTCCCAGACTTTTGTTCTCTTAATCCATTGGCCTTGACCATTTATCCTATATTCAACCAGGTTCTGGCTGTCCCCTTGTGGGGAAAAGATCAGCAGATTATCAGGACAGTCTGGTTCTCACTTTCACAGGGATGTTCCCCCAGAGGAGCCAATCATGCTCCTCTGGGGGTCCTCCTGATATACCCGAGGTCCGTAGTGTTGCTTCTGCCCCAGAATGCTCTGAAATAGGCCAGATCTGTATATTACATAAATTAACTTGAAGACAACATTGAAAATCAATTCCCTACTTTATTTCCCAACCCAAATTTTGTCTAGCCAAGTTGTCCAATTACATATTATGTTAGTTCAGGTCCACTGAGAAGTAGATGCCAAGAAGGGATCAGACATGTAAGAGATGTATCAGGAGAAGAAACAGGAGAAGGTGAGGGGAGGCTTCAAACCATGGTGCAGGTCTGACACCTGTGCACTAAGGAAGAGAGGAGGAAATGGTAGGGAGACTTTTGAGAGTGCTGTGCTGCTCCTTGAAAGGTTAAACCTGGGTGATAGGCACTCATTGAGCCAAAGACACTTGCTGGAGGAGTTCTTTGTCTCACTAGAACGGACCTGCTTTAATACTCTAACCATCCTCAGTCATTGGCTAGGAGCAGCTAGTGGGAAGGTTGGCCTCAGTGAGAACACAGTGGTGGATCCAGAGGCTGTCAGTCCATTGAGCTTCCTGCAGATGGAGATTTGAGCAGTGCATTTTCATAGCTACAACATGCCTATAGCTCATCAGTGATTCCAGAATGGTATCAAGTGACAACATAAAACACTCCAATAATAACATCCTAACAATAAGATACTTCATGTCCCATGATCAAATTCTATGGAGAAATTACAGTAAAAAAAAAAATTTGATTCCCCCCAACCCCTGCTCTGCTTGCAAGTCCAAATAAGTTAAATTCCAAAAGGATTAAAACCCTAGATCAAATCCTCTTGACTTTATGAGTTAAAGTTAAAAAAATTAAAATCCAAAATTTATTTCCTCCCATTTTCTTATCCTCTCAGTCTTAGTCAAGAGAAGGCAGATATGGAGGTGGGTTCCCTCAGCACCACAGCACCTGGAATGGATGTGTTTTCTTCAAGAACCCAGAGTTAGAATTTGTCTTCATGATCCCCACTTTATAAAAAGTCTGAAGAATTCCTAGAACATACAAGATTATAAAAGTTCTAGCTCAGTAACTATACAATTTAAAAAGCAAACTAATCCCTAGATCATAGTAGAGTTACCACAGGAAAACTATGCTCCCAAATCACATCTCTTAGTGAGGCCAAAAACTGTATCAAAGGTACCCAAATTAAGGTGAACAGATGGAAATAATCTGGGTTTTCATCTCACCAAGATTCATTCATTCACATCACAAATAATTATTGAATGCCTACTAAATTCCAGGAGCTATTCTAGCAATGAATGAAATAGACAAAACTCCTTGCTTTCATGGAGCAAAATTGCATTCTATTGGGGAAGACATTCTTTAAATGGGATAAATAAGTAAATGTGTAACATGTTAGTGACATGATAAGGAGGAAAAAATAAAGAGGCTATTATGACATGTTGGGAGGGGATTAGAATTTTAGCTAGGATAGGGAAGGCAATTTTTTTTTTAACATCTTTATTGGAGTATAATTGCTTTACAACGGTGTGTTAGTTTCTGCTTTATAACAAAGTGAATCAGCTATACATATACATATATCCCCACATCTCCTCCCTCTTGCATCTCCCTCCCACCCTCCCTATCTCACCCCTCTAGGTGGACACAAAGCACCAAGCTGATCTCCCTGTGCTGTGCGGCTGCTTCCCACTAGCTAGCTATTTACATTTGGTAGTGTATATATGTCCATGCCTCTCTCTCACTTCGTCCCAGCTTACCCTAGGGAAGGCAATTTTGAATAAAACCCTAGAGGATATTAAAGAGCAAGCCCTGAGGTTATCTAGGGAGAGATCATCTAAGGGCAGAGGAAATGCAAAGGTGGGAGACAGGAGTGTTCCTGGCATGTTTACCAGCAAGGAGGCCTGTGTGGCTGGAGTACAGGGAGCAAGGTGGAAAGTGATAAAGGGATGAGATTAGAGGGACACAGAAGGACAGATCATGTGGAGCCGTGTGAGCGTTCACTCTGATGAGCTGGAAGCCAGTGGAGGGTTCAGAGCAGAGTACTGACTTGAACTAACAAGATCACCTGGATGCTGGGTTGAGAAGAGACTCTAAGGGGCCAGGTACCGAAGCAGGCGGATGATTTAGGAAGCAATCGGGATAACCTAGGGAAGAGAAGATTGTGGCTTGGAACAAGGTAGTAGCAGTGAGGAGTGACATGTAGTTGGGTTTCTGTATATAGTTTGAGGGCTGTCATTTCCAAGTTTTTGGAGTTGAGAAAATGTGAGCTTAAACTCAATTGGGAGAAATCACCCATCAAGAAGTTAATCTCTCACTTCTGATGTGGAAGGAAGAGCCAGCTCTGCATACTATTTTCTCTCTCAGGGAGTGGCATTTGTGACACTTCTGGCTTCTAAAAACATTTTTAAATTTTCACATGATGGCAGTCCCAGTCAGTAGGCTTTACTTGAAGTACCATTCCTTCCTGTCTAACATATTCAAAACCCTTTACTTTCCCTTTTCCTATTGAGTCCCATGGTTCTGGTATCCCATGCTGAAAACAGTGGGGCTTTGTCTAGTCACATAGCTTCCATGCTATCCTATGAATAGCACTTTACTCCTAATCCACAGGGCTTGTTGCCTTTCTTTACCCCTTGCCATGGCTAAGACACCTGCCTCCACTGGATGACTTCCTCCCGCTTCCTAAAATTGTTTCAACAGGATAATCACCCTCAGCAGAGACCTGAACTAAGGCTGCTTTTGGAACCTGTACCCCTATGGGCCTAGTGAGTTTCTATTACCTATCTTAAGTCCTACTCAAGACCTTATCTTTCACTTTGAATGTTACAATCCTCGAGTAGAATCTTTCAGCTACATCTTTTTCTGCAGCAAGAGATTAGATGTCTGGTGTTATATTTCCTTCCTCTGCTCTACTGCTATTTTTTAGAAAGACTCATCTGAATTTATAACAGTTCAACCCGATTTTAGGTTGCTCCCTTTCTTTCTCTGCTTATAGTAAAGCTAGGATTGTTTGCTGAATTTGTGATCTTCTTTCTTCTGTTTTCTTACACACTTTTAATTTTTTCTCTCTTTTTGTTTTCTGGCCCAGACACGCATTTTTAAGTTTCGTTTGTGGGGTCTCCCATAGTGAGACATGAAGTCTACGCATTCTGTGTTTGCCTAAAGCAAAGAAACTCTTACCTTCACCTTTCTGAGTTGTATAATATTCCCTGGAGATTGTCTCCTAATAGATTAATATGAAATCCAGGGCCTGGACTTGACTTGTCATTGTCTTCTCCCTGGCTTGCAGGGGTAGGACCTGTACTACTCTGCTACTGGCCTCACCGAGAGCAGACCAGAACACAATATTTTTGCAAGCTGGAATATGTGAAAGAGAATGGGGAAGGGGAAAGGAACATCAGTTATATTTGATCTTTGTCATGGCCCTGAGCCTCACCCCAAACTCATCAAAGTTCCTTCTCTCCTGGGAAGTAATAAGTGTGTTCAGGCAAGGACGATTACTCTAATGGTTGTTCTCCCATATGCGAGGCAGTATCAGGAGTGAAGAGTCAGTGTTCCCCTATAAAAGTATGTAAAATACCTAGCATCGTGCCTGAAAAGAGATTAGAACTCAATAAATGTTGACTATTATAAATAGCAAAAGGGACTTCCCTGGCGGTCCAGTGGTTAGGACTCCATGTTTCCGCCGCAGGGGGCATGGGTTCATCCCTGGTTGGGGAACTAAGATTCGCAAGCCGCATGGTGCCGCCAGAAAAAGAAAAAACACTACCTATAAGCAATTCATGGGAAACGCATGAAGTGACAAAAATGTTTCAAATAAATGGACAAAAATTGTTTAAATAAAGAAATAAATAAATTGAAAAAGAAATATTGAGATGAAAATTATTTTCCAGTTTGCTATTTATAGGAAAAGCTAAAGGGAAAAAGTATACACGATAGCAGTAGGACAACCAAGCAAATCCTACAATATTGGATTTTCAGAGTTTTTTTCTTTTTTTTAAGAGTAAACCCCTATGCCTTAAATTGTCCTTTTAATGCTCACCTATGAATACAACCTGCTTCAAACAGGGAAACAGCCTCCAGACAAATGAACACAATGAGGTCAAGTGTGAAGTTTTTTCTTGGATCTCAGGACCACAGAACTGGATTAATCCTAATCTTTGGTTATGACACTCTTCTTGTTGGTTTCTCCCTCCCTCCTTCCTTCCCTCCTTGCCCTGCCCCCTTCCTAATTACTCCCTCTCCTAAGGAATCTTACAATATCAACACCTTATTCAGAGTGGAACAGAACTTTAGAATTCTCCTGCCCTCCCCTCATTCCCCTTCCAGACAACTGTCTTTAGTTATTGGGCTGAGTTTGAAATTTTAATAAACACTGAAAGTGACAGACTTGCCACATCTGGAAGGAAAAACTGCCATTCCTTTTGGTTTCTCGCAGAATTCTAAGTGCATCCCAAACGCTCAAAGGAAGGGTGTGGTTTTGACTCAAACTTTGCCCTTTTTGCCAACCTCAGGGAGTCTGGGTTGAGTTAGGAGGAATGTAACAAAACCTGACAATGGACAAGTCTAATGTGGTTTGGAGTTTTATTATGAGACCTCTGTGTAGTTCTGCTTTTCACCCAGTTGTGTCATAAGAAAACAACCAAAACATTCATTTCAGTTTCTGCTAACCATCTTTTAGACTAACACAAATACATATTCAGTATTTAAATATTCTGTATTGTAACTAGCAAATTATCATAAGATGTTGAAAATGTATTATGTACTGATTCATAAGTCAGTTTTAAACTATTGCCTTACTTTCCTTTATTATAAGTATGATCATATGTATACATATGTATAATAGGTACAATACCATAGATCCATATAAAAATATACACATTAAAAACACAAACAAAATATTGGGACTTCTCATTATTTTTATTATGTAAACAATTTTATTTGTTAAAGAAAAATTGGATAATGCAAAAAATTAGAAAGAAAGAAAAATTATGTATGGGACAATTTATCAATTTATTCTACTGGCAACTGATATCGTGCTAGGTGCTGAGAAAAATACATAGATGACTAGGACGTAGACTGTAACCTATAGGAGAGAGACATAACTAAGTACATGTATTTTGAATATTCAGTGAAAGGTTACATTTGTCAAGCATCTTCAGTATTCCAGTATCTGCCTGTTACCTTTAAGTCAGTCATTTAGAGATACAGTCTGTTTACCTAGAAATCAGATGATCTGTGGGTGCCTGGGCTGTATCATGGTTTAACTTGAGGTCCAGCTCTCTTTAGCCTGCGTGTATCTGCACTTCATTCTTTAGAGAGGCAGCAGTTGGAAAGAAATCTTTCCGCTTGTTACATGGGCTGGGAGGGCTGGGTGGATGAGTGACAAAAGGTTCAGTGTTGATAGTGTCCACTGAAGATAAAGAAACTACATTAAGATCAAGATAGGAAAGGGACATGGTTATGTAGTGTATTAATGACTCATTCCAAATTTTACAAGCAAGACAACCACCAGGCAGAAAGTTTTTTCTAAAGTAATTTAAAATAAAATTTTGAAAAGGATTTTAACAAAATAGAGTTTAGTCAATAATGTAATAATTTTTTAACCAGTATATTAAGTCACATAGTGATCATGTAAAGTTAGAAGCCAGAAATCCACTGGTTTTACTTGTGCTTCATTGTGTACTATTAATAGTAGACATCCATTGGCTTCAGATACTTAGAACTGTATTTCTAAGATTTCAAGATAGTTATGCTGGGAATTATACAGACAAAGTAAAATTGTGAGACCCTACAACTATGATCATTTAACATAACAAGGAACTGGGAGAGAATTATGTCAGTTCTTCTTAGGTAAGGGGGTTGAGGTAGCTGGACACAAAGGAGAAACTGAGTATCATCTAATTCTGGCTTTTTTCTACTGATGAAGCAAAACCAGACAGTTTCTAATTCTCCCTTGATTATGATTTTTACACACACACAAAAAACTTCTAACAAAATCAACATTAACATAGCCTATTGCTTTCATTTATCCATCTGTGTGCCACCATTTATCCAGAAAATATTTATTATGTATCTACTATGAAGGAAAGTACTTTTCTGAACACTGTATTACCAAATGCCTCAGTTGAGGAACAATTACATGTCGTGAGATATGATTTCATATAATAAAATGAAGCTTCTATGAGAAACTTGGAGTTTGTTTATAAAATAGATGAGTTTAAATTTAAGGAGCAAATAGCACTCAGTTTTCAAAACTGAGGGTTGTTTGTTTGTTTGTTACAGAACACTCCTAAACTACCATGCAATTCTCAGTTATGAGTTTCTACTGCTAACGATCAAATGAAAAACGCTTCCCATGGCAAGGAGAATCAGCAGTGGATTATTTGACTCTCATTGTGGTTTATTTCATTACACGAGGAGTCACATTTTTTCCTTTGTTGAGAAAAATCTGGTGGCTATACTTTACATAGGCTACAAAAAATAAATTGTTGTTCCCCAAACTGTGTATATGGCTCCTAAGTCTCCCTCCAGAGTCCTGGCTGTCTTTTATCCATTGCTAACTAGACATTTCCCCACTAGTGTTCCCCAGGCACACAAACTTCGTGTGTATGAAGCCGAAATCTGTGTAGTTGTCCACAAGCCTAGTCTTCTTGAATTCTCTCATAATTAACAGTACCACCATCTACCTAGTTTCTCAAACTAGAAATTGGATGCTCATTTAGAACCTGCCTTTGCTGGCATTCCCATAGTTACTAGGTCATCAAATTCTGTTAATTTTATCTTCAGAATAGATTCTTTACTTCATCATCACCACTGCTTTAGTGCCACTCACCCTTATATATTGCCTGGACTACTGCGAAGACCTCCAAAATGAACTTCCTGCTTCTGGTTTCTCAATACTCTAGGCCATCCACTATATTGACATTAAAGTTATCTTTTCCTAACTGAAATATTCTCATGTCACCCTCTCTGAAAGTCTTTGAACAGACCCTGACTAACTACAGGATTAAGTCCAGTCATGTAGCATGGCCTTTAAGAATCTTTATAATCTGGTCCTAAATGTTCTTTTCAGGCCCATCTCTCCACAAGTATTATGTCTTTCTGCCAAATGGGACTGCTTGCCTACATATACCATGCATGCCCCTTTTATAACCATGAGCTACTGAATATGCTCTCTCTTTGTGTAGAATCTGCACTGGGTAAACCCCTACTTGTCTTTCAAGATGTATCTCAAATATTATCTCCTTTGAAGTCCTCTGGAAGTGTTAGTACCTCTACTCTCTGTGCTGGGCTATTCTTTGCTTGACCTTTTTGACCCCCTCTCTACCATTTTCCATCTATCTTGAGCCCTGGGAAGCTGACCTCTTTGGACAATATTAACCGGGTTTTCTCTGACTTTCTGGTGGATTTAAACAATGGGAGGCCCTGGAGGAAGCTCAGAGGACAGAAGAGAATAAGATTGTAGTAATATTTCCTTAACTCCCTCCCTCCCAGGCCTTGGATTGGCAAGGGCTGCATTAATCTACCAAAAAATTCCTGTTAGGAAACCTCCCTTATAGCTAGAGCTGCCTCTCTGCATTTTGATAATAGCTCCTTTCCTTTGCCTCTTTAGGACTAAGGGTGGGAGCAGTTTCTCAGTGTTGGTGCTTCATTATTCCTAACTCTGCTTACACCTTTCTAAATAAATTATTTTAAACTCTCTTTAATCATTCTCTTTGAGTATGCCATCTGTTACCGGTCCTGACTGCTGTACTCCTTTAGTGCCATTTAGATATCTCCTTGGCTGTACTTAACACATTGTATTCCAATTATTTTTGCCTACCTGTTCATTTCCCCCATTAAACTCCTTAGGGCAGGTCTGAATCCAGGGAAAGAATCCTGTGACTAGGTAGAGAAAAGCCTTCTTCTCCTAGGAAGGTTTTGCAAAGACCAGGGTAGGAAGTGCAGATGCCAGAGCAAGGAGGGATCTCTGGAACCTGCAGAAAACCTGAAGGACCTGGGAGGAATCTTTGAGAATCAGGTAAGCAACTGCCTGCCTGCCTTGATTAGAGGGGTCAACCTGGCTGAAAAGAAAAATCAGAAAGTGGGGACTGAAAAATCTGACACAACTAATTGGCTTTGTCAATCTCAATCTCACTTGGGCTAAAGTCTGAAAATCTTGGCCTGACATT
Organism: Leucopleurus acutus; assembly: GCF_964270905.1. Taxonomy (NCBI): domain Eukaryota; kingdom Metazoa; phylum Chordata; class Mammalia; order Artiodactyla; family Delphinidae; genus Leucopleurus; species Leucopleurus acutus. The sequence goes on from NC_139151.1 coordinate 68,513,377, forward strand.
TGGAATCCAATGATAGAGGCTTTCAGATTTCACCTAATAAGGGGACGAAGAACTATAAACGAAAGGGCAATGATTCTAAAAACCGTATAAGACTTCTTAAACTTCCATAATTGTTGGAGGTGAGAGTTGGAGGATCCCAATCAATAGCACTTCTCCTTCCTGCCCAACGTTTCAACAAATTGAGAAATAAAAGATTAAGACAGATGGGGTCAAAAATAATAATGATAATAGCAATGATAGCTCAAACTTGTGGAACACTTACTTTGTAATAGGCACTGTTCTAAGTGCTTTGTATATATGAACTCAATCTTCACAATAATTCTGTGAGTAGATACTCTTAGTCCCATTTTTGTAGGTGGAGAAATTGAAGCACAGGGAAGTTAAGTAACTTGCCCAAAGTCACATGGCTATTATTAAGTGGCAGATACTGGGGTATTAACCAGTTTGGCTCCAGAGTCCATGCATCTAACCATTACACATTGCCTTTTGAAATAGAACACATTTATTATGGATAAACCTGATGCTGGAGAATGTGATTTGTATCTATGAACAGGAAGGATTCCTAATGCTGAACCCCTGGTCATGGACAGTGCTGAACTTCTGCAGGCTTCCTTACATGGGGCTTGTTTCTGGAAAACTTGGGGAGTGGAAAAGCAGAGAAATTATCTTCCTTACAGGCAGGCTGGCTGCAAGGAGAGGGACTTCTCTGGTGGTCGAGTGGTTAAGACTCCATGCTTCCAATGCAGGGGGCATGGGTTTGATCCCTGGTGGGGAATTAAGATCCCTCATGCCTTGTGGCCAAGAAAAAAAAAAAAAAAAAAGAGAGGGGGCGGGAGAGAGAGTGAGAGCGAGACAAAACAGAGAGGCAGACAGAGGGGATAAACAGGGAGCTTGCGTAAGCACGCCACTTTCTCTTTTCATTGTCATCAATCAGATTAAGTAAATTCTCCTCTCCTGGGGAAAGAGTTGAGGAGTGGAGGAAATTAGGGATATTACATTAGTGGAGCCCCCTCCATCTGGAAGGAAACATCAGGAATTGGGAAGAGGTATGTTTCTCCCTCAATGTGATGTCCCTATATTTATTACTTTTAAAATTCTCAATATCAGTGCTATATTGTGCTGAAATTATTTGCTTGTCTGTCTCTCCCTCCTCCTTCCTGCCTCACTTACATTGCTTTTTTTTTTTTTTTCTGTTTTTTTAGTTTTGGCTGTGTTGGGTCTTCCTTGCTGGGTGTGGGCTTTCTCTAGTTGAGGCGAGCGGGGGCTACTCTTCATTGCGGTGCACAGATTTCTCATTGTTTTGGCTTCTCTTGTTGCGGAGAATGGGCTCTAGGCGTGCAAGCTTCCGTAGTTGTGGCTCGTGGGCTCTAGAACGCAGGCTCCGTAGTTGTGGCGCACAGGCTTAGCTGCTTTGCAGTATGTGGGATCTTCCTGGACCAGGGCTCGAACCCATGTCCCTTGCATTGGCAGGCAGATTCTTAACCACTGTACCACCAGGGAAGCCCTACGTTGCTTCTTAACAGCAGAAATCTTTTTCTATTAACCTCTGGATCTCTGGTGACTGGCCCATGGTACACACTCGATAATTGTTTGTTAAATGAAAGAATGAACAAATAGGTATTTTTCTCTAATTCCTAGAAAATACAGAAGTAGGAATTTAACAGCATACTAGGATTTGTTGTTAGCTCAGGAATCGATTAGCCATTTCAGAACTTCAGCTTCCTGGCTTGAGGTCATCCTGAACCTCTTTAATTCCTGGTTTTATTTTTAATATAAGGGCATAAGAGGTGAGCTGGAGAAGCTGAAAGCTTCCTACTTACTGTGGCTACCCATGGCTTTTCTGCAACTGGAATCAGACAAAGTGGTGAGGGACAGCATACCCCAGCAGCTTGGCACATAGCTTGGTTATCCCTTGTCTAGAAAAAAGAGGACTTGGGCTTTGGTGTCGTTCAACCTAGTGTTGAAAACCCACTTTGCAATTTACTAGCTGTGTGACCTTGGGCAGATTAGGCTTGTAGCCTAGAGCTATGTTCTAGTAGGTTTTAGGCAGCTCCCTTCTGTGAGGATGTCATCTGCTTTTCAGAAAGCCTCGAATTTGACTGCTTTGATGGAATTACTCATGCCCTAGCTCATAGCCTCCTTTTCCATTTTTGAAATCAGCCTGCTTTATCTTCCAGACATCAGATTCTGCTGTTTGATAGCATGTGACTATCGAGAAATGTGATTATTCCTCTGACTTTACCCTGTTTTTCTAGTTTGTGATTGTATCTCAATTAACTATTTCCTTAGTTACTGATTGACTTAATGGAATCCAGCTTCATTGACATAGTTGTGAACTTTGGTTACCACTAACATCTATTTGAATCACAGTAGCTTGTCACATTGCCCTGATATTTTTACCGCATCTTCCAGAACCGCTGAAGCTTATTACCAATGGTCACTTCAAAATGCGTCAGTTATTTTTGCCTCTCAGTAGAGTTATCCAAATATAACACGTTTCCTTGACCAATGAATCCTGTGTATCTTGTACCTGGGAACACATATTTCTGGTAATGCTATATGAAATTATCCAAAACTTAAGCATCTAAAGAAATGGTCATTTATAAACCAGGGCACAGAAATGAGTAACTGGGAAGGACCTCAGCAAGACCCAGTTTTTCAAAACTAGACTCCTACTGTATTATGGGACAACTTCTTGTCAACTTGCTTCAATTTATTAATCCTTTCATGATCCTCCTATTGCAATAAGCCAAGTTCATTCTTGTCTTCACAGACTGCTGATTCACAGATTCAGAAACTATTCCCCGAAGGCTACTAAATAACAAGGACCAGTGACATTGGCCCACATTTACCTAGGTTTGTAAGATGTTTTGCACCCATTCTCTCACCAGATTTGAGTTCTAGAACAGAGGACCTTACATGGAACCATCTTTACACTAGTAGAATGATGATTCTCTGTTCTATATTTTCGACACCCTGGCTGTGTTTCTGCCTCCAAGGCCACTGCTTATTTATTAATGCATTTAACTAACATTTATTGAATCTCCTCCTGTTTTAAGCAGTGCACTAGAAATTCTGGGGGAAATAAAGATGAACATGACATGGTTCCTTCATTTAAACCAGGGAGAAAAATTTATAACCAACAAGGGACTTCCCTGGTGGTGCAGTGGTTAAGAATCCACCTGCCAATGCAGGGGACACGGGTTCAAGCCCTGGTCCGGGAAGATCCCACATGCCATGGAGCAACTAAGCCTGTGCGCCACAGCTACTGAGCCTGTGCTCTAGAGCCCGTGAGCCACAACCATTGAAGCCTGCATGCGCTAGAGACTGTGTACTGCAACTACTGAAGCCTATGCACTCTAGGGCCCATGTGCCACCACTACTGAGCCCGTGTGCCACAACTACTGGAGCCCGCGGCTCCACAAGAGAAGCCACCGCAATGAGAAGCTCAAGCCCCTCAATGAAGAGTACCCCCCGCTCGCCACAACTAGAGAAAGCCCGCGCACAGCAACGAAGACCCAATGCAGCCAAAAAATAAATAATAAAATAATAAAATAAATAAAATTAATCAACAAAGATACAATGTTAAGATACTATAATATATTTATATAAAGAGCTAAAAGAATACAGCAGGAAGAGAGGCTAATTCAGCCCTAAGCTTTAGGGTGGCTTCAGCGTCAGAGAAGAGGAAATTATTTAAAAAGAAAAAGAAAAAACCTAACAGCAAAACAAAATCCTGAAGCAAAGTAAGATTAATTTAATTTCATTTAAAAATTTTGTTAAATTTCATATTATAGATTCATACTTTTTTCTTGGGGCTGTGGGGGAACTATATGACAGGAGAGATAGTTGTGAAATCTAACAATCAATATGGGGTGACACAACTTCAAAGAGGTTAGAAATCATTGTCCTGGTATCGTAGAAGTTTAAATGCTTGCTTGGACCTTGTTACATACAATTTCTAGACAATGAGTACAGAGAGAAATTTGTGACCAATAAGCAGAACTAAAGGGTTTTTAATAGCAATCACTTACTTATCTTTTTTAAAAAATTTATTTATTTAATTTATTTATTTTTGGCTGTGTTGGGTCTTCGTTGTGGTGCGCAGTCTTCTCATTGCGGCGGCTTCTCTTGTTGCGGAGCACGGGCTCTAGGCGTGCGGTCTTCAGTAGTTGTGCCTCGCTGGCTCTAGAGTACAGGCTCAGTAGTTGTGGCGCATGGACTTAGTTGCTCCGTGGCATGTGGGATCTTCCTGGACCAGGGATTGAACCCGTGTCCCTTGCATTGGTAGGCAGATTCTTAACCACTGCACCACCAGGGAAGTTCCACTTACTTATCTTTATCTTAATAATTATGATAAGGTGACTACATGGCATCAGAACCTAGATGAGTATTTGCCATTTCATAAATAGGGACATTTAAGTTTTATACTTGAAGGATATTGGAAAAACATCCTTAATTCTCACTGTAAAGACAGCAGTGATTTCCTTTCTGTTTGGTTACAAACATTCTTGGTTTTGTGTGTGTGTGTGCGCACGTGTGTGTGAGGGTGCGTGTATGAGAAATGGTGTTTTTAGCATTAGAACATACCAAAACTTCTACTTGAGTTCTTTTTTAAAAGCAACTATAAAAGAAGAAAGAACAAACAGGATTTCCTCTATAACCAATATTGACTTAATTTTATAGGGTTGCAAGCCTGAACTCCTCTGTTTACTCATGAAACAGATCCAGGCTATTGGTCCATTCGGATTTACTTCCAAACTTCACAGTTCAGACTGCACAGCCAGTTTAACTCTTGGCCTCTTAGGTGACATGATTTTCAAGGGTAATAGAAAAGACACAGCAGTGCTGGGAGTTTGTGAAAGAAACCCATGCCCCGGCCCACTGCCCAAGAGACTAGAGTCCCTCAGCAAAAGAGAGTTTCCACTGATTACACTTGAGACTTACCCCCTGTTTAGCCTTTGTCTCGAACCATCTGAATGTCAAAAGTGCTAATAAGCAACTGACTCACTGGTGGAATAAATTCAGTCTGGTGATTCTGTTCTGGAAGACTCTAATGACAGAGATACTGGCAATAAAACAACAAAGTAACTTCCTAAGTTTTGGAGTTGTCTGAGCTTCTCTCTTGTGAGATGGCATATTGATAACTGAGAGAGGGTATTGGAGATGTCATAGTAGCTCAGCTTCTTTTTGTATATGAAAGAAGCCCTGTTTAGATTTTGTCCAACATCCTTTTCCTAGCTCTCTCTCATTTTTTTTTACAAGTTCTCCAACATCTTTTTTAAAATTAATTAATTAATTTATTTTTGGCTGCATTGGGTCTTTGTTGCTGCGCATGGACTTTCTCTAGTTATGGCGAGCGGGGGCTACTCTTCGTTGCAGTGCTTGGGCTTCTCATTGCGGTGGTTTCTCTTGTTGTGGAGCATGGGCTCTAGGCGTGTGGGCTTCAGTAGTTGTGGCACGTAGGCTCAGTAGTTGTGGCTCACGGGCTCTAGCGCACAGGCTCAGTAGTTGTGGTGCACAGGCTTCAGTAGTTGCAGTGCATGGACTAAGTAGCTGTGGCTCATGGGCTCTAGAGCACAGGCTCAGCAGCTGCGGCGCCCGGGCTTAGTTGCTCCATGGCATGTGGGATCTTCTCGGACCAGGGCTTGAACCCATGTCCCCTGCATTGGCAGGCAGATTCTTAACCAATGTGCAACCGGGGAAGCCCTCCTAGCTCTCGTAAAAGTAGCAAGTGTGGATCCCTTCTTAGAAGCCCTGGAATTATTTCACAGCTGTGACAATTGTTAGGAAAGTTTAATGAGACCTGGCAGTTTCCCTGAGAGTCATCAACATCATGTAAAATTTGACCACTAACTAAGCTAATGCCAGAGGATAATAGCTTTGCATCCTCTCAATCACAGTATTATGCAGAAAAAATATATATATATATATTTTTATATTTTATATTGTGTGTGTGTGTGTGTGTGTGTGTGTGTGTGTGTGTGTGTGTGTGTGTATTCTGGTATAATCCTTTTTCATTTTCCTATACTGGCTCTTACATTGACCTATTTCAGGCAGAGATGAAAAATGTGAATATATGTGTTTTTTATCTACATATAAACAGACATTTAGGTAATGGAAAAGGTCATTTTTGTGAGATGGCTAGTGGGCACAAGTGCATTTATTCATTTTAAGATTATGTTTCACTTTATAATTAGTGAGAAGCTTTTGTCAAGAATTTCAACTTCAATATTTCATGAAATTATCTCAAATAGAGCAATACTGGTAATGCATTGGCACACAGCAACCACCTTTTTTCCCCATTGGGTTAAATGTCTGTTTCTATAATAGCTTTACAATCATTTTTCTTTTGCATTTTCCTTGGAAACCTCATACCTCAGGAAAAATATTTCAGGCACTTTCACTCTAAAGGGCAACTCACATATTTCACAGTTCATTTAAAACTTTGGTCAAGGAGTTAACCTAATGTCACATCTCTCTATCCTATATGATAGTTCTCTATGACCTGGAAAATAAAATTAATGAGATATACTAAGTGTTTTTTATGTACCAGGCACTGCTGTAAAGACTTTACATTTAGTAACTCATTTAGTCCTCATATTAACCCTATGAATTAGGGTCAGCTCATCTAAATCAACCCATGTAGGCATCTTCTTGAATTTAATTCCCAATTTATTAATTCATTTATAAAATACTTGTAGAATGTATGCAAAGTGCTAGGTACTGTCCTAGGTGTTCTAGATACAAAATATATATAAGGCTGTATACTGATTCTTTTAGGAGTTCAGGGTCAAGCAATTAGTGGCCCCAGTTGCTGCAGATTTGCTGGACATTGTATAATTGGTACAGCATATTAATAAGGCTTCAGGCCTGTGGTATATGGCTATCTATATGGTGAATGCATCCTTTTCTATTCTAGTTAGAAGAGAGGATCAGAAATAGTTCACATTCCTGTGGGACAGACAACAATATTCATTTAAGCTTTTGCCTCAGGGCTGTATTAACTCTCCTGATCTCTGTTATAATATACTCTGAAGACATCCAGACTGCCTGGAAATCCCACAGAACATCTCACTGGAGCATTACACTGATGGCATCATGCTGATTGTTCAGGATGAGTAAGAAGTGGCTAGTGTGCTAAAGGCCTTGGTAAGCCACAGTGTTCCAGAGGGTTGGAGATGAAAATTCTATGAAGATTCAGGAATCTGACCCTTCAGTGAAGTTTTTAGGGGTCCAAGGGTCAGAAGCATGACAAGGTATTCCCCTCCAAAGTAAAACAAAATTTCTGCATCTTGCATTTGTTACCACAAAGAAGGAAACACAGTGCCTGGTAGGTCTGTTTGGCTTCTGGAGGCAACACATTCCAAATCTATTATACAAATACTGCTCCATGTACTGAGTGACACAGACAGCAGCCAGCTTTGAGTAGGAAAGGTCCATGTTACAGGGCAAATAGCCCCATTTGGGCCATACAATCCAACAGATCTTATGGTGTTGGAGGTGTTGGTGGTAAGAAAGATGCAGTGTCTTATGGCAAGCACCACTGGAAGAATAACAATGCAAGCCTCTGGGGTTCTGGAGCAAGACCATGCCATTTGTAGCATAGAATGATATGCCTTTTGAGGAACAGCTATTGGTGAGATATTAGGACTGGTAGAGGTAGAACGCTTCATGGGGCGCCAAGAGACTATGGGTCCAGAGCTGCCCATCATAAGCAGGGTTCTGTTGGATATGTCAAATCCTAAAGTCAGATGGGTCCAACAGCAGTCCATTGTAATATGGAAATGATACATCTGGGATTGAACCCCAGCAGGACTGAGGACACAGTAAACTGTATGTCAGTCACCACAGTTGCAAACAGCACCTTTCCTCAGCTTGCTCCTACGGCCCATATGAGGGGCCCTGTGCAAGCAACCAAAGGAGAAGGAAAAGCCCCAGCTTGATTTATGGATGGGGGTATAGGCTGAAAATGGACCATGGCTGCATTATAGCCATATTCAAGGATAACCTTGAAAGACAGAGGGGAGGGAAAATCTTCCCTATGGGTAGAGCTGTGAAGAGTACACCTAGTCATCTACTTTTTTGTGGAATGAGAAGTGGTCCAGTATATGCAGGTACGGGAAGTGGGCTGGAAAGAAAAGAATTGGAAAATTGGAGACAAGAAGATGGAAGCATGTAGATGAACATTAAAAGTTTTGTATTACACATTACAGCTCAACAGAAAGCATCCACCATAGAAGGGGAACTAAATAACCAAGTATGTATAATAACTAGACCATTAGACATAAGCCAGTCTTTGTCATTGGCCACCCTGGGACTGCCATAATTGGCACATGAAAAAAGTAACCATGGTAGCAGAGACAGACTATGCATTGGTCCAATAAAATGAACTTTTCATTACTGAAGCGATCTAGCTTCTGCTGCTTCTGAATGTCCAACTTGTCAACAACGAAGATCAATGCTGATATATCATTATGTCTTGATGAGACCAACTGAGAGCTTAGTAGTAAGTCAACTACAACAGTTTAGTGGCTTGTCCTCACAGAGATAGATACCTATTCTGGGTACAGTCTTGTCTTTCGCTTTTTAAAAAATATTTATTTATTTATTTGGCTGCACCAGGTCTTAGTTGTGGCATGCAGGCTCTTACAGGGATCAAACCCAGGCCCCCTACACTGGGAACGCAGAGTCTTAAACACTGGACCACCAGGGACGTCCCAGTCTTGTCTTTCCTGATTTCATTGCCTTCACCAGCACCACAGTCTGGGGGCTTCAAGAATGCCTGATCCACAGTATGAATCCCACACAATAAACATCTGAACAGGTGACACATTTCACTTTGAAGGAGGTACAGGCTTGGACCCATGACCGTGGGGATGCATTAGCCATATCATATACTGCACCATTTAGAAGATCCAAATTCACAGAACACTGGAATAGCCTTCTAAAGGCACAGCTCTGAAGCAACACTCTGAAAGGATGCAGTGCCATCCTTGTAGAGAAAAGCTCAGACCTTTTCCTCCTCCTTCAGCTGGTCCTATGAGAACCCTCTCCCGCTCTAACCCCATATGGCCATAGGTATCAGCAGAGGGGAGGGGTGCTGTTGCAACTGGGGTGGGTGACATGGGGATCTGGACTAAACCAGAGACCATAGGTGCCTTGTCCCAAGTAGGAGGAACACAATGAACACCAAACTGTGGAATCAGGAATGGCCTTACATTACTTCCAGTAATCCAC